>NW_023500909.1:4800000-5518781 GCF_013390185.1 Colletotrichum aenigma | reverse complement strand
CGAGGTACAATAAACTCCGGAACTCGAAAAAGTAAAGCTTAGTGATCCAAGTTCTGTATCGTCGGGGTTCGTTTCTTCGGCCGGGTTTTCCATCCGATGCTGCGGAGCGTGCTCCACCCCCGCATTGAACAAGCCGCGTCTGGGCCGAGCTCAATGATGGAAAGAAAAGATTACTGCTGCTTTTCGATATATTGTATAGCATAGACAGCCAGTCGTCCGCGACTCGGAGGAAATGGACATGCTTTTTCATTATTAATTACACTGACAGGCCATCGACATCAGACTTTCTCTGCTTAAATTTGGCAATTGCCACTACAATACCACCACTATGTACTACGAGCCAGGCAAAACTGCACACAACCTCCCGCATGATCCTTTCAAAGCATGCGTAGTTCCACGTCCAATCGGCTGGATCTCAACCGTCTCGGCCACGGACTCTACCGTACATAATCTTGCGCCCTATTCGCAGTTCAACAACCTGACATTTGATCCTCCCTACGTCATGTTTTCAGCCAACCAGAAACCAGACATGCAAAGAAAAGATACGGTCCGTAATGTCGAGTCGACCGGAAAGTTCTGCTGGAATCTCGCAACATGGGACTTGCGCGAAGCCGTCAACATTTCCGCAGAACAGGTTGGATACGCAGTGGACGAGTTTGAGCGCGCCGGGCTGCGTAAGGAATACAGCCATTCACTGCCTGGAGATCCCGTTCCCATGGTTAAAGACAGTCCAGTGAAGTTTGAGTGCGTCTATCACTCGACTATCAGGTTGCCTGCCAACCCACCAATGGGAACTGTCGACGTCGTCATCGGCAGAGTTGTAGCTGTTCACATCCACGATGACGTGCTTACAGACGGAAAATTGGATGTCAAGAAAACGCAACCAATCGCTCGTTGTGGTTACTTCCAGTATGCGGTCATTCGGGACACCTTTGACATGGTGATTCCCGGTATGGACGACGCCACTCACGCGGGGTTGGAAGGGAACAGCGGGATTCACAAAGAGATCAGAGAGGGCAAACTGGGACAGAACAGCTTAAAGTAGATAGGACTTGATCATGTTCCATAGAAAATTACGTAAACCAATTGACATCCGGAACTGGGACAGCTATAAGAATGTGCTCGGATAGTGTAGTGAAGTCATTTCGTGTCCAATTTGTTCCTCAAAGGACTAGCTAGCGTTCTGGAAAATGCTTTGGAGGAACAAGAAGTCGGGCAAACTCTGAAATTCATCAGTGGAAAATTCCTCATCGATCATCATCGTATCTGACGGTGCCATCATATCTGACATATCGCCGTAGTTGAAGCTGGGAATTGAGTTCTTTGACTGGTGGTCTCCCAATCCCGACATCATGGCGTCTGGCGACATGTACACGTCTTCGGTAGCATCAAGTGCGGCATTACGCGGGCCAACCGTCTGATCCGATGCCTTTTGTGGTGAGAGATGGGGCTGCTGTTGGATAGGTTGAGGAAAGGTCTGCGCAGCTGACGGACGTCTGGCGGCCATGCCGCCATTCGATGGGGCTGCTGAAGGTGCACCCGTGAGCTGGGATGCACGGGATGCTCGTCTCTTTCTCTTTCCAAGAGCATCTTGCCGTATAGAACGTGCTCTCCCAAGCTGCCTTATGATCGATCGCCATTGCTGGGGCTTTTTGCCGCCCAGGAGCGAAAGGGGATGCTCCCATCTGAGAACAATAGCCTTTTCAATTGCTTCCCATGCCCGTCGTGATCCCTTACAGAGAGGGTCCTGTTGCAACCAGACGAGGACTAACGAAAAAGAATGCCACTGAGTGTACGAGCTGAAGAGCCAGGCCCAGGGGCGTGTTCGCGGATCCGTTCTCAGCTTGTAGTTCAACTCAATCACCTCAACAGCGACAAGGAAGAGCGTTTTACGAATGGTTTCCGACAAATCGTCTGGTTCTTGTAGTGGATTACATCCGTGCAATCTGACTTTGTGGAAAAGCATGCGAGTAAGAATCACCGTGACCTATGGGCTCAATTCTCAGTATTGATCCATTTGGCTGCATTTACCCAGCCAGATAAAGTGATTACTTACCCAATGGAAAGGGACTGTGGGAGAACATTCTCTCAGGTACTTCTGCGAAAACGCTGCCTCACAACCATCGATCCAGTCGGATCGTTCCTGGAAGGATAATTGTGAGTAGGGTTTCCCTGTAGCTCCGCAGGTCCTCCTCGAGTCAATCATGCAACGATACATGCTAGTTATCTGGCACCGCGCCAAGGTAAATGTTATCTCTGTGATGCCTCTTGTTTCGGGTGGGTACTCCATCATGGCCGGATGCAGTTGAGTATCGTTGAGATTGCGAGGCATTTGTGTATCACAACTGCTCATCTCGAGTCTGTTCATGTAAGTTAGACAGGAAACTGCATTGACATGTTGTTCTCGGGCGGAAGTACTAACAGATTGTACTCGCCCGAGTAGTCCTCTGCAGAAGGTGTGTCGAGGACCGCGATCTGCCACCATAGTCTTCGCCGCATCTCGATGTCGAACTTCGAAAGTCGAAACAAAGAACCTTCTCGATGAATTCCAAAGTTCTGAGCAAGTCTTACGGCCAACCCAGTGAGGTTCCAAGACAGTCTCGGCTCATGGTGCCGAAGGAAGATGATATACAATACCAATGCCTGTAGTGGTTGTATGTCTCCAGTATGAATGAGCATGGCGTCCGAGAACATTTGACCCATTATATCACGCATCAAAGAGAGTACCTGTGCCTGTGAGAGATTGAAGATTTCACCACACTCTTCCTCGCTAAGACTTGTCACAGCACCATATTGGAGAGACAGCAGGATGCACCGCGAACTCTGTCTAGGAGCCGGGGCAGAAGGACTGGCTGACGCGATCGTCGATTGTTCCAGCGAAGGCAAATGAAGCAATTTGGTGAGAGGCTCAACACGTTCTTTGTAAACCTTCCATAAATGGTGTTTGTGCGAGTTGAGGACAGCCAATACGCGCTCTTTGCTCCCAGTCTGTTGTATTGATGCGTGTGTAGGATCTGGGTTTCCGGATTTCGAAGTCGTCGGCAAGGAATCGCTACACTCTTCCACATCTGAGCGTTCATCGTCCGTTGCAGAATCACTGCTAGCCTGTAAAACCGCGGTGAGAAGCTGTAAACACAACAATGTGGCAAAAAAGTGCTCACCTCAGCATTAAGAGTCTCCCAAAACCATCGTCTGACGTATGTGTCTCTCCCAGCATCAACAATTATTCTGCCGCCGTTCTCACCATCTTTGGTCTTTGGAACACTATCCTTCGACGGCTCCGAAGCTTGGCCATAGTCTTCAAAGCAGACTGTGTCGTCTTGTACAAGAGCCTCAACGCCGACTTCAGTCGCAGGAGTCTCGATGGTCGGTGCAGAAGCCGGGGGAGAGGGGTGCTTGTGCTCGCTGGTCCCTTCTGGCTGAGGAGGGGAAGGTGCTGAATTGCCTTGTCGCTGCTCAGTTCGTTTTGGTTCAAGAGTCTGAACAACTTTCTCCAGCCGTTGTAGCATCGCGACAAGCTCAGGCGCTACAGCAACTTCAGTCTGGGCTGTCTTGCCTGCCGGGAAAATGCACTCCCCGCCATACTTGACACAGTTTCTGCACGGCTTTTGCTTATCGCACTTGACTTTCCGTCGGCTGCAAAGATCGCAAGATCGTCGTTTTCTCCCGGCATTGCTTGTCGGCGCTGGCGCTGATGTTACTGTTGGCGCTGCCGGCGCAGGGTCGGGATTAGGCGGCTGCTGTGAAGACGAAGCATTTGAATGCGCCATATTGAGAGTAACACTCTGGCCCACTGGTCAAGAACGAGTGGCGGTACAGGAAATGCCGAACGTCGCGCAATGTTAAGACGAGCAACTCGGTAAGCAGTCCAAGGGGCGAAGCAGAGCTTCCGATGACTTAGAGAGATCCATAGAGGAGCTTTCTGAGGCTAACAGATCATATTCCTGGGCAAATACGACCCTGTCGGCTGTCGGCCGAAGTGGCCGACAATGGCCGCAAAAAGGCAAAGCCCTCTTCATGTCAAAAGTAGTCATTGCTTCGACTAGTGTCCAGTATATGAACAGAAAATTCATCTGGCAATCAGGTATGAAAGGATTGTGAAGATTCTGAGACATATTGAACGGACAAACCTTTTTCACCGTCGTGCTACATTCGAGAAGATGAGGTTAGCCTGCGAGGAGACACTGGTATCTTTGACCCAAGACACATCTACGGGCTTCCCAGGTGTTGCACTCGCCGTATTCAACCAAAGTGGTACCTAAACCTGCTCCAAATGTAACCAGTATCTTCTCTAAACTCTCTTTCCAGATATTGTCTTCAGCAGATGCCTCGGCCGAGCCAAGAAAGACAGTAACGAGGAGATCACACTCGAAACCTTATTCTCTGGGTTCTCTTGCACCAAGCTACTCACCACGATTTGCGTGCTGCAGCTCACCGAAAGGCGGTTGATAAACCTAGACGATGAGGTCGGAAGCATTTTGCCTGAGCTGAAAAGCCCAGATATTATCTTTGAAGGTCCCGGCGGATCTTTTCAGCTGAAACCAGCCACAAACAAAATCACCTTGCGCCACCTGATAACACACACAAGCGGGCTTTCCTACGATGCTATGCACCCTCTTTTGGTTGCTTGGCGAAAGTCTCGCGGCGAGGAGCCATTGGTAATGAGCGGGAGAGTGCACGAAGCCTTTTCTCTTCCACTCCTGTTCGAACCCGGTAGTAGTTGGGTTTATGGCGCGGGCCTCGACTGGGCTGGAATTTTGATCGAGAGAGTGAGCGGCAAGACTTTGAGCATTTACATGGACGAAAATATTTTCAAACCCCTCGGCCTGAGACGATCAACCTTCCACCTGCGGCAGCGACCAGACATTGAGAAGGACGCCGCCCAGATGTGGCTTCGCAATCACATAGGAGAGCTGGTACCTATCTCGTCACCGTACCCAGTTGATGCGCAAGATAATTCTGGCGGCATGGGCTTGATAACCTCTAGCTCTGATTTTGCATCGGTTTTGAGGGACCTCTTGCGTGATACACCGCTACTCCTGAAAGTAGAGACGGTGGAAACGATGTTCATTCCGCAGTTCCAGCACGGATCACCTATGTACGATGGCTTACTCAAGCAAAAGGTACGCTTCTTTCTGCATCCAATAAGAGTCTCAATTCTGACGCGAAATCTTTCAGTCACTGCATGAACAGTTGACTGGGGATAGCTCGGGATGTCCTCAGGTCGCATTTGGCCTAGGGGGTCTTGTTACCCAAGGGACCGTGCCTAACTTGCCCGCAAAGACCTTGACTTGGAATGGCATGCCCAATATTGGATGGTTCATTAATCGCGAGCAGCGAATGGGAGCCATATTTGTTACCCAATTGTTGCCTCCAGGTGACCCCAAGAGTGTCGGCATTCTAGGCGAGTTCTGGAGAGAGCTTTGGGCCCGACATGCGGACTTTGAGGCGCCTTCTTGATTGTTTGAGACATGCATATGCGACACTCGGTTGCATGAGATGATCTTGGCTGTGGCTTAGCATACAACACTGTTAGTAATTGCCTGGTTGTCAATACTGTATAGTTTCCTTCATCTGCAGCGATTATATGACATTTGTATCCCGGATATCCCCATCAACACTCTCATACAGGAACTCTCTTGGGGCGAAAGAAAGGGTAAATCTGAACATTTTTGATATCCCAAACGCCCTCCTTAGTCAACGGGTCGTTCTTAAGCCGATCTAGGACGTCTTCTCGTGTGGGTGCAAAGATCAACATGGCGCTGCCGGTGATGTGCGGGGGCCGGCCGGGGTCCACGGGCTCCGCCAGAGTGGCTCCTGCACCGCCGAATGTTAGCTTGATGCATCCCTGTTCGGCCGGCGGCATACGGGTAGCCCACCTCCAAACACCCAAAACTGGGCGGGATCTGTTTTCAACTTCTCAATGTGTTGGCTGTTGTCAGCGTTCGTCAGCTTTCATGTTTCATGTACGATACCCATCTTAGCAGCCTGTGCGCAATGTGATCGACTTACGGGAACACGGCTGCTCTCCGCTCCGCGACACCCGGAAAGTCAGGGACGCGGACGAGCCACTCTGAACACTCTGTCCCTGTGGTTGAGGATGTAGCCATAGCTTGATTCACAAATGAGGTTGTGTCAAATGAATCGTTGAAGTACGAAGTGTTGTATCGAAAATTGGAGAAAAGGTCGCCGTCTCTTAACTTGTCTGGTAACGAAAAAGGTCATGGGTCATTGCCTTGAACTCTGGCCACGGAATGCCTGGGCCGGAGGTGTCGGCCGAGCTACGCGGTTAGCCATCACGGCCAAGATGGACAGGGATGAGACGCCTCCACTCGGTCAAGCGCTGTTCGTTTGTTTTCAAGTCTTGGTCACAAGATCGGCATTGTTTCGATGAACCTAATTACTAAGACCTTGGCTTGTCCCTGCTCTTCATTGCATTCCGAATGGAGTCGTAGGCGCGAACCATGTTCCTCTGAAATCATCCCGTCTACGTATGTCTCAACTAGGACACACGATCCACATCCCACTCGCCTTGCGCCAGATTGTTTTAGAACAGCCAGGCAGATCGTCGACGGCTCATTAACAAGTGCCGGCTTTTCAGCACGTCGCTAGGAGGGTGAGGGTGGTAATCAGGTGTGCCTCGATTCGTTCACCCCCGCATTATGCCTGCTCCACTACCCGCGTACCTTATCGCTTGGCTAGTATTGCGCCACCTTCTGCCGTTGAGTTCCTTGCACATGGCTGGTGATAGTGAGACCCCTTTTCCAGAGGGAGAGGGAGGGGGTTAGTCATTGTTATCTTCGTCAACATCCCAACCTTCCGATTGCTCCCTTATCCACCGGAGCTGTGCTGGTGACGGACGACCCCTCTTAATGCTTTTGGGGTGGAAGCCATAGACCAGTTTAACTGCTGCTTCCTTCCCTTCATCCCAAAACCCGCCGCTGGAGGCTCGCAGATTCGATTTCGTGCGTGGTAATTTGAGAGCAATCATGAATTCTCCGGACACCATCCAATCCCGACCATGGCCCGACAATCACGAGACGGCAGATTCCATCGTGTCTGCTTGGAATCCTGCACAATTAGGAGACCTGAACCAGTCACAGCAGCAGACAGCAGGACAAGATGCCACCCAACCTCGCATTCAGGCACTTCCACGTCGGGTATGCATGGCATGTCGTCGTCGAAAGGTTGGATGCGATAAGAAGCAGCCATGTCATAATTGCAAGAAGTTCGGCGCCGAATGCGTTTATCCATCTGACAGCGCGTCGGCTGGGCGCCAGATGTTGACCGATTCCCAACTTTGGGAACAGCTCCATCGACTGGAGCCCATGTTCAAGACACTGGCCGATTGTGTGCAACAAGGATCGTTTTTGCCTTTCTCCTCCATTTCATCTTCGTCGACTACAGCTCGCGAAGCAAACCTTTCCACCGACGTATCTTCAGCCCAATCTCGAGACCAACGGCCAGGGACCGTGGCTGAGCATCCGTCTCCGGCGCCCCCAACGCCGCCATACTCCGTAGGATCTACAGGCGCCGTCCATCGTGAGCAGCAGGTACCAGCGACTACATTCAGTGCGCCAAAAGATGCAAACGCCTTGACTGGACAATCGCCACCGAGAGAAGCAGAGTCCCTAGCAAGCACATCTTCCAGCACCCATGCATCTAGAATGAATGGGGACAAGGTTGAAGCCGAATCGAACCTTTCTTGGTCACCATACGGAGTCTCAACGGGCAAGTTGGTCAAGGATGATGGTCGGGATAGATACGTGAGTGGAACCTTCTGGGAAGCCTTGCATACTGAGGTAAGTTATCATGTCTTCGAACCTATGATGCGGGTTGCTCATGTTTGATGACAGGACGACATGAGTGACGGCATGATGAGCGAAGAAGAATCGGATTACGAGGGTACGGGCGCACCCTTGGCACCAAATATCTCACAGTATTCTTTCATCTTCAGCACCAGCACTCGAGATACGGAGAGCCCTTCATCACACCCTCCACAACATCACAGACTCAAGGCCTGGCACCTTTTCAAGTCAAATATACACCCCGTGGCTACTGTTTTACACATACCGTCTGTCGAACAGATGGTGCTGGGAGCGATACAAAACCCGAAGGACCTAGCTCCCAACGTGGAAGCATTGATGTTTGTCATCTACTTTGGCGCCGTGAACAGTTTGCCAGAGGATGACACCCCACTTCAGTTTGGAGAGGAGCAGTCGGTGTTACTGACTAGGTTTAGGCGCGACGCAGACGCTGCCTTTACCCGGTCCAGATTGATGGAAACGGACGACATGCTCACCCTGCAAGCATTTGTTGTCTATCTAATTCTACTTCGTTGCCGCGACCCCACGTACTCCTGGACCATGACAGGCTTGGCTGTCCGTTTATCACAGTCTCTCGGCATGCACCGGGATGGGAGCACACTTAATCTACCGCCGTTCGAAGCAGAGATGCGACGTCGTCTTTGGTGGAACCTATGCGTTCTAGACACGCCAGCATCTGAGGACTATTCGTGCTCCTCTGGACTGTAAGTCAATCTTCACCCCCCATCGAATTACTCTTACTGACCCAGAATGATGCTTTAGCTTAGAGCTCAGTAGCTTTAACTCCAGGCGGCCTATGAATGTGAACGACTCCGCTCTGTACCCCGGCATGACAGAATACCCAAGGGAACAAGATGGCATCACGGACATGTCTTTCACCGCTGCTCGCTGCTGGGCGTCGAATCTGTGGCGGACCATGATCGACACACGCCAAATCGACCCGGATACAAGGTTAAGCTTCGCGTCAATGACAACCACTGATAAAGAAGCGTGGGTTGAGAAGCAGCGAAAGAATATATATGCTCGTTTTCCTGAAGACCCAACATCGCGGAAGCCTCTTTACTGTGTAAGCGCACTGTCCATGATTCTTGCGAAGTCGGTCACTTACACGATACGGCCAGCTCACAATGTCCTTTATCGGAACCATCATTGCCAATCTGCGAATCATGGTGCTCAATCCGTTAGGGACTGGAGTATCTTTGACCGACGAACAAAAGCGCCAAGTCTTCCAGGGGGCCATTGAGTGCATGATGCATTCGTACAGATTACGGACTGACCCTTTGCTGGCAAATTGGTCATGGCTGACGAAGTGCTACAATGAGTGGCATGCGTTTGCCATCATACTGTCTGAACTTTGCAATCAGCCGTTGAGTAGGGACGCCGATAAGGCTTGGAGAGTCGTAGAACAGAGTGCGGTGCTCCGCTGGGACTCTTCAACGAAGCATAGCCGAGTGCACCAGTGGCGCTCTGTCATGAAAACTATCGAGATAGCTCGGAGACGAAGAAAGAACGGAATGAGGCGTCGGAAGTCGTCATCTCTGTCAGCCAAGCATTCTAACCCTGCTGCATGTAGAGGAGGAGACTCCACCATTGGAGGGCCGACAAGGGTAGGTGGTCTCTCGACAAGGCAAAATTCCATCTATACACAGGGCAACCAAGCTTCGCTCGAGACCTTCTCCAATGCTGGTCCGCAGCTGCAGGAATTCCAGAGTGCGATGTCTCAGGCGGACCAGATGATGAGGCAGTTGGAAGAAGCCGATGACATGTGCGACTTCACTAGCGAAGACGGCAGATTATATTTCGCTGAGAGCTAACGCTACATACGTGTGGGTACATGCCTATGATCATACCGAGAGGAAGCAACAGGGAGGATGGAGAGATGCACATTCTCAATTGTACCAATGAAACTATACACTATTTCTGCAGACGCCATCCCAATTCAACGTTCAAACTAAGAGTCTAGACTTCAATGCGTTTTCGAGGTCATACTTCGCAATGTCCTTGATTCCAAGAAGGTCGTTGTCATCGCCGTACTGTCCGGCCAACCCTGGCGCAAACGTGGCTCTCATTGCGAAAGCGGCGAAGGCCTTCGGACTGAATTTCCCCGAAGCTAGCTCGGCTTGTGCTCCTTGAACGAGCTTCCCAGTGTCAATGGCAACAGAAGTCCAGTCAGCATTTTTGTCGAGCCCTTGAATGGCCTTCAGCAGTTCCTTAGGCGTCATGGAGACGTCTCGAATGCGAACGGCTTTGTTTTTGGTGGCCTCGAGCTTGTTCAAAATAGCCACTACAGCGTCAGCGACTGTAACGCTTCTCGTTGCGTTGAATATTGTTGCACCCCCATCAAAAAAGTTGACCTTCTTGGCCTGAAAGTCTGCAAATGCACCCAAATCCAAACCCTCGTCGAATAGTGCGCTGCAGTATATGAAAGTGTACGTGAGATTGGTCTCCCGGGCCTTTTTCTCAAGATATTCTTCAACCTTAATTTTGGTTTGGTACGTCGGAAATGTGCGGATCTCTTTTTGTTGAAGATCGGCGCCGAACTCAGATGGAATGAACCGAGTAACTCCCTCCATGACCGCGGCGTCGATGAGGCGAAATTGGCTTTCGAGCCCGTTCCGCTTGCCGACCGTGGATATGACGGCATCGATGCCGCGAAGGGCCTCTCGTAGTGAGTCAATTGAGTCGTAGTCTATCTCACGGACCCGAACACCAGGTGGGTAGCTAGAGGGGATGCTTTGACGGCGTACCAACACCGTTACGTCGAAGCCTGCATCTACGAGAGCGTCAAGAACTCGCCTGCCAAGCTTCCCGCCAGCCTGGGAACGAACGTTTGATCAGCAACGTGGTCTGGCATAGGAAATGAACCAAGCGCTGCTCATAATTACCCCAGCCAAGGCTATTGCCTTCACAGTGGACTTTTCGGTGGTTGTCATTGCTGCTGGAACAATTTTGAGTGATTGGGTCGTGTAGGAAAGCCGACAAAATGAAGACACAGCGAGAGCAATGCTGGGAAGCAGAGATACAAGCCACAGCGGAACATATGAAGGCAATAAGAAAGGAGTATCTGATTTTTATTCTAATCCGGACTTCTACGGCAAGGCGTAAACTTTGACACTAGCTGGGGGCTCCCGGTATCCTCATCAAACCATAGCTTCACGTGTCGGGATACCCAGCCTTAAGAGCTGCTCGGCATTTCGGTGCGCGATCATCTCGAGCTCATCCGGGGTAACTAGCCCACTTTCCTGGAGTTCTCTCATCCAGGCCAAGCCGGTCTCATTCTTCTCGAACGGGTAGTCAACGCTATAGAGAATGTGACTCAAGGATGTGTTTCTGAGGATGCAAGCCATAGGTGCTAGCTCCCACACTCCGCTAGTAGTAATCCACACGTTTTCCCTCCATACTTGTCGCCATGGTCGTAGCCGAGTCCCCCATCGAACCGAGAGCTTGGCTATCCGCTCGATCATAAATGGCAGCATCTCTCCGAAATGACCGATGATGATTTTGAGGGACGGGAGCTCGTCAAAAAGCCTGGCAGCAAACAACTTTAGCACTGCTAGTCCTGTCTCCTGATGCCAGCCAAAGCCGCTGCTGCCAAGGCTTCTTGCCGCACCTTGTTCGTATTGACCCTCGTAAGCAGAGGACTGTGCCGGTGTTGGATACGTCGGATGAAGATAAATTGGCACATCAAGGTCGGCTGCGGCTTCGAACACCGGCCAGAACCTTCTGTCATCATAGTGAACGCCGTCGACATGGGCGTCCACAAGAGCGCCAACGAATCCCATTCCGACGCATCTCCGAAGCTCTGCAGCGGCCGCCTGGGGCTCCGCCATGGGAAGCACGGCAAATGCGGCGAACCGGTCCGGACGTGCTTTTACTGCCCTAGCGAGCTCGTCATTGGCCAAGGAGCTGTATCTTGCCGGCTTCGGCCCTAGACCTGGCGCATGCGATATGACCTGGAAGTAAATGCCATTTTTGTCCATACTGGCCAGTCGAAGCCGGCTGACATCTAACAGTTGATCAGCAACCTCGGGCAGGTGCTTGAGCTGTTCGGCGTACAGCTCAGAAAGAGCATTGAAATTATCCTGCGAGACAAAGTGCTCCTCAAGTGTGATCAGTGATGGAATTGGGTTGGTCATGTTCGTGCTACTTGGTGGATGTCGAAAATTATTCAGCGGAAATTTACAGGACTAGATGATTGCGCAAAGAGATGTCAAATGTCTATGAAGAAATTTGAACCAAAAGCTACGGCACCTAGGCAGGACAGGTCTTATATACCCGCGGTGACCTTGCCGAGCCCCTCTCTCCGAAAGAGAGGCACATATGTAGGCCTTTTGACTCTCAAACCTGGCATCCCGAATGAGAAGTATGAGACGATACGAAGTTGTGAACTCATCCTGGGTTTCAAGTTGCCGTCACTTGATCTACCTAATCACTTGACGGATAGCTAACTATGGTCGAGATCTTCCAAATCAAGATTTAACAAGCTTGCTTTTATCAATCTGAAACATAGCAACAAGTGCTTCCTTCGCTTTGTCGACATTCAGATTCTTTTGCCTCCCCTGGATGTCCCGTTGGCTCGCCAGTAGATTTTGCCTGATAGCCGGCCATGCCAGGCTAGCCCCTGTCTCTTCAACGGTCACTAGACACAACCTGCCGTCCCTCTTCCTCCAGACTCCGTCAATCATGACGGCCTCAATGTCGCGGCTGTCGCTGTGGCGAACAACTGCAGTCAGGGGATCTGATTCAGAGACACAGCTCATGCCTACGCTTCCCAAGGCATCGAAGATGACGAGATCAGCCAGTTTCCCCTCCTTAATTGACCCGATTTCGTTCCCCAAAAGGACTGCGCGTGCGCCTCTGATAGTAGCTGCGTTGAAAGCATCTTCAGTGCTGCCCGTTGGGCGCAGGTCCATGCGCTGAGGAGCGCCATCTCCGCCTTTCATTTCCTTCACGGTGTTCCTCTGACGTGCGAGCTGCAGCGCAGTCCGGGCAAGGGATAGAATGGAGGAGGTATTGTTAGTGTGACAGTCGACGCCCAGTGTGTAGTTGATACCAGGTGTGAAAGCCAGTGGCCAACCAAATCCCATCTGTGCCTCCGTATCGGGCGTGCTGGATACGGGGACCTGGGTCTCTGCTAGCTTGGCCTTCTCATGTTCATCGAGGCCTGTAGCATGCGACAATAAGATGTCACTTGGTGTCTTGATGAGGTTATACGCCGCCAATGTGTGAATGAGCGGGTGGTTCCCTGGAAGACGGTTAGCTCACGTCCAGGAGCCCCGAGCATATATGTAAGAATAGAAACGGGCTGGATGTACCAAAAGTGGGGTTTTTGGCGTAATGAGACGTGAAAAGCTTAATGCCTGCACCACGAAGCTGGGAAAAGATGCCAACAACAGCTTCCTTGGGCAAGAACCAATAGTCGAAGCCGAATCCAATGTGAACTCTCCCGTTGCCAAACGGCTGCTGCTGGGCAAGCTCAAAGATATGAGCCATGCTGGACTCTGGCATGATGTCTCGAGAGAGCTCACAGCTCTTTGCGTCCCATTTGGTGAAGTAAGGTGCATGGGAGTATGCAAATATGGAGCGGATCCCAGACGCGATGGTTGCGGATAAGGCTTGACGGGCTATTCAATGCATCAGACACACGATGAAAATTGTTCTCCAGCCTGCCCCTCCACATGGTGTTGAGCGCTTACCATGATCATTAGACTGATTCCCGTGAGCATGATCTAGGACAAATGTTGTGCCTGAGGCAATGGCCTCTAACGCGCCTCCCAGCTGGCCCCAGAACATATCCTTGGGGGTGTACACATAGCTTTGCCAGAAGCCTACGGTGTAGCGAATACGCGCCTCCATCAGTCAACTGATTCATGACACCGACATGTTCACAGTCACAGATATACCCACGTACCGGTCGGTATGTAATCGAACACTGATTGGTCCGCATGGCAACCTTTCAATTGCGTTTGCCAAAGATGATGGTGCGTGTCCACGAATCCGGGGGTGATGATCTTGCCTCTGCAGTCGACAAGTTCCGCATCAACTGGGGCAGCAATGCTCTTTCCAATCTTGGCGATCCGGTTGTTCCTGACAAGGATATCGGTATCCCGTAGCGGTTCCACATGGTCTTGGTCACCATGATAGAGGAGGGTGCCGCCTCTCAGGAGGATGGCACCACTAGCGGCGGCTGTGAGTCCTCGGGACATGATTTCGCGCCACAGGGATTGACCAATGTGATGAAAGTGATACAGTCCACGCACCTGGAAGTCTTCCTCGGTTCCTTTTTAAGGCGATGAGAGGAGATAGAATTGAATTAGCCCACTTGGACCGCCCCTGACAGGGGTCGTTCTATGGTGTCGGGAAATTCGGCCGACAGGCCCGAACCCTTGTTATTGCAATTGACCCGTGTATGCAACTCACGATGAGCTCTGCATAGAGACCGCGGAGGTCTCATGGCCCTTGCCCATTGTCTCGGACCCTATGGCTCCCCGTGATTGAGATGTCACAAAGGAATACTGGCTGGGGGATGTCGATCTCACATACGCTGAGCGTTTGGCAAGGGCGCGACGTTTGACAAATATCTCCGTCAGGGCAGTCGCTTACAAATGTTGGGTCAATCACAAGTCTCGGAAGTTAACTGCTGCTGGCATCAAGTCGTGAAGCAGCATACAAGAAGACTATTCGACAAGTGTGTGGAGTTCAATAATTGTGTCCATTTACAGACATTCTTTTTTGTTCAGTCTTAAACTCCATGTTATGATAGTGACCGTCAGGGTCTATCAAGATCTAGACGAGACTCGTACGGTATAAAAATAGTTTCGCAAGTCCCTCCAAAGAATGAGTGGGCTACATAAGCGTTCTGCGTTCGACGATCTCATAGCAAGCCAGGCCTGCTCCCCAGGCAGAACGCAGCAAGCTGAGGATAGGCCAAGCACACAGGGGCAACAGCCAACAACTAAGCGCCCTCGACCCCTCACGCCCACACAAGACTCAATTATTGTTGCAGATACTGCTAGTGTAGCTAGGAGCAGTAACATGGATGAAGATGAGGCTGAAGACGCTGAAGCCCTCCCCCCAACTAACCGCCCTATCTGCCCCCTCCCAAGCAGCAGCAGGAGCCAGAGGGTAGCACAGAAGCCTGACTATAACGTTATTAATGCCTACACACACCTCGACCTCGACTCAGAGCAGTAGGCTCAGAATGGCTACCCCACAGGTACTACGGGTCGCCCAGTGTAACGTGGGGAAGAGAAGCCCAGCTCATACAGCTCTTCTAGAGCTCTGCTGGGCAGATCAGATCGATATAGTCCTGATCCAGGAACCCTAGGTAGGCTATAGAGATAAGATGCAGATTAACACACACCCAGGCTTTAACTCCTACGTACCAGTTGACTTCTAGAACAGCAGAGACATAAGGCCTAGGGTTATGACCTACACACGCAAAGGTCTACGGCTGCAAATATAGCAACAAAGACCTACCTAATCAAGAGATATCCTATAGGTGGAAGCTGGCGACTTTACTATTATTAATATATATAGGCCGCCAGGTGAGCCTATAAACCACATAACTACTGCTCTACTGGGTTATCAACCACTAGAGAGAGCATTTATTGCTGGGGATCTAAATGCCCGCCACTCCTCTTGGGAGCCTGGGACCCCTAGCTGGAACCAGGGCGACGATATTGCAGAGTGGGCTGAAGTCCACAATCTGTCGTTTATTGGAGAAGCTGGGGCCCCTACCCATACTCATGGGCATACCCTCAACCTAACCTTCTCAAATATCCCCTATGCTGAAGCCTATGTCAGCCCACACCTACACCCAGGGGCTGATCACCAAGCCACCACGTCAATTTTACCTATAGGTAAGCCCCAGGAACAGAGACATCAGACTAGCCACTTCTTTATCTCAGACTCAGCCCTGCTTCGGCTTGCCGACTTAGTAAAGGTGGGGATCCCAGCCCTACCTACCTTAGGGGATATACCTACTCCAGCGGAAATAGACACCCTAGCTACCCAACTAGTCAGCCTCCTCTCTACAGCTATTCAAGCTGTAGGCAAGAGACAGTCTAATCAGGGTAGGGGAGCCCCCTAGTGGACAGAAGAGTGCTCAGAAGCCCATCGAGCTGCTATTAAGGCTAGGCGCCAACAGGCCCAAGAACCTGGGCTGGTTATACCTCCCCCGACTCTAGAGGAGCAAAAGGTCTTCCTAACAACTGTGAGAAGGGCGAAACGCACCTACTGGACTGCTAAGATCGAAGAGGCTAAGACAGACCAAGACCTATATAAAATTATAGGCTGGCGGAAGTCTAGCCTAGCAGTCAAAGCTCCGCCTCTGATAGTGGAAGGGCAGACGATCAGCAATACCTACGATAAAGCCTAAGCCCTGCAGAAGGCTCTACTAGAGCGATTTAGTGCTACAGATGACCTACCTAGGAACCCTTTTGCTACCCCAGTGGTTATAAGTCGTATTATACCCTGGCAGAATACAGTTAGCATAGAGGAAGTACGCCAGGCTACTCTGACGAAAACTACAACCCCTGGGACTGATAGGATTACTACAAAGTTGCTACAATGCACCTGGGGATTAGTAGCTAAGCCTATACATCAGCTCTTCCAGGCCTGCGTTCAAGTAGGCTATTTTCCTAGACCCTTCCGTAATGCGGAAATTATTATGATCCAGAAGCCAGGGAAAACAGACTTCTCTAAGACTGGGTCTTGGCGCCCAATATCTCTGTTGTCCTGCTTAGGCAAAGGCTTAGAGCGGCTGATAGCAAAGAGGATGGCCTACCTTACTATCCTAGAAGGGGTTGCCAGCCCACAACAGGTTGGAGCCCTACCAGGGAGGGCAGCAGTTGACCTGACCACCTGTCTAACCCATAAGATCGAGAGGGCTCTAGATACAGGGCTCACTGCTACGCTGGCAACAATAGACGTTAAGGGGGCGTTTGACTCCGTTCTACGAAACCGACTTATTATTAGGCTACGACAGCAGGGCTAGCCTAGTAGCCTGATCAGACTGATCTTCACCTTCACCTCTAGCCGAACAGCTCGGGTCAGGCTAGAGGATACCACTACAGAGGACTTCCCTCTATCATGTGGGCTACCGCAAGGTTCTCTGCTATCACCTATCCTCTTCCTGCTCTATATAGCTGATATCCTAGCTGATGATCAGAAGCTACGGTTTGGCTATGCAGATGATATCGGCCTAATAGCTACCAGCCCTTCGCTAGAAGAGAATGCTACAGCCCTAGGCCAGGAGATCACTAGTATCCTCAACTGGGGTACTGACAATAAGGTTGCATTCAACCCAGCTAAATGCGAAGCAATACACTTTAGCAGGAAATATAACCAGTTAAGAGACCTACCAGATATATAGGCAGGAGAACTAACTATTAAGGCCTCAACTAAGCCTATACAATAGCTGGGGGTCTGGTTTGATAAGAGACTCACCTTCCAATACCATGTGGAAACAAAGGTAGCAGCAGCAAAGAAGGTAGCCCAGTTCCTACAGCACCTTACAAACACTAAAGGGGGGCTCCCAGCAGCTGCAGTCCGGAAAGCAGCTATTGCTTGCATCCTCCCAATAGCCCTATATGGAGCAGAGACCTGGTATGCAGGCCTGACCAGGCCAGCCTTAAACAGCAGCATCAATACCAGCAGTAGCACTGCTTTACAGATAGCTACAGTTAGTACAGGACAGAAGGGCCTAGCCTGCAGAGTTAGAAAGGTTATCACAGCAGCAGCAAGGGCTATCCTACCTATCTAGAGGACCACACCAACAAGCAGCCTCATCCGAGATGCTGGCCTACCTACAGCAGAGGTAGCCCTTGAGGCGGCGCGACTACGCTTTGCTACACGCCTACAGAAGGTTGACCAACAGCATCCCCTAGTCCTAAGACTCCTACAGCCAGGGCGACAGCAAACCAGGCTTCAAAGAACAGCTGGCCTCTTACCTAAGTGCCCAAGGCCAGCACTCCTAGAGCCGCATTACCCCTCAGGGTCTTACAGCCCTATAGTCACACAGACGAAGGAAGTAGCAGCTAGGATCTTCCAGGCCTGGCTGAAGATGGTGCCAAAAGAGCATACCATTATCTACTCAGATGGCTCTAAAGCCCCTGATGGTGCTACAGGCTTTAGCTTCGTTATCTACCGCAAGAACAAACGTATAGCCCAGGGCTGCGGCCGCCTCAGCCTAGCAGAAGTATTTGATGGTGAGGCTGAAGGGGCGAGGGCAGGGCTCCAACAGGCCCTCCTTACCTCCCAGGGCCAGCCTATACATATCTGTATCGATAATACCAGTGTTATCCAAGGGATCTGAGGCATAGCCCCAAACTCCTCACAAGCTGCCTTCCTTGAGATCCAAGAGGCAGCTAGGATATACGACATATAAATCCACTGGTCCCCAGGGCATCAAGGCATTAGAGGAAACGAGGAAGCAGACAGCTTAGCTAAAGAGGGTACAACCCTGCCAGTCCCTAGGGGCCAACTGGCTACCCTATCAGGGATCAAACGGCTTGCTAAAGAGCGCATACGACGCCAATATAGGAAGTGGTGGAAGCGAGAGGCAACACCCCGTTATACCCAACTAGGGCTCAAGGCTACCCTCGCTTGCCCTCCTGAACTAGCCCTGCCACGGGCTATACTACATCATCTCCTAGCGGCTCGATCAGGCCATGGAGACTTCGAACAATACCACCAACGCTTCAACCATACAGAAGCACTGCTTACCTGCTCCTGCGGGGAGGCAAAGGAGGTAGACCATCTAGTCTACTGCCAAAAGACCCTTGTGAGGAGGCTTCAGTGGCCTACCCTCCACCCTTCTAGTCCACATGAACCTATAGGTCCTATAGGATCTCTTGAGCGGTACTATAAGGGGTTAATCACTGATCCTGAAGGCTTCCAGGCCTTTCTCTCCGTGACAGACTTCTTCCAGAAGATCTGCCCGCGGTACTAGGGCCTAGGTTAAGACCTAGTCCCTAGTAACGACCCCCTCCTCGTAGAGGACCTGATATTCACAACGGAACTAGGGAACCAGCGGGAACTAGGGACGGATAGAACACATCGTAGCCTTCGGGCAAGACTTGGAGGACGTTAGGAAGAGGCGTGTACTATAGAGTATGTTGCTAGAGCCTGCGGCCCTCCACGCCATATACCCCTCGGGAGGTCGGCCGCAAGGGCGGCTGCGCCCTTTGCCGCCACGGCGTTAAATATAACAACAACAACAACAAATACATAAGCGTTCTAAGATACGAATCACTTCTTCTTCTGGAACACCATTTTGTTCTGGATGTAACCAAGCTGTCCAATCTCTACCTTCACAACATCCCCATCCTTGAGGCAGCCGTTCGTGTGCCATCCGACGCCCTCGGGTGTCCCAGTCATGATGATAGTGCCTTGGCGAAGCGTTCGTCCACGTGAAGCAAAAGAGATTAGCTGCCGACATGACCATATCATCTGCGACGTGTCGCTACTCTGCCGGACGTCACCATTCACATAAGTCGTTAACTTCAGAATCTGAGGGTCCGAGACGAGAGTCGGAGACACCACATAAGGTCCTATCGGCCCAAACTTGTCGAAGGACTTGGCATAGCCCATCTGGTAGCCAGAAACGTCGGGAGCGTGTAGACCCCGGGCAGAAACATCGTTGCTGACAGTGTATCCTAGGACGTAGTCTAAGGCTTCTTCTTCGCTTACGTCATATGCGTCTTTTCCAATGACAACACTGAGTTCTCCTTCGTAGTCGAGGAGCCCTTGTGCATCCGGGTGAATGTGAATATCATCAAATGGACCCGCAAGCCGGTCAGGAGGGGTTGCGAAGATGACGGGCTTCTTAGGCGGGGGAAACTGCAGCACACGTAAGCAGGAGAGTTGCTGAAAACTATGCATTCACTGCAGTTAAGTACTCACCTTTGTCTCTTTGGCATGAGATTTGTAGTTAACACCAGCGCAAATTATGATGGGCGTTTCCGGCAGTGGTGATAGCAGCTACAGAGTCATGCTTAGCTTCTCCCAAACGCATTAATCAATCGCAAATCAGTACCTTAGCAACCCTCGCATTCTGATCAGACTTATGAAACCCGGACTTGATATTACCAGTCAAGAGCGGCACGACGCTACCTTCCAGGTATTCTACTGGCGTTTCATCTTTGACGTCTCCGTACTTCTCCTGCCCATCTTCGTCAAGAAATCGAATGAGTCGATGAAACGACATTGTCAGTGGATACCAGCAGTGTTGCGATAAAATCCTGACTGTATTTGGGAAAGAGTTGGGTCCGTAATTCTGATCTCGCTTGCATTCTCGATGAGGCTTGATAGAAATATGAACTTGTCCTCGGAAGCCATGACATAAGCTATCTCTCTTGAGGTTTAGAACTGATGGGACAGCCGGCCGAGGGTTCCGTGATGAAACTTGCTACACCGAAAGATGCCGAAGGAATCTCGGGCAACCCCAAACCTTGCAGCTGTTGCATTTATAATGGTATATGCGGGGAAATAGTTCTCGACAAGATCTGGAAAATCACAGTTGTTTCTGTGTTCTGAATCGCATATTGCTTTGGCTGCTTCAGTTGCGCTCCAAAACTTCCAACCTCATTTTACCAGTAATACCACCTGCAATGGACCCGAGAATCCTTCTTGATCGATTGTCTCATGTGCGCTACGGTCACCCCGATCTGCAAAAGGCTAAGGAGTTCTTCACCGACTTCGGTCTGACGCCTGTGCGCGAGACAGAAACCAAGATTTACTTCCGGGGTTTTGGTATTGATCAATTTTGTTACGTGGCAGAGAAGACCAGCGATGGGAAAAGAAAATTCAGGGGAGGGGCCTGGATTGTGCAGTCTATGGCAGAGCTAGAGAAAGCGGCCAAGCTTCCGGGATCCACGCCCATAGCTGATTACGATGCCCCAGGTGGGGGGAAGGTGGTGATTGTGAAGGATCTTGTGGGGGAGGAGATCACTCTCATTTACGGGCAACAGGACCGAGTCCCAGAGCCAAGGGAGGTACCAAAACCGGTGATGTGGAACACTTGGGAAGACAAGCGACGGCTCGGAGAGTTCCAGCGACCTGACCGGGACCAACCGTCGAAGGTCCACAAGCTGGGTCACTACGGGTTCGAAGTGAATGTCGATAGACTTCACGAAGTGTTCGACTGGTACGCCAAGACCTTCAATCTCAAGAAGACGGATTGCCTGTACCACCCCCAAAACAACAAGACTATCATGATTTTCATCCACCTGGACAAGGGCAAAGAATTTGTAGACCATCATGTTTGTCCCCTCCACCGCCCAAGGCTGCTTTACTTTGCTAATGATCTGGTTTCTTCCTAGAATATCTTCATCGCAGGATCTCCTGAGGTCACGGAGGGAATCAAAGCGCACCACAGCAGCTTCGAAGTTGATGATGTCGATAGTCAAGTGGTTGGACATCACTATCTCATTCGCAAGGGCCATATAAACGTCTTTGGCGTCGGACGACATGTTCTAGGCAGTCAGATCTTTGACTATTGGTAAGAGAGCGCAAGGACTACCAAAACGAACTGCCACTTTCTAATTCTTCTATAGGTTTGATCCCTCTGGGTTCGTAGTTGAGCATTATGTTGATGGAGACCTGGTCAATGAGGATTCCAAACACGCCAATGAACCGGCTGTTGCGGCAGTAGTTTCGAGCTGGGGCCCAGATATTCCGCGTGCATTTTTCACCAAGAAGTATGAGGATCTTCCAGGTCTGAAGGACGTCCCCGAAATGCCAATTGAGGCATGATCGTTTTACCACGAGGAGGGTCGGGTTTGATTGGAATAGCGCAGGGCCGAAAGCGCAAAACTCGCTGAATAGAAAACGATAGCAATCTGTGCCATTTCATAGTGAATTTGCATCCTGTCAAAAAGAAGATCGTACGTAGTCTTGGATTATGCAGGTGGGTGCGGCTTCACTGCGTACTGCGTTTCGGTGGTCTTCGGCGATAATTTGCCGAGCTTGAGATCCTGCGGGCCGCGCAAGATTTAACCCAGCGATGGCAAAACATACACCAGAACATGCACGTACCAATGCAATGGGATGAACGTATGGCCCCAAGTTCGAACTTTTCCTTTCTCCGTAATTTATCTCCTCAATCTGATTATTGCTGTGCCTTTAGTCAGCCCAAAGCCATCATCACCAACACCTCCGTCACCTCAATCAGAACTGACCCGGCTTTTTGGTCTTTTCGGACGGCAATGGTCAACATATTTCAGCCCCGAGGGACCATGCACGGTAAAACAGCACTAATTTCGGGCTCTTCGAGAGGTATCGGAGCTGGTATTGCTACTGAGCTATCGGCTCGGGGCGCAAACATCGTTCTCAACTATCCTTCGGCATCGCTGAAAGAAGAATGCGAGAACGTCGGATCGAAACTCAACACTGAATGGATCGCGGTTCTCGCGGATATTGCGTCGGACGATGGACCTGCCGAACTTGTCCGCCAAGCTGTTGAGAGATTCGAGCACATCGATATCCTTATCAGCAATGCGGGCTTGGTTCCTATTGCGTACCTCTGGGACTCCCAGTTGAGTGCATGGGATCAAGCAATGAACCTGAACGCCCGCGGGGCTTTTGCTCTGGTCCAAGCAGTTCTGCCACATCTTACGCCGTATCATCCTTCGGAACCTCCAAATATGTCAGGCACGATTGGTGGCTCTAGGATCATTATGGTGGGGTCGGTCGCATCTCGAGTGCCAAAGCCTACGCAGGGTATCTATGCAGCTACGAAAGGCGCTCTCGATGCTATTCTGCGGGTTTGGGCGCAGGAGCTGCCGCCCAAGTATGGCTGTACAGTCAACATGGTGGCGCCAGGTCCGGTACTTACGGAAAGCTTTCTGGACCATTTCACTCCTGACGAATGGGAGACAACAAAAGAAGCTCTTATTCGGCAGACACCGGTTGAGGGTGGTGCAGCATCTGTCGAAGATGTAGCATGGGCGGTGGCGTTTCTGGCTGAAGAACGCTCCAGGTATATAAATGGCGAGTACATGTTTGTGAATGGTGGTGTTTCCATGAAATAGAAAGGAGCTTGACCGTCACATGAATTGTCATGGACTGGCGCGAAGCTCTCAGATAGATGTTCATACATCTTGGATTTGGACAGCCAATTCGTAATATTCAAATCTGTGTGAAAGTGATGATTGGATGCCATAATTTCGATACCTACGACGCCATTCTTTCGATGTCATAATTACCGTTTGCAGATGTGATAGATTCTTGTGGTGTAAGCGGTTACGGCCAATATCAAACCTCGAAATCTTATTGTTTCTACTTTGTCTGGGATAATGCAGCTTTTAACCCGTATAAAACATCACACAATTCCATCTGCGTAAGATGACAGTTTCCTCGTCTCAATAAACAATCTTTCAGTCGAACTTTACCTTCTGCAGCCCGTGCATCTACCGACTTTGGAAAATCAGCTCCCAATTGGGGTCTGGTATGACCTGCCGTGGTTTAGCAACTCCAATCACTAGCCAGGTTATTTGAGATACTCACCAGCCCTTCGAATTCGATATTCTTTGGACGCTCTTTGATACCAGCAGGTAGACTGATATCATAACGCACGATGTACTCAATGATGAGCAGCTTCATTGCAACTTCAGCAACATACCGACCCGGACAGGCGTGCCTGCCATAGCCCCATGTCAAATCTTTCTTTCCCACTGTCACCATCTGGCTACTCTTCCGTGCCTCCTCACTTTCCATCCGAAGCTTGTAGTACCGGAAGCCATCAAAGGTTTCGGGGTCCTCAAAGAACTGGCTGTCCATGTTGATTGCCCCGGTCGGTAGAGCAATGCGCGCGCCTTTTGGGATTCGAAGACCGTTCGACAAAGTGATGTCCGACATAACCTTACGCTGGAAGCTTGCTGCGGGTAGGATTCCATGTTACTAAAACAAAACTCGTCACTAGCCTCCGTCGTGCAGGTAAGCACTCACCAAGATCTGGAGGATTCAATCTCTGGGTCTCTTTGATGAAACTGTCCAACTTCATCATATCTGCCAGAGATTGTCTGTCAAGGGTTCCACTCTTCTGCGCAAGCATTGAAGTAATCTCTTCACGAAGCTCAGGCAGATAGTGTGGATACGTCGCAAGGTCCATGAGACACTGAGTCACTGTCGAGGCCATGGACTGGATGGCAGCAACACAAAGGTTGATCTGCGCGACCGTGTGCGCTTCGACGTGGTCTCCACCCAGTTCACCGTCGGCAAGGTAATCCAGAAGCGATGGGGGACTGCTTAGATGGCCACCCTTCCCCGCCTTCCTCTTCCTAAGCGTTTCCGCCACCACAGCTTCACCTTCGGCAAAGCGCTGTGTCATTATTCCTCGTCCCTGAACAAATCGATAGACCCAAGGACGAAGCATCGCAGGCCATTTCTTCAAATTCTCTGTCCACACGACCGTGGAGTGAACATGTTCACTGGCAATATCCAACCAATGGTCATCTTCCGCTGCGTCAGAACTGTGAAAGATTCGAGCAGAAACGCGCGATACCTGACGCATCACATGCGACCAGGGCTTGACAGTGACGGGGCCTGATTCGAATAATGATTAGCATGGTTATGGTCGCTCCCCGATGTCAAAGAAAGAACACATCATTTCTTTCGCTATCAATTGAGCTGGACCGACTGCACTGTTGCTGATATCGGTGACTCTTTTGATTCACTTACAATTATACTCATCCAATGGCCAGTGGTGTCGAAGTAGGTTGACTAACACCGGAACATATTCATCTGGGAAAACTCAGTGCTGCCCCAACCTCATTCTCCTTAGCAGGTTGATTGGTTGCAACTCACTTAGACTTGGATTGAGCTTTTTGTTTAGGATGGCAATTTGCTTCTCATCAAGGTTCCCGACTTTGGTGTACCTTTTCATGCTGAACTGCGGCTATTCAGAACACAGCGACCTTCAATATCATTGTATCACTGACCTCTTCCTCGAGAAACGCTGCAAAACTCAAAGACTTTGTGCTTCCGAGCCCAGGGAGGAGATCGAGGGGGATCATGATGTTGGTGCCTAAGCCGTAGTTAGAATATAGTCATATTTTCATGTTGCTCGAACTAGCCTTCCGTCGTTGTGATCCCGAAGACTTGGTTTTGAAACTAATGTGGTTGAACTGTCAGCTTTGAATTGCTGTCGACACTGATGCAACCTAGCTTCACCTTGTTATAACTACTTATCAATAAGTTTCGAGTGTCTTTTATGAACATGTCGATTCTTTCCTGTTGATTCGGTAATTCTTCGCCCATCGCAATGGGAAGCTTTGGCATCTTGTTGCCCACCGCCACCGACCAAATCAGCAAGGCTGCTAAGGTCACGGCGCTAAGCAAAGTCCATCCTGCCACTGTGATGGCATTTTGCTGCAGCTTGGCTCGTACGATAGGGTAGTAAATCTCAAATGGAACCGCCATTGAAGCCATCGAAAGCTGCAGTGTCTTGATCCTGCGTCGAAGATTCAAGTTGGAAGGTGAGTGAGTGAGTCAGATGTTGGTAAAAGATCAGAATAACATGATTCAGAGTCTTCCGTCAGTTCCATGAAAGGGAATGTAGCATTCATGTCAGAAGGTAGTCAAACTTGCCCAAGGCTGTGACTGGTCGGCGTACACCGGTGTGTGTTAAGAAGCGGACTTTCGGCCGATGAGTGAAACCATCCCCCGGGCGAATCGGACTTCCTACTTTCGCAGCATGGCTATGCCAAAATATCGGATTGGACACAATAATGCGGTATATGGTGCCTTATCTGATCTAGGTACCGATAGCGGACACCGTATACTTCCCATCATTTTCCGAATCACACCTGGGTTCACCGAGCCAGGAGATCAAACTTCCGTACCTTATCAAGTTTTCAATGAATCCACAAACTTAGTCTAGAATTCTCATTCCAACTTGCTTCTTATTAAGACTTATCTAGAGAAGCATTCATTGAACGACTATTCGTGCTGGCCAACTACGGACTCTGAACACCCAACCCTCAACCAACCAACTTACTATCATCTTGGACGACATGACTTCAAGCGATTTCGACCTGGCAATTGTCGGAGGCGGTATCGGTGGTCTTTGCTTGGCTCTCTGCATTACTAGCCAAACAAGTATTCCAGTCACCATATACGAAAATGTCCCGAAGTTCGGTGAAATCGGTGCAGGTGTCGCATTTGGGCCAAATGTCGTGAGAGCGCTTCGGCAAATTTCAATGCCGTTGGCTTCTGCAGTTGAAGCCCGCGCAAACAAAAACATTTTCAAAGAGAAAAGAAACACTTGGTTTGACTTCCGAGTGGGCATGAACGGTCCTGATGCAGCAGCGAAAGCTCGTGGTGTTGTTGCCGGGACTTATCTCTGCTCAGTTGAGCATCCTGAGCCCGGCAGCTGGATGGTCAATCGTTCTCATCTGGTTGAAGAGTTGGAGAAACTTCTCCCTCCTGGAATTGCTAAATTTGGAAAGACTGTCATTGATGTTGAGGATAACGGGAAAGGGGGTGTTATTCTCAAATTTGCGGATGGATCGACAGCCCACCACAGTGCCGCCATTGGGTGTGATGGTATCAAGAGTCGAGTCCGAAGCGTCATTTTCGATAAGGACCACGCCCTTGCCAAACCAGTCTACACCGGCAAGTACTGCTACAGGGGAATGGTACCAATGGATAAGGCGGTGGAGCTTCTCGGCGAAGAGAAGGCGAAGAACTGTCAAGCCTACCTCGGGTACCACGGCCACATGCTTACATTTCCGGTGGCAGGAGGTAGGATGATGAACGTTGTCGCCTTCCAGTCATGCAAAGAATGGGAACACAACACCATGGTTATTCCAGCCACCAAGACACAGATGTTGGATAGCTTCGATGGCTGGGGCGAGGACGTGCTCAACATCGTCCGACTAATGGGGCAGTCTGACATTTGGGCTCTTTTCGACATGCCACCTACCAGTGCCCATCACAAAGGCCGACTGTGTCTCCTTGGAGACGCTGCACATGCGTCTACTCCTTTTCAGGGAGCAGGCGCCGGAATGGCAGTAGAGGATGCATACGTCTTGGGAAGGATTCTCCGATACATTGAGAAAGCAGACGATTTCCCCGCGGCTTTTGAGGCATTCAGTGCTGCGAGAGTAGATCGCACGCAAAGAGTAGTGTCTACGAGCAGAGAGGCTGGACATCTATGGCATTTTGAAGCGGCTGCGGATGATCTTGAAAAGATCAAAGAGAACCTGCAGAGTAGAATGAACTGGATTTGGAACAAAGATCTGGATGAAGATATTACAGAGGTGGTATCTAAATGGCAGAAATCTTAAGATTGTTACTCCTACTGCGAGTCGTTTGATCTCCCCCTCTGACCGATTGATGCCATGCGATAGCCCGCCCCTCTTCTAAAAAAAACTGCAAGAGAACAAAACATACGACAACAGGCATTCGCCGGTCGTCACCGACCCGACTACTACTCTGTCCCTCACTGGCTTATCTATGGGAGAGCGGACGGGATCCCGAGTTTTCCAGTGGGTATGGTCGTATGTGCTGTCATCGCATATTGGTTGAGGCCATCAAGGCATTGCGGTATCACCGAGATGGATTTCGTGATAGCATATCACGCAAGGTAACCGCTTGGTTTAGAAAGAATCCATAACAATGAACAAACAGATATACTAGTTGATTTGAATCTCATTTGATTGTATCTCGATCATTTATTGCCCTTTGCCACGGCAGGACTAGCCCGCATGCTTTGTTCAATGTCATACATGATGTCGTCCAAGTGTTCAATTCCCACCGAGACTCGGACCATCTCAGGTGCAACACCGAGATCAATCTTTTCATGAGGTAACATTGGCTTGTGTGTAGTAGACCATGGGTGCATCGCAGTTGTTTTGGCATCACCGTATCTGGAGAAATTAGCAGGGGAACGGAGTACGAGAGTCAACTTGCGGAGTATTCACCCTGGATTATTCGAGATCATTTTGAAATTGTCGACCAGCTGCTCTCCTGCGTCTGCCCCACCTTTAACGCCAAACATGAGCACGGCGCCCGCCCCTTTGGGCAAATACTTTTGGGCAAGCTCATAGTGCGGATGGCTGGGGAGGCCGGGGTAGGAAACCCAGAGAACGTTGTCGTGGTTCTCCAGCCACCTGGCCAGGGCAATTGTATTCTGTGCGTGTCTCTCGCAACGTAGGCTGAGCGTCTCAATTCCCAGAATGAACTGCTGGCTGTTAAATGGAGAGAGGCATGAACCTACGTCCCGCAGAATCTGGTCTCTGATGCGCATAATGAAAGCTTCTCTGCCAAACCTTTCGGAGAAGTTCAGTCCGTGAAAGCCAGGGCAGGGCTTGTTGAACTGTGGAAAACGTGTAGAGTTTTTCCAGTCGAAGTTGCCGGAGTCAACAATGATGCCACCCGTGGCGCTGCCGTGGCCTCCGATCCATTTGCTCATGCTGGCAACAACGATATCGGCCCCATGTTGGATGGGTTGGCAGAAGTAAGCACACCCGACCGTGTTCTCAACCACAAGGGGCACGCCGTTGTCGTGTGCTACTTTTGCAATGGCTTGGATGTCGGGCACGTTGAAGTTCGGATGCCCGACAGTTTCGATATAGACGGCCTTCGTGCGCCCATCAATGGCCGCTCGAAAGGCTTCTGCTGTTTCCTCCACCACTCTGGTTTCGACACCAAACTCTGGCAGCAAGAAGGAGAACTGGTTGTAAGCACCATGATAGTAATGCTTGGTCGCTACAATATTGTCCCCTTGCCCAGCTAAGGCAACCATAGTCATGAAGACTGCTGACTGGCCGGATGACACTGCTACAGCCGCAACGCCGCCCTCAAGCGCCGCCACCCGACGCTCAACAACGGCAGTGGTAGGATTGCCAGTGCGTGTGGCAATCTCGCCCTCTTCCTCTAGGTTGAAAAGCCTCGCAGCATGGGCTGAACTGCGAAAATTGAAGACGTAGGTTTGATATATTGGTACACCGCGAGCCAACGTCGTAGAGTCAGGGGTTTGACCCGCGTGCACCTGCAAAGTTTCAAAGCGCGATACATGCTTCGTGACCTGAGCAGTCTCTAAGTTCTTGCTTGGCGTGGTATTCGACATCATCGCTGGGTGTTTCGCGCTGGATTTGGTGGCAGGAACGTGGCTTTGTTTGCGGAGGCCTCTTCGAAATCGAGGCACGGTAGAGATGCGCCGAAAGGGGGGCAGTAGATGATGGCACAACAGTAAGGCCTTGGAGCTAAATTCCATACAGAGACGGATGTGGATCACAGTCGTCTGATACTTCTGGAAATTCGTATTAAAACCCAAAAGGTGTGGCGCCAAGCTTCCCATGGTGCTGCATGTTCGGCTTTTCGGGGGAGATCCCGAAAGAAGAGCAAATTGGACCTCGGCCACGACCTTTTTTTCCGGAAGCAGCCAGGCTTGGCATGTTTGCAGGATCATGTCTAGACAGGCGAATATGGCCTCATCGCCGGCATGAAAGATATCTTATATCCCTTGAAGGTTCAAGCGCAAGATCCAACGCCATCGAAGGTGGAACCATTGCACTCACCGCATCTTTACACTGAGACCCAAAATTTACAACCAATATGACAGTGAACAACAAGTTGGAGGTGATCATCGTTGGCACCGGCTTTGGCGGGCTTGGTGCCGCTATTGAATGTGCTCAGCGCGGCATGAACGTTACCGTGATTGAGAAGTATCCTGACTCAAACAGCCAAGGCGGTAAGTCGGCTCCTTCATCACGCCCAATCCTCAGATGATAATAAGAATTTTCCATCACATAGATATTCTGGACTTCTTCCCGAATGCCGGACGAATCATTCATCGATGGGATGATGGCAAGATTGGGCAGCAGATTCACGACACTGGATGCAGTCGCATCCGAACCATGGAGCTCCACAAATTTGACGGCAAATTCATTGTCAACGTTCCGTGGGCAAGAGATGACAAAGAGCACAACATTACATACGCCGGTCACCGTGGTAAGATCCACTCTATTTTCCTAGCCTACGCGAAGACTCTTGTCAAGGATATCAGAATCGGCGTCGCTGTCAGTGAGTACCTGGAGGAAGATCGTCGTGCTGGTGTGAGGCTGTCCACGGGAGAGACATTGTGGGCCGATTGTGTCATAGCAGCCGACGGCCCTCGGTCCATCGCGCGTGGACAGGTTTTGCAACTGGACGATGAGAAGATAGATGGCACCAGTAGTGGATGGGCTGTGTTCAGAAGCTTCTTCAAAACCGACGAGGCCATGAGGAGCCACCCGGGGTTGAAGGATCTCTACCGCGAGGACAGGGACACTGTGAGATTCTGGATGTATGACAACTTGAGTCTCATGGCATTTGTCTGGAATAAGGGTCAGGATATTGCTTGGGTATTGATCCACCCGGTAAGCAGTTTCGACCCCTTCAATCACCATTGACTAGACTGCTGACGTGACTTACAATATCAGGACGATAAAGAATCCTCCGAATCTTGGTCGAACATTGCCGAAAGGGAGCATGTAGTCAAGTGGATGAACTACTTTCCTGGAAGGGATGCCCAAGCGCTTCTCGATGTGACCCCCATTGGTAAAACTATCGATTTCAAACTCGTTTACCGACCCACCATAGATACTTGGGTCAGCAAAGGAGGCCGCACCATTCTCATCGGAGACGCAGCTCACGCCAACCTACCTACCGCTGGTCAAGGAGCATCTCAGGCACTGGAGGATGCCGTGACAGTCGCTGAGTGTCTTGAGTTGTCCAAGGGCGACGTCAAGCTGGCCTTGGAAGCTGCCCAGAGGATTCGGTTTCATCGTTCCAACGCGGTACACGAAAGCGGCCAGAAGAATCGGGATGCGTTTTACAAGATTCCCTGGGACGACATCGAAGCGGCCCCAGAGGAATGGGCGCAGAAGAGATTCCCGAAACTGAAGCCATGGGATCCGCTGGATTTCACTAAGAGCAACTTTGACAAGGTGGCGAAGGATATCAAGAACGGGGTCAATGGACACCTGAAGGATGTCGCGGTGCCTCCACCCCCCGGCGGATATTGGTGATGCATTCCGTTTTGGTGTGCCGGAGGATGCACATGTTTCATTTTGTTTAGAAGCTCATTGCTTATTAGAGTAGAACGTTCGGACTTATCATGTCGAATGTATTCATGGATTCTGTTTACATCGGTGGATACAGCTGCTTCAGTCCAAATCTGTTCCTCAGTGGAATTTGATTATTATGAGTGTTGTATGATTCAGCCTAACCTTGTCGAGAAGAAGTATGTTATGGTCACTGAGGACGCAGTGGAACATGTTCAAGCGGTGCAGCTGCAGTTCAGCACATTCTGCCTTCCGTTGATATGTAAAGTTCAAAATTCAATTTCGTACCCTATGTTTTAGTCCACCTTACAACGATACGTGCAAATAGTCTGTTCACCAGATTTCGCCCTCCACATTCCACCAAAAAGTGGGCATCTCCCACAGTCATCTCACACTTATGCTTTTCTTCGGGATAGTCGATTTTTAATTTATTTATTTTTTGAATTTTCTATTAGTTTCACTGTTTATCGCTTCCCGTTGTTATCCTTGTGTGGGTCCGGAGTAAGAGGGCGCAGTCTCTGCGTACATGTATTACTACGGGCACTGGTGGCGAATACCATAACGCTCTCCTCAACAGCCCTCAGCATTTCCCGGCTAATGAACAGTATAGCCCGAAAATGTCGTTAACTTCTCAGATTGACATGGCGGCAAGATGAAACTTCAACGATAACAGATGGGACACCCACCAAAATGCCCGGCCGAAGTTTTCCGTGGGGCTCGGCATGCTCGGGAAATACGCGCGTCGATTTGGACTTGCCATGCAATTCTGTGCTGGCACTGTGACATTTCCTGAATCAACTCTGGTCGGGATGGAACGGCCCGGAGAAAAGGTGCGATAGCAAGTGGCCAAGATTCAGCGATCTAACCCAACGCGTCTTGTCTCACCCCAGTAGTGCTTCGAGATAGTTGGAGTGTTATCGCATGGAGGGTGAGGCAAGCATCTGTCCAATGCACAGTTCACCGAGATATAATTGAACGCATGCGTGTCCAAGAAGTCGTCAGTCTTCAACCGAATTGCTATCAGTTTCGATGAGGCAGCGACATACTCAGCGCCTCCACTCCATCATTCTTTGCATCATCAACACAGAGCCAGTACCTTATCCACCTTGAAGTTTGAACCCGATTTCACCATGGCGGTGCTTAGTCTTGGGCCCGTCTTTTCACACATTCTTATTGTCTTGGTTGCTATGCTGAATATTTGTATTCTTTCTTACGATGCCGGCATGATCAACAACTTGAACGCGGTCAAGCCGTACAACGATTGTTTGTCTCCTTCTTGAACTGAGTTACTTTTCTAATGCTTCGATACAGATTTCAACCTCAATAGCGACCTAATCGGTCTGAACGTTGCGATTATCAGCGCTGGTTCGGTCTTGGGAGCCCCGGTGGTGGGGCCTGCGGTGGATCGTTGGGGACGGAAGATGGGCCTTGCGGCTGGCTCCATCTGCATCATCGTTGGAGTCATCCTACAAGCTTCAGCATCAGCTGGTATGTGGCGTTGGCCAAAAAGCTTTCAAATCAAAAACTGACAACAGCGTCAAACAGTGCCACAACTCATTGTCGGTCGGTTCATTATCGGATTCGCTTCTCTAGTCAACGGCTCCATTGCCCCTATGTGGGTGATGGAGCTGGCTTCGCCAAAGCATAGAACCATCTGCTCTAGCACAGTACTCGTTTCTGTTCCATTCACATCCTTCTTGGTTGCCTGTATCGTATTTGGAATTTTCGATAAGGATTCCAACTGGGTATGGAGAGGCATCATGCTAGTGAGTGTCCTCGAAAGTTCCTCAACTACGTCAACTTGTCTAACCTTTCATGTCAAGGGCGAAGCAGTCCCTTCCATCATTTCACTCTGTCTCTTGCCATTCGTTGATGAGAGTCCTCGATGGCTGTTTTCCAAAGGACGTGCTGAAGAGGTAAGGTACAACGACTGTATAACCATACCGATTGCTGACCAGTCATAGGCAACCGAGATCCTTGCCCGTCTGCATGCTGACGGCGACGTACATAACGTTGAGGTACTTACCGAAGCGCAGGAGATTGTTGCTTCTCTCAATCAGGAGAAGGACGGTCAAGGGGCATGGCGCGAACTCATTACACCTGGTGAGTCGATTGCAAGTACCATTCTCTAGGTCTTGGCTAACCTTATGTTTTCCGTAGCCTCTAACATGAAGAGATTTACCATTGCTGTTTTGACCAACATATTCTATCAAATCCTTGGAGGAAACATGATTCTGTAGGCTCCTTGGTGTCTTTGCAATACAAACAAAAGGCTAACCTTCTGCTCAGGTACTTCTCGTCATACATCATTTCGAGCCTAGGTGTTTCCAGCAGGAGATCCATCATCACTATCAACATCGCTCTCTTGCTATGGAAGGCCTTTTGCAGTATCCTTGGTGTATTCCTTATCGATCGGGTCGGCGCTCGGAAGCCATTGCGTACGTATCCAGAATAATGAGAATCCAGTGTTGTTTCGCAAAGCTAACATGCCATTTCAGTTGCCGGCACATCAGCAACTGTGATTCTGTTTGGTCTTTTATCTGGCTTATCTCACCTCACGGAAGTCCACCCGGACACCAACTCATACGCAATTGGCTCAATTGTCGTTGTTGCACTTTTCTTGCTTGCAGTCTCTACCAGTTGGTAAGATAGCCTTTCGGCGTTCATTTTCTATTCGTGACTAACTTTGCTGCAGGATGATCTTGGCATACACTTACCCGCCCGAAATACTCCGATACTCACAGCGAGCCAAGGGTGTGGTGGTCGCCCAAGCCATCGGTTACGCATTCAGCTTCCTTAATCTCTACACCGCTCCTTTGGCGATCGAACGGATCTCCTGGCGGTACTACGCGATCAATGGTGGTTGGAATCTGGGAATTCTAGCTGTGGTCTACTGTCTGTTTGTTGAGACTAAGGGCAGAACATTGGAGGAAATTGACGAGGTCTTTGATGGCGTGGTATATTCCAACGATGTTATCATCGACGCTCAAGGCTCGAAAGGCACCCTGGAGCAAGATGGAGAAGACAACAAGAGTCTGATAAAGCGCAAGCTTCGAAAAGTTGACTCTGCGAACTGAAGTAGCGGCATTCAAGGGATTATTTTGGTATGGTAAAGACATCTGGTTTCTGTTTGGATCGATAGCTCAGTGGTAGAGCGAGAGATTGCAGTCCTTCTATGTGCAGATATCTCTAGGCCCCGCGTTCGAACCGCGGTCGGTCCTACGAATGAATAGTTTCGTTGTACTTTGCTCCTTTTTTGTGTCTCCGCAAATGAGGGCTTTCCCTGGCGGAACTGGTTAGCCCCATCGTTGTCCCGAGCCACCTCGCTTTCAGACACCCACTTAGCCACTAATCTATATTGCCTTGATAATTGAATAACAATTAAGCAATAGGTATGCTGGATCGCCCCGGTTATTAATATGAGTCTTGCCAGCTGGGCAGTGTCAGTTAGCTATCCAGGCAGTGTACCTCCCCTATAAATATATCGTAGTGTACCTATACTCTAATAAAGACTATAGTAGAGGTAGATAGGAGTAATAATAGACGACGACGATAGTAATAACAAAAGTAATAATAATAGCGAAGATAGTCTTTTTAGTATAGATATAGAATATATAGATTATATACTACTTATATAGTAGACACTGCCTAGATAACTAGCTAACACTGCCCAGCTAGCAGAATTTGTTAATATTCCTTATGTCTAGAATATATGCGGTGCCTTTGAAAACCCCAAGAAAGGCTTTCAGCCATAGTTTCAATTACGGCTACCAAACCCCAAGCTAGCGCCAGCCCCTTGACCAGCCGTCTCAAACTCATCTTGCTTGAAGACACGGCACCTGATGTACTGGTTGGAGATGTCTTTCCTGTGAGTGGTATCTCTTCCACATCACTCTGCTTGTGAACCAGAGTTACTGCAGGCGTCGTGACTAATCCTATGTACTGCGTGCTATCGACAGGCTTGATAGTCTCAATCGTAGTTTTGAAACTCATAGTTGTAGCCGTAGTGTACGCCATCAGACCTGTGATAGGTCTCCCGTAAAAGGTGTATGTTTCAAGAAGCACAGTTTCAATGCGGCTTGCGAATTGAAGTTGACACCCCGTCGTGGCAGTGTATGCCTCATTCTAGACTGTCGAGAAGCATGCGCCACCGGCCCATCTTGCTGTGAATCCGCTATGACATTTATTATCAACTTCAGTCAAGATTGGAAAGTGATTCCAGTCGAATAACAGCCATCACTTTACTCACCTTGGGCAACAGATCACAGCAGTCTCCGAAACTTCCATTGCAGAGAGGAATATCTCATTCGATGGTCTGAACCCCGGTGTAATTTGAGACATGGTAGTGGTCCTTGTGGGAAATGTGCGCGTAAAAGTAGGATCGGCGAAACTCCCGTTCACGGCACAAGATGACAGTCCTTCTTTTATGGCAAGCCCTGCGGTGAACCAATCTGCTGGACAAGCAATGCCTGGCGAATGATATAATTGGAAGTCCAGTCGCTGAGGGTTCAATTCGGCTTGCCTGGAAGCCCATTCTCGATTTGCCGGAGGCGCAGACGGCATGCATTCATCGTAAATGTCGGTTCGCACGTCGCAGTTATCCTACCATACCGCTACACCGTCTTTTTAATTGGAAGCATACGCCAATTGTACAGAAGGCGGTGCGGAAGCGCATGATGTTGGGGCGGTCCACGTCGTTGTCAACGGGCCGAGGTTGACGAGGTCGACACCGGAAATGGTGGAAGTAGGCATACTCGCAAAACTGTCATAAATTCATCGCACATTTAAACCTTTCAAATCTAGAACGACCGACTTTAATCGCTTACAGAATTTGGCTGTTTATCAGTCATTGCCAAGGTAGTTGCCTAAATTTCAAGTGATCGTCTAAGACAAGTGAAGTTGCTGACGTGTGCCCAGTTCCTGTCATATGATCAATCACCAGCTAAACAGAGAGAAGCATGACAAGTCGTGTGACATACAAAATTAGGATCGGTTGCGATACGTGAAGAATTGAAGCAGGGCAAATTCAACACTTTGGAGCAGTTGCTAAGGATATGTACCCAATGACGATTGAGGACATTTGCCCTCCTACAGGCTACCTATCTAAGCTGACATCGACTTCCGAACAGTGGTCTCGAATTCCTCCGGCTCCCTCCCCAAAAGCTCGCTTAGCAGTGGAGAAGCAGATTCCGCCTCCCCTCTTCGAAAGGCCTCAAATGACGACGCCCACGCCTTGGAATAATCGACTCCGCGATAGGTAAAGTTGGAGGGAACCTGGGGCTGCGTCGCGAATTCATCGTCCGAGACCTGCTTGATGGTAACGGGAACATTTGCGATCTCGCTGAGTATCTTGACTGTTTCCGACAGGGTCAAGCTCTTATTTCCTGAAAGTAGCACCGTCTTGCTGCGGTAAGCGAATCCCTGAGGGTCTCGAACATAGCGTAGTATGAGTTCGGCTGTGCCCTCCCCCAATTCCTCCCTCTTCACCCAGGCGATTCCAGGCCCCAAGCCGTCATGCGGTATCTTGACTTCGCTGCGGGGTTGCGCGGGGTCAAAGAAAGCGGTGTAGAGTGGGTACGACTCCGTGTAAAGACCCTCGCGAATGATGGTGAAGTCGAAGCCTGGGTGGCTCTTCCGACAATCTTCAAGATATCTTTCGGTGTCAAGATGCGGCTTCATAACATGAGCTACCGTCTCTTTGTTGCTCTCTGATCCAGCAAAGCCCAAAGACCCATAGAAGATGTACTCTACGCCGCTTGCGATCGCGGCGTCAATGGCAAGTTTGTGGCGCTTGAGGTATTTCGTTAGCCGATACTTCGTCACGTTTGAAGGCAAGTTTCTCACACCTCGACTCTGTGTTCGTGCTCGACCGATGCGTAGGAGATCAAGAAGAGAGTTTTGATCCCGCGGAACGCAACTTGGACCGTCGCGTCGTCGTCGTAGTTTGCTCGACGTATCTCAGCTCCTAGAGCCGCTTCACAAGCAAGCTTTTCTGGGTGTCGAGCGATGAAGACGAGATCCTTAGGGGAAAGGCGATTGAGGATGTGCTTCACAGTGCCTCCTCCAATGCCTCCGGATGCGGGGAAAATTCCGATCTTTTGCTGCATTGAGGGTGCCATCTCTTCAGATTCCGACATGGAGGAAAGGAAGTTGAGTGCATCATGCGATGTTGCGAAACAATGTCATTATTAGTTGGTGTTTTGTATCCAGCGCAACGCCGCTGTGTGAGTACTGAGCCATGGATATTACAAACCAACCCTATTTCCGTGGAATTTTTTGACTTAGCGATGCCGATTTTGCAGTCTTTGCGATCCAGATCTCATGCTTACAACTTTCACTGCAAAGGACTCGGTTGAGCAGTAATTGAGGCGAATGGAATTTGTAATGTCTAGTGGAGATGACGATGCCACTCAAAACCGAAACCGAAGGAAATAAGATAGGTCTGTAGTTCAAAGAAAACTCGAACTGTGAGCTTTCTGTAGCCCCACTTGTTTTGTACAATACATGCGTCGATCGGTTCCATTACTCTCACTGGCCGCCCGATTAAACTGGAATTATCAGGAGATTTCGCAGATGCGGCACCGGCAATTGCTAGCACGTTGCGGATTCAGACTGGGTAGAACGGCATGTTAGCCGAAGCTCGGCGTAATTCGGAGTTTATCTGACGTTTATCCCGAACGAAGTCTAAGCATTGAAAATGATTGCATGACGCTTCCTAGAAGTCAACCGTGATGCCACGATTTCTCTCATTTAAACCATGAAACATGAAACTTCTTTCTCTGTCCAGAGAGCATGACGCCAGGGCAGTATGGACTTCGTAAGCAAAAGCTTTGCCATTCGTCGCGGTTACATCTAACTAAGGTGGTGAAACTCGAGTCTGGTTTTTGTTTACTGTACTGGTTATCGTCCGGTGTATTGCCCTTTGGCTCTGGTGGTTAGTACTTTCGACAAGTCTACTTTCATTCCTATTGCCGTCCGTATTGTTCTTCAACTCATCATTAATGTCTTTGTCCCGACTAGCAAAGCTCGAGAGCAAAATCCATATCTCAGGGAAGTTTGAACTTGATCAAGTCGCTCTGAGCCACAATACCGATTGAACAAAGTCGCGGAGCGAGTGGCTTGCCTACATACTTTACTTCAATTGACTGAATCGGCGAGTGAGTAGTTATTCGCCCAATCTAACGCAGCGTGTTAGAATGAAGATTAGTCAATAACCGTGCAGAATTGTTCAGGATCTTAACCGCACGACAAGAACAACGATACTCGTTTCTCTTCTACCAGATGCTTTCCCACAGGTGCGGGGAACTTTCCTAATAAGAGTATTTTGGGCAACTTGGATCCGGGTAATGTCATTCTCAGCGTTGTATCCCGCGTTTCGTTCGAACCACAGCCGCTTTGATGGAACAATACATAACAGAATCTCACCCAAGATGTTGGACGCCTCTTCTTAACTCATTAAAGTGCTATAATTCTTCTCATCATCTCGATTGCCCATGGTCTTAGATGTGAGAACGCGGGATTGCCCAGTGATAGCCGAATACGAGAACCATTAAAGCTTCAAATTGATATGCACATCTGTCCATAAAAAATGCAGATATTCCGTGACAAATGGGGATTTGCTCCATTTGTCGAAGTCTCAAGGCACAAGATTCCCGGTTCCAATCGCGCTGGGCAAAGTGCCTCGAGTATAAAGGGAGTTCCTTCTTACGGACAATTTTCTGTTGCACAGTCCCAGCAGCCAACTCTGGACATCTGTCTCCTGCACCACACAGATTAACATTTTACTTGTATCAATTCACCGTTGCGGCCATTACTCAAATACTTCATACACCATGCGTTTTTCTTGGGATCTTGTCGCCGCCGCGCTTCTGTTCGTCGGAACTAATGCGGCCAACATTCGTCGTCAGGACGAGTACATCGGCGACTTCCGCATCTGGAGTGAGCAAGTCTGTGCTTGCAGCGGCAATCGGGGCATCTGGGCCATTACCAAAGGCTTAACGGAGATATGCCAGCCTTCATTCAAGGCACCAGACAAGATCGTCAAGGCCGTGGAACTGAACTACATGGTTGAGGGGTGCAGCTGTAAGATCATACTCTCTAAGATGGCACCGAAAATTGTGCCCGCTTGCTAATCAGTTCCTGGCAGTGACTGTGTATTCTTCGAATGATTGCGGAGAAGGGGCCCGCGAGGTCAAGATTGGAGCGTGCGAGAAGACTTCTGATATTGAGGACAACTTCTTGAGCTTCAAGGTTACGTGCTTGGCCTAATGTTAAAGCACAGCACGAGGCAGAGATGAAGCTGTTCGACCCTATGCTTGTGCGAGTAGAGCTAGTTTGCATTGACACATGCAATGCGAGAGTTTTCGAATCCAAGAAACCGACGAGACCACCTGCTCAGTGACTTGACTATGCTGTGGCAACGGATTGCCATGTATAGACAGAGTACTTGTATGTGTAGGTTGAGATCAAAGTATGTACATGAAAACTGCCTGCCCCCTTATTACTCGGCACAGCCAATCTCAATGCCCTTGGCGAACAGATCACCTCCGACAGGGATGAATCCAGCGAGAAATCCGGCAACCTCCCCGACAAGACCACAGCCGCCGGGCTCCTGGTTCTTCGTCGCGCCAAACTCGATGATCAGGTCATCAGGCTGTAGGCGTCCATCAATGTAAGCTGTGACACGCAGAGTCGAAGGGACCTTGTGACCCCATGTCTGGTTCTCGCATTGGGCCAAGCCAGGGGAGTTCTCGTTACGGCAAGCGTATTCACAGTTACGCGCGCTCTTGGGCCCACACGCGGCATCCTCGTGGTAGCCCACACTTTCCATCCAGGTAAGACCGCGGCAACCGTTGAAGACCTCGTAACCGTAAGGGTCCGAGACAGTGCGAAGAACCTCCCACATAGACTGAACAAGGCCGTCACGCATTTGGTTGTCGGAGAGGCCAGGAGTCCGACCCCAAGCGCCATTCATCTTGACCTGGACGGTCAGATCGGGGTCGTAGTCTTCGGCCCAGGTACAAGTGTTCGTTTGGGAGCCGAAGGATCGATCGGTCATGATGGCTCGGGTGTTGCCAGCTTCGCCGTATATGGCTTGCCATGTGACGGCGAACAGATCGAGGTTGCCAACGTCAACCATTCGGTCGCTGTAGCGAACTTCCATCTGAACGAGTGCCGTAACCTGGGCTGCCATTGTGGCGAGAATAGTCTTCTTTGAGAACTTCATGATCTTTCGAAGAGGTCAGCACATTAGGCGGTTAAGATTTCTTGGCGTCTGGCAACATACAACGTGATCAAATAGGGTTGAGACTGACAAGAAACTGGCGCTTCAGCTGTACCCAGGAGGAAACCGATAATGGAGAAGCTTGATGTGGAAGAGATATCGAACAATAGATCCTCTTGGCCTCGCAGACAGACCTGTATATATACACTCATTCTCAAAGATCACGACGACGCGACAAGCGACTTTTGTCGGTATTACAGTCCGAAATCCGTTCTCGTCTCTGCCGCCTCATTGAGTCTATCCTCAACCTGCAGTCTGTTGCCAAGATACTCATTTCGTCCGGCTCCAAAGAATTGGGACTCGAAGCAAAAGTTCGCGCCGAGAATACGACATATCAACCTCCCTCTCGTGCTCGCATGATGTTGTAACCCACGATGTGGTCGGGGGCCCGCCTCTGATATTTCCTGAAAAGGAAGTTATCCGTTCCATTGACATACCGAACAGGAAGTGAGGGTCCCAGAAGAGCCACTCTTCGCGGAACTATTGGTGACAGTTCCAACAAGCCATTACCAAATGCCAGGGCAGCCAAGAGCGTCTGTCCATCTTTTCATGTTTCAGCTCCAGCGGCACAGCGAATCATACCCACCTCTTCCTACTCCGCGTCATTTCCAGCTCTTAAGGTGGTCAGCACGAGGCTATTACCTCGTTCTACTCAGCAAAGCTCTGGGGCTTATTGGCACTAAGCATCTCCTCCCCCAGTCTCTTGCATTGTGCAACTCCTATAAAGTGGCACCTGGCCCATCTCTATCCCGGTCTCTGTCCTCATGCCCCGTCAATCACGCTTTTCTATTCTTGACCTGAAAATTCTTCGACTCGACAGATGGGACCACAAACTGCATCAGCGGGCGAAAGAAAGTTGAAAGAAACAGCAATATTTTCAACATCCGCTCCGAGTAAGTGATATGAATGCTTGGTGACACGATAAGTACGATCAAGTGATCTTATGCATCCAAAGCCCGACGTAGATTCTTCCAGTCCGAGGCCTCCAGATTGCTGAGGTTTATGGCCCCCTATCGAGTCGGACGCATTCCGCAAGTCTCAATTTCGGAAGCTGCCGACCTGTGCGTCTGATCAGTCAAGCCCCACGCCCCAGTCCATCCTATTCCGTTCGAGCTTTACGCTTACTTGTCCCAATCAGGGACTTAAAGTGGTGACAGCGTGGGAATAACATGTCGCGCACCCTGCAAAAGGGCTACTGACCATTCCGAGCCACCGGCGCTGCTCCCCCGGGCGCGATATCCTCAGGGGTATTGCGATGCGAGTCATTCGCAGTTCCATAAGGCTGACTCGCGCAAACAGTCAAGGAACCTTTGCTCAAAGGGCCTTTTAAAGATGCTCAAAACTCCTCAGTTCGCCCACTAAAAACTTGACATATTTGCTTTTCAGCTAGATACTAGGCTATTCTAACCCATGCTTGGCCCTCACTTCGAAAGTTGATGCCCGGAATCTCGTACGAGACCTGAGCGCCAAGACCAATTTTGAAAGAGCGAATTTTTTGGCAGAAAACCTTCATATGCTACCTTAGTTGAAGCCTAGAACACGCAGTCTCTAAAAGCCCGCTTAGCTATGAACGCGGATCAATTTGAGGCTATGAAGGCCGATGCCTGGGTTCAATATCTGTTGTCTTTCAATGCAATTACTACCCTGGATGTACGTGCTTTTGGAAGCAAAAGGTCCTGTGATGCCACAATTTCGTGGTCCATTATGCAACATTCAGCGGTATATAACCTACGTGCTCATGAGAACTTTTTGAGAACGCAAACTAATCATTGATGCCTGGGAAGACTATTGCACAAGGTGACTCATCCGTGGAAGAGCTCTTAAGGTCTCACAGATCCTAGTAGGCAAGTAAGGGAAACTTGGCATGCTCTCTCAGAAACCGCTCTCCCGCGCTTGCTGAATACATACACTGCCGTCCTCTCTCTATGCCACCATGGGACCAAGTTAACTTGCAAATAACATCGCTAGTAGTTTCATTCTTGATCCTTGTGCGCCGGTATTCTCGAAGCGAAATGTCCCCATACAATAAGGTTGCTTTGCCGCACTTGTCAAAAAGCCCAGAAGGACTGGAACTCAATCCCTTGCGACACTCCCAACGAATCTTAGCCAATCCAGACCCAAAAGACTGAGGGCTTTACCGCTGGCTTTCAGTCTCCAGTATTCTTGGAATGACACGAAGACACACAAAATTGCAACGCTAGCGCCCCCTGCCCTGCGCTTCGCATATCTTGCGTGCAGCTCAGCCAGCTTCAACTGGTGGATGCAATAGAAGCAACCAGGTGAGCCGCTGAAGTCCGATGTACCAGTGGTTCGTAGCTGATCCGGATTATCGAGATTGCCCTGCTCATCGAATACATGATCAATATGATCCTCATCCACAACCATGTACAGCGGTATGTACCCTGGATTCTTCGGACGAAACTCTTTGTCGTCGCAAAATTTCGTTCTCTCTTTTGGCTTCAAAAACAACCGTGTGCTCATCGCTCTCGCTGGTTCGAATACGCGTCGTTGAAGCCATTTATAGTACATATCCATGGTATCCTTGATCCAGTGTCGGCAGGATTGCGACAGTCGAAGATAGCTGAACACGAGATCCATGATTGCATCCTTCAGATCCTGGTTGATGCCATAGGCGTCAAGAGACCTGCTCCACTCTTCGTCGCTGTCTTCGGAGGGCTCATTCTCATCTGTGTCGAGCTCCTTGGTGCAAAAATCCCACCATACCTTCTGCATTTCCTTGGTTTCTAGCCCATCGGCAGGCATAGTTGGCTTGTCAGGAATATCGCACTATGAGCTCCAAAGCTGTTCTGCTTTCTCGTTGGAAAATCCCATGCTTACGAGCCAGTATTTTTGGATCAAGCTGTATCGGCGAGTCGGCGGGACCATGATGATTGTGACAAGAAAACAGCCCGTTGACGATGTTTGAATGTGATGTAAGGAAAAGATAGTCAATACTTCGAATGGTGTAGTGTGCAAGGCTCCGTGTGGGTCTGAAGACTCGAAGCACCGCCGGGACTTTTATTAGTTTTCTAACACAACCTTTTTCACTTTCTCCGACCATCTGAATATATCAAGAGACTCTTGTTCTCACTTTATGAAACAAGGTTCCGGGAACTTGCGGCTGTCGTCTAGTCAGGCAACCTACCCGGTTGAGCAAGCCTTCAGGGTTCCTGATCAGTCAGGCTTCAGGCGGCTAGGAGTCATCAAATCGAACCGTCCTTGCCCCTTCCATCCACTGCGCCTTCTCCGCAAAACAAAACAGAAGTCTGGAAGTCATCGGTAGATTCCACGGGATATTTCCTCCTACAAGTGCAACCTTTGGAACGACAAACTTAGCCACGATGTCACCCGCGAAGACCAAAAAGCCAAAGACGCCCAACCAAGGCAACAAACCTCACCGAACCAAGGCATCTATACACGATGCTTCAGAATCAGAATCCGAGGAAACTCCTGTCTTCTTCTTTATGCCTCAAGAAAAGTTCAGGTACTGTCAGTTCTGCCAATGGTACCCGTCAACATTCACCGTCTCGAAGCCGCAAATGTCACAGCTGGTGGGGCGAGCCGTAGATGAGAACAACCCTTTCGGCAGTGTCACGTTCAATTGCGCGGAACAGTATATGATGTACTGCAAGGCGGCCCGCTTCGGCGACACCGAATGGCAGGCGCGAATCATATGCGAGAAGGACTCGAAGACGCAGAAGGCTTTGGGGAAAGAAATAGTCGGGTTCACGGATACGAGCTGGCATGAAGTCAAGAGTGCGGTTGTCGAAGCGGGCAATGTGGCCAAGTTTGGGCAAAGCCCACAGCTGAAGAAAATCCTCATGGCAACTGGCAATCGTGTTCTTGCTGAGGCCTCACCAAAAGACCGCATTCGGGGCATCGGGTTTAACGAGAAACAGGCGATGGTGAATCAGAGAAATTGGGGAGAGAATCGCCTTGGCAAGGCACTAATGGCCGCGAGAGAGCAGCTGAGAAATGAAGATGCGGAGGAATTGGAGGTAGAGGGTAACACAGCCGAACCCTCAGGGGACCAGTCACATGAGCCCGGGGAAGGGGAAGGACAGAGTGCATAGGCATCCATTCCAATTGTGATACCTTGGAAGGCCACATGAACATGGAAGATCAAAAGGCATGGATGGCTGGGTAGAACGATAGTGGCGTCGAAGATAGCTCGGGTACTCAACCAGCAACATAGAAATGGGATCAAAACTTCTAAAATTGAGTCTGGATGCATTAGCTCATTATTTTGTCTCTATGCATGCCTGATTGCGCGCCTTCCATCTACTTCGGCGAGGTCTATAGAGATGATTCCTCATCATCCCCGAATCCAACGATACCTGACTGGTTTCCTCTCCGTCTGACATATATCCGCTTGGCCCACATGTACGCCTCAGCGCCGACCATGAAAATAAACACATCAATGAAGACCACAGCCCACTCCCAGCTGATGCCGTGGTGCATGAACACTACATGATCCAAAACCGGGATGTACAGCGTCGGGAACACGACGAAGAAGACGATCGTGACTGACAAGAAGAGGAACTTGTTGCCCCACAAGTGTTGACCCCAAGCCTTGAAGCCTTGAGGCATGTAGAAAAGCGACCGGCGCGAGTCGATTAGTTCCCAAGCAAACAGCAAGAAGATCCACGTCATCGTCGTATAGCATGTAGCCCGAGCACGGAATACGGGCTCGCAGGCTTCTGAGAAGGCATTGTTGCACTCCAAGCCTAGGTTGCCGTCATTAAACCCGAAGACAACAATTGTGAAAGAGCCGAGAACGCAGCCCGCCATGAGAACGCCGTAAAACACCATGTCGAATAGAAACTCAGGCGTGAAGACGCCGTATTTGAGCTGTTGATCTCGTTAGCGCTAAGTGTTCTTTGGGCTCGTCCATGATAGCGGACTTACATTTTGAGGAGGACGGTTGAGGATATCCGGCACCGCTTTCTCGAAACCAAGACCAGTTTCACAGAATGCGCCAGTTCCAAGAAGCATCCAAAGGATCTCCACGGGAGACAGCTGGAAGACCGAAATACCAGACTGGTCTTTGAAGGCCAATCCTGTCAGCAGAGCGCATACAAATCCGATGTTGGCTGCCAAAACGTGGAGGATAAACTTCTGAATATTGTCAAAGATTCGCCTGCCCTCCTCGATGGCGTTGAGAATCGAGGCGAAGTTATCGTCCGTCAAGACGATATCGGAAGATTCTTTGGCGACATCCGACCCAGAGCCCATGGCAATACCGATGTCAGCTCGTTTCAAGCTCGGACTGTCATTTACGCCGTCCCCAGTCATACCGACGTATCGGCCGCGACGATGAAGCGACTCGATCATCCTCACCTTAGTACTAGGTGCGCATCGTGCCACGACTAGAGGGAGCTGAGGCAGCTCATCGATCTGATCATTCGTCAAAGCATCAAAATCGTGAGCAGGCATCACCATCGTTTGAGCGACATCGGCTGGCAGCATCCTAAACTTCTCAGGCGACGGCAAGATGCCAACTTCGGTCGCGATAGCCCTTGCTGTTTGCGGATGGTCGCCGGTGAGCATGTGCACGACAATTCCGGCACCTTGGCATGCCTTTACACTGGGCTTCGACTCTGGACGGGGTGGATCGTAGATGCCAACGAGGCCGCGGAAGGTCAGATTGTGTTCGAAAATGTCGCGGTGGGGAGCGATCTTGCCTTCGGCAAACTGGGATGCTGACACGGTGCTCTCAAGGTTTCGATGCGCTAGGGCGAGAACGCGAAGGCCTTGGCCAGCGAGAGTTTCCACGTTGGCATGAATGTTGTCTTTGTCTGCCTCGGTGAGGGTCCGGGTAGCGGTATTGAGAGCAATGGTGTCGCAGGTTTCAAGGACACGTTCGACGGCGCCCTAAACTCAGTTTGTCAGGGATAACATTTCCAAGACCGTATGGGTCTTTCGACAGCGTACCTTGGTGAGGAGATGCATCTCCTGAGACTGGAGATTCTGGAAAATAACGGACATCTTCTTGACATCAGAGTCAAAGGGAAACTCGGCAATTTCCTTCCATGCGGCCTCAGGGCCTTGGGTCAACTGGAGTCTATTCCACCCGAACCTAGAAGCAAAGACCTCAAGAGCAATCTCTGTGGGTGCCCCAGTCGCCTTCCATTCTCCCGGGTCCGCAGAGCTATCGTCGCTTTGCTTCAGAGTGGCCAGGTTCGCCAGCGACGCAATGTTGAGGTACCATTGGAGAGCTGGGTTGCTTGCAGAATCGTGGTGTGGCTCAATGGGATTGGTGGTATCGTCATGCTGCTTTTCGGCTTCCGCACTAATATCTCTCGGCTGGCCGGCGGTGAACTGAACCGAGCCGGAGAACGGGTTGTATACATCGTTCGTCGTCTGCACGGAGTAAGTGCCAACTCCAGGGAGCCAGGCCTTGCGGACGACCATGCGTCCCTGCGTGATCGTGCCGGTCTTGTCGGAGCAAATGTCTGATGGTGCTTGCGATCAGCAACATGTTGCTAAAAGGGTTTTGAATTCCAGTGAAAACTTACTTGTCACTCCGCCCAGTGCTTCCAGGCTCGAAAGGTTCCGAACAATAACGTGACGCTCGAGCATCTTCTTCGTACCAGCAGCCATGGTGACTGTCAATACGAGCAGCAGCGAAACAGGAATGGTTCCGATGGCAGTTGTTACAGCGTAGATAATAACATCCTTGCGTGAATCAAATTTGTTGGCGCCCATGACAACGATCGCACAAATGATGGCGAATGCAAAAAGCCACAGAAACAGCTGCGACAGCTTCTTCTGCAAGGGTGTGCCAATGGTCAGTCCCAAGAACTCGCCGACCCAATCGCGAGTCATCATCCACGCTGCCATGATGTATGCAAACACGGAAACTCTGCCGTCCTCGCTGCGCTTCAGGTACGACTTTGCTTTCGAGCCGCCATTCAGAGCACCAGCAATGAGACCAATCTCAGTGCACATGCCAGTCGCAAAGACGACACCGCGGCCGCGACCTTTCGTAATCACCGTTGAACTGTAGACCACATTCAGTCGGTCGCCTGGGCCGGTATCATCGTCGAAAGTCGAGTTCGGGATCTTCGAGACAGGCGCGGATTCGCCGGTAAGCAAAGCTTCGTCAGCCTCGAGGTTAACAGCTTCAATGAGGCGGATGTCTGCGGGGACGGAGTCGCCAGTGATCAGGTCGATGATGTCGCCGGGTACAACTTCGGCCGTCTGGATCTCGATAGTCTTGCCGTTGCGAAACACTTTGCAGGTTGGGAAACCGAGATTTTTGAGCGAGTTGATCGTCTTCTCGGCTTGAAGGGTCTGGGCGAAACCGATGAAAATGTTGAGAACGATGATGCCTCCTAAGATTCCATCTTCTATCCAGGCTTGGATGCCAAAACTTGCACCAAGAGCCAGAAGAAGCACCTAGTATCAAGCATCAGTCAAACCGAAGAATTGCACAGCCCCTTGGGCAGCAGAATGCAAGCTTCTTCGAGAATACCAAGAACATATATCTAACTTACCAAAGTCATTGCGTTGAATATTTGCTCCAGAAAGATCTTCACCGGTTGCACACCCTTGTTCTGACGAAGCTCGTTGCGGCCGAGCTCCTCAAGCCGGCAAGAGGCCTCGTCGGTAGTCAGTCCCTGCGCGGCATCAATCTCGAGCTCTGTGACAACCTGACCAACATCTAGAGCATGAGGCAGTCGTGATAACGGCTTGTTAGCTTGTCCAGGGATGTCTTCGCTCTCGGAGTCATCTGGAGAGTTGGCCCGGAAGGAGTCGTGACCTTTCTCCTTGTTGCCCGTCATGGTGCCTGGATGTGCGAGGAGGGCGGTTCGTATTATTACAAAATTCGACGTTTCTGGTGTAGTGAGTCCATGAGCGAATATTAGAGGCGTATCATAAGTCGAACAGATGCGGTTGGAAGAAGACCATTGCAAAATATTTGTACTGGTTCAGCGGCAAACCTAGAAGAAGCCCGCCTCAAACTCTACAAATGACGACTTGGCGGGCATTTTGGATTGGACGAATCAACATGTCCAATTCAAACCGAAAACGGCAACCAAGACTCATTCTGGCGACTCTAGGTAATCGCATCCTCGAATCTTTACCTTTCGGGGTCTGCGGGTTTGCGCATAGCGGCTGTTGGCTTGGTAAGGCGGTCATCTAGAACAGTGGTCTGGCGGAAATCGTTACGCGAAATGTACGTAACAAAATACATGGTGTCAACAGCAAACATTGAGCTTGATTTGATGCAATGGATATGAATGGTCAAAGACACGCTTGACTGGCAGGGAATGGAACTTGAGACGGGTTGCGAAGAACTTGCCAGAACACACAAACCTCGATGGTCCGCGGACGCAAGTGTTTAAGGGCAGCAGCATGGACCAGGCGCTCATATGCACGACTCGCACTTGAACTTCCTAATCGGGTAATAAAATGGAATCTGGGGTCGAAGGCGGCTGACTCGAGTGGAACCCCCCGCCGTTGACTTGAAGTACGTATTTCGCCGGAGCCACCCGGAGGTTGTGGCTTCCCGGACTCTCGATGTTTCCGGAATTCCAGATTTCAAGTGTATATTTTCGAGGACCGCAGAATTGGAGATTCTGCCGGTAGAACAAACGACAAAGGGCAGCCAAGACTCACTTCATAGACACTGCCAGGGCGGACCGGAGTTGATGTCACTATGCAGGACTGCATTTTTCAATCATGGCCAGGCCTTCATCATGATGTAGTAGGAAATCGTGGGTGATGTTTGTATACTCCAAACCATAACTTCGCGTCGATTATTTGTAACACTTCGACTACGACGTCTTCATTAACAGCTTCATAAGTGGCGTAAATTGACCTTTATCATCCATCAACTGCGCCGCAGGGCTGACAAAATCGTCGGCACAGTGTGTCATGCACCCAAACCAGCCGTACTCATCGATCCATTCTTGTCCATCCATCCCTTCGCTCAGCTTCTCTGTGAACCTCTCAACCTCTGTTCCGTCGCGGCTAATGGAAGCGATCTCGGAAACATTGAGTGGGAGGCCGTACTTCTCGTGCATAGAGGTGATGTACCGTTTTGCATGTTCCAAATCACCGCTGTAGTAGTGAACACCAAGAAAGTCTGGATTCCCGTTTTCTGACTTTCCCACGAGATCCATAAACGTTGCAAGCCACTTGTCTCCTGCCTCGTCACTCGCACAAGCAGGCCCGACAAGTTTCTTCCCACGTTTGTCCCGCAACTCCGGGACAACCTTCTTCAGCCACCAGTCGGCGGCGTCTTCAGGCGTGATTCCTTGCCGTTCTGGTTCGTTGAGGTAGTGCACCATTTCCGCGTCCGAGTCACGGATCCAATCCCACTCTTCCGTGTCGATCTGCGCACGTGTGCGAATCAAGGGCCGGAAAGGGAGGCGACCCTTCAACTCCGGTGGATACCATGCGTTCCAGTTATGCACCGACTTGAACGGCGACTTCTTTGCTGGAGTCTGTGCTTCGCCGGAGTCATTTAAAAGTTGGTCGATGGTGATTGGCCGGTCGCGCGTGTTTGTCCAGTCCCATAATAAACATCGCTTTTGGACAATTGGGCTCGTGGTGTTTTGACTCATAGTTCAATCGCACTTCCTGCTCGACAGCTGGCCTGGGCTGGAGATTGTATTTGGTGGATCACGAGTAAAGGAAACATCGAGAGGTTTCTGGAAACAAACTCGGTGGTTGTTGTGGAAGGAATCACTGCCATGTTCCTGACGTCACCCTCCCCAAAACAAGGAACTGTTTACCGGTGGTCGGTAGATGTGGGGCCGAACCCGGCGGACTGCAGCTCCGGGATGCCACTTTCAATGACATAGTATGAGACAGGGCTGAGCCAGTCGGGAGACTCCCAATGATTGAGGATGCAATTCTTTGCTTAAATCTGTCTGTGACAAGAAGATTCTGGGTGTACATTTCTTCTATCCATGGAGGTTGCCTATTAATTACCACCCCAATCAGGCCCGTGAAGGATATCATGTAATTCCGCTGCGTGATGTAATGGCGATCGTTTATATTCATTCACCGAGCTAATATCTCCCTTTAGTATCTCTATATTAGGGGCGACGGCAACGACAATGACGACTTCAACGTACGTTACTAATCACAACGGCAGGCATTGGATAGGTAGAAGAAGAGGGGTGGGGGCAAAAACAACAGGAACGGCAGGGAAATAGAATTATTAGAATGAATATACTGTTAGAACTAATATAGGTGGTTTTCTGCCCGGTCATTTAAGCGCATTCTCCCGGATAGCAAAACTCGTAAATTTTCTATCCCAGGATGCTGAAGCAGAAGGCAACCTCAAGATCTAGCCCCACTTACCGCATTATCACGACTGCACACTGGACCTGTCAGACGTCCCAGCTGACATGAAGTTGGTCGTGAATTGCTGCAAACGGTGCTTTTCTCAAACTTAGAAGTTTGGTACTAGACGCTGAAGGTATATCATGTGAGCGCCTTATAGCTGGCACAGTGGATGTGTACGTGCAGGTCGCTTTTTCGGTCAGACGACGACGCCACAAGAACTCTCAAGGTGATACATAGCATCAAATTTTCCTTCGGGACGGTGCACCCAAAGACTTTATAAACAGAGGTTCCTTCTAGAGAAATAGCTTTCGTAAGTTGAATTCTCACAAAAGTAAAGGCTGAATCTACAGAATCTACAGCTCTTGGACCGCGCGACTAAATCCACCACGTCCGTCAACGCCTGAACTAGGATGGCTCCCAACAGCAGTGGCAAAGCAGACATGTCCAAATCACAATCTTCAAAAGATGAGGATTCCATCAGAAATCCGAAAGGTCCCTGCCTGAGGAGCTGGGTACGAACCCACCCTACTACGGTCTCCCGAATACCCAAGCATTTTGAGTCGTTTGATGAAAGGCACGATATGGAGAGATCTTCGACAAGTCACAAAACAATGCTGGAAAGTCTGGGAAAGTCAATCACCAAGTTACAGAACCGACTCACCCGTCGCCAAACGAGGCCGATTGAATACCATCATTATCCTACGAGCGGCCCAGCTCGCTTTGTACGGATAACCGATGGTGCTGAGAAAGATGAAACCATACGCCATATCGAGACTAAAGCTTCATGGTCAGATGGTTATAAATGGAGGCTAGCTAGCTACCATAAGGATGCAGACAAGGCTACCGCAACTGCTTACATATATCTAAAGGACTTCCCACAACAAGTGCAGCGCGGCATTTCATGGGCGGACGGTGATCAGCGGGTATGTTACCAAAAACTTGTATGATGGGGAACTTCATACTGGTCAGGGACAACGCACTGGCAAGATCGCGAGCCCGGCCGCACGTGGTATGCCACAGTAGCATTGCAACATCAAAATGCAGACCTCCTGCTCGCCGATTGTCGGAAGCACCTTCAGCCTGAGACTCTTCATTTGTAAGACCCCGTCTAACTGTTCTAGAGCTCGACTGACCACTCACGGCACTACTTAAGGCTCTCTCTACACCAGCGACTCGGTCCTGATACCTACAAAGAGGTCGGGAGGGTCGATGCACTCAACGCGTACGGCAACGACCTTTTAGGTCAAAAGCTCACAGTCTGGAGTGCTGGCAAAAAGGTACCGAAAGAGCTCAAGAGATTCATTTGCTCTTTGTATCCAAGCTGAAACCCCGGGTGAGGTCGATGGCGCACTTCTATTGACCTGATACCTAATGAAACTAAAGACTCCGAACATTAACAAGATTCCCGGGTGTTTTTGTCTGGACGCAAGCTAAGTTGGAGTTTATGTGATCTACCGTCATATCATCTCCCGTAGATGGTGTCATATTCGAAGTTTGACAGCGGTCGAGGGCTGATGTGGGCATCTGCGGATATGGGGCGGAGAACCGGCGGACATGATGCGGAGGAAGGTGGGGCTCGACTACCGGTCTCGACGGCGTGTGTATCTGCGCTTCGGGCGTTCGGAGATGCAAATAATACCGACACGGTGCAGTCAATCTCAGTTGCCATGCCTAGATGCAGTTTGTCCGACTGCTTGGAAATCATGAATTACACGGTTCTGTTGAGATGTCCGGCTACCCGGTACCGCATCTACACGGAGACTTGCCGCGATTATAAGTGCGGAACCGTCTGCTACGCGATCTATGTTCTAGACCTTGTCAATCACAACAGTACAATAAATCTTTCCTACAAATCTCAGATCACTCTTCAAATTTCATCATGTCCTCATCTGAAAACGCCAGCGCCATTCAGCCTTGGTCCCTGAGCGGCAAGACGGCCCTCATCACCGGCGCCTCAAGGGGCATCGGGAAGGCTATTGCAATCTACCTAGCTCGTAAAGGGCTTGCCAACATCGCCATCACTTACGCATCAAACAAGGCCGCGGCTGAGGATACTCTTGATCAATGCCGTACTCACAGTATCAAGAAAGCAGTTGCCCTTCAAGTTGACGCCCTTGATCCAACAGCGTGGCCGACAGTTGTTAAAGACTCAATCGACGCCCTGGGCGTCTCCGAAATCGACATCCTAGTCAACAACGCCATCTGGGGATCTTTCCAAGACTTCAAGCCGGCGGGAGAGACCACCGCAGAAGACTTCACAAAGGCGATGATCGCCAACGTGTACTCCCCGGTTGCAACCATTGTTGAGTTCATGAAGCACGCGCCTAAGACAGGCGGTCGGGTCATCAACATTTCCAGCGTTGCCGCAAGGGAAGCGAATAACGACCCGATCATCACGTATGGCGCCTGTAAAGCGACTCTCGATAGCTACACGAGGTCCTTTGCGGGTAGCTTCGCCACCGACACCGGCATTACGTTCAACACAGTCGTGGTGGGCCCGACCGCTACGGATGCGCTGGTCAATACGATGAGCGCGCTCCCTGCTGAGTATGAGGAAAAGCTTAAGGCGAGTGCTTCGGCGGCGTACCGCATGGGAGTTCCAGACGATGTTGCATACATCGTCGGTTTTCTTGCTAGCGACGAGAGCAAGTGGGTAAATGGAGCGGCGGTCAGTGCCAATGGTGGCTACAGGTCGCTTCTTGCGGCCCTTGGCTAGGTCATTCAGGGTCAACAAATTACATGAATGTTTTTCATGGTTCACGAGAAATTCATGTTGCATTAGTAATGCGAACTAGTTGCAGATATTCTTTGAACAAAGTAAACCAATCTCCTCAACTGATCATACTATTCTTGCCATTCTTTCTTTATTAAGATTATTTAGGAGTTCTCCTATCTAAGCGCATAACTGCCTTTATCAAGTAAGTCTAGTAGTTTTTTTTATTCTAATTATTTTACTATCATCGTCTCTATCCCTATCCCTCTCTCTATACCTATCGTTATCATCGTTATTATCGTCGTCGTCGTCATTATCATCGATCAACCCCATCAGTATACATTTACTACCCGCCCGGTTAGCCAGAGAACTCTTGCTGAGTCAGTCTTTTAATCTTCATCGTTTCATTGTATGTTATTTTCTCCCCTTCTCCGTTACCAGTCTTCCTGTCGCTTTTCAACCTCTTGAAACGAAGCTTTCTGGATGCTACAGAATTCGTGAAATTAGCGGGCCTCTTTCTCCGTTGGAGATTGAATATAGTTCAAGCAATATAAAAAATGGGGTCCAGCCGAATTTCCAGCTAGCAAGCAATTGCAAAGGTCGCAGAATGGCTCCACGATCCACCCAGCTGCAAGATAGAAGCCGCAAAATGTGATCTTTGTGTGCTCATCAGGGTTGAATCATCAGGCATTAGCACATTTGTACTGATGTAACAAATGTCACGGTGTCATATTGAGGTTGTCCATATACACCTTGAGAGTCCGGCATCAATATGTATCGGAGATTAGTTACGAGTAGCTGAGAAGAATTCTATAAAACCATCGAAGATCTATCCTCACCCCCGCTAACTGACGAGCCTCATCCTCATTCTCATTCGTTTCTTCACGAATCCTCTGTCTGTCCAATTTCAACGCTATTCTTCGCTAGCCGCTAGACACGATGTTGAAACTCAGGACCCAAATCAAGTCGTTCGTCAAAGCTGCACTCGGTATGGGCAGGCGACCTGACGCATCCAAATTTCCCCTCCTCCAACTTCCTCCTGAACTGATATACGACATCGCCGACTACCTAGAACTGTACGAAGTATATTTTCTCAGTCAAACCTGTGGAGCCCTCCGGCGGCTGACCCATGGGCGAGTGGAGAAAGAACTCCGCGCGCTTGGAATTCCCCCCGAGGCCGCGCCCTCTTCGGGTTGTGCAGATTGCACCAAATCGAAGACCTGTCCCTCGTGCATCAAAGCACTAGAGGTAAGAAAAAGAAAGGCTGCTACTCACTCCACCGCTAGGTTCAATTTCTGGGCTGGGATCTCAAACTTCATCCCTGACAGATGGGTATGCCCGTATTGCCAAACCCTCCACCCAATCAACCTGGAAGACCTAGAAGCTTTCCGACTCGCGCCCCATTTTTCATGTTCTCTTCAAAGCGACCTCAGGCCACATACACTAGCACGCTTCTATGCCGTTCGCGAGGCGGAAATACAGCTCGCCCTCAAGCGCACGCGTTTCAGTGATTTCTACCAGAAGCACCTGCAGAGCTTATTGGCGCCGTCCTCGCAGGCATTCGGCGGTTACCCGCACCAACGGCAGGATGAATTCTGTGCATGGGTATATGAAGCTACGCCCAAGTTGGTCAACGGACGATCCATGCTGCAAGAGAAGTGGTCAATCGGAATGCTTCAAGGGATGCGCATGACGCCACATTCGCTCTGGTTTCTTGAGCTGTGCCCTCACATGGCCGCCGTGGACGGGGGGATATTGTCGGGGATCTCCCCAAGACAGCATGGCCTCACGGCCTTTCGAGAACATGCCCAGTACGCATACAGGAAGAGTGACAACTCGCCGTATTATGACAGCTTCGGACACTGCTCGCTTTGTCTGACGGATTTCAGTGTCTCATTTGATGGGCACGAGGCGCATATTGCTGCCTGGTACGACTTCGGCTCCTATGACTCTCCAACAGACGATGCTTGGATGGCTCATTCCAGGTTTCAAGATACACAGGAAAGGCCTTGTCGAGAATTTTCGCATGATAATGGAGACGTTCGACGGATGTTTCTCACAGGAAAACCATACAACTACGAACGACACTGATTTCTTACTGCATGTAGTAAGACTAAGGGAAAAAAGAAGAAGAATGGAAAAAGACCTAGGCAGATAGCTGAAAGCGTGTTTGTACCAATCAAATCTGACGTCGATGAGGTGTAGATCTGTTTCTCATTTTTGGTCACATTTGTGCTATTAAAACCGAATTGTCGTTTTTTCTTTCAACCTCTAGCAGCCATCCATCACAACTCAAAGCAAGACTGGGAGGATGCAAGAGAAGACGACACACAGACAACAACTGCACAATAGAGTTTGCAAAAATCAACTACTACAGTCCAGTGAAGAATGCGAGTCCCGACTGAGCCTACACCTGGTTTGTGTGAAACGTTAGTTGCTAATCTCCTTCCTAACATCGTCGTCGCTTCTATCTTCGTCGTTATTATTATCGTTATTATTATCAACGTCGTCGTCGTCGTTGTTGTTGTTGTTGTTGTTGTTGTTGTTATCGCTACTATAGTAGTGATAAAGTACGCAGGAGATATAGCCGCGCACACACAGGCAATCTAGGCGGCCTCTTTAATTAACGGTTCATCTACGCCTGACCGGCATCGTCGAATGATGGGAGCTAAGTTGAAGTCCCTTCCCGCCCGAATAAGTGGGGCCGAAACCGAAGGTCGCCGTCCTCAAACCGCGACAGCCGCACAGTGCCTATCCACTGCCCGCACATCCTTCCTCGCCACCAGACTTCCCGCAACTCTGTACAGTGCCCAAATCACCTCATACATGGCGCTTGTGACCAAATCCAGCACCATCATTTCCCTCCCAAAATCCTCATCTCTCGAACCTTTAACGGGCTTCATTCGCACCATCGCACCGCTGAACTCCCCACATCATAGACGCCCTTCAAGATGTCTTCAACGCAAATAGACGACGAAGACCTCACCTTCACCTGCTGCGCGCCCCTCCGGCCCTCAAGCCTCCTGCGGCCGGTCGAGGTCGGCGAGATCGGGTACGTCGAAGTCCACTCCAGCCCGCGTTCATCCCATGACACCCCGACGTCATCTCATGAAGTCGCAATGAAGAAAACCACACAGACATGAACCCACGCTCCGAACACCAGGCTAACCAAGACCTCCCATCAACAGCGGCTACGGCCACGCAGGCACCTCGACATTCCTCGCCTGGCCCATCCTCGGCCCGCTGCTCTTCCAGAATGAGTCCAGCGATGCGCGGGACCACTGCGCGAATGAGAGAAGTAAAGCGCCGCCACCACCCCTTCTTTCCCTCTCTTCATACTTCTCCATCCCCTCAAGTCCTTAACTCTTTGGTGACCCAACTGACATAAAAACCGTGCCCCTCACAGCATTCCTCTCATACCTACGCCTCTCAGTCTACATGTCCATCGTCTCCGTCGCAATCGTCCTCTCCTTCCACCTCAAATCCGAGCCCAGCGAGCTCGAGCTGCGCATGGCGAAGCCGCTCGGCGTCATCTTCTGGTGCCTCGCCGTCTCGTGTCTGTGTCTCGGCATAGGGAACTACATTAGTGAGTTTCTTTCCTCTTTCTCTCTCCCCATCTCAGACACACACCCTCTTTCTCTCTGTCGCTTCCTCTTCGTTTTCTTCCCAACAACCGTCTCTTGACCCAAATGAGGTGACCAAACTGACCAAAATAACAGAAACGGTAAACAAATACAGCCGCAAAGCAGCCATCGTGCAGACCGGCTGGAGGACGCAGCTCGTCCTCTCCTTCGTGGCCCTCAGCATCGTGGGCACGTGCATAGTCCTCCTGGTCATCACCAAGCTCGCCAGCACCGACAACGACACCTCAGACAACACGCTCAAGACAGACTTCACTGCATCGCATATTTTGTGGAAATAAAGAAACAGTTAATTCAGAAAGTTCTTTTTTCCTAAGCGCCTATTATGCTTCCCAATGCCAACCCCAGTCTTTCGCTCGCGCCGTGCATCAGTCCTTGCTGATGTGTTTTATCCATCCCCCGTGGGTATATATCGAAATGCAGTCTATATATGTGAAATACACACGGCCTGCGTCTTGCGCACTCTTGTTTCTTTTCTTAACCCTTGAGCTTGCCGTCAGGCGTGCAAAACAGGTCCCTCGCGGAACCGTCAATGTGATCGCTTTGCTTCGCTTCCGCGTTGCACCCGCCGACGACCTCGCGCCATGCAAACATGTACTCCACCGCGCGCTGATATACGTCCCGCAGCCCCATGCTATCGCCCTCCCAGCCAAGCATCGGCAGATCCTTACAGGGGGTGAGGGTGCCGTTGTTCGGCAGGGTGTCCAGCGTGCGGACGAGCGACTCGGAGGGATGTATTGACTCTGCCAGATTCGCCCTGAGCTTCTTCCGTTCGTCGGCCTCCATTTCGTATTCTTCAGGGCCCCGGTACAGCTCGTTGTGTACTTTGGCTACTGTGGCGCCCGTCTCGGCGCTGGGATAGACCGTGAAGTAACCTCGCAATCGAGATAGCCGCAGAACGTGTTCCAGCCAAGAGGGGAACATCTTGCTAACCTCCTTGGTGGTCACCATCTCTGGAATCTTCTCAGGCGCGCGCGAGCTCTTCAACGCGTCCACCTGAGATACCAGACCGTGGAGCTCGACCCACTTCTCGCCGAATATCAGCATGGCGTTGCTGCTGGGCGCCTGCCACATGTAGGAGGTGCCCATCTCGTCCGGGCCATCAGAAATTGGCTCCACAAACGCCTTCTTGCCATTCAAGTAGACTGACGGGGCGGTCAGACTGATGCCAAGTAGACGCTGGTCCCATTTCTGGACTACCGAGTACCCGGAGTAGCGGTACTCCAACAGAGAGTATTTCAGATCTAGGGGCAGTTAGTTAGGTAACCCAAACGCAAGCACAAGTAACTCACAATGAAAGAAACCCGGTGCCAACTCCGCCTGCGGTGAGAGAACAAGAATATGAGAAAACCTAGGCGTCGTTGGCCAGAACGACTCTAGAAACCGGATGGAGCTCTCCTCTTCCGTCATCCGCTGCCGCGGTATCCTGTGTCTCAGTGACAACATCTGCGTCCTGCCCGGATTTGCCACGTGTGAGGGTGGCCAGTGGAAATCCTCGAGGAACTTGGCCGTCGCGGGCTCAATGTCTTGCGGCAGCTCGATGGTAAGGTGGGGGATCGTGAATGCGGTAAAGTCGACCTCGTTCAGTGACCTCAGCAGTCGCAGCAGGCTGCCGGAGCCGCTGGCCGGGGCTTGGATGAGAATATCGACGCTGACCTTGTTCCAGGCTGCGAGCGACGGACTATCGAGCTTCGACAACCACCAGAGCTGCTTCGACGCCTCCTTGGGAAGCTCGATCAGCGGGATCTTCAGCGCGCAGGCCTCTTGTCGCATGCCCTTCAGGAACGGGAAGAGCTCGTCGTCAGTGCCATCAATCATGATCGCCTGCGGGTGCATGAAGGTGTTGATGTTTCGAAGTCCGCGGACGACGGACAGCTCTAGGCGGGCGTCAGTCGAAAGGGAGGAGAAGTCGGCGCGGGCATCGTGCCAGATGATGTAGCAGCTGTCGTCTATTCCGTTGATCTTCTTGATCTCGTCGAGCTCGAGCTCACTGCGGCCCATAACCGCAAAGTGCACATAGTTCCTCAGCTCCATGCCCATCTTGCAGGCGAATGGCAGCAACGTCGACGCGCTGTGTAGACTTGATGCCGCAAAAAGCACATTCTGGTTGATGGTCTGTCCGCCCTTGGTCGCAGCGATTGCGTGCAGCGAAGACGCCAGACGGTGGAACTTGACCGGGCCATTGTAGTCGTGTTCGGCGATCGGCGGCATGGGCGTTCCAGGCTTGGCCTTGCGACCGCCGCCGCTCCTCCGGGGAGGACCATCGCGGATCGGGGAGGGGATGTAGTCTCGGGCGCCGTCGGTGTACGGGTAGATGTAGTTGGGGCGTCGTTCGGCGAAGGAGAGGTCACCGAGGAAGTACCAGATACCAGCAGCGATTAGGAAGAGGTAGGCGAGGCGTCGGAAGAGACGGCGGGATGGCATCTTGGCGGCCGGCTGCCATTGGGGGTTTCTGTTTCGAAGCAGCATGGGGTTCACGTTGCTGCCGCCGCCGCGGTAGTGGTCGTCGTCCTTCTTGCCCATCTCTTCATCGCTGAGGAAAACGAGGGAGCGTAGCTGTCGCCATGGGTCCGGCATGCTTCTCTATCTGGGGAGACGGAACTGCAGCACAGCAGGGAGGGGGAGAAGAAGGGAAGAAAAGAAGAGGGCAGAAGAGAAGTGGAATCGAAGCGTCGATGACAGGGCGACTGTAATGACCGGTGGTGCAGCTGCAAGGGAGGGAACGAGGTGATCCGAGGGTTGCTTGGGCGTCTCACATCTTCCCGTCAACGGATTCGTAGATGCAGCTAGCTGGATGTCGAGCTCCAAGCAAGAGGACAGGTCAGGACGGGACGTCGACTTGACTTGACGTGGACTTGGACTTGGCCAGGTAAAAGGTGTGTGGAACGAAACAACAAGTGGTCCCTTCGCCCTTCCCTCTGCTCCGACGTGGACTGGACCTGCCCGACCTCTGCTGTGACTCTGACGGGCGGTTCCCTGGTGCCGGCAATTGCGCACCTTATTGCGCAGTAGCGTGTCCCTAACCTGAAAGTGCGTCTCGTCTGGCCAGGGTTGCTTTTCCCTTGCTCCTTGCGCCGGCGTCCCTGCTGCTGGGCTGTGCAAGCGGGTGTCGTGCTGCAGCTTTGTGGGTTCAAGTGTCGGACGGTGGATCTGTGGAGCTTGGCCGGACCGCGACGAGGAGACGGGACCTCGGGAAGGGGGAGCTTCGATTGCGATGAGAGCTCCAGAGGCGGCGATCAGCGACGTGGTTCATGCGCGAGGAAACACACGGCTTGCTGAGGAGAAGCTGGTCCCGTCGTGCAAAGTTGGAGAAAGGTGGCGTTTCCAAGGGCCCTGGGCTGCTGTTCTGGAAAGGATCCGGGGTACGGACGCGCGGGACCTGGGTGCCGTTGGAGGATCGAGTGAGGTGTCCGTCCGGCTTGGAGAATGGCCGGTCAGATCATCCAAAAATGGCAACGTAAAGCAGTGACCTCGCAGCGGTGTTGCTTGTTGGCGAAGAAAGCCGTGCAGTCTGTCGCAGTAAGTTGTGTCACTCGAATCATGAATTGAAGAGACGGACTGCGAAGAGCTGGCGGGGGGACTTGACTTGGGCGAAAGTACCGTTCCTGAATTTAGCGTGGCACAGCTTAATGACTAGTGGGGAAAGGTACTTTCACTCTCAGTCCTGCCCGACAGCTGTGCGTCCACGTTTCCTTCAGTAAGGTAAGGCGTTGCAATGTCATCGCTGTGGTGGTGCACCACGATGCGGGGCGCCACACGAGCCACAATGTGGCTGCCCCGAGCAACCGTTTTCTAAATTTTTTTTTTTCTTCTGAAGCGCAATCGCGGGGCGGCTTTCAGAGGTCGGTCACGAAGAAATTCCAACACAAATAACCCCCCTCACTTTCAGCGAAAGTCTCATATTTTCCACATAGGCCATTCATTTCTCGTATCCCCTGTTTCAAGCTACTCATTCACCCATAAACCCCGCCACGATGGGAAAGTCCAGACGAAACAGAGGCGCCCAGAGCCATCGCAAGGACCCCATCGCCAAAACCGTTAAGCCGCCCTCTGACCCTGAGCTGGCCGCCCTCAGGGAAAAGTCCATTCTGCCCGTCATCAAGGACCTCAAGAGCTCCGACCCGAAGTCCCGCACGGCCGCCGCCGCCGCCGTCTCCAACATCGTCACCGATGAAAAGTGCCGGAAGCTGCTGCTGCGCGAGCAGATCGTCCACATAGTTCTCAATGAGACGTTGACCGACGCAAACCTCGACAGCCGCGCCGCTGGCTGGGACATTCTGAGGGTCATCGCCGAGGAGGAAGAGGCCGACTTCTGTATTCACCTGTACCGCCTGGATATTCTCAGTGCCATCGGCTTTGCTTCTCAGGCTGTAAGTGCCCATTCATATAATATCTCAAGTGAGTTCGTTGGTTAACTTTTTACTAGATTCTCGAGAACCTGGCCAAGGGCTCCGCAGTGAGCAAGGGCGAGGCCAAGGTCACATGGGCCATTGCCGAGTCCGTCGTCGCACTCCTGTCTGCACTCGCCGAGGCTCAGGATGAGATCCTTGAGGCCATCGTTGGAATCGAGGGCATCAAGAACCTCCTTTTCACGCTTGTAGCTCACGCCGACTCACCGTCAAGCATCTGCCTCGAGGCGCTATCTGCTCTCCTTACCTTATCTGAGGACAACCGTCGTCTGGCAGAGGACGTCGTGGCCGACGAGGACCCCAAGCCCCTCACGACCCTAACGAAGCTGCAAGCCACTGCCGATGCCAAGGGCGTCCTGGCTTGTGGTGTTCTGCACAACATCTTCACAACTTTGGAGTGGTTCGACAGCACACCGGGTCAGAAGAACCTCTCCGACGCCGCCCTCATCCCGACTCTGTCATCAGCACTCCAGGGCTCCGAGCCGGCAGCTGACTTGCCACCCAAGAGCCAATGGTCTAACCCGACCGAGGTCCTCCAGCTCGCGCTGGAGATCCTGGCCGACATTGGCACCACCCTCCAAGTATCCATGCAAGGCGGCAACAAGAAGGGAGGCGAGGAATGGAACGGGTTCGGAGACGATACCGCCATGGACGAGGACATCGACGACAAAGCTTCAGGGGAGGAAGACAACGTCGGCGATGACGACGACGACTCCATGGACGAGGACGACATGGCCGACATGGAGATGGTGACCGGCGCCGACGACGAGGTCGAGGGCGAGGCGAACATGGACGACGTCCCCACGCTCCGCGAACTCATCCAACAAGCCATCCCAAGACTCATCGAGCTCGCGACCACCGCCGCCCAGTCCGACGACGCCCTCAGGATCCAGGGCCACGCGCTGTCCGCCCTCAACAACATCGCCTGGTCCATCTCCGTCTTCGACTTCGCCGACGACCACAACGCCGGCATCCTCAAGGCCTGGACGCCCTCCGGCAAGGCCGTCTGGGGCAAGGTCATCGTCCCCATCCTCGCCGCCAACACCGCCGACGTCGACCTCGCCACCCAGGTCACCAGCCTCGCCTGGGCCGTCTCCCGCAGCCTGCCCGGCCGCGCGCCACTCACCGGCGACGAGCACAAGAAGTTCATGGCGCTCTACCACGCCACCAAGAGCCTGCCCAAAAAGGAAGCGAACGGAACGACAAACGGCGAGAAGGCCAAGGACGAGGAGCCCGAGGACCCCTTCCAGGGTCTGGGAGTCAAGTGCGTAGGTGTGCTGGGCCAGCTCGCGCGGGACCCCGCTCCGGTGGAGCTCAACCGCGAGATCGGCGTCTTCCTCATCACGGTCATCACGGCTCTGCCCGAGACCCCGGCCGCGGACGCGGTCGAGGCGCTCAACCAGCTTTTCGACATCTACGGCGACGAGGACTTTGCATGCGACAAGGAGGTCTTCTGGAAGGATGGCTTCCTGCAGCATCTTGAGGCGGCCCAGCCCAAGGTCAAGGCCCTGGTCAAGACGATCGACAAGAGGACGCTTCCGGAGCTGCGCTCGCGCGCGGACGAGGTCGTTCTCAACCTCGCACGTTTCCTCTCCTACAAGAAGAAGCACCAGCCTTAAATGAGACCTACCGATGGTGGTGGTCTAAGGATGGCATGGAGGCGAAGTGCATCAAAAGTTCATGTTTTTTTAGGATCATAATGCGAGCATACCACGACGTGATGAGGAAGAAAAAGGATGCGGCTTACCTGGCTAGATGCGCCTCGCAAACAGCGAATGAAAAGTTTTTGGGGAACATGGGCATTGCACTTCTGACATAGTTAGGGACATAACCGCGCTGGTCAATCATAAACTCACTGGCTCTCTTGATGTAAACCGTGCCATGCTTGTGTGTGATCGTGTATCCGTAAGCCGAGACCTGTGTAGTTATAATGGAATTATCCCTCCAAATCCCCAATAACACCTCCCAGCAGCCTGCCCGTTTTAGGCGGCGGAGAAAAACAGAAACAAAATGCCCAACCAGACTTCCACAATCAACCAATGGGCTTCATCTTCTTCTTCTTCTTCCCGTCCCCGGACTTGCCCTTCTGAAAGCTCCGCCAGCTATCGATGCGCTGGTCCCGCGTGGCCTCCCAGTCCTGCTCGTGCTGCCTCTTGCGCTTGCGCTGCTCCGTCTCCTCGTCCTGCTTCTTCTGCTCGCGGCCCTCCTCCTGCATCTGCGCCTTCACCTGCCGCCGCCGGCGGTGCTCGTTGTCGATGAGCACCTCGCGCGTCTTGTCGCGCCACTTCTTGGCGAACTCGTCCGTCTTGAGCTCGGGGCTGTCGACGGTCCACTTGTTCTCGCGGATGAGCAGCATGCGCGCGTCCGCGATGGCCTCGTCGAGGCGCTCGCGGTGCTTCTCGTCCATCAGCTCCGTCTGCGCCTTCTTCAGCCGGTCGAAGGCGTCGGGCGCCAGCGGGTTCTTGGTCTTGTCCGGATGGATGAGGAGCGACTTTTTGCGGTAGCAGATCTTGATGTCGGACTCGGGCACGCCGGGCTGCAGGTCGAGAACGGCGTAGGCGTCTAACCTGAAGGCCTTGAGGATTCTGTCGATTTCGGCATCCTAGGAAAGGGGTCAGTTAGCTATGCGCCGAGGTATCAAGGGGGATGGGTTCCGTTTGCGGGTTGACATACCTTGTCGAACTCCTTCGCCTCTAACTCGAGCGCGTCGAGGGCATCCTTCTCCTCTTTGACGTCTTCGCTGGCCATGGTGTAGATGCGCAGAGCTCGCGATCAAAACTTTCGATACGGAAAAGTCTTGCGATGAACTTGGAAGCAGCGGCGGTTCGTGTAGATGTGAGACCAGCAGAGGTTGAGGGACGTTCGAAGGGCACCAGGCTGCCCGCGTGCGCAGCAGCCACACACGCCCGGGCCCACGTCACATCCCTGTCGATACGGCGCCCCACGAACGCTAAGATAAGACACTGGATAGCGATAAGAAATTTTTCGATGGGTCTCGCCCGCCAGCTCTTGGGACTTTTCTTGGAGGCGCCTCCAAAACGGCGTCTCTTTCCAACACGACAGGACAAGGGCCCAGTTGTCGACGAGAATCTTTCAACGAAACCCAGCTCGTCGCATACCGGTCACAATGCCCCGTCGCGCAGTATCACCGACGCCGTCCGACGGCGAAGTAGACATCGCCGACGCCCTCTTCAATAATGCCGACGACAGCGGAAGCGAAGGCGGACAGGATGCGGGTTTCGACTTTGACGGGATTCTGAACGGAGGGGGCGAGGACGAGGGCGAGGAGGATGGTGACGCCGCCTTCATTGCGCTGCAGCAGGCAGCTTCGTTCCGAAAGAGTTCCAACCTGAAGGGAAAGTCTGTGAAGAAGGGCGGTGGTTTCCAAGCCATGGGTACGTCTGGCATTGCATGAAACCAGCATCTCCGGCCAAGCTAACCAGTTCGCAAGGTCTTAACGCCAACCTCCTCCGCGCGATCACGAAGAAGGGTTTCTCTGTCCCCACACCGATTCAGCGAAAGACGATCCCCATCATCCTCGATCGCAAAGATGTCGTCGGTATGGCGCGAACGGGTTCCGGAAAGACGGCCGCCTTCGTTATCCCCATGATCGAGCGCCTGCGCGCCCACAGCGCAAAGATCGGCACCCGCGCGCTGATTCTGTCGCCATCCCGTGAACTGGCGCTGCAGACGTTGAAGGTTGTCAAGGAGTTCAGCAAGGGCACCGATCTGAAGTGTGTGCTGCTTGTTGGTGGTGACAGCATGGAGGAGCAGTTCGGCTTCATGTCCTCGAACCCGGATATTGTCATCGCGACCCCTGGTCGTTTCCTGCATTTGAAGGTCGAGATGGGCCTGGACTTGTCTTCGATCAAGTACGTGGTGTTTGACGAGGCCGATCGTCTGTTCGAAATGGGTTTCGCTGCCCAGCTCACCGAGATTCTGCACGCCCTCCCGCCATCAAGACAAAGTCTGCTGTTCTCGGCCACGCTGCCAGCTTCTTTGGTGGAATTCGCCAGGGCCGGCCTGCAGGACCCGAGTCTAGTAAGATTGGACGCCGAGACCAAGGTTTCCCCGGATCTCGAGAGCGCATTCTTCTCCGTCAAGGGTGCCGAGAAGGAGGCGGCGTTGTTGCACATCTTGCACGACATCATCAAGATGCCGATGGGGACGCCCGACGGAGTTCCCTTGGATATTGCACCATCGAAGAAGCGGAAGCGCGGCGAGGGTGACGGAAGGGGAAAGCCAACAGAGCACTCCACCATTATCTTCGCTGCCACCAAGCACCACGTCGAGTATCTGGCGCAAATGCTTATCAAGGCCGGCTTTGCGGTCTCATACGTCTACGGTTCCTTAGATCAGGAGGCGCGTAGGATTAACACCGAAAACTTCCGTCAGGGTCGCGCAAACATCCTGGTAGTCACCGATGTCGCTGCCAGAGGTATCGATATCCCTGTCTTGGCAAATGTCATCAACTACGACTTCCCCCCTCAGCCCAAGGTCTTCGTTCACCGTGTCGGTCGTACGGCCCGTGCCGGTCAAAGAGGTTGGGCCTACAGCATTGTGCGCGAACTCGATACCCCCTACCTGTTGGATCTGCAGCTATTCCTCGGTCGCAAGCTTGTCATAGGTCACGAAAGCGAGAAACCATCATTCGCCGAGGATGTCGTCGTCGGTGGACTTTCACGGGACAGAATTGAGATGAACATGGAGTGGATGAACAAGATCTTGAAGGAGGAGTCCGACATCGAAGCTCTCCGCAGTGTCTCCGTCAAAGCCGAGAAGCTCTACCTCAAGACCCGACACTCGGCTTCCTACGAGAGCGCAAAGCGCGCTCGCGAGATTGTTGGTTCCAAGGGCTGGAACCAGCTGCATCCCCTATTCGGCGCCGCCGCCAACAACGCCCAACAGGCTCGCAACGATATGATGGCCAAGATCAGTGGCTTCAGACCAGCCGAGACCATCTTCGAGATTGGACGAGGAGGAAAGGGCTCCAATAGCGAGGCAGTGGAAGTCATGAAGCAGCTGCGCAAACGCATCACCCCGCACCGTGGCAACAAGAAGGAAGACAAAGACTCGGACGCGGAGATGGGCGACTTCGGCGACGACAACCAGGAGGAAGACGAAAACTCGGGCAAGGAAGCAGACTATACCGAAGCCATGGAGGCCTACAACTCTGACGACTCAGACGACAACGACGGCCTCGAGGTCACAATCTCTAACGCGGACGAGGGCAAAGGCAAGAAGAAAAAGAACAAGCGGCCCGACTCCTGGCGCGACTCGGACGTCTACATGTCCTACACGCCGCGCACCATCAACGCGGCCGAGGAGCGCGGCTACGGCGTCACGACGGGCGCGCAGACATCGAGCTTCGTGGAGGCCGCGCGCGACGCGACGATGGACCTGACCAACGACGAGACGGCCAAGGGCTTCGGCGAGCCGACCAAGACGCGCGGCATGCGCTGGGACAAGAAGCAGAACAAGTACGTCGCGCGCGCCAACGACGAGGACGGCTCCAAGGGCTCCAAGTTCATCCGCGGCGAGTCGGGTGTCAAGATCGCGGCGACCTTCCAGAGCGGCCGCTTCGACAAGTGGCGCAAGGCCAACAGGCTGGGCCGCATGCAGGTCGGCGGGCTGGAGAGGCCGAACATGCCCGGCGCGGTGGACCAGTCCGGGCCGAGGTACAAGCACAAGCTGGAGAAGGCGCCGAAGCAGGCGGACAAGTACCGCGACGACTACCAGGTGCGGAAGAAGAGGGTCGCGGAGGCGAAGGAGAAGAGGATTGGCAAGTTCAAGGACGGCGCGGGCAGCAGAAAGGAGATCAAGGGGGCGGAGGATATTCGCAAGGCGAGGGTGGAGAAGCAGAAGAAGATGGAGAAGAATGCCAGACCTTCGAAGAAGAGGTAGAATATGTCTGGATAGTTTATGCTGTGGATGTGGACTTCGGAGGTTTAATCAAAAAGCGTTTGCTGTCTTCCATTTCTCAACTCCTTGATGACTTCTTCTCCTTCAGTGTGCCAGTGGTCAACTATAATACCTAGTTCACCCTCATCTTATACAGAAGACATGCCGGACACAAATATGGGTTGCCTTTTCCTAACATGAGGCAGGAAAGTGAGTATCTGAACTGCAAAGGTGGGTGTACCCAGATTAATCATCGGTCTTTTGTGATCCAGGTGAGGCATGATTGCCCGTTCCGCCGTCAGCTTACCTGGGCGTATATGCCAAGGCGCTTCATACGTACTCCCCCACTCTGCACCTACAGCCAGCAGGCCTGGTCAGATTGCACATTCGGACTCTTGTCACACGCTCAGCGGGGTAGAGCCTGCTAGACTGGGGATGAGTCTGGCGCAAAAGGTCCCAGCTGCCTCATTGAGGTAAGTCCAAGTCTGGAATGAATGGAAGTTAGGCTGATTTGCTCGCGCCGCTGCATCGTTCCTGGCAGTGGCTTCCCACGTCTATCGCGGGAGGGGTTCGACCTTATGCCGAGAAGAAGAAAACGGCTTTTGAATGCTTATTTAAACAGATCAGCATCTCGTATGACACCTTTTGGCGTGCTCGGTCTTAAGCCTCGTTGTTTCGTATCCCCAATCATCGCAATGAAGTTCCAAGTTCCCTGGGCTCCAACACTCTGTTTGTGGGCGGCCCTCGCGCGTACAGTTCTTGCAGAGCCCATCCCCGCTCCTACGGGCAAGTACAATGTCGGCGCCCAGCGCTTCGTCGTCCCCTTCTTAGACGAGGACGACGTCGTGTGGCCGAACGGTGTTTCGACCGAATACCTCGTTACGTTGTACTATCCTACCACAGACGAGAAACCTTGTCCGAAGCCGTACCTCGAGCCCGAACTTGTTGAGTTGTATGAGGATTTATGGAATTACAACATCTCCCACCTGACTTCGACTTTGCGGTGGAATGCCTCTTATCTTGAAGAGGGAACGGGTCCGACGCTTCTCTTCGGGCCCGGCGGTTGGGGTCCACCGACGGATGGCAGCTACATTGCCATCTCTGACCTCGTCTCCCACGGTAAGCACCCGGTTTCTTCAATCTTCCTTGCTCGTGCTGACAAGACATCGAAGGATACGTCGTGGCTGCATTCGACCACGTCTACGAGCAACCTTTTGTGCGATATCCCAACGGCACAGGTGTCTATGGCCTCTCTCCAGCCTTCAACAATTACACCCTTTCCTGGGTCGAAGAACTGCACGCCGTCAGGGTCAGACAGCAACTTCATTTCATTGACTACTTTCTCTCTCTCGTGGCAGAGCTCGACGCGCCCTTCAAGACCACCGACCTCGGCACGTTTGGTGTGTCTCTCGGAGGCTCCGCTGCTCTCACCTTGGCACTGGAGAGCGATGCCGTGGCCGCCGCCATCAACGTGGACGGTACCAACTGGGGTCGATTGAACAGCACTTCCGACTCCGACCTGGAAAAGCCGTCGATGATTCTGGGCTTCGGGGGTCACAATGCAAACTCTGACCGCACTTGGAGCAATTACCGAGCCTGGCAGACTGGTTGGTGGCGTCTGTTCTCGGTGGATGGAAGCTTGCATGCTGACTGGGAGGATCGGACATATTGGAAGATTTTCGGCACAACTGCTACAATGGGGCCTATTGATGGCAACAGGATGGTTGATATCACAAGGATATTTATCAGAGCTTTCTTTGATGAGGTTCTCCTGGGTATTGAACAGCCCCTTTTGAATAATTCTTCGAAAGAATTCCCTGAAGTGCACTGGGACGAGATTCATAACGGAGAGTGACTCCAACGAGTATCTCCTACAACGTTATCGGATAGTTTGGATACATTATGGACTTGAAGTCGCTCAACAATGAACCAACAAAGGATTTCAAGTGATCTCAACATGGCTAACAATCTTGTAAAACATGATCTCGACGCCCAGTGTTGAATACCTAGATTCACCCTATGATATTTCGAAAGCACACTGACTGTCACGTTCATCGGAACTTCGGTCCCGTAGCCATGCCAAAAGACTCCCCAGAATCAGAACGTTCAGGAAAGACAACGCAACCTCCATGAACCATTTGGAATTGGCTCCAGGAACAACGTGTTCAATCTCCGCGACCGACGCCTCGGAAAGTCCTGGGTCTTTTAGTTGTCCACTCGTATAGCACAAGTATTCGTGCCACCACAGACTTTCATCCAACCTCAGACTTTCATTCCACCACAGAGTTTCATTCCACCACAGAGCTTCATTCCACCGTAGGGTTCCGTTACACCACATAGTTTCATAGACTGCGAGACTAGGTCCTGGTGTATACCAACAAATCAGGACCACAGCCAAACCCACAGTCCACCCTGCACAGACAAGGAACATAGTCCGCTGTCTAACTACAACCAATAGCGCGAGTAGACAGCCTCCCCATAGTATTCCCAGAGCCAAGACGTCTACACCGTCTACAACCCGAACTTCAAGACAGGTAGATTCTTCGAAACATTCTATCGTTGTTTCGGTACTCCTTAAGATGCCCCAGCCCCATTGTCGCCAGCAGCAAAAGCGGCACCATAAACATTTGAGTTCCGAATAAGGGTGTGTGCAACATCAATGTTGATGTCCAGCTGTGGTTCCTGAGTTTGGGAGAGTCCCATAGCGTAAGCGAGCTGCTTGGTCCCATGATAGCTTGAAAGATACCGAAGAATCCGACAGCTACCGCGCGCAAAGTGACCAAAAACCCGAATTCTACCCATCTTCTTTTCAGGCACAGTGTAGCCACACTAAGCGTTGCGCAGACTTCGATGGCACAGACAACATGTGCTTTGACTTCCAATATTGTCCCTGTTTCTGAGAGGACAGGACAACAGGCTCATGTTTGTCGCCCTCTTCGTTGCCCTCTTCGTCGCTTTCTTCTTTGACTTGTATCTCAATCTCACCACAATCTGCAAGATCGAGTACCAACTCAGGTTGGGGGAGACCGACATTTTGTGGAAGTAATTTCAATGTTGTTGCGATATCCTTCATGATGTCTGTGAAAGATACCATATATCCGCTGTGAGATGATCGGGCAATCAGTACACCCATAAGAGTGTTATCGTACTTGTGAACAACCCAGGAGCCAGAGTCGCCAGCTTCGAAATCTTCCACTCTGTTAGTATTTCCCCATAATGTCAAAGTATGGTCCGCTACTCACTATTGTTTCCCAAATCTATCGACCAAACCTTTTGTAGACTCCGTGTTTGGGATAGTAAGAAGGTCCTTCTGTTGGAGATGAAGCCCTGCTTCCAGCCGCTTTTCCCACAAGCAATCAAGACCTTCCGAGAGTCCAAAAACACTCGAGAGTCCATGTCAAAATAGTACTAGTCTTTGACAACCCCTAGCTCACTTCGCCCAATGGTAGACTCAGGAAGGCGGTTCGCAATAACGTTCGGGAGTCGGTCAGATGGCTGGATCAGGGCAAGCGTCCGATCCCCAGCTGTAACAATTTTTCCTGGCTTCATCATAGGTTGTTCTATAGTCTCCTTCTCTTGCTTGCATTCTCTTCTCGGAGCTTCTCTTGGTTGTTCTTCAGGGTTATGGTTTGTTGTCAAGGCATATGTTTGACCGTCAACTAATATCAATCCTCCCACAGTAGATATAGAGACCGGGCCATCTTCAAGTTGATAACTCATCAATCTGCCACAATATGTCTGGTGCTGGCTGGCTGGTATGGCGGATATCTCCAAGGTTGCCGAACGAAGAATAGGGTTCAAGAGATAACATAACTGAAGCCGATAATGTTTGAAACTGAAGCTTGCCCGATCCAGAGCGTTTTCGAACTTGACGATATCTTCTTCCGTATTCAAGCCCATGATGCATACGTATGTTTCTGGTGGGCGAGATTTATTGTTGACAGGGTGCAATGATATCAAGTCCGTTGACAAAGTGGGCAAGTTGCGCAACATATCCTGTCGGTCATTTTCTAGGACAGCTTGTTTGAGAAATAATACTTGGCTTGGCAAGAGACGAGGTTTAATCGCGTTTTGCAACATATTTGAACCTAGTGTACATGTGAAAATACACCCCGGCATCAGCACCGTGCTCCCCCGGTTTCACTCCGGCCCATCCCGGTCTAGACCCGGCCGCTCCCCCGACCCCTGACTCTTCCAGGTGAGCAGCAAATCCAGGTGCTCCAACTCCACACTTTCCCCATGTTCAGTTCTCCACTTTCCCCCGCGTCAGCTTCCTCGAAATTTCCCACCCAAGTCTCCTCCCAAAAGTCACCTCACCCTTCCATTCTTCAACCCACATTTCCCCTTCCATCCACCTCATTTGCAGAGCGTGCGGCCATCCTTTCCACCTCTCCCGCCGCAACAGAATCAGCCTCCGCTTACCCCAAATGTGCCCCGTTGCATTTGGTGTCGTTGCAGCTGCTTGCCGAGGGGCCGTATAAGTGCCGATCGCAACCGCCTTGGTGTCGGTGATCTCGGCAATGTTTCACTCCTTCAACAGCCGAAGCCCGCCAGCCTCGGCGGTAGGCTCCGCAACGCCGTCCCGGAAGGTGAATAGGTCATGTCAGGAATGTACGAGGCGCAAAGTCAAATGCGACGGCGGTCATCCGTGTGCGAGTTGCGAGTACTACAAAGTTGCAGACACTTGTGAGTATAGGCAACGCAGTAAACGGCATGCCGTTAGCCGGAGGTAGTCTCACTCCTTCTTCTCATCTCACTCAACCTCGGCTCATGTCTTTCATGCTAATCTCATCAAAGCACACTTGAACGGGCATCTGAGCAGCTTCAGGCTCAGTCCCGCATTCTCAACGAACTATTCCCCAACATCCCGGTAGAAGACCTCGTCGGAAAGACTCGCTCACAGCTTGTCGCCCTCATCCCTCGCGACTCGCTCTACAACCTACCACCCACGACTCAAGATCCTTCACCGACTGATATCTCCACTGTCGATGAGGACGATGACGATAATGACCCGAATGACTCGACTCAGATCTCTGAGAACGGCGAGCCCGCCAACGACAGGCGGTGGGATGAGTCCGCCGCCGCTCATCAGCCCACAGCGACCATCCGTGCAAGTGACGACATCAACGCAATATCCTTAGCAACAGACCAGCATCGCCGCTCATATCTGGGCGTCACCTCCATGAGTGCCGTGCTCAGAGCCATCTTCCGTCTCTGTCCAGCCGCTAAGGAACACACCGCCCAGCGCGCAAAGTCATGGACAGAGTCCTCATCGTTGCCGCATTACCAACAAAGCCTGCCCCCTCTCTCTATCCTCAACGCAGCCAGTCAAGGAATGAACCCCCTCCGCGAGCAACGCTGCATCGAGTTCTACTTTGAGCACATCCACCCCATAACACCCATCTTGAATGAAGACGACTTTCGCAACACTTACGCCGCAGGCAACCGCCACGATGACTCTTGGCTCGCTCTTCTGAACATGGTCTTCACTCTCGGCTCCGTCGCGTCAGGGAGTGACACGCTACACGTGCAATATTACAAGCAAGCACGCGCCCATCTCGGTCTTGACTCTCTGGGGTCAGGCAACATGGAGAGTCTTCAGGCTTTGTGCCTTCTCGGCGGCTACTACCTTCACTACCGCAACTCACCCAACATGGCATACGCAGTCCTTGGTGCTGCTCATCGCGTGGCCATTGCCCTTGGCTTACATCGCGAGCCTGTTCGCAGTCACCGACATGCCGCCGAGCACACCGCCGAACACCACAGTATCCGCACCGAGACCCGGCGACGGACGTGGTGGAGTCTCTTCTGCCTGGATACGTGGGCCAGCATGACTCTTGGCCGGCCGACTTGCGGTAGATGGGATAGTAGCACCATGGACACGCTTCTACCCACTCCTCTCACCCCAGATGACCACGTTGCAGCGTCTTTGAGAGCTAGTTGTCACTTCTGCCACATCTGCGATCGGATACAACACCGCTTCGCCCAACCCGCGCGCCTCACAGCCCAAGAGGCCCTATCCTTCGACCGAGAGCTCCGCGATTGGCACGCCTCTCTCCCCGAAGCCCTCAAGAATCCGGCCAACTCCCCGCCAAGGTTGACCGTCGCCCGGGAGTTCATGCGGAACAGATACCTCAACGTCCGCCTAATCCTCTCCCGCTGCTTCCTACTATATGTCGCCCACGACCACGGCCTCAAACGAGGCAGCACTTCCGCAACCAGCGACATCGCCTCAAACATCTCGCAAGAGGAGCTCTCCCTCGTCGAATCGTGCCGCACCGTTGCGTCAGAAGCAATCGACGCCATCACGCTCTTTTGGACGCCCAACCGCGTCCATGTCTGGAATTCTGCGTGGTATCTCTTCCAAGCATGCATGGTCCCCTTATTATCCATCGCGATCGAAACCCACAGAGCGACAGCAGCCCGCAAACACCAACACCAAAACGCCCAAAGACGAACATCGGGCGCATCGACCTCGGTCCCGATAACCTCAATAACAATACCTAATCATCCGCCTCCAGCAGTCGCAGGGTCTCCGGATACCGTAGCCTCCGTCGCGTTGCAGACATGGTGCGCGAGTCTGACCAAGGCCCTCGAACTCTTCGCTGAGATGCGCCCCTGGATGCGTGCCTCGGATAGGGCTCCAGATATCGTGGCGGCACTGTATGAAGCTATCACTGCGGAGGTCGAGGGCGGGTCTAACGCGGGGTCCACGATTCGGACACCATCGGCGACCACGGACGGAGGGATGGATCTGTTTGGATGGTGCGATGAGCAGCTCACAGAGCTGGACTGGAGCACGTTCCTCGGAGGTGGGGGCGGCAGTGGGATGTCAGCTGGGGACGACCATTTGATGTTTTGAGATCTTCTGCGATTTAAGCAATAATACCAAGCTCTTGGATCGGCACTCTGGCGTGCGTGGATGAACGGAGGCTTTTCTTCTCACAGCCAGCTCCCGGAAGAAATTGATATGTATCCTGCATATGTAATCCAGTGCAAGGTAGCTGCAGGCAACTACGACACATCACGCGGTGGGAAATTCGCCCTTCATACTTGACACAAGGCTGTGTGCATGCATCCCTGGCTTGTCCAATCGTATTTGAGCTCTTCACGATAATGACTTCAGCTGAAAGACCGTTTTGCCAAAAATGGCTGGAAACCCCTCCCCGCCAAGCAGCCACCGGACCGGGTTCTTGCATCCCTTCTGCAGGCTGGGAAGAGTGGAGGCTCACAACGAATGGCATTCCTGAGCCAGCCTGATTTGACTTATCAGCACCTCAACCAGTCACTACATTCATCTAGAGCGTTACACAAAATTACTCTTACAGTAGCTTTCTCTGTGTCTTGAAAATGCGAAGATAACGGCCCAGCCTTTCTTGCTGCCTAAGATATGGGAGCAGCAGTCCCCTACTCTTCCCGCCCTGGGATCAGCCAACCGTATTTAGACATACGCCTTCCCCCTGGCACCTGAGGACGAGGGTGGTGAGATTGTTCTTTCCCGTCTTTCCTTCAGAAATTTCCCCAACGAGTGGACGAACACCTCCCCAACTATAACTTACTTCTTCAGTCTAGTCCAATCATCTTCGCAACATCAGTCCAAGCGATGGATGACGCAGACAGTGAATACATCGCCCCGCGCCGCACGCAGTTTGTAGGAAACCACGAGGCACAGGGTTTTTCTATCGCTCCCGCTCCCACGGCTGGCCCAAAACTACGCTTCAGGAACGCCGCGACGGCCTCGGCCTCCTCCAACACGTGCGGATATGTATCCGATCCTCTGGAATGTGAGTTTCTCTCCTGCCGGGTACTTCAGCACGTACAAGTTTGACCTCTTCCAGTCTTGCCAAGCCCGTTTGCTTGTGCAAATACTCAAAGCTGCCTGACGTCTGATTCATGGCTCGGATGTGGAACCGGTATCTTCACCAAGTGTTACAATGGCTCTGCTGCCATATGCAACATGGACTCAACTCCAGACGCAAGGACTCGTTGCTGGTATAACCAACCCAATCTCATGGGACCCCCATGGCCGGTTCCCATATACATTGTTCGCTGACGAAGCCGCTCGTAGCACGGATACCGAAAGTGGCCGGCTGCCACTGTGTGTGGACTATATCAAAAAGACCACCTCAGGAAGAGACCTAACGAGGAAGGGCTGTTACCGTGACGTTTGGGCAGTCAACGATACGTACACGAATCAAGTGTTTCTCGTTAATCACCCTAGCGAGATCACGGACGCTGTCTTTTCATCATCAATAACAGTGACTTTCGCCTCAGCAACGGCATTCGACGACGCTTCCCCCACTTACGCAACCTCGATGTCCTCGCCGGCAACAACATCCTCGTCGTCGGAGCAATCTCACGCCAACACAGGGGCGATAGTCGGGGGCGTGATTGGTGGCGTGGCAGTCATCACACTGGTATGCGTCGTCGTATGGCTGGTGCTGCGCCGAAGGAAGACAGCCCGCGCAGATGACCCCTCAACTATGTCGAATCAGCCTGAGGCAAGCCAGCCGTTCATCCAGCCTTACGAGGTCTCTCCAGTAAGCCCAGGCAGTCAGGCCAAGAGACTCAGCCAGCAGAAGGCTCAACAGAGACCTAATTCGATATCACCCGTTCCGCAATATAGTCCAGGACCATACTTCTCCAGTAGTAACAGGAATAGCGCGGTTGATTTGGGTCGCCAGGGACAATGATCAACAATAGCGTAACTCCATGGCATAGAGCTCTTGTGCGGCCTAAGAGTAGTTCCTTGTCTCTAGAATATCCAGCAATCTTATTACCCGCTTTCGAAAAAGGAAGTAGCATGTACTGCTTTTTGAAGTGTGACAGGGGAAGTGTACCAATGCATGATGAGACATCCCTCTCTTGAAAGCCTTGTAACATACCTCAAGGCGCTCTCTACGATCCCTCCTTCATCTAGAACCAAGATCTCCCCAGTGAGGTATTTCTAGCGCTCGGCCCGTCCCCGGAATGATCGTCAATGATTAAGATCCCACCCCTAGTAACGAAAAACCCCCCATAACGCAAACGCGTTTTTGCATGCATTTTACAGCTATAACCTATAATTATATATTACTATAAACTGCGTTTTCTCTATAAATCCATAGCTTTAATATATAATTTTATACTCTCTTTATTATCTAATAATTTACTATTAATTAATACTATTTCTAACTTAATTAGATAGTTCTATACCTCTTATTACTTTTTGTGAATATTTTTAATAGTTATAAAGTGTTTGTTTCGCTTTAGCTTAATTTAAGCTTTTTTTTTAGTTTATTTTTTTTTAATTTAAGCCTTTAATAATAAAACAACTTATTAGTTATCTATTATAGCTATATGATTAAAATTAAGCTACTTATTAAGCTTTTTAAAGAAAAATATATATTATATATTATTAAGGTTATTATTAACTTATATTAATAACTTTAATCTAATATAGAAAAGCTATTAAAACTACTATAAACTACTATTAGGTTTTCGTATTTATATAATAGTATTATTAGATATTTCTATAGTAATTAAGGCTTTTCTATACTATAGAGCTACTTTCTCTATTTCTATTAGAGGGGTAATAATAAACTTATTTATTAGAGGTTTCACTATATTAATTAGCTATATCTTAGCTACTTTCTACTTAGATTTTATAGTCTCTAGTTTAAAAATATCTTTCTATATATATATATAATATTATAAGAGATTTTTATTTATTAATAGATATTAAGTTAAATAAGTAGTTATATTCTTTAATCTATTATTAATAAGACCCCTTTAGAAAAAGAAAACTAATATATTAAGGAGCTATATAAAGTGAGATAAATATATAAGTAAATAAGCTAAATATACATTATTTATATAGTATTTCTATATAAAACTATTAGAGATATAGCTTTTATAACTATTTATAATAAGAAAACGCTTTAAATATTATATTCTTATTCTATAGTTATTAATAAGATAAATATCTTCTCTAGCTACTTAATATTAATATTATTTAATATCTAGCTATTCTTTAAAAGTATGAAATATTATCCCTTATAGTTATTAGTATTCTAAAGAAACTATTACTACTAAATAATCTTCTCTTTAAAAATAATAAAGAAGTAGAGATACTAACTATCTATTAAGATATATGTAATAATATAAGTCTAAATATACTTTTTTAAACTCTAAATAAAAATAGAAAGCTTTTTAGAATATCTTAATACTAAATTATCTTATTATATTCCTTCTATAATTCCTATTTTATCTATATTCTGTTAAAAGAATATAGAGATCTTTTAGACCTCTAGAAAATAAAATATTATAAAGAACTCCTTTATATTATTAATTATAATACTTTTTATATATTTAGAGTTAATTTTATATATTTGTACCGTTCTGATAGCTAGATCATAAAATAAGAAACTTTCTATTTACTTCTTATTGAGAGGTTAAAAGTTATTAGTAGTATATAGAATATAAATAATAAAATATCTAACTTATTAGTAACTAAATATAAAACTTAAAAACCTTTACATAAGTATTTAAGTAGTTATTACTAATTTTTACTTTTAACTAATATATTACTAGCCTTTTTTTATGTTTTTCTTAATATAATATTATAAAGGTATTAATAAAAGAAATAATATAATATACCTTATTCTCACATTATATTTAATATATACTAACCTATATATATTATTATGATTGCACTAGCGATATATGTTTTATTATAATTAGGTATAATAAACATAATACGACTTTTAAAAGATTTTATTTTTAATATAGTGGTGCGTAATAGCGTTAACATACTTCACTAGTCAGCTGCGCATATCAGTCAGCCGCGCACTTTTTCCATGACGCGCGTTATTCCCAGCCACTTAAACCTTTAACGCGTAATATCTTAATAACTGCAATGCTGATTTACACCTAAGAAGATTAGATCATTCTTGCTATTGAGGCGATCTGATCGACATATGCTCTAGGTTATAAACTTAGTATGCGAGGCGCTGTAAAGATATATGGTATCCCTGAAAGTACCTTATGTGACAGAATGAATAATTAACTATGCTGCAATTATATCCAGCCCTAATTATATAAACTTAATCTGATTAAAGAGAAAACACTTTTCTAATATGTTATTAAGTAGGATTCTAGAGGATTTCCCCTGCAACTTGCTAGTGTGGAAGATATAGTGAATCTCCTGCTGTAGATATAGAATAGGATATCTGTTAGGAAGTATTAGGCTAAGAGGTTTATTAACTTATAGCTAACTCTAAAGACTATATTTAATTATCTATATAATTATTAAAGGGTATTTTAAGAGGACCTAGAGGTTATTTTAAAGTGGTTTATATTATTAGGTAATATAATAGCTAAATATAATATTAATAATAAGGATTTATATAATTTTGATAAGATTAGCTTTATAATAGGTGTTATTATTAGTTTAATAGTTATTATATATGCTGATAGATATAGAAAAGCAAAATCTATCCAGCTTAATAACTATAAATATGCTATAGTTATTAAGTATATTAATTTAAGGGGATAATATATCTTTTTTTTTATAATTATTTAAAAGTCTTATTACCTTACTAACTAATTAATAGAATTAGGCTTTCTAAGTAACTAAGTAATTAAACTAACTACTAATAGATAGACTGATAATAAAATTAGCCTAGACTAGATTAAGTATTTCAAAAAGCATATTTAGGCTTATACAAAAGGTGTCTATTAGATGCTTATAATTAATAGATATAAAAGCTATTTATCAGCTGAATTTAATAAATACTATAAGTAGAATAATATTATAACTATTAGTATACCTCTGTATTTATCTCACTTACTCTAGCTATTAGATATTATGCTATACTCACTTTTAAAACATATATATAGAGATAAAATCAACTTATTTATTAAATCCTCTATTAATTATATTATAAAGTCTAAGTTCTTTATTACGTTTTATAAGGCTTATAACAAGATCTTTATAAATAAAAATATTAAATCTACTTTCTATAAAGCTAATATTTTACTATAGGACCTAAATTATATAATTAAGAAACTTAATATATATATATAAACACCTACACCTCCTATAACTAATCCCTTAATACTACCAGCCTAATAGTTATAAACACCTTCTAACTAATATAAAGCGCTTTTATAGTTAAACTTTATTAATACTTAGATCTCAGCCTATTAAAAAAGCTCTCTAACACTAATAATTAAAGTAGTTAACTAACTAGCAAAAAGTATATAGGTAATAGCATACTTAATTATAATTTTAATAAATTAAATATATATACTTTAGGATGCTAATATAGCGCTTACTAAGCGCTAGAGAGCAAAAAAGATATATATCCAGCTTAGAGGAGCATTTAGCATAGCAGAATCTTAGGTTATCCTAGAAGAAAAGGGCAAAAAGAAACATCTAACGCCTTAAGAAGGTGAAGATAGGGGTCTGTCGAAGAAGGGTTAGTCAGCTTAATAGCATTGCAGTATGTGCGGCAAGACAGGCCATAATGCGCAAACGTGTTCTAAAGATGTAGAATCATCTAGTGAATCAGATTCTGATGAGAGCTAATTGATTTTCTACGTTCTGGTTGTAAAAACTTATATGATGTTTGAAATATGAGGAAAAGTGTGCTGTTACGACCCGTTATGCATGGATAACAGTTGACTGACCTACTTGGGCGTCGGGCGGCTAGGACAGGATATTTGTACTCTGCAGGATCATGGGAACAACAGGGACTCACTTGGAAACGGAAGAACTATGATATAAGTCATGTGATGATAAGATAAGGACACAGTCAGTGGAGCGCATAAGGAAGCGCTCAGTGATCAGTTGGCCAGACTAACTGATCACCTTAGCCTCTAAAGACCTAATTTACTACAGCCTACAAACTACAACCTATAACCACAACCTAGTGTACTATTAGAACATATTAATCCCTAGCTTCTATTAGCAGACCCTACTATTAGATAGCTGACTGTAACACTTTAATTGCTCCTATTTAGTAAGTTAACTATTAATACCTACTAAACAGTATAGAATATCTTCCCACGCATCTGTTAAGTCTCCTACCCCTGGATCCTCATCCACCTCTACAGGAAGAGCCCCTTAGAACCTAGCCTAAGAAATTAAGGACTAGAAAATGAAGGACGACTTAGGCAGCAAGGATGATACTGATAAATCTCAGCAACAGCTTAATAAAATTAACCACAACTTCAAAAAAAATATAACATATTTAACCAGAATACTGCAACCCTAAAGGAACTCTAGGAACAAGCCCGCAAGACTTAGGAACTTGAGAAAGAAGTCCAAACCCTCTAAGCTGCCGCCAACATCATATCCGCTCCAGTCGAAGGATGAGAACGCCTCAAGCTCAACACGCCTTCCACTTTCTATAGAACCCCAGGACAACTCAAAGGACACCTGGTATAGGTTCAGACCTACCAGGCCTTCCATATAAACACCTTCCAGAACAACACTAAACGCATTATATATGCAGCTACTTTCCTTTGAGGATAAGCCCTTACCTAGTTCAAACCCCTCTAATAGGAATAGCTTAATAACCCTATTAAAAAATATAGCGAGGAAGTTAAGAGTATCTTCTTTAGCTTTATAGGCTATGTTAAGGCCCTGGAATCCCTCTTCCTTAACCCTAATAGATAAAGACAGGCTGAGCGAGACCTATCCCACCTATAATAAATTAAGTCAGCTACACTCTATGCTGCAGAGTTTAAGCGATCAGCTGCAAGACTTTATATAACTAATAAAAGTAAAGTCTTTACCTTCTACTAAGGACTTAAAGATAATGTTAAGGATGAAATAGCTAAACTAGAAATACCTCCTAGTTTCCTCACTTATATCAAACATACTATTAAGATTAATAACCACCTCTATAAATAATAAAAGGAATAAGGAGAGAAATAATAAACCCTAAATACTAGATATAAGTACTAATAGCAACCCTAGCAGAAGTTCAACAGCTAGCAGAATAACAACAGACCTTATAACAACTAGAACAACACTTAACAAAGCACTGCTTATAGATAACACAGCAGACCTATAGATCTTAGCATAATGACTAAACCTAACGATAAGAAGCCTTAGAACCCTAAGTGCTATAACTGCAATAAGTAAGGCTATATTGCTAAAGATTATAGATAGCCTAAGAAGCTCCCCTGGAGACTAGTAGCAGAACGACCCTAATAAGTCAACATAATCGCAAAAGCACTATATACATCCTAGTCCTAGACTAGATGTTATAATAATAACTACTAGATTCACCTTAAAGATAAAGAAATATTAGGACACTACCTAAGGGATAGCAACCCTAAACAGTTAGGATATAATATAACTATCCTAGAGACTCACCCTAAGACCCTAGTAATAATGCACTCTAGCAATAGTAAGGTTGCTAGAAAACCAGTGGAACAACTTAATAAGATGCTATAAATTCAGTAATTAGAGCTAATCACCCTATATATAACTAGCTAGCAACTCCACTATAAAGAATAATAAATCTAGAAGGAAATAAAGCTAATCTAGCAAGAAGATAATAAATAAGTGCAACTATATTAATAAGCAGAATCTAAAAAAGAACCAGAACATCAGCATAATCCCCTAATAGAATAATAACTCCTCAGCATAACCTATAACTAAACCTTTAGAAGAAAAGAAAGCTCACCCTATAACTTAGATAAACCTTATGATGTTACTTAATAACACGCTTAGATAAGAATTACCTATAGGTTCACCCCTAATGCAGATAACTCCAGCTCTAAAGAAGAACCTGACGACCAGGAAGGAAGAACTAAATAACTTCTGAGATACTAAGAAATCAATATGCTTTAAGATAAGTAATAACGCCACTTTTATAGCACCTCAGCAAATTAATAAGACTGAGACTATAACCCTCAGCTATATAGAGAAGACCACCCTATACTGAGAAGCAACTATCAACTCTATTAAACCCTCTTCTAGCTTTAGTGATTCCATAATAAATGTAAGGAATATATAGGAGAGAAGTATAACTATTAGTTCTACCCCAGAAGATATAACGACAAACCTATCTATAAGATCTACTCAACCTCTATTATGATTAGATAGACTATAATACTATTTGAAGACAGCTTTATAGTCTTCAGACCTAGCCTATAATTTCCTATAAGATGCTAACATAATAACAACATAAAACGGGATGAATGCCAGCAAGATAAGTGCTAAGCATATTACTAAGAAAAGGTATACGCCTAGAGAATCACAAAGAGTAGACCTAGACCTCCACAGGTCAGGATCCATAAGAACAGCCTCACTAAAGCAATTAGGGAAGGAAAACAAATCACCTATCCCAGACAACAGCCCAAACAGTTAAAAACCTAGACTTACCTACTAACAACAGATCACAACAGGCAACAAGGAAAAGATCCATCTACTAGATATTATAAGGATATAAGAATAATATAGAACTTAAAGTCACTATTAACAAACAGATAACATTTATGCTAATCAACAGTAGAGCTAAAGCAAACTTTATTACCCCTTAAGCTATTAATAGGCTAGAAGTATAATAGGGAGGAAAAGAGCAACCATACCAGTTATATACAGCAGAAGGAGAAGAATTTAAGTATAAAGGAGGTACTATCTATAATAAGACTGCGCCCCTTAAGATAAGCTACCTGAATCAGAAAAAAAGAATCTAATTCGATATTGCTAATCTAGGAACATACAACATAGTGCTAGGATTACCCTAGCTATAAATAAGTAACCCACAGATAGATTAGAGCAAAGGCCAACTCCATTAGGACTATAATAATTTAGTCCCTAAGCAGCCCTGTTAGAACTAGGCCTTAAATGAATTAATACGATAAGGAACAGCAAAATGATACCTCTGTTACCTCAAGTCAAAAGAAGCTGTATTATAACCACTAATAATAATAGACCTTAAACAAAAGAACGATCTACTTCTATCTATCTTAGAAGAATGTAGAGTTTATAAGAAACTCTTTGCAGCTGAGTTAGAAATAGGACTGCCTAAATATACTAGTTTTAACTATAAAATACCCCTCAAAGAAGGAAAAGAACTATAATTTAATAAAATCTATAGACTTAACTAAATAGAAATAGAAGCCTTAGATAAATATCTTAATAAAAATCTTAAGAAAGGATATAACAGACCTTCAACATCACTAGCAGGAAGCCTAATCCTGTTTATACCTAAGAAAAACGGAAAGTTATAACTATACGTTAATTACTGCATGCTTAATAAGATAATAATTAAGAACTGCTACCTACTACTGCTTATTAATAAAATGAGATAACTCCTCTATAGAGCTAACTGGTTTACAGCTCTTAGCCTCAAAGGAGCCTACAACCTGATCAGAATGAAGTAAAGCGAAGAATAGAAGACTGCCTTTAGGATTATAAAAGGATATTTCAAATATCTCATTATACCCTTCAGCCTTACTAACACCCCTGCAACTTTTCAGAATATAATTAATTAAGTCCTATATAAATATGTTAATATTTATATAGTAGTCTATCTTAATAATATCCTTATCTTCTTATTAACACTTAAGAAATATAAAGAAGATACATACTATATCTTATAGGCCCTCTAAGAAGCTAAGCTATTAATTAAACATAAGAAAAGTAAATTCTATATATAAAAGGTGGAATACCTCAGATTTACTATCACCCCTAGAAAAGTCTGCATATCAGAAAATAAAGTTAAAGCTATTAAGGAATAGCTGGTACCTAATAACCTCAAGGAAGTCTAAGGATTCCTAGGTTTTATCAACTTCTACCACAAATTCATCAAAGACTATAGCAAGATTAACATAGCTCTTATAAGCCTCAGCTGCAAAGACACACCCTTTATATAGGAAGAACCATAATGAACAGCATTCCAGAAGATTAAAGACCTTATCACTAGTAAGCCTATCTTAATTATTCCAGATCTAACAAAATAGTTTAAAGTAGAACCTAATATATCTAACTATGCAATTAGAGCGTAACTATCTTAATGAGATTTAGAATGATAACTACACCTATGCGCCTTCTTCTCTCGCAAGCTCCACAGACCCAAACTCAACTATCAGATCTATGATAAGGAACTCACAGCAATTATTAAAGCCTTTAAGGAATAAAGACCTAAGCTCTTAGGGACCATCTATGAAGTACTTATATATTCAGACCATAAGAACCTTTCACACTTTATAACTTCAAAAGCGTTAAATAAATAACAGATTAGATAGTTAGAATTTTTATCAGAATTTAACTTCTAAATTATCTACTATAAGGGATTAGATAATAGTAGAGCTAATACCTTTAGCTGATAACCAGACTATAACATCCTAATACCTAAAGAAACCTAGGTGATTCTCAAAAGAAATAGCAATAGAGACCTAATGCTAGCAACTAAACTCTTAATAATAGCTAGATAATCTAATACTAGCCTGCCTAGCAAACTAGACAACAAAGCAATTATGGAGTTTCACGCTCACCCTGCATACAGTCACTAAGGAATCATGAAAACCTAGAAATAACTATAATAATAATATGGAGAAAAGGTTACTAGAGAATATATGGCAAAAGCAATTAAGAATTATGAGGTCTGCCTTAAAAGTAAGCCTGCTTAATATCAACCTTATAGTATGCTACAACCTTTGCTTATGCTGCAAACTGCTTAGCAATCTATATCCCTTAACTTTATTATTAAGCTACTGAAGTCTTAAGAGCCCCTTATAGGAACACACTTTAATAGCGTTCTCATTATTATGGACTAACTTATGAAGTATGCCTACTTCATCCTATATAAAGAAGTAAGTAACGCTAGAAAATACGCCTATATATTCCTTAAATATATTATTACTAACTACAGAACACCTAAGGAAATTATATTAAATAGGGATAAGATCTTTACTTCTAAATTCTAGAAATTAATTATGTTATATCTCAGCATCAAATAATTAATATCCACTATATTTCACCTGCAGACCAACAGACAAACAGAATAAATCAACTAAATCCTCAAAACATATCTCCACGCCTATATTAATTACAACCAAGATAATTAGGTTACATTGCTACTAATAGCCTAATTCGCCTATAACAGCGCAGTAGGAGAAAGTACTAAGGAATCCCCCTTCTATCTCAACTATGGATTTGAACCAACCGCCTATAGAAACATGCGACCAGGTCTAGCCGCAGTTAAAGCTGTCGCCTCAGTATAATAAATTAAGGATACCTAAGATAGCGCATATAAAGAACTTAAATTTATACAACAGCAAATAGTATAATTCAGCAATCAACAAAGGATTAAGGGACTAACCTTAAAAGAGGGAGATAACGCCTATCTCATACAGCAAAACATTAAGACAAAACAACTAAGTAATAAACTTTAAAAAACTTATACCTTTCAAAATTTCATAAGTAATTTCACTAGTTAACTATAAACTTAAACTCCTAGAAACCATGAAGTGTCACCTAGTATTTCATATCTCACTTCTCAAACCAGCACTATATAGATTATAAATAAATAATATTATTATTATAGAAGATAATAAACCAGAGTATAAAGCTGAACGAATTATTAACTATCTTAAAGAACTAAAAGGGTATTAATACCTCATTAAATAGAAAGGATACAGATATAAAAACAATATATAGGAACTAGCTAAAAATATCACTAACGCAGCAGAAGAACTTATAATCTACTAGTAATAACATTAAGAATAAGAAGTCATATTAGCACCTATTATACTAGTCCAGAAGAACGCTAGATATAAGCAAATTAAGCACCTATATCGCTTCACTAAACCACCTACTGAGGCAGATTAACTGCACTAAGGAAAACTATTTATTCGCCTAAGAATACTAAAATATAACTAAAAACCCCCTGAGGACACTAACTAGTCACTACTAACTAGGGGACTAAGATCTATAAACTCCTCACTAACACTAAAACTTTATTAGTCCAAATTGTTCTTAACACTAAGAAACTAGAGATCACCCACTATATTACTTTTATGCGCATCTAGAGCAGGAAGGATATTATCCTCTTCTAACTCCTATATACCTTAGGAAAATGTTTCTATATAATGCTCCTTCACTTTCTTTTAAATTGCATAGATATATAATAAATAACTAACTGCTTTAGCCACTTCAGCCTAAACTTGTACTAACTTCTTATGAAGGTCTAATAAGGTATTACTAGCCTGCTCCTCCTTCTCCTCTTATTCTTTATACTAATTATTTAGCCTCTTCACTATAAAATAATTAGCTAAAAAACGTTAGCATTATACTTAATAAACCTATAACTTAATGCTATTACTAGACTATTATAAGGATGCTTTAGGTTTTTGCAACCTTAATAAGTTCTTACGCCCTCTACTATATAATATATATGCTTCACGCAGAAATAGTAAGTATAAGGTATGACGTCATTAGAACCAAAGCAATAAAAGACATCTTCACAAGTAGAACACAGAGCTGACTTAGACTAATTCAATTTTTAAATGCAACCTGATATAGTGTCAGCATTATGAGTAAATCAGGAAGCATAATTAATAGATCCCTAACCTAGGACTAACAACCTACTTATATTAGATCTTAAGGATAAGACCTTTAGAGAGGGGACCTAATGTTATAACCTATTATGCATAGATAACAGTTAACTAACCTACTTAGGCGTTAGGCAGCTAGGACAGGACATTTATACTGCAAGATTATAGGAATAACAGGGACTCACTTAGAATAGAAGAACTATAGTATAAGTCATATAATAATAAGATAAGAGATTAGATCTATACGCTAAGGATATAGAGGCTGTAATTAGTAAGAATAGATCCTATTAGGACTAGGAATAGTACCAGGAGGGTACTATTCAGAACTTATATATAGTATGACCCTGAGCCTAGCTTATGGTCAGACTTCCATAGCTCTTCAGCAATCAACTTAGTATTCATCCTCATGGATACTCTCAGCTTACCTTCACTGCGAATCACTTGTTGAGTCTAAGACTGATCACCTTGGCCTCTAAAGACCCGATCTACTACAGCCTACGAACTACGACCTACGACCACGACCCAGTGTACTGTTAGAACGTATTAATCCCCAGCTTCTGTTAGCAGACCCTACTGTCGGATAGCTGACCGTAACATATTTATTTTTAGGGATACTTTTAGCTTACTTTTACTATAAATCACTTATTAAGTCTAAAACTAATTACTTTAGCCTCTAAAGACCTAATCTACTATAGACTATAACTTATAACTATAACTATAACTTAGTGTACTATTAGATGTGTTAACCTCTAGCTTCTGTTAGTAGACCCTACTGTCAGATAGCTGACCGTAACAGTTTTGACGCGTTTGCGTTGTGGGGGGTTTTTCGTTACTGGGGGTGGGGTCTTATGCACTTCGAGAATGCTTGAGTTTCATGAGGCACCTGATCCTTAGGCTTGTAAAGCTGTCTCATGTTGCTGATACGCCGCAGTCCTTGCCAAGGACAACCCGCGTTTTCCATCGAATGCAAAGAAGCGCCGCAAGATCGGCATCTGAGCCATATCTATGAAGTCATTGTGATCCAGTCATCGCATTAAATAGCCCCCCGCCGAGCCTCACGCTACCTAGTAAGTATGTGTACGACCTGTTCCCAGTTCCAAGGGAGGTGAACACGATAAAGCAACAACTTCCCTATTTGCCCAAGAAGTAGCATCTTTCAACTTGGCACCCATCCTGTTCGATAAAAGACGTAACTGCGTCCCGTACTGAAGATAACAAGCTTCATTCACACTAAGAGCTCACAACAGACGGCATGGTAGTTGCGGACTATAGTTTTCCTGCCAGACGTACGGTATCCACAGAGGACTATACAGGTCATCGTCTCCGTCAAGCCCCTACTCCCACTACAGGCCCTGCCGTACCTTTGGAGAACGTTGCATTAGTGAAGCGGTCTGGAGATACCTGCGGATTCATATCCGATCCTTCCTTTAAAGGTTTGTATCTTCTTCTGCACGGGGACCTCACTCATTCCCACGACACTGACACTCAAATTTCGTAGATTCGCCCGTGCCGTATACATGCGGAAGCAGTGCCAGCTGTCATACGTCTGGTCCATATCTGCAATGCGGATCCTCCGCTATCACATCATGTTATAATGGCACGACGTCTATTTGTAGCAGCACATCCATGCTGGGCAATGCCGAACATTGCTGGTACAACTACTGAGCCCTTGCATGTACACTTAGACTGCACGACAATTCCTTTGGAGCACGGATTCCCAGAAGGGCTGGCTGCCTTCATGCGTCGATTACATCAAAAGAACCGCCTCAGGTGGTTTCGTCATACGTAGGGGATGTTACAGGACTGACTATGGGGTCGGCTTCAGTTATACAAACCAGGTGTTCTTGGTAGATGACCCTACCGACATCGTCAGGGTCACGGCCAGTACCTCTTCCGCTCCCGTACCATCTGAGCCTTCCAAACCCCAGCGCCTAATAACAACAATGGAGCTATCATAGGAAGAGTAGTGAGCGGTATATCAGTCATCGCCCTCTAATTACTGTGCGTGGTCATCTGGCTTATGCTACGTCGAAGGAGTCAGACTCGCGCCGGAAAATCAAGAAAACAGTCCTTTACAAGCCGACCTCCAGCGCAGCCACCCGCAAATACCGTGGCCCAGGCCCAGAAACATGGTCAACAACAGACTCAGCACACTCAAACACCTCATTTTGTGATACACGAGCTGCCGGCGAATAGTGTGGTTGAGTTGGAGTGATCAGGATGGCAGCTCATGGCTCTGACTCACCATGTATCTTTGCGGTCACGTAGTGTCACGGAAATCCATCGTCCTCCAAGCCTGACGCCACGGTTGATCGCCCCTCTAGCGTGAAAATGACATATCTACGCTGAGTTCTGCTATCCAGGCACACACCTTAAGCCAGGTGGATGAACCACTGCCTATAAGGTATCTAAGTTATTATTTCGTTTTTAATTTACCGTTATCATCTGTGTGTTCGTACTCGTCTTCATTTTCGGTGTTGCATTTGTCGTCCTCGTCGTCCTCGCTGTCCTCGTCGTCCATATTATTATTATTATCCTATCATCACTATTCGCCCAGGAGGCCAAAAGTGAGCACGCGGATAATTGTGATCGTGTGTATATGTACCATGGATTCCCCTTACAACCCTTTGAAGCGAAGCATGTCGTGGCCAGCATTTGAGTCTGGCAACTGAGGTATGCACTACGCCAAGAAATCCATACCAGGCTGCGAGATACCCCTCAACTGTTCAAGCATGCCAGGTCATGCAGAACGTCCCCGCCTTTCAAAGAGACTCAACCAATAACGTCCCTTTATCCTGTGTCTTTGCTGACATGCATGATGTTCGTGGCCAGTAGCAGCGACACTGATGCTCAGTGCAGAGATTGCGAACCAGCAGACAATCGGGTCAGGGCCTACCTATATATACTAATTCGCAGCTTGCCTACCCCAGATCAGATCTGGAAGCTTTTTCTCTCGATTCGGTCTGCCTGGCTGAAAGACAGTTCCCTGCCTGAAGCAGGTGGCGCTCGTCGAGCAAGATAACGGTCGCTTTTGACGCATCTTCGCTATGGCTACCAATTTCAGGAATTCTGGCTCAGGCAGCCAATACAGCAACACACACGGAACTCAGAACAATAACTCTGGCTCTTGGAATCAATTCAACGCAAATACCATCAATTACAGTAAGGAACCGCACACTGAGTTCTTGCCCACCACTGACGTGATTTGTGAATGTAGATGCTCAGAACCAAAGCGATTCCAAACTCCTCGCCGATTTGCGCGTCACTGATCCACGCGACGACAAAAGACGTATCGAGCGCAGAAAGGGCGGGCTCCTACGCGATTCATACTGCTGGATTCTCGACCACAAGGCCTTTGTCCGATGGCAGACCGATACGCAGAGCTCGCTTCTCTGGATAAGAGGCGACCCTGGTAAGGGCAAAACGATGCTTATTTGCAGCATCATTGACGAACTACCTGCACGCATGCCAGGATGGGAGACGATCTACTTCTTTTGCGAAGCGACAGATTCGCGTCTCAACAACGCGACAGCCGTACTGCGCAGCCTTCTGTATCTGTTACTCAGAAAGAGGCCTTCTCTTTCTAGATTCATACGCGAAGAGCATGAGCATGCGGGAAAGCGACTGTTTGAAGACGCTAACGGCTGGGACTTTTTGAGTATAACATTCAGCAACATCCTGCAAGATGGCGGCCTCGATGGCTTTATCCTTGTTATCGACGCACTAGACGAGTGTACGGCAGGCCTTGATCAGCTCCTCGACTTTATCGTTGGTTTGTTTCCGTTTCACGTTAAGGTCATCGCTTCAAGCCGTAATTGGCTAAGCATCGAAGAAACTATGGCGACTATCTCGGATCGAGCATGTATCAGTCTAGAGCTAAACCAGACGTCGGTCTCGGCAGCTGTGAACCGATACATTCGTCATCAGGTGGACAAATTAGCACGCCTCAAGAGATACGACAGTACCACCCGGGATGAGGTTTACGACTACTTGAGCTCAAAAGCAGACGATACGTTCCTTTGGGTTGCTTTGGTCACCGAACAACTCAGGAAACCCGGTGTCTCTAGACGGCATGCCCGGATGAAACTAGAAGAATTCCCTCAGCACTTAGACGCCTTGTATAACCGAATGTTGGCCAGGACTTGGGAATCGATGGATAGGGATCTTTGCAGACGAATCCTGGCGGTTGCTTCAATTGTTTGTCGGCCCGTCACCTTGCTGGAATTACTATCCCTAGCAGGGTTGACAGAGCGCCGCATTGATTTGGAGACCCTGAAAGAGATTGTTGGAGAATGTGGTTGCCTTCTGACTGTAAAAGACGACGTCGTCTATTTCGTTCATCAGTCGGCGAAAGACTTTCTGTTTCGGCACGCTCTAGCGGACACCATGCCCCTCGGTATTCATCGAGAACACAACCTCCTCTTGTCAAGATCACTAGAGGTTATGTCCAAAACCTGCCGTCGGAATATCTACAATCTCAAGGAGCCCGGGGCATCCGTTGAAAACATTCGCACTCCAGTGCCCGACCCCCTAGAACCGGCCAGATACGCATGTGTTTACTGGGCCGAGCATATTGACGACGGAGGGCACATGCCGCAACTCCAGTACCGACAAGTTTACGAGTTTCTCAAGAAACACTTCTTACATTGGGCAGAAGCCCTAAGTCTACTGCGAAGTGTGTCCGGTGGAATAACAAGCCTCCTCAAACTTACCCAGGTATTCTCCAAGATCACAAAATAAATCGAGGTTAAAGCACTAAATCTCCTCAGGCATCGGAAGAAATGTCAGAACAAAGGCTTTTTGTTCAAGACGCTGTGCGATTCATTCGATACTACCGTGTCGCGTTTGAAAATTGCCCCCTTCAACTGTACTCCTCGGCACTTGTTTTCAGTCCGAGGCAGAGCATCATACGAAATGAATTCCAAAGTCAAGTTGTGAACTGGATAACAAAGAGACCAGTGGTAGACAAGGAATGGAGTCTATGTTTGCAGACACTTGAGGGTCACAGGGGCGATGTTTACATCCTCTCCTTCTCCCCCGACGGAACGACACTGGCCTCGGCCTCGAGCGGGATGATATAACTTTGGAACATATTCACTGGCCAGTGCTTACGGACGCTTCAAGGCTCTGATTCTCCGTTCGTTTCAGTTGCCTGGTCTCTCAAAGGAGAGACTCTCGCGTCGGCCTCGCTAGATGGCCATGTCAAACTTTGGGATAAGGCAACAGGCCGACTCCTAAACAAGTTCCACGGCGATTGCTGGATGATCGATGGTGCATGTGTAGCTTTCATTGCCGGTGACCAACAAGTCGCTTTGAGATTCAAGGGAACTGTGGAGATATGGGACACAGCTACAGGCCAGCGAGTGCGACAGTTCCAACGGCACGAATCTTCCATACCGCGTGCAGTCGCCTTCTCAGCTGACGGCGCCCTCTTTGCGTCGTGGAAATAAATGGCTGTTCTTGGGTTATTTGATTTGAAAACTGGGGAATGCGTGAGGGAACTTGATCATACAAGTCCTTTTTCTGGTAACGCCATACGTCGATCAGCATCACTAGCCTTCTTGTGCGAAGGCACCCGGCTTCTAACCTTCGATCAGCATCACGGGATTGTGTTATGGGACATAAATGCAGGTCATCCCATCTTCAGAGTCTTACAAGACCAATACAAGCTGGTAAGCTACTCGCGAGATGGCCGTTTTCTTGCATTTTACTATGGTTCTGTGAAATCAGCTATCATGATCATAGATGGAGAGACTGGTAAGTTCTTGCAGAAGGTATCTACCACCTCTGTATCTGCAATGTCCTTCTCTATCGATGGCACGCTGCTCATTTCGAGCTCTTTCGACGGGATGATTAAGATCTGGGATCTTTCGGGGCTCCAAAGACACCAACTCGACAACACCAGAACGATCATTGCAAATTTACCTTCCGCAGCCACGTCGCCCAAGATCAAAACCATCGAGAAAGTATCTAGCACATGTCCTAACAGCCTAACCTTAAGCCCGTATGATGTGCTCAAAGCCAACTTCAAATGTGGGCTCTTTTCACTTGCTCATGTTCATGTACATATCTGGACTGACACCGCGTCGCAGTACACGTCATAACCGTAGACCAAGATCCTACAGATAAAAACATCGGGTTTTTTCGCAAGTCTGTTATGGCAGTCGCTTTTTCCGACGATGGAAAACGGGTTGCATCAGTGTCAGCAGATGCATGCTTCAAAATTTGGGATCTTGCCACTGGCCAGGGCCTCGAGACAAATGATATTTTTGGTATCAGAACACCGAAAGCGTCGCTGAGGTATTGCAGCAATGGCTTTCAAGTCGCAGATTGCTCTGCCGGAAAGCTTGAAGTCTGGGGTGCAGAGCCAAACGGGGGCAGGAAACCATTCGGGGTCAACAACCGTACAATCTTGTCGACTGCGCTTTCGAATGATGGAACCATACTGGCATCAAGCTCGTCAGATAAAACCATCAATCTTTGGGATTCGGCTACTCGCGACTGCAAAATGACGTTCATCGTACCTAAGATGGTTCGGTACATGAAGTTTTCGGAATCAGGGTCGCGGCTCGTCACTGATATTGGTAGCATCAACATAGAGTTCCTATCAACTACAGGCGGGGAGACGTCAAAGCAACAAACTCCTGAGATACTGAGTTCTCAAGGCTTCATGTTGTCTGTACAAGATACTGGGATATGGATACAGAAGGATTCCAAGCCCATACTCTGGGTTCCGCCAGAGTATCGATCATCGGCATTTGACGTTCGGGGTTCGGCTATAGCGCTTGGCTGTCAGTCAGGTCAAGTCTTGATAATGGAGTTCTCATCAGATCTCTCAGTCATGTAGACGGGCCTTTCTCCTCCTCAAAACTAAAATGTTCCTAGGTTGCTTTTCAATTTCACAGCGTCTAACCAGAACGCATGTTCCTTTCCATCTACGAAGTGTCTCAGCCAACACCTTACGTGGTGCGCGCAATGGACAGTGTGTCTCAGGGTAAAAGGTATCATAATCTCTATTCTAGCATGTCATACATGATCTCGTTACGGTTCCCAGACATCCAAGCTTGCGCCGGCTGTCTCTCTATATCCCAAGTCCCAAATCCAAATCGCTAAGTCGTCCCGTCCGTCGATACTCCCTGGGTATAAAACACTCGAAACTCCTAAAGGAATGTTTTCCAAGCCTAATTCCCACCCTTGAACCAAGACCATCAAAAGAACACGAGGCGAAGACCATGTAAACGGGTACTAGCCGCTCCTGGTTGACAACCCCTCACTCCATATCAGCATGATCCGCTTCATCATCCACAGCCTTTCTCCGCTGCACCCTGCTGAGCCTCGCCATGGCTCTTTGCTTAGCCTTGGCCTCCTTTCTAAGTCGAATCGCCGTCCTGACGTCGACTTTCTCTTCTCTCTCCTCTTCGATACTCTGGTACATTGTCCCGATGGCTGAAATCCTCCTGGTGCCCCGCCTGCCGAGGGCCAGGTCTGCCCGAGCAGGTAGAATATCGTAATCACCAGGCCCGTCGTCCTCTTCATCAAGTGAGAAGATGGGTGCCTCAACTCTCGGGTCCAGAGAAAATCTCCTTTGGAAACGCACTGGGCTGCCGAAGCTGTGGGACTGCCGCATGCTGGGACGCGAAGGTGATACATAACTTGGCTCCGGAACAGCAGACAGGCTGTCAAACAGGCCTGGCAGCTGCAGACCTGCTTCTCCGTACCCGCTGTCGCTGAACAGCAGCTCCTCCTCCTGAGTCGCACCAAGACCCGAGTCGCGATGGCGTGTTGTAATGAAGGAATCCGCGTCAACGTCATCGTCTGAGGAGAGGTAGTCATCAATGTTGAAACCTGCGCCTGGGGTAGCCGCGTCCACTGGCGATGGCAGCGCGCTCTCGAGAGCAGTGCAGAACGAGGTGTGGTCAGCAGTTCCACTGTGCAATGAGCTGCAGCTGTCGTTCATGAACGAAGACATGGTCGCCAGATCGACAGACGTCGTGGCTGTATGTCTAGACTGCGGTCGCGGAAATGAGCTGGTGCTTGACATGGTCGGCGTCGCAGAGGATATTGACCAGTGGCGCAAGCTACTGGTCCGGATCGGCACATGCTCGCAAATCTCATCGAGTTTGTTGTTCTTCCTTGGCGACCCGTTGCTTCTCAACCGCTCGTCTTGGCTCTCACGCCACGAGGGGCCATTTCTCATCACATCTGTCACAGATTCAAGTCAGCAAAATCTCTCCATACAATTAACACAATGGTAGAAATCGACGGTCAAACTAACGAGGTGAAGGCGCCGGTGAGGATCCATCCCCAGAATCAACAAAGCTCTCAACCTCAACCCGGCCGACCCGCCCTCTTGCGTCGTTGTCATCGTCGGGAATCACACTCCGGGACGACAACTCGCCGTTGCGGAAGGACGGCACACCTGTCGCGGACAGTGACAGAGTATGTCGTTTTGAGGGCGTTTTCTGGGTTGGGGAGGAGAAGGTGGAATTGGCTACTGACCCTCCGCGGGATGGCGGCCTCACCGCTTGATAAGTCTCGGGCTGCGCATGGCCGGAGGTCTTTGGTCGCTGCTGGACCGGCAGCGAGTAGTTGTGCTTGACCACGTAAACCGGCTTCTGCGATGTCTTTGGCGACGATGGCGATTCGGTCGGTCGTGTGCTGAAGATACCCAATTCGTTGAGTGGTGCCTCGCCACCGATCGTTGATCGCCGTTTCTGTCTCCTGGTGCTAGGCGAGACGGATGAATCGGCTATTTTGTGGACGTCAAGCGGCCCGTTCGATGGGGTAGTCGGGATGAAGGATCCAAGAGAGTAGGACCCAAGGGATTGTCTTCGTCGGCTGCGGGCCGATTCGGGTACGTCTTCCATGATCGTCTCGTGCCTCTGCGATCGATCGGGATTAAAAATTGTGGTTCGGAAGGGGATTTGGCCGACGCTCGCCGAAGTTAGAGACTTCGTTCGGCCGCCCATATCGAGTGAGTCGTGGCGTCGGGGAGGCTTGAACGGTTGGTCTTTGTCTCCAAACTGAGCCATTGAGACAGACGGTGCGGGCGCGCCATCTTGCCGATCATGAGGGCTACCGCCGTTGGTGGCATAGAATGCCTGGACCTTCGCAGACGCCAAGTCGACTCCATTTTCACCAATGTTCCTGTCAGCAACATCCTCTCCATAATCCCTAACGCCGGCCGCCTTGACCCGATTCTGGAATCCGGAAGGTTTGATCTCAGATTGGGCGTCCAAGATGTCGATGAAACCTCGGGCCATGGAGCTATTGCTCTGTATCGAGAAATGGCGGTTGTGTGCGAATGGGGCTGTTGGTGGACGGAAAGGCTCGCCTTCGAAGGGGATCGCCGGCGATTGACTTCCACGTCGCGGTGCCGGGGACCCCGTCGACGTCACAGAACCGAGACGCGGTTTCCTGAACGACAGCGGTGGGCCCTTAGAGGATTCCCTTCCTCTGCGACTCGATGGCGACGATGAACTCGGTCCGGCACCGTTCGGGGCGGAACTGGGACGTTCAACGCTGGCATCGCGGAATCGTGGTACGGGCGGAGCGAGTGCCGATGCTTCGGATCCGGCTATAAGAGAAAGATTGGTTTCGCTCATCTTGTGGTGAGACCGTTGCAGGTCCTCAAAGACGTTGGTTGGGCCATTTCCGGCGACGGGGTAGGTTCCTGAAGGTGTTAGTCGTATTCGCAAAGCGACTCAAGGTGGGATGGAATCCTACCAAGAAGTGGGGGTAGAGAGGCCGTGGTAGCATCGTAGGCTTGCGCTTTAATGTTGTTTGCTGACTTTTCCGATGATCTTTTGGACGAGAAGAACTTCAAGAGGCCCATGGTCGCAGTTTCTCGCCCGCCATGTGGCGGTTGTCTTGGGCAGACACGCCGTCTGTTTGTTGCGTAATACTATGGCTGTCGAAGATACGACGATACGACGACTAACGGTGTTGGAGCCGGGTTTTGAGAGTATCACGGCCCAGGACTCGAAGATACAAGGCTACTGTGACCACGGCAACAGTGACGAAGGCAAAAGCTGTCGGGAGAGAAGGTGTAGAGGAAGAGGATTGGAGCTGAGAGGAGGGGGGTCGGGGAGTCTAAAAGTTGCGTGGACGGGCAGGAATAGCGTCAGTTCTAGGCGGGCGATGGAAAAAGAAAAGGAGGGACCATGCGACGGGATGAGTCGTGTAAGGGTGCTAAGGCTGATGAAGTGCATACATGATGGAGCGGAGCGAATGGGCAAGATAGAGCCCGCGCTAGAGCGACTGTTAGACCGGGTTGAAGGCTTCGTGCATCCAAGGCAAGACGCGATACAAGAATCCATGTACCTGAGCGTGGCTGCTTCATGTTGCATGGGGTAGCACACCCTCCTTCATCGAGAGCCACTGGCGTAGCCTCCACCAAGGGATCAGACGGGATAAGAGGATTTCTAGTAAGGCAAGGTACGAAGCACGCGGAGCTGGGCCAAGCATTTGCGACGCCAGCTACTACCCAGCTTTCCTGCGCTTGCCCTGCTGTGACCCGATATCCAGGCAACTTTGCCTGGTTCCTCTGTCCGGATGCCAAGTTCAGTTTCCCATTGGCGGTTGACTCGTGCGTATTTGCCCAAACGGAAGAGACATGGTAATGGATGCGGCCCGTCGACCGTGTCCAAATCCACGGCCAAGTCAAACGAGTACAACACGCAGGCCGCCTCCCTGTCAAGTCCTCGTTTACGTGTTTGTATGATGAGCCGCGCACCTGGTCGTCCACAATTCATGAGCGGTCGGCAAAACCTGGAGAGAACAAGCTGGCGCAGCAGTGACATGACTTGCTGCTCGGACGAAATTGAGGCCCCGAAGTTTCGAAAAACAGGTCAGCAAACGGAGGGCAGAGTCGGATGGGATGGGACATGAATGCGACGGATGGGATGGCCCGCGGCCCGTGCGAAAGTGACAACAAAGGTGTAAGCAGAACGAAACAGCTTTTCCGCCAGTTTCGCTGCCTTAGCTTTCGTTAGCATGTGTGAGGCTTCAAGCTGGCTCTGCCTTTGCATCACTCAGGTCAGCTTCAGGTCTGAGACGGATGTCGATAGAGTTCCGCAACCCTGGTGCTGGGGTCCTGATCAGGACAGCGTATCCCGTCGTCATTGACAAACAATGAACCAAGACGGAAACCGAAATTGTGGATGTCGAGAGGCAGCCTCCGGAGCACCCTGGGCCGAGGCGGCACAGTGTTTGTTGTCGTCCAGATGGAAAATTTCTGAGCGATCGAAAAGCCGTGGGAAAAGCAAACAGGCAAGGTCTCTGTTCCCAAGAGATGAACTGCGTACGTGTGTCTCCACGATGACAGCCATTGCGGCCAGTAAAAGAAAACATGGACGGCCAGGTCAGGGGTAGCAATCGTAATTTAGCGTAGCTCTCGGAGAAAAAGCAATCGAACAGGGTTGGAAAGAAGCCCATTTGCCAGCTTCTTTTATTGGCAGCGCCAGCTGACCGGACTCGCGACTAGCGATCTAGTGTGTCCCAGAGACAAAGTCAAAGAAGGCCCTGTTGAGTTCTGAAGCAGCACCGGTCGGTAGCGTATGGCTTTGTTCCATTGAACCTGCGACGAAACGACTTCTGAAAGGGACCAAAATAACGGGATACGCAGTCGAGGGTTTGAGCTGATGCTATCCGCCATCTTTCTGCTGTAACAATGGGTTGCTGAGCCCCTCTTTGAGTCTCTGAGGTAGGAGTGCAGCGGCATTGCAGTGCAGTCAGTACTGGGTCGGGACCAATTATACGCGCAAATCGAACGATATTGACGACAGTTATTTCTCCGCTAGTGGGCTGAAGGCGCTGGCCGCCCCGTCAATGCCGTGTCCATCTTGAGTATATCTCTGCTATTGTTTATCTTCCCGGGGAAGGAAACCCCTGCGTCAGATGCAGGCGCTGCAAGTGGGCGAGAGTGAGACACCTGCGATCCTGGTGATTGGAGGCAGACAGAGGCAGATCATTCAGGGATTCTCCCCTGCTGTCCCGCGAATGTGGCGGCTCTGGTGGATGATGGACGATCAGTTTCGGCCAAGCTGAATGACGTTCAGAGTCAATTGAAGACGCGTCGAGCATTGATTGTCGTCAATGGCTCCGTCCATTGCTTCCGTGTGAAACTAGACCGGAAATATTGCATCTTGAACGAGGATGCGAGTCAATCTCATTGACGGATGCTGAATTGTTCAGGTCACCACCGTCTGTAATTTTATCGAGAGGCCGGCGCTAGCAGAGCCAAGTCGCGGTCCATGGTCCATGGCCATCAGCGTGCGTGCACAACCGCAGCGCTTGTCGGTTGGTCGCGGTGTGCCACCCGTTGGTCCCAGCTGGGTGGACGGAGAGACGAGGTGGCCGAGAATAGCCTCGTAGCTCCGGAGCGCTGCCATGTTTTGCAGCATTGGCTCAGCACGATGGAGCTGGTGCAACTCGACAGGAGATTAAACCGATGTTCTGTTGACGGACTCCTAGGAATTCGGCGGAGTTGGATCCATGAAGTTCGGACGACCACAGCAGATGCTTAGTCACTTCGTTCGTGACTTATCAGTATTGTTCCTTTTTCTGCTTTTCTTCTCTTGCGACAAACATACTCGCCCACGAATCATATCATCCTCACAGACGTACCAGCCTGGTTTGGCTCTCGTTATCTGAAGGAATTTTTGTCTCGAAGGGTCGAGGATGGACCGCCAGCCACCGACATGACGCGACAAGAACCTCCGTCATCTTTCGGCCGAATGCAGGTCGGGACTGCAGCAGCATCCACTGAGAAACGTCTACTCCGCGCCAAAGCGTCTCATCACTTCTCATCGGAGTCCATCCCGCATCCGCAGGTTTCTTGGGCGCACAAACAAACGAAATTTTCCTCGGCCTCCCCCGTCAGCCTGCTTGCCAGCTGTAGGTGTCCGTTGCAGCACGGAACAGGGCGGCCTCTCCCCGCCAGCTTCCAAATCGCTCAACGGCAAACGCCTCGCCTCAGGGGGCAGTTTCGTCTCGGCCTTTGCTTTCAACTGGATTTTGCCGGAAGCAGGTAAGCATTCAGCGTTGCACGCAACGATCCGGCTAGCCTGGTAGGCCTGTTAGCGGCGATCAGCCACCACGTGGAACACCGTAGTCAGGCTTTATCCGAATTCTGAATGCCTCCGCTTTTCCACCCCCTGACCGTTCTTCTCGGACCTCCCGGCTCGGATCTTGGCTTACCTCCAGCCATGGCCTCATTATGCGAGTGATCCGGCCGCACGACAAACAACTTCCTCACGGGGCACGGGGCAGCAACGTTGCTTTTCCTGCCAACCCCTCCTGCTTCCTTCTGTCTCGATGACTGGGAGTGGCTAGGCCAGGATGACTTGGAAGAGAATCATCCAGACCCTGGGTCCAGAGATGAAAGGCCAGGAAACGGGCAGACGAAGGGCGCTACCACGCGCCGTCTTTTCCGCCATTCCTTGAACAGTGAAGACCTCCATGGCTCTTCAAGCGCTTCCCCCGGTGCCGCTCGGACGGTGCTCTGTGCTCCCGGCGTCCAAACGTTGAACACTGCAGCGTCCGAGCGGACTTGTCAAACTGCAGGTAGTGGCCGCCCTCCGCTTGGGATTTGGGATGTTGCGAAGGGGTCCTTCGTCTTGCAGGTCGTCCTTGGTTTGCGGAGTCTATGGGGAAACAAGCTTCAGAGACGTGACGAACCAGCCAGTGCTCACTCCGCGACCAAACGGCCCGACAAGCTCTGTTAGGTTTTGAGGGGTTGAAGAATGCAAGGAATACTGTCAGGAAGCACTCGCAAAGACAGTCTGGTCCCAAAGCATGCGGGCGTTCAAGACTCTGTTGCAGGCAGGTGTCGTGGCGCCGCCTCATGAACGACTGTCGTGTGGCCGCTCAGCCCTAAGCTCAATTTCTAGCATGAGTCTGGATAGTCCTTTGGTGGCGGCTACTGCCAAAAGGACATGAGCTGCATTGGAGGACGCCATTCGTGAAGGTAGTCCCAGATGGCTGTGAGCTTCCCCGGAATCCATCGAGACGGCCGTCAGCTTGCTTGTTGTCGGGGCAGCTTCCTCCCATGTGCCAAGTGCCACGTGCCTGAACAGTCGGAACATCTGAGCAGCCATGAGCACCCACGAGCGTACCCCTGCAGATTGCTGCAGAAAAGTGAATGTCTCTCCCTGAAATTCGGATGTATCCTGTGGCGCAGTCCGATGCATGTGTTGGTTCTAGGGCTGTTGCGTTTCATGGAGCCGAAGTTGGGCGACGGCTCCTGGGCAGGAGCAGAGTGATGCTTGGAGGCGAGTTGATTGTGTGTAGGTAGGTAGGCAGGGCAGGTGGGCCTCAGTTCGACTGCAGGATCCGACAAGACTCCTCGAGGGAGATGCTTGCGAACAGAAAGGAGTGACATGTTAAAAGTAAAGCATTGAGGATGCAACTTCCTCTGCGTGGGCACAGTGCTGCTGGGAAGGAGCGATGCTTGGATCAATAAGGCCGGCCCACGGGGGCTGGCTGCCTCCCAACCACAAAACGGATTGGAAAGAGGCAATAGGTGAGGGTTCCACTTGTGGAAGGAAGGAACTCTTTCGGAAAGCAACTCCAAGTATCGGTGTGCCTCTGTTGGATTCCATTCCTCTCGACGACAAAACTGACCTCCATCCTCGAGTTGTGCGCATTCATTGCCCAGATTGCATCAACATTCAGCAACTTTTCTCTAATACTCCTACAACTACTTCGATATTTCTTTTCTCGTTTTTTTGGAACCTTGAAACCCATCGCTTCTTGAACCACGCACGCAACATTCCCCTAACACCAATGTCTAACCCCCAAGCATCCGGTCAGACTCCCCAGGGTCCTGACAAGCAGCATCCAGACAAACAGCAGGGCTAGGTCCCCTTCTTTACCGAGCATGACGGTGCTCCCCTTGTCGACAGCAAGAAGAAGCCAACGCCAGCTACTAGCAGACCTCCCACCCAGGCCAACAGCAGTCAAAACCCTTTTGGTTACACCGAGCCAGTGCCCACTCCCACGGAAGACCAAGATCAATTCATTGAGTTAACTTTGGGCAAGCCTGTTGCTACTGTGGAGACTTCCAACGACAACAACTTCGACGGAAAGCCGTCCGAGGAGCCTTCCTCCCGGGCTGGCGGTAGACAGCATGCTGTCGATACGTTGATGGATTCAGCTCCCCAAAGCACTGAGCCACACACTGCCCCTGAGATGACTATTTGTGGCAATGAACTGTCTGAAGAACAGTACAGACAAGCCGAAGACGCACAGAAGGGCTTCTTCGACCACCACAGGAAGTCCTCCACGGAGTTCAAGTCCATGCACGGCACTTTTGGCGGCGACGGTATGAAGGAGATGTCTGACGGTCTGAAGGAGAAGTCTGGTGATCTGAGGGAGAAGTCTGGTGATGTATTTACGACTGCCAAAGGCAGAGCGAAGGAGACGTCTGGTAATGCAGTCACTACTTTCAAAGCCATCGGCAGAGAGGAGTTTGAAACCCAGAAGAAGGTGGCGCGAATGTTCAAGGGTCTCCTGCAGAGATGTAAGTCACCACGGCTCCGTTGATGAGATTGATATCTAACGGCATTATCAGCTTCTGGGTCCAAGTCGGAGTCGGACTCTGCCGCAGCTGGAAGCGTCCGTCCAGACCGCAATACGCGCAAGGATCAGAAGGAACACAAGCCGACAAGTGGCAAAATGCCCCGAAATTCGCAGCGAGTGCAGAAACGGAGCTCGAAACGCGGGAAGCCGTCCTCTGATTTCTCGAAGTTGGGCTCTCTTGTACCGACTGAGAAGCAAAGAGACGACGTGCCGAGACAGGGTCAAGAAGACAAAGGCCAGAAGACAGTCGATAAGTGTCCAGATAAGTGTCCAGAGAAAACCGATCCCCACCACGCACCAACGCCACCTTGCGAGTCCCCGAAGGAGTAGATGACACCCACCAAGGCCCAGGAATGCATGGGATGAGGAGGAAATACCTATGATTCGAATAGTCTTCCCCTAGTACCAATACAACAAACAATGCTGTTCACCCTTAGTGTGCCTTTTTGCGTGAGACTGCGTGCCATGACCTAGTCAACTCAATTCCTAAACGCCGTATCCGATTTACCATTCCACTCTAGCTCACCCTGCCATCGTCGTGTTCAAACCCAGATACCGCTTAATCCATAGAACCAGCCAGCGCAACAGCACTAAACCGCAAATCGGCACCCTCTCTCTCCAAGAACTTCAACGGTCCCCAGGTAAGCGCCTTCTCGCTCAACACATCCTCGCCCTCCTCCAACTGCCCCCTTGCGAGGGGTCCCTTGCGCCGTCCATCAAGCTCCCACAGCGTGCCATCGTTGCCGCGCACGAAGCAGACGTAGTGCAGATCGATATCGTCTGCCGCCTGCGGGGCCTCCGTCGCGCCCTGCGAAGCCGCCTCGCGGTGCGCCGTGGCCAGCGCAGGCGTCTTCTCGAGGAGCTGTGCGCGGGCGACGGGATCGAGGGGCTCGGCGTTCTCGAGCAGCGTGTTCAAATCGGAGGGCTTCTCTGTTGCCATCACGAGCAATGCATCAGCTCATCTGTTTCTCCCCAACTCGCGCAGCAGATGTCGAGAAGAACTTACGAATATACTCCCTCGCGGGCCCGTTGCTCACCGCATGCAGCAGCCCCATCAGCCCGCACGCGTTGCGGATCGTCTGGCGGAACCACAGCACCGGCTCCTGCGGGCCCTTGCCCTGGTACTCCTCGAGCAGCGCGTCCTCGGCCAGGCGGTGGCTCTCGTAGGCGGCGCTGACGGGGAAGACGAGCAGCACGGCGAGGGCGGGCCGCGGGATGAAGGAGAGCATGTCGGCGTCCGTGAGGGAGAAGACGTCGTGGATCGCGAGCGCGGGGGACAGGCCCAGCTTGTGCAGGAGCGTCGTCATGAGCTCTGGGTTGGCTTCGAGGGGGATGAAGGCCGGGGCGGAGGCGGAGGGGTCTGGGTTTGTGGACGACATTTGGGCGGCTTTTTCTTCGTCTGTGTAGTGTTTGTTATCTGTAGATTTGCGGTGGGTTGTGAAGTCGAGTTTGGAGGTGTAGGTTGAGGATGGGAGAGCTATTTGCCCCTCCAAATACCAAGGTCCAAGAGCCGGAAGGTATGGTGGGGTCGGTGAGGTAACCGCTGCCGCCTGAGCTTTGAGTGCGGGGTGTTGGAGCTTGGGGTACCGGGTTACTAGAGACCCCTGTCAACAACCGAACATGATAGACGCAACGCATTCACAAAAGGAGGCGAGCAGGTGTCATGAACATATTCTATTCTAGAGCGGCGCTTGTTCCTTCATGTGGCCAGCATTGATTTACAGTTCTTGCGTGTCGTACCCAAAAGGCGTCCTCATCCATTTTTGCGCCGTCGAATGCCACTCGTCCGTCCCCCGTCTATGTGATTTATATGGATGGTTTTACAGTATGATTTACAGGAGGATCTCAACCGGCTGACGGTGATTCTCTCCGGTCGTGACTTTCTGCGTCGTGCAGCTTCTCGTCCACCTTGTCCCAGTTCTCGTCGCTCGTCACCTGCTCGTCGAGCTGCTCGTACTCCTTCTCGTCGCCGACGAGGGGCTCCTCCTCCGGCGTGGGCTCGACCCACGAGTCAACTTCTACAGCGGGCGTCTTGGCCTTGCCCTTCTCGATGGCCTCCAGCTCGTCGCGCTCCATGCGCAGCCTGTCCTTCTCCGACTGGTTCTTCAGCGCCCTCCTGCGCTGGTTGTCGCGCAGCTGCTGGTTCATGTCGGTCTGGAAGACGGTGTTGGTCGCGAGGTAGTGCGCAATCTTCTCTTCGACAAAGTCCTTCATGTGGAACGCCAGCGTCTGGCTGACGAAGATGCTCGGGAAGCGGTAGCTGACCCACAGGTACAACGTGATGGCCTGGTGCAGCGTCTCGATAGCGCGCAGGTACTTCCTGCCGTCCTGCTGGCCAATGTCGTCGATCGAGGCGTCAAGCAGCTCAAGCGGGATCTCCTTGATGTCGTAGAGCGCGCCGTTGCGGCGCGTGGCGATGCGCTTGGCGATGGCGCGCACAATCTCCTTCTGGCCCTTGTCCTTGTTGACGGGCGCGTTGAGGATCGTGATGCGCTCCTGGACCGTCATGGGGAACTCCTGGATGGTGTCGGCGATCTCGATGGACCGCTCGTTGACGTGGACGGAGTAGCGCTCCGAGACGGGGGCCAGCTCGCGCAGGCGGAGGAGGATAAAGCTGAGGGGCGTGTCGGGCGGGAAGTACTCGGAGAACCTTTCGATGACGAAAGCTGGCGGGTGGATGACCGCCGTCTCCAGGGGTTCGGCCTCGTTTTGGAAGGCTTTCCGGATCGTCTGCAAGTCGTCAGGGTCTAGTGTTGTCACGTAGCCCATCTTCTTCTCTTCTACTGGAGCGACTGCGGTCGTATCTGTGCTGGCGTCGCTGGTGGTGGCTTGTCTGGCAGTCTTGTATCGGCCTGCTCTGCCGCCAATCTGCTTGATTTCAGACGTGTTCAACACACGGAACTGTGTTCCGTCGTGCTTGGTTGCGGTCTCAAAGATGACTCGCTTGATCTCGAGGTTGAGACCCATGCCGATAGCGTCACTGGCCACGAGGAAGTCGTAGTCGTTGTCCGGGTCATTGAACAGGGCGGCTTGCTGTGCTCGAGTCTCAGGGGGCAGGGAACCGTAGACAATAGCACAGCGTCGCCCGGTCTTCTCTTCAATGGCATTCTTCAGACCGTGCAGGTTGACTCGGGTGAATGCTACGACAGCATCTCCCTTTTGCAGCTTGGACAGGTCGTTGTCGAGACTCTGCTTCATTGTCTCGAGTGGACTCAACCTCTGGTACCTGTGGACGATACATTCGTCGCCGATGCTGGCGCAGATCGACTTGATCAGGTCGACAACACGCTCTTCACCGCAGAGATGGACCTCCTTGGCCATGACGCCGAGCAAAGCTTGCGTCCACGCCCAGCCTCGATCCATGTCGCCAATCATCTGGATTTCGTCAATGACCGCCACGTCGACCATCCGGTTCAGCGGCGTCATCTCGACGGTGCAGCTGATGAAGTAGTTGTCCTCGTCCTCCGGAATGCGCTGTTCCTCTCCCGTAACCATGGCGCATGGCTTCCCCTTGTTCTGGAATCGCATGTAGATCTCGTGGGCCAACAGACGCAAAGGCCCGCCGTAGATTCCCGACTTTGCGTTCTCCAGCGCCTTCAATGCCCGGTACGTCTTACCGGAGTTTGTCGGTCCAACGTGGAGGTGGATGGTGCGCTGCATCGCACGCGTGGCGGGGAACCACTCCATGGGGAAGCGCATGTCGGCCAGCTTCTTCTGTCTCGGTGTCACCTTGGTCAACTTTTGACGCATCATGAAGCTCTGAAACGAGTACTTCAGCTCTGATGTGAGCCCCTTGACGTCTGACCTGACGAATGCATTCCGCAGCGTCCAGAACAGAGGGTTCTCCTTTCGCAACGTCGAGCCCTTGTTCGCCATGTGTATTGACTTCTGTATCGTCTCGCGGAACAGCTGAACTTCGTTGTTGAGCCCATTCTCGCTTTTGATGCCAAAGTCGCGGTACTCGGGGTTCGTATCCGAGTAGGGGCCCATGTTCCTCAAGACAACGTTGAACTGGGAGAGAATCATGTTCCTGAAAGTTTCGTAGTTCTTGCTCCTGTTGGCCTGGTATTTATTGTGTTGCCGGGCAGATCTTAGATTCGGAAGCGATTGCTTCTCGGAAGTCAGCCTGGAGCCTATGAAGGAGTATGGTAGAGGGTGTTGTCTTTCTTACCTTGAATGCGGCCGGGCAAGACGTTGCGAAGCCATGGCTGGGCGCAACACGACTCCTCGCCGCGGAGAGAGTCGCGCTTCGCAAAATCGCTCTCATGGTGGCTTATCTTCTACCCAAGGAAGCATGGCCGGCGACATGCAAAGAACATGCCGCGATTTTTTGATGTTGTTGGTGCAGAGAAGCAAAATCGGAGACAGCAGACAGCCCACCTTCGCCTCCACGCCAGAAAGCTCTGACAGAATGGAACCCGCGTACGAAGTGGTGATGGAAATTTTGGGAGCGATAACCAATGCGCCCCCTGTCGCTGTGCCTTATCAACCAGCGCTCTGATTCGCCCTGTGTTAAAGGTTACGGGGCGCCCCACTACGGTCTAGCGCATCCGCCTCCGATTGACCTTCGTCATCACGCATTCCATTCCCTCGTCGTCGCCGCCATTCTGCGACAAGCGCCCATCATCGTCCCGTTCCCCGACGCCCGACTCTCGCTTCCTGTCCACCACCTACGTACGCATCCCACCTCGTCGCATCGAATACAGCTGCCTGGTCCCTTTTCGCGGCACTACAAAGCTCGAAGAATACCCTCAAGATAACGTCCAAGGATTCTCCGGGTCGCCCCGTATCAATCGCCATGGCTTCCTCGTCGACGCCCATCACCCCTTTGCTCTAGTGAGTCGCCGACAACCGCAATTCCTGCGACACAGCTACCACTGCGCATTCAAGCTGACCACAATCAAATCCAGCTCGTGCATAGCGCACAACAACACGATCCTCTCCGAATGCACGACGTCGGCCTCCTCGCAGACCTCCTCCCTCGCCTCCCTCATCCTCCCCAAGATCGAGCACAGCAGCCCCCAGAAGCTGACCTACACCCACGGCTCCCACCACATCCACTACATCGCCGAGGCCCCCTCCGACCACCCGGACCACCCCTCCGCCGGCGGTCTCACCTTCCTCGTCATCGCCGACGCCTCCCTCGGCCGCCGCATCCCCTTCGGCTTCCTTTTCGAGATCCGCCGCCGCTTCCTCGAGCAGTTCCCTGCCGACTCCACCGACTATGCCGAGCTGCCCAACTACGGCGCCGCCAGCTACAACGGCCAGCTCAAGAAGTTCATGGTCGACTACGGCACCACCTCGGGCGGCAAGGACGACGCCATCTCCAACGTCCAGCGCGAGATCGACGATGTCAGGGGCATCATGACCCGCAACATCGAGGGCCTGCTCGAGCGCGGCGAGCGCATCGACTTGTTGGTTGACAAGACGGACCGCCTCGGCGGTAGCGCGCGCGAGTTCCGCGTGCGCAGCCGCGGTCTCAAGAGGAAGATGTGGTGGAAGAACGTCAAGCTGATGGCGCTGCTTGCGCTGGTCGTCATCCTCATCGTCATGGCGATTGTGATTGCAGTGAAAAACTGAGGGGTAAGAGGGTGGTAACGCGCGCGGTGGCGCGTATGCGCGGGGTGAATGGCGCTTGTTTCGATGGTGTTAGAGAACTGTATCCTCTCCAGATTGGGCAAATGGTTTGAATGGCGAAAACGGGAAGCAACACTACTTTTTTTGGGAAGCAAAACAGGGAGGCTCTAATTTCTTTTTTATCCTTATTACCACCTCGAGGGGCGCTACCTGTGGTAATGATTCCCTGGGACTGTCGTTTGTGGCTTTGCTGGACCACATCCGAATTCACATGATTTTCTATGCTTACTATATTGAAGCTTGCATCATGGGAGTTGTACGAGTGTGACCTAGAAAGTGAAATACTGCGCCAATGCTACAAATGTGCAAGGTAAACATGGCCCAGGTTTAGGCAGATACACCAAAACAAACTGAGCACATGGATTACGCGGGTTGCTCCCAAGAAGATTGGCAGTGTCCACGTCCCTGTGGGCTCATCACGACTTGGCGCAATAGGCATCCATATAGAACAGACAAGCCGACAGAAATACGGTAGAAAGTCGGTCCGATCTTTGCATTCGAACAAAAACAAGGTCGAGAAACCGAGCGCTCCTACGACAGATATGCGCCTGCTTGAGATGACAGGACGCGGACAACGTGGAAGAAGAATGTGGCAAGAACAACGACTGGTTGGGTTTACATGTGAGAATAATCAGACCCAACCCCAACGCCAAACGTAGACACTGTATGAGCATCGCCGTGTGAGCTCACCGGGCCACGATACAATCAACGGCTCTTCATCAACTCCATTTGATCATTCAATCCACTCCGAGATGCCCCCGATCCATAGCCGGGTGAATGGCTCCCACTCGCACGTCTTCTAGATGACGACGCTTGCTTCCCGGCTCAATCTAACAGCACAGTCAATTTCGACACCCAGCCTCCGCATTCTGAAATCACTTACACACATCACGCCTTACTTATCGCTGATGGAATCCTCTCACAACTTCGGCCCCGACGTCCCGTCCGCCCTCCTCCCATCCTGGTAGACGTACCCGTGCGCCACGGGACTCATCCCCATCCCGGGGCTCAGAACTAATGGCGGCCGCCGCAGCTTCTCAGTGAAAAAGACGGGATGCCTGGCGGACGCGTTGTGCTGCTGCTGTGCTGCTGGCTGGAGATGCAGCAGCGGTGGCGGAGGCGGTGGCAGCCGCGATATCGTTGCGGTGTGGTTCGTCATGGCTGGCGGTGCGGCTGCAGGATTCGACATGTTCCCTCGTCAATCATGTATGTGAATATGTTGAATCTAAGATGATCCGGAATTTGACGCCGGCATTAGGAACCCCTTGATAGGGTCTGTCGTCATCTTTAATGTTGCGGGGAAAGGTTACGCCCCCCTTACCCCAATCCAACCCCCCGGATCGGCCGTGCGATAGCTCGCTGAGAAAGGCGACGCTTCGGCTTCGGTGGGGCCGCGGGTTTTGGGAGACGGGTGAGCAGCCGAGGCACGCGACACACACGGGTCTGCAGCAATAAAGTCATGCTCAGTACGCAGCCAGACAATAATGGCTCTAGTATTTTGTCATTAATTGGATCTAATATGATTTTGAGCGCCGGTTCCCTCATGTGTCCTTCTTGGTCTTCTTCTTGCCCTTGGACTTTTGCGCCTCCTTGCCCTTCTTGATGGCATTGACGAGGTCCTCCACCTCCTGCACCTTCTCCGCCTCCTTTGCTTCCTTCGCCTTCGCCTCCTCTGCCGCCTTCTGCCTCGCCCTGACAAGAGCCTGCTCCTTCTCCGTCTTCTCAATCAGCTTGTCGCTCTCCTCCCACAGCTTCTTCGCCACCTCCTCTTCGTGGACGTCCTTCCGCGCAAAGTCCACCTCGCGGCACTCCTTAATCAGCCTGCCGCCCTTCCCGCGCGCCAGGCCCGGCTCCATCGCCGCAAACAGCAACGACTGCGCGCCCTGGTCGGGGCTCTTGAGCAGCAGCCACGGCACAAAGTACGCCGCCAGGTACACGAACAGGCCCCAGAGCGAGCCCCGCGACAGCCAGCGCCGCATGCCCGGCGTGCGCGCGTATCCCGGGTCCACGAACACCACCCGCGAGTTCATCGGCAGCTCGTCCGGCCGCTTGTACGCGTCGAGGTGCTTCTGGAACGCCTGGCCAAAGACCATGAGCGCCATCTTGCTCCGCTTGTACGCCGCGCCGGGCGACCAGGCCGTCTTGCTCAGGGCGGCGCCGTCGGTCAGCGGCGGCGAGCCGATGTAGGAGGGACACGTCGTGAAGAGGATGCGCACGTCGCGGTCGAAGGGCTGCGCCTTGATGGCCGGGCTGAGGATGGAGAGCAGGTGGAAGTTGGCGAGGTAGTTCACCATCCAGGTCTCCTCGAGGCCCTCGGGGGTCAGGCGCGGCTTCGCGGTGCCGGGCGGGGTGACGGTGGCGGCGCAGAGGACGATCATGTCGAGGCGGCGGGGCGGGGAGTTGTCGATCCACTTGGTTGCGAACTTGCGGATGCTGTGGAGGGAGGCGAGGTCGACGTGCTCGGCGTAGATGAGCTCGTTGCCGGTGCGGGCGCGCAGGTCGCCGACGTACTCGACGAGGAAGGGGTCCGAGACGGGCGTGTGCGTGAGGAGGACGAGCTGGGCGCCGCGCCGGCCGAGCTCGTAGGCGGTGCTGGCCCCTATGCCTGACGTGCCGCCCGTGATCATGACCACCCGCCCGTGCATGTCTCGCTCCGAGGGGTTGCTGGCGCCGGAGCAGTACAGCTTGATGAAGGTGAGGACGGCGACGGCGGTCGTCGTCTTGAGGATGAACCACCAGTTCTCGACAGCCCAGGCCGGGGGCCCGGCGGCGAAGACGTAGCCGATGTAGTCGATGGGCATGGTGAACGAGCGGGCTTTCGGGGATGAGGCTGTTCGTAAGGGGTTCAGAAGTCGAGCATCGCACCCAAAGCTTCGTTGTGGAAGCTAGGCAAAGGCTTGTGACGAGGCCACTTCGCTGGGCTTCCTTGGTTTCTAGAAAAAGTGGAATTCTTGACGTGCTCTCAGGGGAGTCAGGGGGAGCCTCCGAATTGCAGCAGGGGCAGGTCCGCCCCTGCCGGCAGCTGCAGGGGAAGGATGGACGGCACATCAGCCGGCTTACGTAAACTTCGCCCCTAGGCTTCAATCTGGATTGGCCTCAACAACCTCTTCTCCATCAGCACCCTCTCATCTTACAAAACCCCAGCATCACCGCGATCAAGTCCGCTGGCTTTTAATCACCGTCAGGAGTGACTTCTGAGTAGGAGTGAGGCTCGTTAGCGCGATGGCGGCGCAGATGCAGAGGCCAGACGATGTTGACGAAGAATACGATGAAGACTACGATGTGCCGCTCCACCACAAAAAGCCGTTTGGCGCAGGCATCCCGCGGAAGCCTATCCAGTTCGTCAAGGCTTCAGACCCGACACTAAGTACGACCAAACCAGAGAAGACAACAAAATCGGGCTCATCAATAGGTGACTTCTATCTCAGCCTGGTTCTTCCCAAGAAGTCCGAGGAAACTCCAGTACCGGAGGCGCATGTATGCGCCGTGTGCGATCTGCCCCTCGAAGAGGAAGCCGTGAAGCAACTAAGTAAGGAAGCGAACGGCAAAAAAGATGCCACCGCAAGGCAGAAACACGAAGCATCCATCGCTCATCAAGTATGCCTGACACACTCACATCCACCGTCGGCACTGGACCGCACGCGCATGGGCTTGACGTACCTCTCATCGCACGGCTGGGATCCAGATTCACGGAAGGGCCTGGGTGCGGCGGGACAGGGTAGGCAATACCCTATCAAGACTAAGCAGAAGGAAGACAAGTACGGTCTTGGATTAGAGATTCCGAAGACGTTGGCGGGTAGAATCGAGAAAAAGAAGCCCCAGACGCTGGATGCGAAGCAATGTCGGAAGAAGGCAGACGAGGACAAGAAGAAATCTGAGAAGTTGAGGCAGATGTTTTATGGAAGCGAAGATATGGATCGATATCTTGGAACTGGTCGATGAATGATACCCAATAGACAGATTCAGCGATACAATTGACAGAATGATAAACATTGTATGAGCTTGGTGTGGCAATACATAATAAGTCTTGTGATGTTCACTTTTTCGCCGTTCAACAGAAGTCTCTCAACCACCTCTGGAAGGTTCCAGTATGAAGCAAAGTGTAGGGCTGAGTGGCCTTGAGGCATAGTCTCAAACACTGCCCCTCTGATGACTGGGCATTTGAAGCTGCTGTTGTACTGCGCGCCCTGAAAAGCAGCCGATCGAAGTCAAGAATCATCTAGCAACCGATTGATGGACTTCGAAACGTTGATATCCTCTGCCTTGCCGAGATGCCTTCTCCAATTCTGAGCGGCGTAGGAGAAACAAGGGAACATGCTCAATCGTGTGTCCATTTCCTCCGCTGTTTGGGCAACTTCACTCAAGAACGAACTCATGGTGAGGTATCGAAAGCATGATACTGCGAGGTCTTTATGATATAGACCCTCATAGCGGTTGCGCAACCAAGTGTGTACAGTGGTATGCACCATACTGATTGCACTTCCTTGGAGAACTACAAGTCCCATGCAAACCTTGAGGATCATCGTCCATCGTACCAGATTCTCTTTGTTAATCACATTAATGCCTTCCTCGGTAGCCAGCCCGTGAGCGAGCTCCGACATTTGAAGCTTCCTCTCGGCGGAGATGATCCATCCCATAACCCGTTTTGCCAGGGTGCAGTGTGATTTGGACTGGGCCTCGATTCTCTGAAGGCTTGATTCGAACGCGTCTTCAAGGTGATTTGGATATGCCATCAGGGCCTTCCGCATTTCTTTGACGTTACTGAGGTCCACGAGATGATCGACGAGAAGCTGGACAAGCAGGAAGCTGTGTACTGTTAGAGTTGCCTAGTCATCCAAATCGTGCCTTATCTCCAGTTCGGGGTGATTTTTGATTAAATTACCCTAATCGCACTCCTCGAACCTGGAGACGATATAGGCCCTCAAGTCATTAGTATCAGCCTGTATCTTCATTGTCGTTTCTTGTTTCAATGCAGAACGCATCTCCGGCGTGGATCTACTAGTGATCAGGATGCTACAGTTGACATGAGTGAAGGGGACTAGAATGACTCTCAGCTCCTTCGGGTTTTTCATCTCATCGGGGCCGTCGAGAACCAGGACGAACTGGTGGACGGCACAGGCGATCTTCAACGCATCGGAGAAGCCTTTAGAACTTCTAGGCCGAAGTATACCCAACTCTTTTCGAAAACTGACGAGCTTCTGAATCGTAGTGGCATCTCCCCTCGCGATGACCTGGCGCAGCAGACCCTTCCAGATTGTTTCTATGGTTTGCTCTTCTCTATTTCCAAAGTCGAAGAAGTAATGTAAAACGTGAATAGGGCTTGAACGAGCGCCTAGGTCTTGGATGGCTACAGCCGCTAGCATCGACTTCCCGACTCCGGAAGGACCATAGCACCAGAGAAGCGGTAGCTTGCTTCCAGCTGTCCACTGCTTGTAAGCTTCTGACCTCAGGAACCAGGCTCCAGTACCCGGCAAGGGTTTTGGGACGGGTCTGGAGGTTTCCTTGGGGTTTCCGAGCCACTCCAGGAGGTCTATCTGGTCTTGGTGGTTGGCAAGGCGTGTGACGTCTCTATGCGTGGCGGTCGCGACGGCAAGCGTTTGCACTGATAGGAAGTCCGCGAAGATGCTCCGGAAACGATGAAGATCCTCAACGTGTTTCTTCAGACTCTTCTCCTGAATCGGCCAGAAAATGCTGGGCGACGGCTTCCGAAGCTCAGAGCATAACTTATCCAACTTTTGAGCGCACTCTGCCACGACGCTCTCGGATTAGTCGTTTGATCGCCTAAATCCAAGATTCTCCTTCGCGAGGTTCTGGGAGACTTCTTCACTCCGCGGGAGGACTTCAGCCAGAGCGGAACTCTCGCGAAGATAGTGTTTCTGTGTGCTGTGTGCGGAACGAATGTCAGCGACGTAGCTGTAGCTGAGCTTGGTGATCTGCATAGCCATACTGACCAGACTGGCAATGCCAGATACCAGTCCTAACACTTCGACCATGGCGAACTGAGCTCAGAAGTTTGGACCAGAAAAGTTATTCTTCCTGTCGCTATTACTGTCGAGGTGATTAACAGGGAAGGAGGAGATACGATTATGAGATACATGAGGTTAGGCATTCTGAGGGGTTGGTCCTCCACCCAACGAGACTACCCAATCAACAATAGGAAGGGCACCATCGCTCTTGCCTAATATGGCTTTGTGCAGCCATGAGAGTGAGTCTAGGAGTCCGCATGGTGGTGTATGAATCAGAGACCGCCTGTTTTTCCTGTGCTATACCGACTACTTTTCCGGTGGCTATAATCTACTTTACTGTCGTCGCTTCTATCATCGTCGTCGTCGTCGTCGTCGTCGTCGTCGTCGTCGTCGTCGTCGTTGTTACTTTCGTCGTCTCCGACAGGAGTAATCAAGTACACAGGAAAATTAGGCGGTCTCATGAATTAAGAGGGTGATGAAAGATGTAATCACATCAGCAGATCGGCAGTGAACGAACGGTCGCTAAGTAGGTTTTGGCTGGCATTTGCAAGCCGGTGCTTCTTTATGGGCCATGCCGCAAAAGAAGGATACCTCGCTAAGTAAACATGATAATGCATTTCTACGAGATCTACAATTCCGGCAGTTTAACGGTAGTGGAGGGAAACGACATGAAATAATCCGGTGTCAGTGCCGTGCCGATCGGGGCGGTGGGCGGTAGGCGGACCGGCGATTGTGCCCGATTTCTAGCTTTGAGGAGACAAAGCGTAGAGTAGGAAAGTGGCAGGCTAGGGGAAGAGGCAGACTCCCATGTGTGCAAGTTTCATTCATACAATAGCAATCAAGCATAAGGAGAATGATCGGGTGAACATCGGTAGCGGACCGTCGTGAAACATACAGGGGACTGTCGGGCGTAAACAGCATCATCCATGCGAGGACAGGAATATCTCCCGAGGCCTACTGTATTGCTTAAATTCTTTCAACAGGAGTAGTTGTGAGAAATGCAAAGGCGGTGACCTCATTCGTTCTGGTTTTGGGGGCCGAAGGTGGGGGAAAGCCGCTAAATCGATTTGCATAGGGACCACTTTAACGAGGGGCCTGTTCGGTGGCCCCGCCAATCCGGCGGCTGCACACTCAATTTGAAGCGCGTGGGCAAGTAGCGGTAGCGCGGCTGCTGCAATCAGGTCACCCTATCCTTAAGGTATCCTCACCGGGACGCCTTCCTTGCTCTGTGCCTGTCTTTGCTACCTGACCTTCCTTACCTGACCTCGAGGTGTGTCCTGCCGCAGGTGCATACTTGGTACCTTTCTTTACCTTACCTTACTCACCTCACCCACCACCACTATCTGAGAAGGTACTTTAGACCACCCTCCCCTACCTTTTCGCAGAACGTGCAGGAATCGCCCCGACGGCATAGCACCTTACCGGACCTGACCCTGCCTCGTCGCTGCTGCTGGTCCGGAGCATTGAGGGTCCCACCGCTGTGACCGGTTCTCCCTCCATCTTGAAACCCCGCCAGACCAAAGAAACGTCTGCTTTGCTGGCTCGACACCGCAACGCAACAGAAACAGACAATCCACGCCAGCGACACAGACACTGACGATCGCAACTTCTACCAGTCGGACAGAGACTCGTTCCCTCCTCGCCCGGACGTCCATCCTCCTGCCACCACCGAATCCCACGCAGCAACCCAGCGCAGCACCGCGCATTCCAGCCTCGCCCGTCTGTCAACCCGTCAACCTGCTTGCTCTACGCCAGCTCGCCGACCTGCGCACTGCAACCACTTCGTCGCTCTGCACCGCGTGCGAGCTCACGACGATCCGCCTTGTAGCGACCGCGACTCACCTCGCCCATCCGCTCAGCATCCTGCCTCGAGCCGCTGCCCACGCGGCAAGTCGCCACGATGGGTGCCTCCACGCTTCATGAGCTCCACGATGGTACGCATTTTCTCATGATCGGCTTGATCTCCCCTGCGCGCCGCTGCCGCTACTCTCCAAGAACTAATCCCTCCAAATAGTTGTCATCGACACCATCAAGAACATCACTCGAGGCGACGTGAGCTACCCCTCCTCTGGATCCATCCCCAAAAAGCCACCCGAAGCTAACGACGCCTGCAGTGGAAAGTCCTAGTAGTCGACGAAGATTCCAAGAGAGTCATTGACAATGTCGTCAAGGAAGATGACATCCTCAACCACAATATCGCCAGTATGCTGCTCCATGATCCGCCCGCCCTGTCTCTTTGCGACGAGCCCTGCCTGACCTCTGCCCCCAGACATTGAGCGCATCGAACAAAAGAGGGACATGAACCCCGAGATGGACGCCATCTACATCCTATCCCCCAAGGAGAACATCGCCGAGATCCTCGTCAACGATATCGAGCGACGCAGATACAAGAAGTCTTTCCTGGTCTGGATCGGTGTTCTTGAGCCCCGAGTCCGCCACCTGATTGACAATTGCCCGGGCGCCAAACGGAGCATCGCCGGTTTCGAGACCCTGTCGATCGACTTCTTCCCCCGCGAGTCGCACCTCGTTACCTTTAGAGATCCTTGGAGCTTCCCGATCCTGTTTCACCCCGGGTGCAACAACCTCGTTGCACGTCATATGAAGATTCTCGCGCAAAAGGTAGGTTGATTGGGACACCATAAGCTGTGCACTTGGCTCACGAGCCCAACCAGATCACCGGCGTCTGCGTCACTCTGGGCGAATACCCGAAAGTTCGTTATTACAGACCGAAGAACCCCCTTCACGAGGCCAGCGTGCTCTGCGCCCATCTTGCCCGTTTCGTCCAAGAGGAGTTGGACGAGTATGCGCAATGGAACCAGAACTTTCCGCCGCAAACATCGAGACCGACGGGTACCCTTATCATTACGGACAGATCGATGGATTTGATGGCTCCTCTGGTACACGAGTTCACCTACCAGGCAATGGCCCACGACCTTTTGGATATTAAAGACGGCGACAAGGTAACATACCACATGGTCACCAATGAAGGAACGGCAGATGTGGAGGAAAAGGACATGGAGCTGTCCGACAAAGACACTGTATGGGTGGACAACCGACACCGACACATGAAGGACACCATCGACAAGCTCATGGGAGACTTCAGGAAGTTCTTGGAGGCCAACCCTCATTTCGTCAACGACGAACAGGACACGACGAGTTTGAACGCCATCAGAGACATGCTGGCTGGCCTGCCGCAATTCCAGGAAATGAAGGAGGCTTACTCGCTCCATCTGAACATGGCACAAGAAGCCATGAACATCTTCCAGCACCACAAGTTGCCGGATATCGCCTCTGTTGAACAAAGTCTTGCGACGGGCTTGGACGAGGATTTTAAGAAGCCCAAGAACATCTTGGATCAGGTTGTGCGACTCTTGGACGACGATGCCGTTACGCCGAGCGACCGACTGCGACTCATCATGCTCTATGTCATGTACCGCGATGGCGTCATTCAGGAAGACATCAACCGACTTCTGGCACACTGTGGTCTGCCACAAAGGGACGGCGAGGTGGTGGTCAACCTCGAAATGTTGGGAGGACGTCCCGTCCATGCTTTGAAAGATACCCGACCTCCCCCGCCGCCTCTATTCCCGAAGAACACAAAGTCTGCGGAGGTCAGCGAAGAATATTCGCTCTCCCGTTTCGAAACCGCAATGCAGACGATGTTGGAAGAGCTCTGCCGCGGCACACTGGATCAGACGACGTTCCCCTACGTGAAACCGCCATTGGACCCTAATGAGGACCTTTTGGCTTCGCAGCAGGGATCGCTTCGTGCAGGCAGGCCAAACTGGGCATCATCAGGACGCCGCCCGCCGGAAAACAGGCAACGGTTCATCGTCTTCATGGCTGGCGGTGCGACGTTCAGTGAGAGCCGTGCTTGTTACGAGGTCTCTGCCCGCCAGAGCAAGGACATCTTCCTGGCGACAAGCCACATGCTCACTCCTCAGCTCTTCATCCGCCAAGTAGGTGATCTCACCAAGGATAAGCGCGCACTTGATATTCCCATGGAGCGGCCGACACCCCGCGCTCCCGCATGGGTTTACGAGCGACCAGCTCCGCCGCCGAATCCCATGGCTAACCGCCCTGGGCCGGGCATGGCGCCACCACCACAGCAAGGTCTGCCCGCTGGCGGTCGGAGGCCACCCCCGACAGGCGGCTTGCCTGGGCGCCCGGTCGCGCCGCCCACGGCTCAAATGAGCCAAATGAGCCTCAACCAGCCTTCGCCGGTATCGAACGGGGCAGCCTCGCCAGCACCGACGGACGGAGGAAAGCCCCATAAGGGCGAGAAGGAGAAGAAGAAGCGCAACTTTTTGGGAATGAAGAAGAGCCACAAGGACAAGAGCTAAAAGAGAAGCATGCAAATTCAGGATGCAAAAGCAAAAAGGCACGCCCGTCCTCCCCGTCCTTGGTAGCGTGGCGTTTCTGTGGTGTTGAAACTACGCGCGCTTTCATGTAAGGAGTAAACACACAATTATACGATACACTTTGACACCTTCTTTTCTCACCGTCTCATGCGTTTGTATAGCTGTGACGAGCTGTTCAAATTACTCATCAGCGTGATCAGAAGCAGAATGTGCGTGCAGTCTACTAAAGATAATCTAGACAAAGGAGAGTCCACGCGCACCATCATCTGAAAAGCTGTTTTCGTAGACAAGCATAGCCACTCATGTTGTGATCTGGAGAAATGGCATTGGAACATGGAAAGAAAGAGAGAAAAAAAAAAAAGACCTATTCTACTGCCTCAAGTTCTCGTCACCCTTGAGGGTGTATTGCTTACATGGAAAACCCTCATTTCAAGTCATGACTTTATGATCTGTTGAGAGCTGAGCTAATAAAGATGGCTCCCAAGAGAGGCAGCTGCTTCACTGAATAGCATGTTCAAGGAAACAAAGGTCATCACGCATCAGTCACTCTCATCACGGGCAATCAGAACAGGTCCATGTTATGGAAGCGAGGGAACAAGACATCCATTTCATTTCATTCATATCTACCATGGTAGAGAATCCAACGCCTCCTGTCCCATCCTCCCCCGGAAATTCATCAATCCGGTTTTTGTTCTCAGTTACTTTCCAGCCGAAAGTACCATCAAAGTCATGAGCGGGGCCAGGCTGTTGCCCCGCGCTGATATTGCATGTTTTGCGACCATGAAGCGTGCTTGCCGTCCGAGGCATTGTGCTTCGTGGACACGAGACCAATGGGCTCAAAAGAGATCGGCCACCCCAGTTCTTCTAGGGAGGCAATGATTACGGAGGATTAGAGATGAGGTTTGCTGGTAGTTGAGCAATTCGACGAGCAAGAGGTCGCTCGTACCGACATTTGTTGTAGTGTTGGTTCAAATCTGTTCCTCACAGGAAACACATCTGGACGTTTGTTGTAGACTCAGACAAGGTAGATGCAGCAATTGATGTGCTGCGACAGTGCGGCTTTACGTTGAAGCCGAGGTTGATTTCAGGTTGGTTTACTGCCTGCGGAACGCCTGCGCGGCGCCCGGAGGAGGCATACGTCCGTCGAAGGGAAAGCCATGCGCCTCAGGTCCCGGGGGTCCAGGGAAGCCAGGCATGCCAGGAGGTGGAATGAATCCGGGAGGAGGGCCGCCAAAGAAGCCCGGAGGAGGCGGCATGTTGCGAGAAGGAGGACCACCCATTCCGTCGGGTGGGAAAGCTCCAGGAGGGAAGTTGGGCGGGAACATGCCGCCCATGGGGTGGTTGCGACCCGGGCCACCAGCAAGGCCGGGAGGGGGAATCATGGATCGCTGTTGGGGAGGGGGGATAGGTCCAGGTCCGCCACCTTGCATCCAGTTGGGGTTCATCTGGTCAAGGCCAGGAGGCGGGGGAGGGCGCTGGAGGATTTGCGTAGGCTGCATGCGGGCCTCGGGCTCGGGGTGATGGAAGCCATCATCCATGAAGCCGGGGGGAGCTTGGCCACGCATCTGGCGTTGAGAGCCACGGCCGCCCTGAATAAAATCGGGCTCACGCTCTTGAGCGTGGGGGATCTGAGCAGCACGCTGAGGTTGCGGCATGCGCATGAGAAGTTGCTGCTCGGTACGAGGAGGCTCGGGCTGAGCTCTCATCAGGTTCATCAAGAACTCAGTGTTACTGAGGTTGCGGCCTTGGTTCGGCTCCATTCTGCCAGATCCTGAGCTAGACGCCTGGTGACGCTGTCCGACAAGTTCTTGCAGCAATTGGTCCTGGCGCGCAGCAGGCTGCTGGCCGGGCATCATGGGGCGGGGAGCAAGGATATCCGACATGGACATGGAGCCTTGAGGCATAGGAGGACGAACGTTTGGAGGACGTTCTCCACCATATTGCTGGAAGGGCTCAGGAGACGCGACAGCGCTGGAGTGAGTCTGCTCGCGGGAAAGCGAGGGAGGCTCCTGGAAAGGCTGCTGGGCAGGAGGCGTGGACTGAATGTTGGACCGCTGCAGCTTCATGAGCAGTGCCTGGAAAGCTTCCTTCTCTCCGTCGTGGGCTTGACCAGGCATGCTGGGGCCGCCAATTGGCAGGCCGGCCATCGGAGTTGGTGGCTCAGTGTGAAGCTTGCGGTTAGGGTCTTCCTGAGGAGCGTTGAAGAAGGACGTGAAGCGAGAAGATTTACCACCTCCAGTCTTGGGCTTGGCGGCAGGAGCTTCCTTCTTAGGCTCACTCGGGGAGCCAGCAACGTCAAGTCCAGCGGTCGAAGCGAACTTGAGGAAGAATTGATCGGGGCCAATTTCGACGGCAGGGGCCGATGCGACAGCTGGTTGCTCGGCCTTGATTGCAGCTTCAGCGAGAGCTGGTGCCTTGTCCTCAGCCGGGGCTTTACGGCTTGCCTTCATGCTCTCCATGAACTTCTTGAAGTCCTCCTCGGTATGGCCTCCAGCCTTCTCTCCAGCCGGCTCGTCGAACCATTCAGGCTCGCGCTCGGCCCGATGATCACCACGGTCCCAGCGACGCTCATAGTTACGGCCGCTGGGCTTCTCCTCGGGCGGTGCAGAATCCCTGTCCCGATCTCTCCAGCTCTTGGCGCGGTCGATGCGCTCGCGAGCCGTCATAGGAGGCTTTTCACTGGCAGCGGGGGTATCATTCTTGAACCAGGGCTCCGACTTGCCCCTGCTAAGGCCATTTCGGGGTCGGGGCTCAGCCTCGTCGTGGTCCTTGTCCTTTTCATGGTGGTCGAGGTTGCGCTGGGGTCGCTCTCTGTTGCCTTCAGCATCGCGGTCACGGGTTCGCCTGTCGTTGGGGAGCCTATCGCCACCACCGGCACCCATGCGACCATGGAAGCGCTCAGCGCCCTCATGTCCGAAGCTCTTGCGGGGCTTCACCGTGCTCCATCCCTCATTGTCCTGGTCATTGTCGCCACGACGACGGAAGTTGCTGTTTCTCGAGTCGCGGAACCGCTCAGGCTCGGGGGTATCACCATTTCGGTTGCGGAAATTGAAGCGGCCTGGGGAATCGGCGTTCTTGAGGTCTTTGTCGTTCTCAAAGGGCTTGCCACCGTTGTTGCGCAGGGTTGCCGAAGCAAAGGCAGTTCGCGGGGGGCCAAGGATGATCTCGTCTGGGTCTGCGATTGAAGGATGGGTCAGCAACTGCAGTCAAGAGCGCTCGTGAGAGAGCGAGGCGGGGATGGCAGGTGACATACTTGCGCTGTTTCGCGGGGCATGTCGGTCAGTGGCCGGGCGGCGATTCGTCTGGTCGAGGAGGGGGTTATCGTGGCTTCTTCGGTTGTCGGTGGTCTTTGTGTTGTTGTTCTGGGTGCGAGTGTTATCGGGAGGCGGTCTGTTGAGCGGGTTAGAGAAGGCAGCATGCTGAAGAGGGATTGGTTTGGCGGAAGCATACCCCATCCAATCCTCTGCGGGTGGCAGGTTAGGCGGCTTGACGCATAGTGGTGATTCGCGCAGATGAACAAGGAACTCTGCGGTATATTGGAGTGCCATCGCAGTGTGATGATGCGAGGCGCATCCGAGAAGTGCTGGGGAAAAGTATTGATGCTAAGCCGTGGGCAATGATATTTGCATGGGCAGATTGTAGGGGGATTCGATCCACCGAGTGGAAGGGAGTCGCGCGATGGTGTTGCACCAGTCGGGTGGAGGAGATGAAGGGATGGGTTTTATTTGGCGGGTGGGCGGTCGAGGCAGGCGATCGACGGCAGGCTGAAGTTGTACGTTACACGATGAGTAGTAGGGCAGGAGCAGTGGTGGTGGTGGTGTTGGTGTGTGGTAGGTAAGTGGGAAGGCGAGGTAGTGAGAGAGGAGAGGTGAGGTAGGTGGTGGTGGTGGTGTCGAGGACGGTGTCAAGTCAGTCGGCTGTCGTCAGTCCAATCCAGTCCAATCCGGTCGGTGGAGGAGGAGGATGGAGACCGAATGGGCTCCAATCGGGCTGCGCTGCAGAGTGCGGAAGGCGTTCGTGTCGGTGCGGATCGGCAATCGAGGCTGACGAGTTGGGAGTTGCGATGGGGAATTGTTTGGGGTCGAGGAGTGCAGTAGAGATGCGGTCGAGAAAGAAGAATATTACGATGGAAGGTGGATTGTGGTAGTGAACTGTCAGGGCGTGTTGAGATGGTGGTCAAAGGAGGTTTTGGCACTTCGGACGAAACCTGGTGGAGGAGGTGCTGTGCTGTGCTCAGGTCGGATCAAGTCAGGCAGGTCAGTGGTCACAGGTGCCAACCAGGGCAGGTGCAGCCATGCACCAACAGTGCGGCAATGGAAGGAGAAGCTGCCAGCCGCTGCGCTCCTTCCTTCCACTGAGGCAGGTAGTGGAGGCAGGTAGTGCGTACCTCCCGGTTGTGGATGGCAGTCCAGCTGCGTGGCAGGCAAGGAAGACGCTAGGGACGCCCAAGCGCAGGGATACGTACCTGCCGACCTGCTGCTGCTACCTTACCTTTACCCTGCCTGCCTTGGCTCACCTACCTCACCTTACTTTACCTTGTCACCTCCCTTTTACCTACCTTCCATCTCCTCACCTTGGGCCATGGCTCCTTCCCGTGCTACTCCCGTCAGGTTCTTCCCCATGCAGCTTTGCCATAGATCGGCAGGTATTCGTAGGCAGGTACGGAAGGCATGAACGCGGTGACTAACTGGGCTCACCTCGGACAGTCACCGGTCTTAGGTAACCAGAACTCTCTCACCCTTGCCGGTTGCCTGCCTCTGTTGCCACAGCTCAGGTGACAATATATTATTTTCCACGTCGCCGCCGCCGCCTCCTCCATCCCCGTTGCCCAGGGCAGAATGTTCCAGTGAGAAAAACTTCAGTGGGGTTTCTTCGAGGGGCCACTGCACTGCTGGCCAGGGCGCCCGGGCCCAAGGACGACATGGAGGCCTGCAGAGCCAGCCTGGCCACCTGCCGCGACCTGCGCTGCCGGGTCGGGGTTCAATCCCACGACGGCTGAGAAGGAGAGGAGAGCGCCAGATCACATCGGAGGGGACCCAGCATCGTCATTGTGCCCCACACTTTCCCTCCAGGAGCTTAACCGAATCGCCCAATATCGCTTAGCGTCGAATCTTTGAATCACGGGCTGGGGGGGCCAAGCAATGGAACATGAACCTCCTGCTTCGATCTCAACCACGTCTCCATGCGAATCTTCATGCAAAACTTGGCTGACTGGCATATCCCGTGATGATCCTGCATGTTGGTTCTCGAAACAAAAGACAATTGAGTTTTGCAACTTCTCGACTTTGCTTTTTCTCCATCCAAGCTAACCATCCTAAGTGACACTGTAATCTCCTTCCACACAAGTCAGGAACGAGGTCTGACACAGTCCAAGTGACGTCGGCCTGTAATCCAGTTACCTACTGTTCCTACCGTATCCAATTGAGATGGAGAATACTCACTGGTGTATTTGGACTTCCTTGACAGCAAATCAAAACATAGAATCGCATTGTTTCTGCAGAAACCCCAACAATTATAAATGACATGTCGCCTATTTCTTTATCTACAAAGTGTAAGATACGCTCGTGGTATTCCTGCTGTTGATGCACCCTAGAGATATCGACCAGAAACCTAGGAACAGATCTAGTGTTCATATGAGAGCAGAAACCATAAGCACATATATGGAGATGAGCCTGCCTGTTTTTCCTAGGGTAACCTAGATACTGAACTTAAGTGGCATATTTGCTGCTATTCTTGTTATTGCTGCTGCTGCTGCTGCTGTCGTCGTCGTCGTCATCGTCGTCGCTGCTATTATTATTACCACTATCACAATTATTACTTCTGCTAGTGTATCTCATAGGAGTGATTATATAAACAGCAAATGGCCGCGCAGACGCAGTAAAATTAGGCAGTGTCATACAGGGAGGGATGAATGTGAAGACTACAGCAAGAATAAGAAGTTGCGATGGTAGTTAACCTATGCTTTAAGTACTTAAAAGGAAGCATTTGCGGTAGCACTTTATAATCGTCTTATGAAATTCAAAACAACGTGGGACCAAACAAATTGAGGGGGAGAGCAGAACGACTTATGCATATCAGTTGCAGTTGAATGCCATATACCCTCTCATTTGATTTCCCTACCCTAGACCTCCTTATTTTGATACATTAACCTCTACCCTCCCATCACCGACCATCTCAACCCTCCAAAACCGCAACAACACCACCGCGACTCCACTCCCCAACCCTCTCCCGATCACAAGTCTCCCAAACCCGCCTCCTCAACGCTCTAAACACCTTAGCCACCTCCTCGTCCCCGGCCGCAACGTATTGCGCCTCCTGCGCCTCCAGCCAGCTCACAATCCCAAACCTCGTCGCCAGCGTCGTGCTCCCGCCCTCGACGCACGTCGCGCGGTACAGCACCCGCAATATCCTCGTCCGCAGGTTCGCCCGCAGGTACGGGTTCGCCGCCAGCGCAAACACCTTCTCGAACCACTTCTTCTGGTGAAACACAGCCAGGTCCGCCGGCCCGCGCAGCCCGTCTAACAAATACGCCAGCAGCCAGCTCACCTCCGTGTAGTAGCGGTCGTCGTCCGACGGCGCGCCGTGCAGGATGTCGTGCGCGAGCGGCACCTTGTCCGCCTGCCAGACGGGCCCGCGCGTGAGGAACGTGTTGACCTTGGCGTAGAGGCAGTGCAGCGGGTTGCGGAGGACGTCGAGTGCCGCGATCGCGAAGGCGACGAGCGGAGAGGCTACGGGCCCGCGGGCCACCAGCGCGCGCGCCGACTCGGCCAGCTCCGAGAGGAGGAGCCAGTTCTGGTCCTTCTCCTCGTACGACGACTCCTTGATCCGGGCGGCCATCTTCATGATGTTGGTCAGGGCTTCCTGGCGGATGCTGGCGTGCTCGGACCAGAGGAGGCGGATGAGCGCGGCGGCGTGGCCGTCGTCAATGAGGTCCTCCACGCTCTTGGAGTTCCATTTCAGGAGGGCCGAGTTGTCCTCGTCGTCGGCGAAGGGCACGTCGAGGATGGCTTCGAGGGACGAGTCGTCCAGCTCGCCGCCGGTGGCTGCCTTTCGTCGTTCTGGCTTGGTGGTGTCTTCGGACTCGTCCGCCTCTTCTGAGGCGTCATCGAGTAGACTCTTGTCTGACTTGGGCACGACGGCCGGGGCGCGGCCGTCGAGTATTGCCGTCATCTTCTTCGCCAGCGCATCAATCGCCGCTGACGTCTCCCCCTTTGTCTTTGCACAACTTAGCACAAGCGCCAGGAACTTCGAGAGCAGCTCCAGCTCCTTCTTGTCCGTCGTCTTGTCAGCGATGAACGGCAGCTGCTCCACCATGGCAGCCAGTATCAAACTCGCAGAAACGTCGTCCTCTAAGCTCTCCTGCATCAAGTCCACATACTTCAGGGCTGACGCGGCGCACCGTCCGGCACAGTTGTCAAGATACCCCCAGATAAAGTCGATATCCTTTGCCTTGCCCTTCTTCACGCCCTTCGCAGCGCGGATAAAGGGAGCGAGCCCCGTCTCCGGCAGGACGAGCTGATGCTGCACCGCAACGGACTCCAGCACCTGCTTCAGCTTCGTCCTGCCCTGCGCGTTCTCCACATACAGCTTCAGCAGCGCGACAAACGGCGACGCCGCCAGCCCCTCCGCCTTGGCGAACCACCTCATGCCGGGCGAGTACCCCGCGATCGCGATCAGGTTCTCCAGCTCCATGAGCGCGAGCGCCTGGTTCTGCGGCTCCTCGGCCCTGCCGTCGAGGTGGTTGAGTGCGTTGACAAGGAACGGCGAGACGTCAAAGTTGGCGCGCAGGGCGACCTGCGGGATGACCTCGTAGTACAACAGCAGCAGCCGACTGGCCGCCTCGCGCTGCAGCACGTTCTCCTCCGCCATGACCTTGTAGCACTTCGTGACCTCCTTCATGTCGGGGATCTTCTGGCAGAACTCGTCAATCAGCTTGCGGGAGGCCGTGTCCCACGTGGACTTGGCCGACTCGGCCGCCTCGCGGTGCATCTTGAGCGCGACTTCAAGCTTTTGCAGCGCCAGGACGAGAATACGGACGGCAAAGAAGGAGACCAGCGTCGACTTGTGCGAAAGACATCGCACCAAATCACGTTGCTTCAGGGGTAGCGGCAGGATGTTGTCGAGGAGAATCGATGTCGGCGGGGGCACGCGGCGGTACCCGTTTGCAGGGCCAAAATGCGGCGGTAGCGGTAGGTGAACAGTGTTGAAGAGGAAGGCTGCGTACCCAATCCACGTCATGGACAACTTGGGCTCGAAGGAGAAGGACTTGTTGCCAATAAAGTAGCTCGCAACCAGCTCCGGCGCCGCCTGGAAGATGGCAACGATGAGCTCGCTGTGTTTTAGACTCGACCACGGCCGCAGCTTCTGAATGAACTCGGACAGCACAAAGTTGGCGACAGCGACCTCGTCCTTGTACTTGTCCATCCACGCGACGCGCTCCAGCCCAAAATCGTCTGAGCTCTTCACATCCTGCGCCGCCTCGTCCTCCAGCTCCTTTGGGTACAGCCCTGTGCCGGAGTACAACACCCCAGCCCCTGGGGATGTACACGCATACACTAGGAACTCGTGCACCTTCTCCTTCACCTCCCCCTCGCCATCATGCCTGTACGCATACAACCCCGCCAATCGGTCCAGAGTCTTGGTGTTAAACGCGCGAAATTTGACCTCCCGCGGCAGCTTCTCGTCCAGCAGCACGTGTTTCTTCAACGCATCCAGCATCTCCGAGATCAAAAACGGCGGGTCGTCCTTCAACAGAAACGTCAAGTGCGAGAACACCTCCTTCAGCATCAACAGCTCCTTCTTCGCCTCGGACGGCAGGTACTTGAGACAGCTCAGAAACAGCTTGATCGCGTTTGTCCGCACCGACGGCTTCGACGGGTCTTCGAGCCCTTCGGATCCCAGGTGCCGGATCTCGAGGTTCCGCGCGAAGCTCGCAAACGTCGATTCCCGCGCGCGGAACACCCGCCGCGCGAGCGCCCCGCCGTCGAGCGTGACGACCTCGCGCAGCAGCCGCAGCGTCGGCGAGATGACGTACCCGCTGCCCTTGGGCGCCGAGAGGTTGCGCGCGACGAGCTTGAGCTGGCGCTCCTGCAGCAGCGTGCGCGCCAGGTCCAGCGCCCGCGGGAGCAGCTCCAAAGACGAGGAGGCCACCTGCAGCAGCAGCGCCAGCACGGCGGGCACCGCCGACATGAGACCCTCGTTGTTGACCTGCGCGCCGAACGCCCAAATCTCCATCAGGTCGGGGAGGTACACGGCATCCTCGCTCGTGTCGCGGGGCTGCGCGGCGACGAGGTACTCCCGGAGGAGGGCGAAGCGGTCGCTGTTGTCGGCGTCGGGGGTGTTGAAGCCGTCGAGAAAGACTTTGAGGGATTGGATGCCTTTAGGGTAGATATATAGTCAGCCAAGATGGGTTCTCGAGGGGTTTTCCCAAGCAATTGGGAACGAGATAACCCAAACTCACCATGTCTCGCACGCTTCTGGTCCTGGTCGAAGGTCAAGAGGCCCTGCAGCTGCCTCGCAGTGTTCACCTCCTCAAAAGTCGGCGCTTCGTGGACGACCTTCTGCCTCTTGCGCGCCGCATCGTCGGGTCCGCGCGACGGTCGTTTGGGCATGATTTCGGTGGTGTTGAATTGAGATTTTGCGAATGTAGAGATCTCCTCTCTCTCACATTCCTGCTCTCTCACTGGCTTCACGGCGAAAGCGAGCCAGTGGATAGACCCTTCAAGAAATAAAAAGTTCTGCCAGCACCCACCGCTCTATCTTATCTACCGCATCGAGATTAGCGCGGGGACCAATCTAGCGGGGCCGTGGACCCGCAATGACATTTCGCCGTGCGGCGCGCCTACCTACGCCTAAACTTAACCAACCAACCAAACTCTCGTCCAAATTCCTAGAAACACCATCCTCTCCATCGCGGCTCTCCCAGCTTTAACCCAAACAATAACCTCCCCCGCGAACACCCTCCCAGACGCCACAAACTCACCACGAACCACATTCCACCACCTCCCTTAAAAAAACAACCATGGGCTCCATCGTCATCCCCCACCTCAACTCCGGCTGGCACGTCGACCAGGCGATCCTCTCCGAGGAGGAGCGCCTCGTCGTCATCCGCTTCGGCCGCGACTACGACCCGGACTGCATGCGCCAGGACGAGGTCCTCTACCGCATCTCCGACCGCGTCAAGAACTTCGCCTCCATCTACGTCTGCGACATCGACCAGGTCCCTGACTTCAACCAGATGTACGAGCTCTACGACCCCTGCACCATCATGTTCTTCTTCCGCAATAAGCACATGATGGTCGACTTCGGCACCGGTAACAACAACAAGCTCAACTGGGTCCTCGAGGACAAGCAGGAGCTCATCGACATCATCGAGACCGTATACCGCGGCGCAAAGAAGGGCCGCGGTCTGGTCGTCAGTCCCAAGGACTACTCTACGAGGCACCGATACTAGAGAACACCATACACAGGTTTTCCAAGGGAATCCCCATCACTGGGCGGCGCGGACACCAGCTTCTTATTTGCATCGCGACTGCGAGAGGGAGAGAGAGACAGGAATGATATCCCCGGGACAAAAGTTATAGGGTTGGTCTAACAAAATTTCAAGAATCACGTTTGAACCAGAAGATGCTAATATTCTGTGATTCCCAAAAGAATCGTGTAAACTTTTTCTTGCTTCTTTTTCGTCATTAGGTAAGGTAAGGTACGCCCCCCTCCAGTCGCCTCTTCTCCTCTATTCATCATTGGTCGTGATATGAAGATACGTAAGTTTCGTCTGTTTACATGCAATCGCACGCTCCATGTCCAACGTAGTAGTTAAAATGCTTCGCCTCTCCGGTTACTTTCTTACATCTTCCTCCAAAAAGGTACGTCTGTGATACACGCCCCTGAGTACGTAGTAGTAGAATCACAAAATATGAATCTCACATGCTCGTCCTCAAACCTCTACAACATCTCTCCCTGAGGAGGCATCTTCGTCAAGTAGTTGGTAGGCACCTTCGGAACCGCCTGCGCGGCCGCGGCTCGTTCGGCTCGGAACAGCTCCTGCTGTCGGTCGCTCTCGCGCGATCGGCCGCCCGTCAGACGGCGCATTCTCGACCTCGTGCTCTGCGCGAGCGGCTTGATCATGTTCTCCAGCGAGAAGGACCCCTCGCCGCCGTGCCCCGTGCTCGGCCGCTCGTCGTCCGCGTCCGAGAAAACGTCTTCGGGAAACTCGTCGTCCGACGCGAACTCGCTAATGTGCGGCTGGTACGACGCCGGCGCGGACGGGGACGTGATGGACCGCAGGTGCAGACCCGGCCGCGACCCGCCGTTGCCCGCCATCAACCCGCCCGCCGACGCGCTAAAGGCTCCAGGATTCATCGTGTTGGAGCTGCTCGGGTCCCTTGCCGTAGCTGGTGGCCTGTCAGTAAACCCATTCTGGAACGTGCTGTTGTTGGAGGCCTGGTGCAAGATAGGCAGGATTTGCTCATCATACAGCTGCGCCCCGGACTCGAAGCTGTCCGGCGAGAACTCGGTGATGGTCTTTGACGAGCGGCCGTCGCTGGGCGGGCTTGTTCCGAGGTCGTCGAAGAAGTCGTCGAGGCTGTCCAGCTTCGTCACGAGATCGCCGAGGTGGCCGTCGCCGCGGCCCTCGTCCGACATCATCGTCTCGGTACGGTCGGGCATCTGGTGGAAGTAGCTGTAGGGGAAATCGTCTGTATGGAACTCGACGTCGGGCGTCGGCGTTGCCTCCGTCATGATACCCTCCGCGGTCTGGCACATGTAGAACGCTGCGTGGATGTTGGCGCGCGTGAGATCCGTCTTCTTGGCAGGGATGGGGATGGCCCAGCCGGATGCTTCCGGGATGCCGAACAGGCTTTGGGTGCGCTCGTATTCCTTGCGGATCGTCTTGGAGGTCGAGCGCGTCATGCTCATGCGCAAGTGCTGCTTGTCCATGGCGCTGCCCGACATTGTCATGATATTGTCGAGGACCTCCAACGCCTCCATGCAGAATTCGGTCTGCAGCAGGCGCAGGAGAGGCGAGATGAGATCCGATCCGTGTCCGGCTAGCTCGGGCTTGCGCATGTCGATCTCGGGTATGACGATGCTGAGAATGTTCATCGTCTTCAGCTTAACCCAGGCCGTGGAGTTGGTGAGCAGGCCCATCAGGAAGATGACCATCTTGAAGTCCAGCTTGGGCAGGAAGTGATCCTTCAAAGCCCCAAAGAGACGGCTTTGAAATTCTCTGCTGTTGCCCTGGTATTTGAAGGCAACGTATTCCTCGAGGACAACAGAGATGTTGCCGAGGCCCTGAGCTTCCGCAACCGCACATAGGATCTCAGCGGACTGCAGCACGGACTCACTAGGCTCATCCAGCTCCATCTCGTGCAGGAAACGGGGAAAGTTGGCTAGGATAGCAAAGAAGACCCGGCTGTCATCTCCAATGAGACCGTCACTCGGCAGCTGGACCAGCTTGTCGATGGTGCTGAGGGTCGCTTCCATACATACTGAAGACCTTAAGCCCTTGTAAAGAAGAGATTGCAGACCCTCATATTGCCCATCCCATCTCGACGGCTGGCCGTCAAGTAACATACGGCGAACATGCGGCAGCTGGAAATCGACCTTGGAGAGGAACTCGTTGAGCATCTCCACGGCCTCCAAAAACTCCCGCTCGTTGATTGATTCCAGACAAGCGCAGGTCGTCCAGAATAGCTGAGGGAAGGTGAGCAACTTGTCAGCATCGAGCTTGAGGATGAGTGTCTTGAGCGTCGTGAGAATCTCCATGGCGAAAGTCTGGATCTCGGTGTCTTCATCAGCAATTGTATTGGACAAGCGAGCGAGCATGTCGCCTAGCATGAACTGGTCCAGCGAGGTGAGGATGCATCTGAAAATCTGGAAAGACCGGCAGGCAAGGTGTCTCACGGGGCAGGAGGTCGCCCATGTCAAGGACAGTCTGCCCCACTGGTCCTTGATGCCAGGATACGTCATCTCAAAGGTCTTAACGACTTCGGCCGTGAGGAACTCCATGCTTGGGGGGACCTTGTTGTCGTGGTCGTCGGCCTTGCCGTTGCTGTCTTCGTAGCCCCAGACGACGGAGCGATCGTGGCGACGGATGAGGTCGATGAGATCCTCGATCGACGCTCGAGCCGTGGGCGGAGTCTGGTCATCTAGTTGCGAGATGACGAGCTCGTGGATCAGGTGGACTAGCATTTCCCTGGCTTGCTCTTGTACAAGAGGCGTGTAATGGTCCCAGAGAACGGTGACGACTTGGAGGAGCACCGGCACGTTGTCCGGGGTCAAGTGCACGGGCGACACCATGAGGTCCACCAAGAGGATGAGCGACAGCTGTCCCAAAGAGAACCCAGCTTGCTTAGTGCCGACAGGGAGGGCTTCTCCGAGGTCTGCACAGTAAGGTAGCAGACCGATGTCGGGCGGCGGCGGCATGGCGTCCTTCTTCTCATTTGGCACCATGGCCTTGGGGGTAATCTGCATAAGAAGGAACTCGACAACCTTCATCCCAGGGGTGCTTGTCGTGCTGGAGAGGAAGACCACGATCTGCTTGGCATATTCAACAAAGTTCTGCTCTCGGCGCTCGAGGCACAGCGAAATGATGAAGTCCAGAATCAACCGCACGTTTCCGGGGTATGGCCCCGTAGCGAGAGCCTGCCACAAGGCCTGGACTTCGTTGTGCAAAGCGCCGCTGGACTTGATGGTGCATTCCAGCAAATTGGCCAGGAGAACGTATGACTGAGCGATCGGGCCGCCGTTCGGATCGACCTTGAGCTCGATAGACTGAATCCAGGGTAAGATGACAGCAACTACGTTGCGTTGGGATGCCGCTTGAAGATCCTTGAAGTAGAGCGTAAATTCGGAGAAGATGTGGAAGGCCAACTCCGTGTGTTGCTTGGCGAGTCGCTTGGAGATTTCGAACTGGGCGAGCTTGTACACCGCCTTGGTCTTGTCCGAGATACTGATGTCGTAGTCTTGGATCTTGGAAGTGCGGCCCGGCTGTTGTCGCTCTTCGAGTGCCCTCAGAACGCGGGCGGACTTTGATCGGATCTCGCTTTCATCGTTGCCCAAGGTAAAGAGACAGAGGCCGAGCAGCTTCCAAAAGGGGCACGAGTAGTCGAGGTGCTCCAGCAGGACCTGAGTGACCACTGCAAAGTAGCTCTCCTGGACCTTGGAAACGTCCGTCAGGTAGCAACGCGCGATACAATGCTCCAACAGATACGGGTACTCTTGGTTGTGAACGATGAGGTTTTGCAGAGCTCTCCGTCCAATCACGTTCATTCGGTCGCTGCCCGAGTTGAAAATGGCCTCGATCCACGCCAGCATCCTCCGGACGTCGAATTGGAGCGTGTTGCCGCTCTCCGTGGTGATACTCATCGGGCCGCCGCAGAGGGCTGCCATGGCACTCAGAGCTGCGGTGCGCAGGTTGCGCTTCTCGATTTCCATGGCCGCGGTGACCGTTCCCCTCTCGCCCAGGGACTGCTGGTCGATGAGGGACTGTCTCATGGTATCTTCGCGGACCCGAATCTGTGTCTGGTTCGGCGAGAAGCCGCACCAGTCTTCCATCAAGGAGAACGCGGACTTCCTGGACTCAAACGTCATCCAGCGAGAAGGATCCTTGGTTCTGTTGATGCCTCCGAAGAGCTCCTCCATGAGACCGCAGTAGTGGCGCCTCAGCTTCTGGAACTCCCAGTCCATCTGCACCTCACCGTCCATGAGGAACAGCTTCAGGTCTCTCGTGTATGTAACAAGATTGGTCAGAACCCACTCGTCGTTGTAGACATCTTCTTGCTTGAGGAAGTGGCAGGTCAGCTTGTACACGTGCGTGATCTCCGTCCTGAGCAAGTCCATCTTGCGGTTGCGGCGCGGGCTGCTGTTGGTGCGTTGATGGATGCGGGCGCGGGCTTCGTCGTTGCAGCGCGACACTTGCCCGGCCAGCTCCTCCAGAAGCGTGCGGTAGATGTGGATGTTGATAGAACCCATAGCGAGGACCACTGCGTCTCGCACAGAAGCCGAGGAGACAGAGAGGAGGGGGATCAGGTACTTAAATAGCACCCGAGCTGAGACAATCTTGTCTGCCGAGGTGGGCTTGGAGGTCTTTCGGGTATGCTGTGTCCCTTGCGGGTTGGCGGGAACGACAGCTCCCGGGTCGGCCAATGTCGTACAGGCGAAGATGAGGTAGAGCTTCCACTGTTCCACAAGGATCTCGGGTTGTGTCGTCGGTGTCCTACCGGCGATGCGGGCGCTGCCAGGATCAGATCCGTAGTAGAGACCCCTGGAAGGCTCCGAGAGAAGCACAATGGCCTTGTACATCTGCAGGATTCGGTTGCAGATCAGGTCCCGGCCAATGGTGACTGTGAATGGGCATTTCTCGTACGCTATGCGGATCAGGTTGGGGAAGAGCTTGAACCACAGCGTGGTATCGTATGACACATCGCTGGTGCACAGCTCCACGAGTGCGCCGCGGTTGTTGCTGTTCTGCATTCCCCTCTGAAGCCTGCTGCGTTCAGCGACCGACAAACCCTCGTCCTTGAAGTTCATCACCTGCATCGAGTCGTTCTCGAGAATGTCGATGACTCTCAGGGTGTCCTTGTCTTGGTTCTGCAAGGCCTTGTCGAAATCGGTGATGAGCCGGAGAACCGTAATGGCAAAGTATCGCACCCGCCGAGACTGCGAGCACAGGAAGAACAGTCCGTGGGCTTCGGCCTGGTCTACTTCAGCCCAGATACCAGACAGATCGAGTTTCGCCCCCCGTTTGTCGCTGGCCTCGAGTTGGTCAATCGAGGCATCGCGAGTCTTTCGCCGGATCTCCTCGATCCAAATTTGTAGTAGCTCAACGTACAGGCGGAGAGTGCTTTCAATGTGGCCAGGGCCGAGCATCCCCCCGTCGGACATGGTAGAATATCGGTCGTCAAAGTTGAATATGAACCTCGCAAAGCCCATTGTGACTTGCTGAGCATGGGCCTGTCTCGCAATGGCCTTGAGCGACTGGGCCGACGAGAACGCGACATTGGACTGCACGTGTGCGGTTCCGGTACAGAGAAGGTTGATTAATGAGTTGAAGGGTATATCGACAGAGAGACAACGGGGCAACGCTTGAACCGCAACATGCAATAGCTCGTAGAACGCCTGTTTGTGATCTGCGGGAGACTGATGGTCGTCTCGCCGCGAAAAGTTAAATGTGTCCGCAATGGGAGTCTTCGGGCCGGGGCTGTTGAACTTTTCGTCCAACACAGCCTGGCCGCCAAAGGTATTGTCGCAAATAATGGTGATTTTTCCTAGTATCTCGCAAAATTTATGATAGTATTCCCTGACCACGTCGCTGAGGGCTGACGTGCGCACAGGGCGAGAGAGTTGTTCGCCTTCTCCGGGCGCGGAGATGCTCAGAGAATTATGTGGTGATGCCATGACGGGTGATGTAGGGACGCGTTCTGGCGGCGATGGTGGCGGGAATGCGACTGGGAAGGGTGGCCGTCCCTGATCCCCCTTTTCGAGGTCGGCCATGATGGCAAGGAAAGCTCTGATGCCAATGACCATCCGATCCGGGTCCAGCTGCTCAACCTTGAGCTCCTTGTTCGTCACAAACACCTCGGCGTTGATGAGAGGGAAAATGACATGCTTGAAGCAGTATTCCGGCTGCTTGTAGCCGATGATTCGGATGATTTGGATAATGGGCTCCGCAACAGCTGAATCGGCGGCAATCAGACTTCGCTTCGTGGGCGGCAGGACCAACTTCATCACCTCGTCCAGTTTCCTCGTCGTGTTTGGTAGGGAATCGTTTGTTCGGTAAAGATATGTCCACAACAGCCTCGAAATGACCTGGAGACAGAGTGGGCGGGTGAAGCGATCCTTCAGCTTCGGCTGCAGCGGTAAGATCAGTTGGAGCCATTGGGATCCGAAAGTCTCCGGCGTGGATACGCAGAGCATGGTCGCCGTCAGGGGGAACGCAAAGCCCCAGTGCCGGGGCTTAATGAACATCTGCGCCAGCCGAGGGCCAATGGCACCGAGAACCTCGATCCATTTCGGATGAGCCAGGTCCTGGTTTGTGGCTTTGGAGGCCACGGAGAGCAGCAGCACTTCGAGCACCTGGCAGAAAGCCGTCTTTACGCGCTGGCCGTGGGAGCGGTGAAAAAGCCGTCCAACGATGACGAGAAATTCGCAGCACTGCTCCCAAGCTTCCTGCGGGACCATGTTGACCTTCAGATGCTTCATTCCGCCCAGAACCAGCTCAATCTTGCCCTCGGCATCGCGGCCAGCCGGAGAAGTCGGACTCTTCACCACCAACTCCTGGAGGGTTCGTTCGATGTCGCCGAGAAACCTGTCCGTGACCCCCTTGAAGTTGATCTCGCTCATTACGCCTAGCAGCTGGGCGAAAAGATTCCAATTGGCGAGCTTCAGGGGGCTGACCATCAGCTGATCGGTATCGGCGATCTTGAGCTGTCCAAAAATAATGCCCTCCAGCTTCTCCTCCATCTCCAACGTCAAAAATGGCAGACTCGTCTGGCTGATGACCTCCAACAAGACCCGACACAGGATGTAGATCGAGACCGTCGAGCGGCGTTCGGCGTGGGCGACGAATTCTTGTCTGGCAGCAAGGGAGGTCTGCGGACTCGTGAGCCCGTTGTCCATCTGTCCTCCGCCGGACAGGGGCTGAAGCGGCTCGGTGTTTCTGCGCTGGAGAGGCACGGGGGCAGCTCCTCCCCTCGACTGCTGCAGCTGGCTCCGGGCTTCATTGGCGGCGTCGCTCTTGCTTTTCCTCCACAGCATCATGGAATCTATCAGGGGTTTCGGTCGTGGTCGGGCGATGTGGCCTAAGGCGGTAATGATCTGATCGAAGGAGGGATCGACTCCGGGGCCGCAGATCTGCTCGACCTGCGGCTCGGGCTCGAATGGTACTGTGATGCAGTCATTGAGCTTCTCCTCGGCTTGGGCGATGAACTAGAACACACAATGATTATCAGTAACTGTGACTACCCAGAGTGGCCGGCGCAAGGGGAAGGGGCCATACGGATGTGAAGAGCACATGCAGCGCGTATTCTCCAACGGTCTTCTGCTCGTCCTTGTGGTGCCTCGAGGAGTGTGAGTGGTGGTGCGCGTGGTCGCGTCTCGACTTGCTGTGCATTCGTTCCATCTTCCTCTGCGTAAGGGAAGGGTTCGTGAAGTCGGTCGCGGAAGAGGTCCTCTCGGGGACGTGAGGGCCGCCGGAAGTGTTGACGGTGGTGCCGGACAGGGCGGTGCCGGGACGCGGCCCCGGGGGCGCGTCCGGGTCCAATCGCCCGACGGCATGCATGTCGGGACGGTCTGAGGAGGCTGAGGTGAGGCTCGCGCCGGCAGCGGCAATCATCTGCGGGCTGAGGGGGCTCGAAGAAGAGCTGGCGTGACTTCCATTTCTAGAGTGTTGGATGCCGTGGACTATGGAGGTCTGGCGGTGATGGCCGTAGGAGGCGCTCTTGGGGTCGACGACTCGCTCGATGACGCCGCCGATGGCAGAGCGCGACTGGGAGTGGTTGTGTATTATCCGAGGCGAAGTTAGGTTCGAGCCGGCGACCGGGGGCAGCGGCTGGGAGAGCTTTTCGATGGAGGACTCGCGGGAGTGGGTGACGGAGCGAGGATGCGGTTCCAGGGCGGCGGGCCTCAGGGTTCGGTCCCAACCGTCGTCCTCCTCGTCTTCTTCGTCGAGTGTCGTGACGGATCGCGGAGAGAACTTTAACGGCGGTTCCTGCAAAAGATCGGGCAGCGTCGTCTGGGACGGAGCTAGACGAGACGACGTCTTATGGTCAGTGACAGGCCTTTCCCCTCTCTTGTGAAACAACTGGCTGCGCGTAGGGACGGAGACGGGGTGGAGGTTTGGATGCGTTAGACGTTTTGAAGGTGCACAGATGTAAGGCCCGGCACACACCAACGCAAGCCTAGGGCCGGGAGAAGGGGGACGCGGGGCCTTAGAGGGAGGAAGGGGATGTCGATGGAGTAGAAGGGGGGAAACAATGGTATGTAGGGCGCAACGCAAGCGAAAGGCCAGAGCCGGGGAGAAGGGCAGTGGAAGCAGAGAGGAAGAGAGAGCGGCGCACACACGGCACACGGCACAGCAACGCCAACAATAATAACAGTAACCCGGTGGTGTTGGTGGTCGAAAGGTGTAGAGCCGGGAGCACAGCACAGCACAGCACAGCGCCCACCAAAGGTACAGAGCGAGGCAGCGAGCAGAGAGCAAAGCGGCGCGAGGCTGGTTTAGACCCGTGTCTGTGTGCCCTTAGATCGGGTGTGCTGAGCGTGTGTGGATGCGGCGGATCAGGGTAGCGGCGGTGGTGGTGTAGTGTACTCCCGATCAGTAGTCGACCGAGGACGACGGCTCACAAGTAATCGGGTGAGGCGAGGCCAGACCAGACCACGGCGGGCCGCAGAAGAGACGACACGAGACGAGATGGAGGGCAGCGAAACGTCCATGTATCCATCATCCACCGCCGCGGCCCGTCAAGGTATCAGGGAAAGGCGCAGTACGTAAGGCATGACGGACAGTATGCGCATACGCTTGTATGTTTGTGGTGTGTGATGTATGGTGCGGCATATGGGGGAGGTGAGGTAATGTGTGTAATGCAGACTTATACTACTCACCCATTGTCGCGTCGGATCGAGTCCCATGATCCGGGTCTTACGACATTCGAGGTTCGTGTTACCGTCACTGGCGGCCGGCAGGAGAAGGACAGATGGACGTGAGGGACGGAGTCGGAGGGCGGAGGATGACGATAGGAGGTTTAAAAAAAAAAATTAAGAGGCGGCGGGAAAAAAGGGATTCGGAGTGGGTGTGCTGGATGGATGAATGACGGATGGGAAAAAGGAGACAGAAGCTGAACGGGAGGAACCTCACTCAGTCAAAAAGGCTGAAGTGAAGAGGCAGGCAAATGGCGGCAGCGAGGCCGAGCAGTCCAGTCAATCTACAGCCAGAATCGGTTTTAATCAATCAATTCAATCAATAAAACGAAGCAAGCACCACCACTTGACGTCGGCCTCTGCCTTATTTGACAGAGTCCTCAAAGGTGGTTGGTGAGCGGGTGAGAGACACTCGCGCATCGGTACCGGGAGTGCTACATTAACGGGCACAAGGCCACCATGTGCTCCTCACTTACGGCCTCCTCCATACGCAGCAAGTGACCTGGCAAGGGCCAATCATCATTTCTGTGGACGGGACTGCTGGATATGACCAGCGAGTAGCATTCGGGCCAGGGGAGGAAAAGAAGCATAAGGCAAGGTATCCGTAAGGGGAGGCTCAGTACCCTCAAGCGAGCCCGTAAGGTCCTGGATACCTCTGCTTCTTGCGTCAATACGCCTGTCAACGGCCCTGTAGTCGCAGCGGACCAAGTACCTCGTCCTGATGGTCCTGCTGTCGGTTTGGTAGGGATGACCTGCGGTACACACCTCACAGGGTAAGTCATCCGATCCGAACTCCGTGCTTTTCTTCTGCTCAGGGTCCCCGTTCGATGCCCTCATTCGTCGTCGACAGGCCTCACACAAGACCACCATGAGCAGAATGCCAGGAGCCCAACCCATGCCGATGTCATGCTTCTTGCTGTCGTCTCCTGTTCTTGGCTTTCTGGCCTCTGTTCTGTGGGTGGGACAATCGAAAACAAGACTGCCATCTTTTCTGACAAAAGATGAGATCACACTCTGCACCATCGACTGGGACTTTTGGGGGAAACGAAGCCTGGGCCATCATCCTTCATCCTTGGCCGGCGCGTCTCCCGCTGCACGCTTCCCGCTGCTGGTTCCTGGGCCGTTGTGCTGCTGCTGCTGCTGCTTCGGCGTCCGCACCAGTCCACTCAGGCCCATTTCAGGTGTCAAGCCAGAGCCAAACCCGCCCCTAATAATCATCCTGCCTCGCCCACAGTCCGCACTCCGCAGCCCCAATTCAAGGACCATCACATTTTTCAGAGAGGCATTGGCCACGCGACAAGGGCTGTCTATGCAAGGGCAGCAACCAATCAAGAGCCTCCATCGGCGGGTGGACGAGGGACAGTCAAGGGAAGCATTGGTCCCTGAGGGTCAAGAACCAAAAAGCCAAGAGGGAAGGGAGGGGGGGCACCATTGACAACGGATGGACCCTCACCCCTTTCGAGTGGCCCTGGATGCTTGCTGGGAGTGACCTGGAGCGGCAACTTTGGCCGATTCCATCCAATCCAGCCGGGCCATCTCGTGTTGCGCATCAGCTTGCAAAGTGAAGATGAAGTCACAGGCCCAATCGTCAATGCCCGCCCTGAAGGGGAATGGTCCAAGAGTTATCCGGGGCTAACGCAAGGGGCAAAAGAGCGCGGCGCACTGGCTATCGCTTGGCGGGAATTTTCTCTCGACCTCTGCGATTTGAGCTTCTAGCCCATGGCTTTTTTGAAGTGCTCGGGGCCCGTGTCGGCGGCCATGCAGACGGCCACGCAGCATTGCAGATTTGACCTGATGCGCGGCCTTCGGTAGTGGCCGCTCCCGCCGACCGACGATGAACTCTAGAAGCAGACCCGCGTCTTATCGCCCATCAGCCGATCCGACCGAATGGGATGTGCAGTGGTTCATCTCTGCCGCTGAAGATCAACTCTGCCGAAGAAGGGACGAGATTGAGGACAGCGAGAGTTTGTCGCACGCGAGACGAGGTTGCGAAGCTCACACTTGACAGCCACAAGCTGAAGACGGATAGCGGCACCTGTAGGACGATTATCATTTCTCGGAGGATAGTCCGCAGCAGCGCATCATACATGTGGGCTGGAAATAAAATATCCGAACAGTATCGACCCCGGCTTGAATGAAATGAGCCAAGGGCAATTATTGGCATCGCCAATTCTAGACTCGATCATCACGACCATCGATTGCACCTGACCTGCACCGGTTCGCTGCTGGTGCTCCTCGGACCTCACCTGCAGTTGCGAGGAGTTGAATATAGTAGTGTGCAGCGTGCGGCTCGCGCAACATGACGACACCTTTTTCGATCATAGTTGTCCGTACCCAATAGTGAACGTAACATGCCGTGAGACGCACGCTGTCGAACAGAGAAAAGAAACGAAAACGTTCGATCGTCGCAGCGGAGAGACCAACCGAAAAAATGAACGACTTGTCTAGAACTTTTCGTTGGGGGCCAGGGAGAAGAAAAACGTGCGACAGCGAGCGGACGGCATGCTGCGTCGCGACGGCAGCGGCTGGCGGTGGCTCCTTTTAATAGATGCCCCTGGGCTTGCCTGTCAGCCCTCTCATATGCAAGACATGCGATCTTCTCAGGGTCTGCCGCCTCGTGTGCCTGAATGCAATGGTGATGTCGCTTGCAATTCGCAATCCCGTCGATGGCACAGAACCGTGGGCTTAATCGGCGATAGACGAAAGCGAGAGGATGGCTGGGGTGGGATCCAGGTGGGCATTCACCGGCGGAGGGTAGCGAGAGGACTGTGTGAAGGTCCGAGACCGAAGTCGAAGAAATGCGGTGAAACCGATGTTGGACAGGCCGGAGTGGCCAGGTGGCCCGAATCCCAGGTCCATAATTTTCAACGAAGGCTGGCACGAATGCCGCCGATGGGAGTCCGGTTTCACGGCGGGTTATTCGGGTTGGGCCAGCAGGCGACCTAACTGGATGAAGGCAGACAGTGACGATCTGCAATAGCCCTTTAGCGACTGCCGACCGGCCCGGCATCATGGGAGGAGTATTCGTCCGGGGCGCCGACTCCACTAGGCGGACAATCGTGGAAATCGCTCGGCCGAGAGTTAGAGGAGTACATGCCGACGCAGGTCCGCTGTGGTTCATGCAGCACGCGTATTCGTGTTCGGGCATGTACCCTCTACCAGTCCGATGTCCCTGTCTCTTCTATTTCGACGACAGCCTTGAACTCGACGGACGGTGGTGATGCCGCAGTCAAGAAGCGGGATTACCGTTCAGAAACAGGCGCAGAGGGTAGGGTGGTGGCATGGCCCGCGCCGTCGGTGCTGCGCCTGCACACGGTGTCTGGAACCGGGGCGGCCCTCCATGCTTGAGTGATGCGCCGATCTCCGCGAGGAATCAGGGACGTAGGTAAGGTGAGTAGAGTTCGCGGTTCGTACGTCAGAGGCGGCAGTACGTAATCGAAAGTGTGGCTGTCATTGATTGAGGCCGCTGACACTGGAATTTGATGCCGGCGTTGTGGACGTGGACGCAGACGGGACGAAACCATGTGGTGGCCCGGAATGGAATACCGGTGGTCCCTGCGACGGAATCCGAGGACGCGGAAAGTGATGGAAATAATACGTTCGAGTAAGGCGAGGGAGGGGGATATGAGGCCGGGTAAGGTAGCGGACCAGGCACGACACGGCAACCCCCACGACGACAGAGAGGGCTCCTTGGCTTTGCCCGTGGCCAATCAATGAGGCACAGCATTCGCAACTGCCGTGGGCGTGGCCGTGCTCGTGGTCCGCGGGATGGCCTCATGTAATTAGCAGCAGCAGCAGAAGCAGAAGCAGAAGCAGGCTGACAGCAGCGACAAGACGAGGCAAGACATACAGACACACAAGACACAAACGACGGGCAAGCATGGCGCGTGCTCGTTATCGGTCTCGCGGGGTCCCCTTGGCTCGCTTTCCCCAACCCAATCGACAGCGGCTGGCAGACGGGATCCATCATGATCTCCATCTAGGCATGCATCGTCTGCCACTCGGCTGCGCTGTCATTGATGATTCAACGAGCTGCCCGAGTCAGATGTGCGGTTGCGGTTGCATTGCTTGAGTGCCTGCTTCACCGGTCAGACCCGACCAAGGCTGTCAGAAACAAACCACCTGGAGTACCTTAGCAGCGTAGCAAATACCCGTTGGCTGGTAAACTGCCCGAGAAAAGAGTTGTTACTCTACTGCGTAAGGTGAAAGAGTCGCGCTTCTGGGCTTTCCATGCGCTTCTGTTGCTCTCGCCAAGTGCAAGTGTCATTGCCATTGACCGTTGCCGCACCACGCAGACAATGGAAAGTGTAAACTTTTTTGGCGGCAGCGGCCTGGCGTGGCTCCATTCCGGCTTCGACCCCTCGAGACCCACTCGAAGCTGTCCAAAAGTCCGTCTATCCCACCTGAGTGGTCCAATCAGCGCCTGACTAAGCCGTCGGACTGGGGACGGACCGGCGGAGGCGTGGACAGAGCGAAGGCGGGGGTGGGCAGAACGGATGACTGTCCGGGTACGTACCGCACCTTTTCGCAGGTGGCAGTGATGGTGAGGAAGGAAAGTAGAAGCTGGAGAGAGACCGCCGCGGGAAATTAGCGTACCGCGCGTGGGAAGCAAGCCACCATGGCCATGGAAGTGGTCACTGAACGCCTGGAGTACCCTAGGTCTGGAGTCTGGAGTCTGGGCTGAATCCCGCGCCCTCGTCAGGATAGACGCAACGTTCGGAACGCTGGCGGTGCATTTCCATTCCGAATCAGCCCAGTTCCAGCTTCCAATCTACCAGACACCGCGTACGCTGCGACTACTTGGCGCAATACGGCGTACTCGGTTCCATTGCCAGGTCCCAAGATCCCAAGTCCCGGCCAGACCCTTATCTCACTTTCCAACTGCTCCCGATCTGCAGTCCGTCCCGTCCTCCCAGTCAGTCCCGTCGCATCAATCCAATACGCCCATCCATCCATCCATCCTCGCTGTCTTCTTCGGCCGGCGCACAAACAAGCTCTTTAAACTTTTTCTATTCCTCTTCAGCCTTTCTTCCAAATCTTTTTCTTTCTCACTTTCCTCTTCAACCAAAACCCCATCCAACGGTTGTTGACTTTCCTTTCTCGCCAAGACACCCGTCTGTGTTCTTCATCTGCTACATCATCGACCACCCACCCTCCCACCTACACAAAAAAAAGGTACAACGCCCACCTACCTATCTAGGTAACGGGAACAAGTACACACGTCCCCTTCCTGACCGTACGACACTGAGTTCGCGTAGAGCACTAAAAGCGTAAGTACCTCTTCTCGCTCCTCCTGGTCCCCCCAGCCCAAGCCAAAAGAAAAAGTACCCGCCCGTCCACAGTAAGTTTAGCACTGCTGTTTGCTGTTGCGCTGGCGCTGGACCCATCATCCACCGCACCTCGACCTGGAACCCACCCGACTGCCTCAGGCGGCGCCGTCCAGTGTCCGAAACTCGGCATCTCTTTTTGGGGGTTGGGGGGGAAGGCTTCAGTGTGCTGGAGACCACCACACGGGCGATTGTCGAGTCACCCCCGCTGATCCCATGTGAACACGATTGCAGTATTCCCTTCCCCGAACGAGGTTTGGGCTTGTTTTCCCCAACTCCCTCCAACAACCGCCACTGCCCGCGGCTACCTAAATTCGACCCGACTCCAAACCGCCCAGAGAGGTCAATTTTCGTCCACGGCTGCCAACTCGGCAATTGTTGCGCTTTGGTGATCCTCTGCCTGGCGCACGTCCGCTGAGGTTTTTGTTGTTGCTGCCTCGCTTCTCTCACCTCTCTGTCCACTACACCTCTCTCAACAACCCCGCCGAACCACTCTCGGTCTACGACGATCCTCCCCACGAGAGGTAAAAAACCAAAAAAAAACCACGTTCCCCTCGGACTTGTCGTCGGTCTTCACGACCTGCCTCACCTGAGTCCGACGGCCCAACATGGCGGAACTCGATACGCTGGACATCGTTGTCCTGGCCGTAATCCTCCTCGGAACGGCGGCCTACTTCACAAAGGGCAAGTATTGGGGTGTCGTCAAGGACCCCTACGCCAACGCCTTCGCCAACGCCAATGGAGCAAAGGCCGGCAAGACGAGAAACATCTTGGAGAAGATGGATGAGTCTGGAAAGAACTGCATCGTTTTCTATGGTTCGCAGACTGGTACCGCCGAGGACTACGCCTCGAGACTCGCAAAGGAGGGCAAGAGCCGCTTCGGCCTCGAGACCATGGTCGCCGACCTCGAGGACTACGACTACGACAACCTCGACTCCATCCCCTCTGACAAGGTCGTCATGTTTGTGCTCGCCACCTACGGCGAGGGCGAGCCTACCGACAACGCTGTTGACTTCTACGAGTTCATCACCGGCGAGGACGTCTCCTTCTCCGAGGGCAACGATCCCGCTCTGAGCAACCTCAACTTCGTCGCTTTCGGTCTCGGCAACAACACCTACGAACACTACAACTCCATGGTCCGCAACGTTACCAAGGCTCTCGAGAAGCTCGGTGCCCACAGAATCGGCGAGGCTGGCGAGGGTGACGACGGCGCTGGCACCATGGAAGAGGACTTCCTCGCCTGGAAGGACCCCATGTGGGCTGCCCTGGCCGAGAAGATGGGTCTGGAGGAGCGCGAGGCTGTTTACGAACCTACCTTCAGCATTATGGAGCGCGAGGGACTCGACGCCTCCTCGCCCGAGGTCTACGTAGGAGAGCCCAACAAGATGCACCTCGAGGGTACCGCGAAGGGTCCCTTCAACGCTCACAACCCTTACATTGCCCCAATCGCCGAGTCCAAGGAGCTGTTCAGCGTCAAGGACCGCAACTGCCTGCACCTGGAAGTCGACATTAGCGGATCCAACCTGTCCTACCAGACTGGTGACCACATCGCCATCTGGCCCACAAACCCCGGTGAGGAGGTCGACAGCTTCCTCGAGCTCGTCGGACTTACGGAGAAGAGACACTCGGTCATCAGCGTCAAGGCTCTTGAGCCCACCGCTAAGGTTCCTTTCCCCACGCCCACCACCTACGATGCCATCATCCGCTACCACCTCGAGATCTGCGCCCCTGTTTCCCGTCAGTTCGTGTCTACGCTCGCTGCCTTTGCTCCCTCCGAGGAGATCAAGGCCGAGATGATCAAGCTCGGAGGCGACAAGGACTACTTTCACGAAAAGACCGGCACCCACTTCTACAGCATTACCCGATTCCTCGACTCCGTCAGCGGCGGCCAAAAGTGGACCAACATCCCCTTCTCCGCCTGGATTGAAGGCCTCACCAAGCTCCAGCCCCGCTACTACTCCATCTCCTCGTCCTCTCTGGTCCAGCCCAAGAAAATCTCCATCACCGCCGTTGTCGAGAACCAAATGGTCCCTGGCCGCGAGACCCCCTTCCGCGGTGTCGCCACCAACTACCTCCTGGCCCTCAAGCAGAAGCAGAACAACGACCCCGAGCCCACCGCCTTCGGCCTCACCTACGAGATCACCGGTCCCCGCAACAAGTACGACGGCATCCACGTCCCCGTCCACGTTCGCCACTCCAACTTCAAGCTGCCCTCGGATCCCTCTAAGCCCATCGTCTGCATTGGTCCCGGAACCGGTGTTGCCCCCTTCCGCGGCTTCATTCAAGAGCGCGCCAAGCTCGCTCAGGACGGCGCTGATGTTGGCAAGACCATTCTCTTCTTTGGATGCAGGAAACAGTCCGAGGACTTTATGTACAAGGAGGAGTGGGAGGTAAGACACCCCGCACACAAGACAGGCCCCATTCGTGATGCAAGGGACGACCAAGCTGACACACTTTCCCACAGCAATACAAGCAGGCCCTCGGCGACAAGTTCGAGCTCGTTACCGCTTTCTCCCGCGAGGGTCCCAAGAAGGTCTACGTCCAGCACCGCCTCAAGGAGCGCGCCGAGGAGATCAACCAGCTGCTCGAGAAGAAGGCCTACTTCTACGTGTGCGGTGACGCCGCCAACATGGCCCGCGAGGTTAACACCGTCCTTGGCCAGATCCTCTCGGAGCAGCGCGGCATTTCCGAGGCTAAGGCGGAGGAGATTGTCAAGAACATGAGGGCAGCCAACCAGTACCAGGTACGTTCATGCCCCACACACCTCTCATTGACGAAAGCTCTTCTAACGTTTTGCAACAGGAGGATGTCTGGTCATAGACTCGGTCGCACACAGTACGCGGAGGGGTATTGCGTTAGAAGAAAAGAGGATGTTTGCTTGCGTATGACTGGACGCCATAGGTCCTCTATTAGGATATATGGTGGTTGGTTCTGGTATGGGATGTGTGCGCACGTCTTCTAAGCATAGGGCGGCGTATGTTATTGCATGTTGGAACAGGGAAATGACGGGAGTAATTTTTTTTTTCTCAGGATAAAGGGCTCTGCTCCCAGTCCTTTTTATGTGTTGTCTGTCCCTCGTATCCTTCGGGATCGAAAGCGAGAAGAGAGCGGGTGCGGCTAATTGGTTCAATTTGGCATATAACCTTTTTTATTTCCTGAACTCTTTCCCGTTGGCCTCCCCCCGCTGCTGTTGCTCATCTTCACACGTAGGTACACCTTTTTCTTTTCTCGTGGGCTGTGGAGCCTGTACCGAGAGATGACTTCGTTCAGAGTATAGACATTCGTGAGTACACACATTTCCACTGGGATGAGGCGACTTTGCATGTAACGTGTGAACTACTTCCCCTCAAGAATACGAAAAGAGAGAACATTTTCCTATTTTGGTATCCGCGAGCGGATAAGCTGGTTTGGTGAAGGGTGGGGGCAGTGGTTGCTTGCAGCTGCTCTTCTTTTTGTACGACGTTCAGACCTTGATTCGTAAGCAGGTCAGGTTGGGAAAACCATGAAATAGCTCCCAACCATGAGAATATGCTTCTCTTGCTATATCAGAGTACGTCTCACTACGCCATTGGGACGGGAGTGCGAGTCATCTCCCCCGCCTGGCCGATGAAGGAGCTTTCTGGCAAACATTTCCTCGTCTCTTGGTTTCTTGATGTTTAGTCAGATATCAGTCGAGATGGAGGCTCCACAGTGCAACACATACGGGTGACGCAACGGGATTCCTGTCGTTAACCGGTGTGAGGAGCGGGTTGAACGACCGGAGAGTGAGTGACTGGGACGAAATAAGCCAGACCCGGGCGCGGGACGGGATGGGGATCCGATCGCCCCCGCAACCTTAGCAGGGCCTCGATGCCAAGAGATGGGTGTCGGGGGGGTTGTCCATTGCCGGGTCTCAATCCCGGTCTTGCTGGGAAGCAAACAACCTCGAGTCTGCCTCCTCCCCTCCCTCCCCGATGTAAACATCGCACATAAGCGAGGCGGCCCCCTTCATGAAGCCTGCCCAACCGGGCCTGAAGGGATCAAGAAAGGCCCCCAGCATAGCAGGCTGCCGACAATGTGAGATCGCACCTCGATCCGATCAGATGCGTCGCCAGGGGCCCCGGGGCAACAACAATCAAGACACTGGGGGGGCAAGAAGGAAAGCCGAAGGAGCATTACCCCAACTAGGCCTGGTTGTGGTCGGAGACGGGCTTCCCTGCCGTCCCGTACGAGATGCCGCCCACTATCTCGCAGCAATTCCGTGCGATACTGTTCTGGTGTCTCTGGCAATGGTAGAGGCCCGGGACTGCCGGCTCCTATCTTGGCGGTGGAGCTTCGAGGAAATGCCCAAGACGTGGCGACTCGGGCGTCGCTGCAAGACGGCCGAGGCAGCATATTGTTCCATCACCCCCCTCATGCGGCCGACCAGTCCTGCCAAAATGGGCATCATCATTGTCCAATGAGCCCACACGTCTTGGCCCCTTGAGATAGAGGCAGCGGTACTGTCATCTTCTCTGGCAGCTGTTGTGATATGTCTGGACGACTTATTTGGCAGAGAGTCAAGGGGTACGAATGCCTGACATAATGCACCAACACCAAAACGACAACCTGCAGTAAACTGCATCACACAGGCCGACGATTGCCTTGACCACTGATTGCCGCTGCGAGATCGATCTCCGCCCCAGCCAATCTGCAATCTTTGCCTCTGACAGCCCGGATATTCCTTACCGCCACTTTGGACAAGTTCAGGGCTACCCACCTGTCATCTTGTCTGTCTCTTTGCAGAAGGGTGGCTGCCCAACTATCCGGCCACGACGCCGCTGAAGGTGACAGGTCTTTCGATAGTCAGTCCACACTGTCGCCTGAGCCAGAGTAGATAGTTGACAGACTTCTCTCAGTCTTGTGCCTAAATTGGCCTGGACCGCAGGTTAGCGGGATGGGGAAAGGTGCCCTGGGGCAGCGGGAAGTGTGTAGATCGTGCTTTAACGTCGTTCTCGTCGGAATTCAGCCTCAAAAACTTTCTTGTGACTTCACGAAAAGCTTGCATAGCATCAGGTAGACGACGAGCAGCCGACAAAAGAAAACCGAGCAGGGTTCAATGAGAATCCTATAGCTGGGTTCGTCTCATGGAGTGCGTGAAAAAATGAGCGGCACGGCTTCCTCCATCCCACCCCACGTCGTTTCTTTTTCCTGGCGCCGGCTTAAGCAGGGAAGACGCATGTTTAGTCTTCAGGTCTCAGCCAAACACAGGGAATTCGCTGGGATGGAGGGCTCGTCTGCTCTCTTCGGTTCGGTTGGTTTGGATTCGAAATTGGAATAGCCATATGGCAAGACTCGTGGCTCGACTGGGTTGTGCTCCGCAGAGTTATTCTGGAACCGCGTCGAGGTTCTGACGCACAACCACTATGATCTGCTCAATGTCACTACCCACTCAAAGACCGGGGATTATTGCAAACCCGTTGTCCTCTTGAGACGCAGCATGACCGGAGAAGGCCATCTTGCAGGATTCGTCTAGCCATGTGCCTCGAGAAAGGTCTCAGGTACCCGCTTCGCCACGTCCGCCGGCTCTGGCCTTCCTTCAAAACCAGTGCGCCAGATCACGCCAGCCCCAGACTATCGTGAAGTGCAAGCCGCATGCCTCCTATTCCAAAGGTGGCTAGGGCCTGTTTCGTCTCCGAGTGAAAGGTTCTCAACAAAAAATAAGAAAGCGCGGATTCGGCCAATCTGGACGAACCACCTTCCACCCATCTTCCGGACTGCAGATTGCCTCTACCTGGCACTCAACGTCTCGTTTGGCAAGTCGGTTCGGCTTCGGCTGCCTCGATGCAATGATGTGCACCCTTGATCCTGGTGTTCGAGACTGCCAGATGTCAGGTGGCCAGTCGTCTTCCAGCAGGCGTGTGGGCGTGGTGGGTAGAGAGGTGCTTTGCCTGCGAATGTAGATGCAGCGTGCCCAGTGATCTCTGTCAGCCATTGGCTTGCATCTGAACACTGATGTCTATGGGGATCAACTGCAGGTCGCAGACTTCAGGCTGGCCCTTTGCAGGAGAGACACCACAGGCAGCCCGAATTTCCTGAATCTCTGTGATCCGACAGCCACCTCTCTCTCTGCTTCTTGACGCTAACCCTGTCTCAGAGCCAGTGATCAGAAAAGCAACGAGGCGGGTGGACCATCACTCTATGACAACCACGCTTGGCTGCAGGGCAAGGGCTCTGGTCCGCAAAGCAGCGTGACTTGGATGCGTAGCATCCCATATAGAAGGGCAGATATCCCTCCTGCCCTCCCAGGTGTCCCCTATTTGTTCGGAAGATGGTACCCAGATAAACTTTTCTTCGCTTGCTTGACAAATCGTTCGTGGTTGAGCGGCTATTGGTATTCTTAGGACAAACGGACGGTGCATGGCGGTTGCTTTTTGATATCGGGATTTCCTTGTCGGTTTGGGTACTTGCAGCCTCGTCTTTGGGGACATTTCTTGGAGATCGGACCGACGCAGACCACCAGTTGCGGACACGCGTGTCGCCAACAGCATCACCGTGGCATTCGGACGACTTAAAGAAGAAGCTCGGCCGAGATCATAGGCCAAGGTTGGTGGTCTCTGACTTATGATTCCGGGAAGAAACTGACGGCGTCTGCAGACATCAACATTATTAGAAACTGGTCGACATCTTCTGTCATCAATTGACAAGATACCGGGGAGAGAGTCCAACTACCTTCACTGCTACGAGGATTTTGGTCTCATCGAAGAACTCGCCGTGTTTCTCCTCAGGACGACAGTAAGCCAACCGGAGCAGCACCCATTCATTCTCTCCTAACTCTCTGGTTGCGCACCAGGAGGAGCGTCGGCACCGAGACATCATTCAAGAACGTGGCAGTCGCACTCCAGACCCTGCTGGCTGTAACCACCAAGGAGACAAGTCGAGATTTCCGGAGTCGCTCATTTCTTTCTGTTGCCCTCGATATCGTCAGTAAACATCTCGTCGAGAAGGAATCAGCTAGTCTGGCCCTATCGAGCCATCCTTATCACTATCGCTTGCTTGTGTAAAAGTGGGAAGTCAAGAAGGATCTCAGCACATTTCCCCGAGGAAAGGAGGGCAGCCGGTGACATACTTCAAGGCAGGTAAGTCCATGCTCCTCAGGGGGTCCCGCCAACTTGGGAAAGCATCAGACCCGCGGGGACATTGCTGATGGGAAGGTGACAGGCAGGAACAGCATCTGTGAAGGAAGTCAGGCCCCGCAAGGAGCTCCCGCCCCGGCCATCTGGGAAAGAATCACCTTCCGGTGTCTCCGCTGACATCGTCACCCCCTTCTGTGTCTTCCTCCCAACAACATCATCTCCTTCCCAACCAAGCATCAAAATACGTTAGATTGCCTTCCAGAAAGACCATTCTGGCAGCTTCCTCCTCTTCAAAGGGGCATTGACTGGAAAGGAAGCAAGTATCCTTAGGTATGGAGTCCAGCATCCGTCGCCCCTTTATTATCTCCTCGTCTCCCGTCATCCCCCCTCCTCCATCTCTTCTCCCGACCACAGCATCACCACCACTCTTGTTCCAACCATTCTCCCACAGTCTCTTTGACTCAGTTGCTCCCGATAGCTTGTTCCATCTTTTTTACTGATCACTCGCTTCTCCACAGAGTCTTTGGTAACAACATTTGCCATTGTCGGCGTCGATCGAGCTCGTCCTGGTTCCAAGGCCTTGATTCATCTCCAGACAACAAAGGTGAGTGGCGATGACATCCGACGTTGGCCCCTTTACACTTCAAGGGCTTTTCCCCGTGTCCTGGACCTCATCTGCATCCATGTCTGCGTCAAGTTCCTCCAATGCCAGGTCCAGGAAAACGGGCGTCCATTTCCTGTCATCATGCCTCAGATTGGAGCCACACTGGTCCTCACCTTCGTTGACTTCCGCTGGTCAATGCATCGTTAATATTGACTGAGTTCCCCCTCCAGGTTCCCCCAATTAACCACTCTCCCCGCTTCTTGGAAGCATCTGGCATCGTTCGAAGTAAGTTGCTCTCGGAACACCTCCCTGTCACACCACCATTCACGGGCGTCGTCTCCTCGCAATCATATAGTCACTGACAGCAGCCTTTCCAGACCTCGGACATGACTATGTCTTATCAGACTCACGCCATGGACTCCAAGCACTCCGTTGCCTTCGCCGGAGCCGGCAACCACGTCCCTCAGTATCCTGAGAACCAGCTTCCCGGCATGGTGTCCAACGTCGACTCCTTGACCGGTGCCATGAGCTCGTTCCAGGGAATGTCTCTGGGCCATAGCATGGGTCACAATGGCACCGGCATGGGCCAGATGAGCGCCCATACGTACATGGTTCCTCAGGATTACATCCTCGCTCCCCATCTGCCCGGTGCCGCTATGGGCATGGACCAGCTCTCTCAAGGTCCCTATGGCCCCGCCGCCGGCGGCTATCTGGCTGCCCCTGGACAGTTCAATCCTTACGTCCCCTATGGCATGATGCCGTTCACCCCTGGTCGTGCAGTCAGCGGCAACGCGGTCCTCCAGGATCGTACGAACCGCAACCACAACGACGTTCCTGGTCTTGAGAACCGCCGTCACAGCGGTGGTTCTTACAGCACCACAGAGTCAGCTCCCACGACTCCATTCTACAACGGTGCCAAGAATGACAAGGGCCCTCGCGTCGCTGCTCTCGATCGTTCTACTTACACCACTCCATCTCCCCAACAGATCGTTGGTCCCAACATGTTCGTTGAACCTGCTGCCAAGCACGGCGTCATCAGCATTCCGGTTGACCGCAACCTGGAGGAGATGCTCAAGCAAGAGCCTCCTATCCCCAAGGCTGTCCCCGCCGTCTTCACTCCTGCTGCTCAGATGAAGACTCTGGACCAGAGCCTGGAGAACCGCATCCCCGGCAACCGCAATGTCTACATTCGTGGTCTTCACCCCACCACTGATGACGAGCTCCTGTACCGCTTCGCATCTCGTTTCGGTGAGGTCGAGACTTCCAAGGCCATCATCGATACCGCCACTGGTGCTTGCAAGGGCTTTGGCTTCGCCAAGTTCTTTGACGTTCGCGACTCGGAGATGTGCATTCGGGGCTTCCATCGTCTGGGATACGAGGTCGGCTTCGCTCGTGTAAGTCATTCGTCACTCCTCCATGCAAGGGAATCGTCTGACATTTCTTCTAGGAGTCTTTCAACTCTCGTCTCAAGGCGGAGGGCGACGAGGGATCTACCAACTTGTACATCTCGAACCTCCCCAAGAGTCTTACCGAGAACGTGAGTGCCATCATTCACACAGACAAGATTGACTTGGCTGACTTTCCCAGGACCTCGGCGACATTTTCAGGGGCTACCATATCATGTCCTCCAAAATCCTTCGTGACAGCATGGGCAACAGCCGTGGCGTTGGCTTCGCTCGGTAAGCTTGCTCTCGTCTCTGATGCTTTGGGATCTGGCACTGACAACATCACCAGCTTCGAGTCTAGAGACGTCTGCGACGCTGTCATCAAGCAGTTCAACGGCATCCCCATCGGCGAAGAGGGAATGGTCATGAACATCCGCTATGCCGATACTCCTGGTCAGAAGGAGTTGAAGCGTGTCACTGCCGAACGTCGCCAGTTCCGAACCAACGAGTACAACATTGGTGCCTACGGCACTCCTCTTGTTGGCATCCAGCCCAACATGTACAACCAGCCAGCTTGGAAGCGTGCCTTGCATGCAACCGCCCACACGTGAGTGTTCCTTCGGTCTGTCTCAGAAGGCAAACACTGACCTTGCACAGCGCATATGCGCCTCGCTCTTTGACTGGCGGTTTGGATCGCATGGGCAAGGGCGTCAAGTCTGAGGGCTACCAGGCGGGCAACACTGTTCAGGGAAAACCCCAGTACTGTGACCACCCTCGCCATTGGAGCGTTCTTCTTGACTAACTTGCTTCTGCAGATCGGCCGTTGAGGTCTCCGTCGAGGCCAGCAATGCCGACGATAGCGACGAGGGCGTGACAATCCATGCTGACGCGACCACACCGGTCATTGTCAGCACCCAGTCTTCGCCCGTTGTGAAGAAGGAGAGAAAGGAGCAAAAGGAGCAGAAGTGAGAGAATTGTCAGGAGCATTTGCATTTTCGGGGTACATCATTCACGTTTTGCCGCACAGTCTTCGGGTATTCTGGGCGCCGCAACAAATGGCAGTATCGGTTTTTGATCAGGGAACATGTTATGCTCTGAGGTAGCTGATACTCTTGCCGCATTCAGCCCGGTTGGGCCAGCTCTAATTCTTCTTGTACTTTAGCTTTTTTGGGGGGCAATTCAATTGGGACGGAGCTTTGTCCTTTGCCGTGCTTATTTGTCCAATGTTTTGTTGTGACGTGCCATCCAACACCGAATCGAATTTCAACCATGTGATGCTTGACGGCGACACGAAGAGGGATGGACGAATTTCAATCGCGTTTGTTTTAAAGTGATGTGTGATGTCTACGTTACCGTCAACTTCGAAAACTTTTGGGTATCTATTTGTTCCTGTCCCTCGCCAGCCTTGTCTTCATGGCCACCGACAACAGGCTCTTCGTCCTCCGCCTCGTCGTCGTCGACGTCCTCCTCATCATCATCTTCCTCCTCATCATCATCGTACTCCTCTCCAGCCTCGCCGTCCAGGTCATTGTCTTTGGATGAGGCCTGCTCTTGAATGGCCTTCTCCAGATCCTTGGCCATCTTCTTGGTGAAGCCAGATGCCTCGACGGTTGCGTCGAGGCGGGTCGCACCATCCTTTCCAACCGTTTTCTTTGCATCCTTGTAAAAGGGCCCCGGGGTGGTGGGTGTGAAGTGGAATCTCTTTTGGAAGAATCGCTTGATGCAGTTGACATCTCGGTCAAAGTACATTTCAGCGTTAGTGTGCTCCATTGAAACCATTTGTGGGAAGTCGATGACAATGGGAACTAGCTTGATGGATTCCTCCTCGCCTTCCTCTGTCTTCGTGGTGGTCGTCTCTTCCTTGATCAGGATGTTGAATTCATTGAAATCACCGTGGATCAGTCCATGTTTGGCCAAACGCAGGATCAGATCGATCAGCTCGGCGTACAATGGAGCCGGGTCCGGAACTGCAGATATCTGGCGAAGGGGGAAGGAGTCGATGAAGGACATGACGATGGTGTGTCGGTTCTGGGCAATGGGGTCGGGTACGGGGAAGCCTTCTGCCTTGAGCGCCTTCATGAACGCAAACTCCTTCATGGCAGCTAAGCGCGAGAGGTACATCCATGATCCCGACTGGTTCTTCTTGAGATAGTCTCGGTTGGACTTGACGGTACGGAAAGAAATGCGACCCAATCTGTGGATCTTGAGGATGAGCTGCTTGCCCTTGTCGTCGGCAACCATCATGATGTCACTCTCCTTTCCAACACCGACTCTGCTTCCCACGCTGTAGACCTCCTTTCGCGTCGAGTAGGTGTGCATGGCAAGGTAGTCGAGACCTCCATAGGACAATCGGTAACCGTCATACTTGGCCTCCTTGACGCGGGCAATGAGGCCGACCTTGGCGAGGTTGGAGATGGACTTGTGCACGCCATTTGCGCCACCACGGAGTCGCGACAGCTTCTCGATCAATACGGTCGGAACCAGCTCGTGGTTTTTGCTGCCTTGCTCAACCTGGGGCATCTGTAAGTGGGCTGCGAGAGGTCATGGAGGGGTAGAATCCGTACAGCTGCGAGGACTTTCCAGTCCTCAGACGCCAGATGGCGCAGCGCCTTGGTGTCCAAATGCATCTTTCAGAGTTTGCAATTGCCCTAGTTGGGTTTGACGGGGTTTCTATGCTGTAAATCGACGCTTGCACGGGGAACCGAGATATCACACCTCGTTTCGCGGCCCAAGTCAAACGAAAAGTTCGATATTTTGCCCACCATCAAGGTGGGATGGCTTATCGATAAGACCCGGCCCCGGGATACTTGCGACGGAACCGGCAGGACGATTGATGACAAGTCCGGGTCACGTGCCTCAAAGGTCTGTGCACAGCAAGCAGGCTGCAAGGCTGCTCGCGTAACCAGGGACGGGAGCTTCGATGTTGCTTAGCTTTACAACAAAGCTCTCCCACCTTCCATCCCTCTCGATTTCAACCACTCACGACCTCAACTTCTCCCGACAGCAATCATCGACCGGTGTATTATTTCCTATCAATACTTCCGTCTCCGCGCCCATTCTTGACAAAAATCCCGAGGACGCATCCCGCCCGCCCAGAGTCCACAACACTACGTCAAGATGGCGCAGGACAGCGAGAAGCCCACCGCCGCCGACAAGGGCAAGGGCAAGGCCGTGGAGGACGGCAAGAAGGACAAGACCCAGGTCAACGGCAAGAAGGAGGATGAGAAAATCATTGATTGTGAGAGCTACTCAGGCCGAGCTGGGACGTGCTGGTGGCTAACCGTTTGCAGCCGCGGAGGAGCTCAGCGAGGAGGACCAACAGCTCAAGAACGAGCTGGACATGCTCGTCGAGCGTCTGACGGTGCGTGCAGTCTCGCCAAGGAGGGTTTTATCGAATTTTATGCTGACAATTGAACCCAGGAATCCGACTCCTCCCTCTACAAGCCGGCCTTGGAAGCCATGAAGAACTTCATCAAGACGTCGACCTCGTCAATGACGGCCGTGCCGAAGCCCCTCAAGTTCCTCAGACCACACTACGAGACGATGACAAAACTATACGAGGACTGGCCAGAGGGCGACAACAAGGTCTCACTCGCGGATGTCCTGTCAGTGATTGGCATGACGTATTCAGACGAAGACCGACAAGATACCCTCAAGTACCGCCTGCTGGCACCGTCATCCGATATTGGCTCCTGGGGTCATGAATACACCAGGCATCTGGCCCTCGAGATTGGTGAGGTCTACGGAAAGAGGATAAACGCCGACGAGCCCACGAAGGACCTGGTCGATCTCGCCCTAATCCTCATTCCTCTGTTCCTCCAGAGCAACGCCGAGGCCGATGCCGTAGACCTGATGAGCGAACTCGAGATCATGGACCAGATCCCCAACTACCTCGACAAGGACACCTACGGACGCGTGTGCCTGTACATGGTCAGCATGGTCAACCTCCTCACCTACCCCGACAACGAGCTCTTCCTCAGGACCGCCCACGACATCTACCTCAAGTACAAGGAGTACACTCTGGCAATGACCCTGGCTATCCGTCTGAACGACATCGACCTGATCAAGGATGATTTCGAGAAGGCCGGTGACCCCGCCCTCAAGAAGCAGCTCGCATTCTTGATTGCGCGCCAACGGATCGTGCTGGACTTGCCCACCGATGAGGGCGACAATGCGATCGTCGAGTGCTTATCCAACCTCAAGCTCTCTGACCACTTCAAGTCTCTGGGTAAGGAGCTCAACATCCTTGACCCCAAGACGACCGAGGACATCTACAAGAGCCATCTCGAGAGCAGCCGTGTTGCTGGAATGACCAACCTGGATTCCGCCAGGCACAACTTGGCCGCTGCCTTTGTGAACGCCTTTGTTAATGCCGGCTTTGGCAACGACAAGATGATGCTGGTGGAGCAGGACAAGGAAAGTTGGGTGTGGAAGACGAAGGGCGACGGCATGATGTCGACAGTGGCTTCCTTGGGTACTTTGCTCCTGTGGGATGTCGAGGCCGGGTTGGACAAGATCGACAAGTACACGTACGCTGCAGAGCCCGAGATCCTGGCTGGTTCCATGCTTGCTATTGGTATCATGAACTCCGGAGCCCGCGTTGACTCTGAGCCCGCATTGGCTCTGTTGGGTGACGAGGACAAGCTACACCACAAGAACCCCCTCGTCCGGACGGCCTCCATCATGGGCTTGGGTCTCTCCTACGCTGGTTCCAACAACGAGATGCTGCTGGAGCTCTTGCTGCCCATCATCACCGACTCTTCCCAAGAGATGCAGATCTCCGCCATGGCTGCGTTGTCCTGCGGTCTCATCTTCACGGGCTCTTCTAACCCCGAAGTTAGCGAGGCGATCGTCACCACGCTGCTGGACGACGAGCGCAAGAATCAGCTCACCGACAAGTGGACCCGATTCCTTGCCCTTGGTCTCGGTCTGCTCTTCTTCGGCCGCCAAGAGGAGGTGGATGTCATTCTTGAGACACTTAAGGCTGTTGATCACCCCATGGCTAAGCCCACAGCCGTTCTGGCGGAGATTTGCGCCTGGGCGGGCACTGGTGCCGTCCTGAAGATTCAGGAGCTCCTGCACATCTGCAACGAGCACATTGAGGACTCTGACGAGAAGAAGGGCGACGAGCTCCTCCAGTCGTATGCCGTCCTCGGTATTGCCCTCGTTGCGATGGGCGAGGATGTCGGCCAGGAGATGGTTTTGCGTCAGTTCGGTCACCTCATGCACTACGGCGAGCCCAATATCAGGAGGGCAGTTCCCCTGGCCATGGGTCTCATTAGCCCCAGCAACCCCCAGATGAAGGTCTACGACACGCTCTCAAGATACAGTCACGACAACGACAACGATGTTGCCATCAACGCCATCTTCGCCATGGGTCTGTTGGGTGCTGGTACCAACAACGCCAGATTGGCTCAGCTACTCCGCCAGCTGGCCAGCTTCTACCACCGTGACCAGGAGTCTCTCTTCATGGTGCGCATCGCGCAGGGTCTTCTGCACATGGGCAAGGGAACCATGTCTGTCAACCCCTTCCACACGGACCGCAACGTCCTCTCCCGTGTTGCCGCGTCCGGTCTGCTCTCAGTGCTGGTTGCCATGATCGACGCGAAGCAGTTCATCACATCAAACTCACACTACCTGCTTTACTTCCTGGTCACAGCGATGCACCCCCGTTTTCTGGTGACGCTGGACGAGGACCTCAAGCCCCTCAAGGTCAACGTCCGCGTTGGTCAGGCGGTGGACGTTGTCGGCCAGGCCGGCCGCCCCAAGACGATCACGGGCTGGCAAACACAGAGCACGCCGGTCGTCCTGGCGTACGGAGAGCGTGCCGAGCTTGAGGACGAGCAGTACATCAGCTTGAACAGCACACTAGAGGGACTGGTCATTCTGAAGAAGGTGAGCTAATTTTATTTCCGTGGATGTCTTCGGAGATTGATGCTAACGAATGATAGAACCCCGACTGGGAGGCGGACAAATAGAGCGTTATGACTGATTTGGGGTCTTGGGATCGTTGGTTCAGGCTCGGGGCTGGGACACGATACACTGTATAGTAATTCTACATCTGCGAGTGGCATGCGGAACAGCATCAGACAGATGGGATCCCACGAATAGACGGATCGATATTGCAATGACACGGCGTTGTTTTACCCTTTCTAAAGGAAGTTCTTTCATTGTCAGGCCGTGAACTGAGGTTTGGTGGTTGGAGGGTTCAGAGGCTACTCTCGAGCGCAGCGAGTTGCCATGATGACCGTGATGTCGTGCACGATATGCTGCCCACTGCTCAAGTTTTGACAAAGTTGGCACAGAAGCAGGCGAACTAGCCAGCCCAGAATGCTCAGGTCACGCCGAAAATTGCTCATTGAGTCACAGAACGAGAGAGGAAGAGGGAGATAATAGCGGCCACGATGAATTGTCGTCCGTCTTCCTTGTACGTAACACACGTCACAATGGTTGGTGGTGGGATATTGCCTGTTCACGATACGGGGAACGGGGAAGACGGGATAGATAGGCATAGGGGGGACCCTTGACGGGGGACGGAGAGGCATGCAGGCCCTCCACTGCAAACTGCACCACCAAGCTGAGGGAGTGATTGGGGACGGCACGGCGTAGGACGCCGATTTGCGGGTTGCGACAGTGGTGTTCGCCCCTCCTGGGTGTCGTTCGGCTTCGCTAGTGCGTGTTGGTGGGAGGGTCGGCCATCCAGATGTGGGCAACGACAAGCATCGGGTGCGCGGCGGGGGGACCGGGGGACGGGGTTAGGAGGGAGGGGCGATGGGCAAGCAGGCATCGCATCGGATAGTGTACTTTTTTTTTTGGTGGTGGCCAGGTGAAAGGAGGAAAAAGCGATGGGCTGGTCGGGCCGTTGGGCGGTGCTTGAATCCGGGGTCCCGGTCGGTTTGCGCGGCGGAGCCGGACGATGGCCGTGTTCGTGTTATCTCTGGGGTGTGTTTGGGCGGTGGATGTTTTTTTTTTCTGGTGATGGGTGATGGTGCATGGCTGGTATGGACGGGAAAGCGAAGAGCTGAACGTGAGGTTGGGGGAGATGGTGAGAGACATGCTTAATGCAGCATTTCAGCGGCCTTTCCCTGTTATGTCATTGGCTGGTGAGTCAGTCGATTCCAAGATTGATTGCATGGCAGATCAGTTGCGGAGAGCGTGCGTGCGCCCTGTAAGTGACGCGCTTGTATCCGTACTCTGTGAGGTAGGTAGGCAGGTTCTCACAATGGCGACTAAGGCAGGCCGAGGAGGATGACAGGACAACCCGTGGACGGGATGGCTTGGCGAGGTGGTAGGCAGCCAAGTAACGCAATTGCAGGCGGGCAGACAGGCTGGTCCGAGTGGGTATGGCGACATGGAAAGCACCAACCGCCATGGTCTAGCCGCATTTTCCCATGACAGATCAGAGGGACACGGCGGGCAATGGCGACCGCCGGGGAGGCAAGCAGGGTCGGAAGGAGGGGGGACCCTGGGAAACGCAGCTCCCGTCCTTGTCGGCCGGCGCGATCTTGCTCACAATTATTACGGGCGCGTCTTAAGATGGTCAGATTCCCCAGCTTTTGCCTCGGGAACCACTCATACTGCATCGTCCAATATCAACCAACCTTGCTGGAGGTGTGCCACGCCGTGGGCAGCGAGCCGCGCTTACTTGCCTATCTATCTATCTGGTCTGCCCGGTACCCTTCTCCGACTCCTTTTCTCCCCGAGTTTTCTCCTATCGTTGTTTTGCTTCCTGGCATTGTCGTCGCCGTTGCTGACCTGCTGGGAGACGAAGAAAAAAAGAAACGAATCATACGACGAGGTTTCACGGGCCATTGGTACGCCTGCGACGTTGTGTGTCCGTCTCTGCTGGCGCATAAGAGTAATACATCGGGAGCGCAACCGGCCCTTTTGGAGGAGTGAGCACACCGGTCTCGGCACACCACGCCGCTCATCGCCTTGTTTATATTGCCGCCGTCTCACAAGACATTCAAGACACGAGCTTCCGGCCGGATTGGATTTGGCTTTGCGATCACTTACATCATTGCGCCGGACTGTCGACCGTTGAAAAACCAAAGCTTCAGAGAAAGACAGTCGGCCGGCTGAATAGGGAAAACAAGGGAATCTTCAGCAATCAACATCAATCACCGATAACATGGGCGACGACCGCTCAATTCCAATCAAGGCGGCATCCTCAAGCTGCGACTTCGTCTCGCAGCTCAGCTCCTCTTTCCGCTCAGGGACACCAACCGCCCAAGAACTCCTGGCCAGGGATCTGGCAGAGTGCTCAGACGAAGAATATGTCGACGAGAACGAGGATGCTGTCGGCTCCGCCTCAGAGTCCGACGAGCAGGAAGGACCTCTGTTCTACCGCCGACCCAGCGGTGTCGCCTTTGGCACATCGCGCCCGGTCATGAACCCGCAGACTGTCGACTTGGAGGAGCCGCCATTCCTGACCCGTGTCGAGAAGAAGCAGTCACGCGACGCTGAGCGGAGTCTACTCCGCGACAACCACGTTCTCCCGCCAAAACACCCCCGACCACCACACGAGCCTTTCTACCGCCGCGCATACCGTCGTCTCTTCAGCACAAAGGTCCCGCTTGAGCCTCATGATGAGGAAGCCCCGCAGATTGTCGTCCGTCGTCCGACCGAGTCAACTCCCCTGTTGGCCGGTGCCACCCCCGCGCCCGGGGCCCCGGAGGACGGCCACGAGCACCTCAACGAGCAATGGGGAGCTGCCGTCGCGACGGGCCACCTCCGCACGACATGGCAGCGCGAGTCCAAGACTATAGTTCAGTATGCGGCTCCCCTAGTTGTTACGTTCATGTTGCAGTACTCTATCAACGTCGTGTCCATCTTCACCGTTGGTCGCATCGGCAAGATGGAGCTCGGCGCCGTCAGTCTGGCGTCCATGACCGCGACCATTACCTGCTACGCCCCCTTCCAGGGTCTCGCAACCAGTCTCGATACTCTCTGCGCCCAGGCGTACGGCTCTGGGCATCGTCACTTGGTCGGTCTGCAGCTGCAGCGCATGACGTACTTTCTGCTCATGTGCTTCCTGCCGTTGGCCGTTTTATGGTTCTTCGGAGACGCAGTTCTAGGCGCCATCATCCCGGAGCCTGAATCCGCGCGGCTTGCGGGCACTTACCTGCGTGTGCTGATTCTGGGCGGTCCAGCTTTCGTTTGCTTCGAAGGCGGGAAGCGGTTCGTGCAGGCGCAGGGCCTTTTTCAGGCAACGACGTGGGTGCTCCTGATTGCGGCGCCCATCAATGTCTTTGTCAACTGGTTTCTGGTCTGGCATCTCAACTGGGGCTACATTGGCGCGCCCGTCGCCGTCGTCTTCACCCAGAACCTGCTTCCGCTGCTGCTGTTCCTCTACGTGCGCTTCGTCAACGGCTCTCAATGCTGGGGCGGTTTCAGCAGTCGCGCCCTGTCCAACTGGGGACCCATGCTGCGCCTGGCGCTGCCTGGTATGATCATGATCGAGGCCGAGTACATGGCGTTCGAGGTCCTGACGCTGTTCTCGAGCCATTTTGGAGCAGAGTACCTGGCGGCGCAGAGCATCGTGCTCACACTGACGGCCATCACGTACCAGATCCCATTCCCCGTCAGCATCGCCGCGTCCACCAGAATTGCCAACCTCATCGGTGCAGGGTTGGTGGATGCGGCAAAGACTACCGCCAGAGTGGTAAGTTTCCACTAGCCTTCCCGCTTGAATCGTCTGAATTTCTGTCACTTGTTTCGGGATTTAAAGTAGGATAAGCTAACGTATTGCGCCAGGCATTCGCCGCAGCTCTCATCGTGGGCCTGTTCAACTTCACGGTGTTCAGCAGCCTGCGTTTCCAGGTGCCCAAGCTCTTCACGAGCGACGAGGAGGTCATCGCCATCGTGGCGGACGTGCTGCCGCTGTGCGCGCTGATGCAGGTCTTTGACGGCCTCACCGCGGGTGCTCACGGGCTGTTGCGCGGCATCGGGCGGCCCGCTATTGGCGGGTACACCAACCTGGTCGTGTACTATCTTATTGCGCTGCCGGTGTCTTTCGGGACCGGGTTCGGGCTCGACTGGAAGCTCAAGGGGTTGTGGACCGGCGTCACGGGCGGTCTTGCGCTGTAAGTGTTTTTCCTACATTTCTCTCCTCCCGTTGGACAGTGCAGCGGGTCATTTCTCCCTCGGTGATGAAACGAATGCTGACGGTTGTTTTGAACGTAGTGTCTCTGTGATTGAGTACGCTTTCGTCGTCCTCTTTGACTGGAACCAGGCGGCGAGGGAAGCGGAGTCGAGGAACAGCGCCCAGTGAAACGAGAGGGGCTCCTTGGCCGTGGGGGGGATGTTGCTTTATGACAAAAAGTCCTTGCGGGTTGACATATATGATGACATCGCTGTTGCGTTTTTGGAGCGATCGGATCGTTTTAAGCAAGAAAAGTTCTGCTTTAGCATATACATACACAGATGAAGGGGGAAAGTTGCCTAGGAAAGAGGAGGTCTTGTTTTAATCATAATGCGCGACGATGATGTCCATGATGCATTCTGTAGCGTCTCAAGTTTGTAGTCGTTTTCTTCATACTTGATGAGTAGCACGGCAAGCAAGTTAATCTCCCATTGGATTGATCACCTTGATCGTAGGATTAAATCTGAGCGGCAGGAGAAGGACTTCTCGAACGAAGGATTGCGTTTCAAGTTCGTTCTTTTACCACCTCAGCGGTGTCTCTAGGGAAGTTTTCTTCGACTGCGACATGGGAAGCTCAGACGATGACGGACGTCCGTGGTTTTTTTTTGCCCTCGTTTTGGTAGGTTCGTTCAAGATGGTGGGAGGGTTCCTAAAGGGCTTGGCCGGTGCGAGACGCGCGATGCGGCGGTCGGGCTTGGAGAGTTTTGGAAATCTGAGGACGTGTGGCGAGAGACTGTTTTCTGTCTCGAAGGGGTTTTTGGAAGATGGACGAGAGATTTGGTATAGATAGATTGATTTAAGTGTTGCTACCGAGCTGGAGAGAGTACTTCGGGCGAAGATAGGTTGAGGCTCTGTGAGTTGACAGCGCGGAAACATTCACAATGTTTCCGTGAGCCTTTTGTGTCCGAATACCCGCAATACGCTCGCTGCAGAAAAAGTATCCGTGTTGGGCTTGGTCTTGCAAGGGTCGATACCTTATGACATGACAGCAGCCCCCAAGAGTGAAGGTTGGTTGGCTCGGTGGGGAGGGCGCCGGGGGCCTCGACCAACCCCTCCGTTCAGCAGCTTGCACCACCCCGTGGCCGAAGCGAGGCGGTGTTTCCCCCAAACAGCTTTCCCAAATGCTTGCTGCTTACATCCATGTGGCCGCCGTCGTGTAAAGTGGGTGTTGGAGGGAAAGCATACAGTGAATGATAGCTCCAGCTCCAGCTCCAGCTCCAGTGCCTATTTTGCCGCTTACCGCGCTACCGCCGCGGGTCATTTAATCAGTGCAGGGGCAGGGAGTGAGGGGCACTGTTTTTTTTTTTTTCCCTTGGTGCTGTCGAGTAGCCAGACCAACCAGGAACACCAATCAGTGTCCCAACGAAGCTTGAACCCCTCCTTTTTTTTCTCTGCTCGCCGCCATTTTAAACTTGAGAGGGGCGTGTGTGGGAAAACTGTCCGATCTTCAAACACACCCACTCTAGGTATCCTCGCACTTTCGCACTTTTGGGGGGAAGCTCCGACCGCGGCTGCTTGTGTGTTCGGTTCTATATATTGCACGGCAATCTCCCGGGACCTTCCTGCCTGACTCTTGGTCGATGTCGTTGTTACGGTAAATTTGTACCTTTAAGAGTATAGCCACAAGCACAGCTTTGCGCGCGCGCAACCACCCACCATATCACGAAACGAAACGAACAAGTGTTAGAGAAAGAAAAGTAGCAAAGATGTCGACCACGACAACGACGACCGGCACCGAGGCCATCACGGCCGAGTCGATCCTCCGCCTGTTCCCCGACATCGACACGAGCACCGAGGCGCTGAGCGGTCACGATGCCGAGCAGATTCGCCTCATGGACGAGGTCTGCATTGTCCTTGACGAGAATGACAAGCCCATTGGCAACGCGAGCAAGAAGGCTTGTAAGTTTGGAGCTCCCCCCTCTTCCCCCTTCCTAGCATGCCTTCCTCTGGCATACGACCGAGGAGGCATTCAGCACTACTCGTCAAGGAAGGATAGGAACTAATCTTTCCTCCGCTACGGAATAGGCCACCTCATGACCAACATCGACAAGGGCCTGCTGCACCGCGCCTTCTCCGTCTTCCTCTTCGACGCGGACAACAAGCTGCTGCTGCAGCAGCGCGCGACGGAGAAGATCACGTTCCCGGACATGTGGACCAACACGTGCTGCTCGCACCCGCTGGGCATCCCCGGCGAGACGGGCAGCAACCTGGAGGACTCGGTGGCGGGCGTCAAGAACGCGGCGCGGCGCAAGCTCGAGCACGAGCTCGGCATCGACCCCAAGCAGGTGCCGTTCGACGACTTCCACTTCCTGACGCGCATTCACTACAAGGCGCCTAGCGATGGCAAGTGGGGAGAGCACGAGAGTGAGTTTTTTGTTGTTGCTTTACTGTGGCTTTCTTGTGTATTGAGAGTGCTGACGTGGACGACGCAACAGTCGACTACATCCTCTTCATCAAGGCCAAGGTCGACCTCAACCCCAACAAGAACGAGGTCCAGGCGACGCAGTACGTCAGCGCCGACGAGCTCAAGAACCTGTTCAAGCAGCCCGACCTCAAGTTCACGCCGTGGTTCAAGCTCATCTGCGAGAGCATGCTGTTCGAGTGGTGGGGCAGCCTCGAGTCTGGGCTGGACAAGTACACCAACGAGCAGGAGATTCGCCGCATGTAAACGCCGGAAGAAGAAACAAATGCTTCAATGGAAAAAAACAGGATATGAGCATTTAGACGCGGGAGTTTCTTGTTATGTCGAGGTGTAGCTGCGGTTTCGCGTTGTTTTTTTCCTTGATTTATGATAACCTAGATATCCAAACACGCCGCCTTTCTCTTGTCATACGTTATGAATGTGGATCTCAGCCTTGTTAGACACAAGTGAAAAGGAGCATCGAAGCATGGGAGGCTGGTACCAGCGTGGAATACGCAGTGATGTTTCGTCACGCCGCAAGGTACAGAGATCCAGGCCGTAGAGAACTCTACATCGTGGATCCTGCCGGGACCAAGGTTAGGGATAGGCGGTGATTCAATCGAGCGTCGAAAGGCGCCACAATATGGAATATTTTTGAAGTTTGGACGCCAGGAAAAACACAAAGAAGTGTCTAAGGCGGAAGCTGCCAAGACGAATGATCAACCATCACTTTCACTGCATCGCATGGTCAATTACCTCGTGCTATGATTCAAATGATGGAGAAGAACATATTGATTAGGATGGTGAATTAACCTGGGCTATGGCACCAGAAACTTGCCTTCTATCAGCGGCTTGCCACGCCATCCAACGTTGCCCAGCTTTCGGAAGTAGCTCCGGAGCACACCCTTCCCAGCAAACGGGCAGCGACGAAGCAAGCACACCCGCAATTCCTCGGTTACTTTCGAACGTTGCTGCAAGACTTCCTTCTCTGTTGTTATTCTCGATTCGACCGCAAAAGCGCAGCCAACGTGCGTCTGCGTCACTGCGTCAGTCCGACTTGGTGATTCTTGTTCGTCGGCCATCAGATATCATTCGTCTTCTTGACAGCGGTCGTCGCTGTATACCCCACGAAAAGCCATGATCTTCACGCAGCCCAATCCCGCATCCGATGCCCAACGTTCCGTACCTCGACGTCGCGCAATCCCACGTCGTACAAATGCTTCACGGAGCGCCAAGACACCCTGTGCCACTAAGCAGCCACGCATCACTACTCGCCCAAAGCCCCTCCGACTCGGTGTTTTCAACGATCAACCTAGGTACCAGCAGAAACTCATCTACGGTGATTACGGTCTAAATGATGGAATTCCAGTTGACTAGGCTAACTTCGTGCTTGCTGCAGACAGCTTACATACGGCTGCGAGCCCCGTTTCAAGGGCCAAAATGTTTACACAACACTGCCAACGTCCATGCCTTCCGTCCCACCATTCCTCTCCGCCGACGTAAGACGAGATCGATCCGCCACCCGCAAAACACCACGACAAAGCCAGAGAGTATTGCGTCTGACACGGCAACGGTAAGGCGATCCTCGTCTATGGGCTTGGCGTATGCACCCCACGTGTGAAGCTGCGATGTCAACGACTCGTCACATCACATACCTTGCTGGTGCAGCGCTGCCTTATCTGAGCATTCCTCAGGATCGGGCGCTTCGGCGAGCCTATTTCCGTACAGAGCCTCTAGCATGCCAAGCCCCCTCACCTGACAAAGCTGCAGACCGTCCTCAGCGGAAGCCTTGTTGGGGCCGGCCTGGATTTCGCCCTGCTTCGATTCGCCCGCTCAGCGCTGGGGGCGGAACGGAGCACACGGTGCGGTACGCCCGGACACCGCCCGGGACGGCCGTGGCTCCACGTCGGAGCTGATAGGCACAGTGGAACGCCATGGCCGCGTCAGGTTTCACAGCGAACTATGCCGTTGTTGGCATGTGCATCCGCATCGATTGGGCGGGCTCCTGGACTGCAGGGTGTTTGGTCCAAGATACGGGGCACAGAGAGCAGTCCGACTGATGAACCCTGGGATTTGCGTCCCTATCTCTGGGTCCAGCTGGCCAACCTTTCCCCGCACACCCCACTCCATCCTCCCGTCACCAAGACACAAACAAGCAGGACTCAGGATTCATCCGTTGTGCGCCGTACACTCCTCAACCACTTGGCTTCTGCATATACTAGTTGAGCAACACGGCTGTCATCCCTTCGCGCTAGAGGGGCAAACGGCGTTGGCTGGACTTGCATACCCGTCCACGCCGGTTTGCTCAGTAGACCACCAGTGCTGATGCGGCACACGAACACATGCTCTATTCCGACACAGCTAGCAATCTTCTCCTGAGCTCTAAACCCAGGTCATCCTGGTCTGCCCACCCCCCATGAGCTTATACGGCGCCGTCCTCGTGCCTTTCATTACGGCATATCTGGATGGTATCGAATCCCATCAGCATGGTTTTGGCTAGTGTTGAGGCAAGCCAAGGCGGATACCAAAGGCAAAGCTGCCCGCATACTGTCGGTGCAACCGGCATAACCTCCCCACGACTCAGTGTGTCGTCGGTGTCCATCACCCGTTCTCGTCTCATTCTGCCTCTGTTCTACAGCAGATAACAGCATACCTACGAGCATTCCTCTGCAGACGGGTTGTACCGTAAAGACGCACAGCAACGGCCGATCCAGCTGTTCGACATTTCCTCTCAACATCCCGCTACCCACGGCCGCCACTGTCTGAGTCCTCGCCCCAATCCCGGCTCCATCCCGCGCAGGGCTCCTTGTCCCTCCACTTCCTCCACCCTCCTAGCCTGCTGTCTTACTCTCCCTTCGTCTCATCCCTACCCTGTCCGGTTGGTCTAGTGACACCCCGAACTACATAATCCTCTTTCTTCTCCGCTCTCCAAACGAGTTGCCTTTCTGACACTCTCTTCTTCATACCATTACACTTTGGATAGGTTCGCTCTCGTACAGTTTTCACCTAGGTTTCCACCTGGTCAAGGACAAGGATCAAGTCCTATCTGTATCGAGAGTTCCTCGTCTCAAGGCCCCAAGTTTCTGGGGGCAGATCTCTGGACAAGAACACAGCTACGGGCTGTGCTTTGTTGCTAGACTGCTGCTCACTCGAACACAGCACTTACTCAAGATCTCTCAAACTATTCCTCTTTCTCGCCCATACATCTTCATCTGATACTCTGCTTGACAACGCATCGCCAGTCCCCATATAACATCGTTCATCGCACCTCGTGAAGGCGTCGTTTACAGCATCACGCTAACGACCCTCTATCGTTGCTTCGATCCCACACCCATCCAAAGGATCTGACCCGTCAAATCATTATTGATGTCGGTTGACCTTCGCACCAGCCTCAATTGCCTTCGCCATCCATCCAGGTTTATGCCCGTCTCGAGAACGCAGCTCTCGAGAGTACACACGGGCGACAGTATACAGAATTTAAGTACGTCTCACGGTGGAGAGACGACGCATCGCAGTGACTGTGGCTGACCACGTTCAGATTCGTGAACAAGACAGGCTCTCTGGAAAGAAGCCCGTCATGGAGCACGTAAGCAAAAGCGTCACCCTCGTCGAGCTCAAACGCTCTCTCGTTCCCCCGAAATGGGAGGATACCGTGCGTGTTATTGGCATGTCGGAGTGCAAGGAGGCCGGCCTCTCGCTGGCCCATGCCTTTGCTGCTGATGAACTTAGCCAGTACCTCCTCGACGCCGATGACATGGCCAGCTACTCGGCGGAACACAAGTGGAAGCTGCATGTCGACATCATGACTTATATCACAGCTTCTCACTGTTACGATGGACTTGTAACCACCATAGGTCCCGACCACGACGGCGTCGCTCTCTGGTGAGTAATCTTGATGCTTCATCATACTGGGCCCTACCATCTGTAGAACTACACGTCCTCATGATGAGTGATGCTCCGACATTGACATCGCGGTAACTCTGAGCTAACATCAGACGGATACATACAGGATGCCTCCCGGATCGGTCGACAATGGTTGGCTGACTATCCTCCGAAGTGGTATGTGGCGGCTCTACTACCAGCTCACCGCGGAAGGCAGGAGTCGGTACTATGACGAGTTAATGCCCCTGCTACACGACACGAAGCATGAGGTCATGGGAGAGCGGGACAATGACTGTTACTATCTGGTCTATCTAGGGACCAAGCCCAGTGCCCGAGGCAGGGGGTATGCGCGGAAGTTGCTCAACGACATGATTGAGAGGGTACGTCTCGGCCATTTCTTCCTTCAGAAACCATGACTCTGCGTCCGCCATAAGGACTGCCGCTCTACTTCGTTCATATAAATCCCACTAACAAGCACAGGCTGACGCGGAAAACCGCGCCGTGTACCTAGAGTCGAGCTCCCTCTCCAACAACGTCTACTACAGCAAGTTCGGCTTCGAGTACAAGCGTGAAATCCGCTTGACCCGTGGGAACACCCCCGTCAGTCTGTTCGTCATGGTCCGCGAACCGATCCCCCGCAAAACGGGGGTCTACTCGGCCGTCGTGGCTAGCAACATCAAGATGCAAGTCAACACGGTCATGAAGGAAGTGTCGCTGGTGTGATTTCGCGGTGCAAGGCCTGTCAGTCACCTTTCCCCTGAAATGGAACAAGTGATGTGATGATGTCAGATGATGTGGTTGTTTTCTTCTTGACAAATTAGGGAACTGTTCTCGGGTGTTTTTCTCGGTCCTTTCGGGCTTGCGCCTGCGTCCAGTCTGCTACTGACCTACGCTCAAGTGTTCAACCTCCCCTGAGGGGCGTGCCCGATCCAACATCGGCGTATATTTATTTGACTCTCGCACACAGTCTCTGCCGCAGCGGGCGATGAACATGTGACCCGGTTTTGCGAATGTTTTTTATTTGGTTTCTTGCTTCGCTTGTATCTACCAACTAGCTGTAGCCATTCATTAGAATAACGACCAATTCACTCATTACATTCATACAACTGGGGAATGGACGCGTTCTTGTGTTTCCGCCCACCTTGCCAACTCTTTTTTTCTCATGCTGGGATATCAGCCCTACGCCGACGCGTTTTGCGTTCTTTGTAACCCGCACCTACACACTCGTCTGCTCCTTTCGGTTTCCAACAACCATTCGTTTGATATAAGTAAGCCACCAGATCAGTAATCGAGGATAGCCCACGTCTCGTCGTCGATGGTGGTGTAAATCAGACCCTGGCCCAGCAGCTCGTCCGCGGCACCCATGACGTCGCGTATGCTCAGGCCCGCACCCGTCGAGATCTGGTTGATATGCACGCCCTCGTTGCCGCCGGGCGCGTTGTTGATGAAGTTGAACATCTTTTGCGCCGCGACGGAGCACCCCCTCAGCTTGCCCGCGTGCGCAGACTCGCCACCGGCACCAGCACCGCCGGCGCCACCGTCGTTCCCGTAGTTGTCATTGCCGTCGACGAACATGCCATCGCCGCCGCCGGCACCGTTAGCAGCGCCGTTAGCACCGAGGGGGCCCTTGGTGAAGTAGAGGTGGACGTAGGTGGACTCGAGGAGGTGGTAGTTGACCTCGTTGAAGTCGGTGACGGGGCGGATGAAGTGGGCGCCGACGTGGCGCTTGCCGTTGAAGGACTTGATGCGGCCCCAGACGCGGACGTGGCCCTCGAGGTCGAGGCCAGCGGCGTCGTCGTCCTTCTTGTCCGTGTCGACCCACTTCTTGGCCTCGATGAGACCCGTGCCGTCGTCGAGCTTGAGGGTGATGTTTGTTGGTTGCGGGGAGATTTGTCGGATCTGGGCGACGAAGGTTACCTGTGTGGAAGGAGGAAAATTAGCAAAAGAAAGTGATTTTGGGAGGGTAGAAGGGGGAAAGTAGGCGGAAGAGAAGGGGCAAACACGAACTTGTGTGACGGTTGCTCCGTCGATTTTGAAGTCGGCGCCGGGGTAGGCTTCCTCTGCGTCGATGATCTGCTTGATCGTGACGGGGCGGAGGGATTCTTCGCTGTACGCCTTGCCGCCGCCGCCGCCCTGGCTGTTCTGCTGCGAGCCGCCGTAGACGAAGCCGCCGGCGTCGTCGCCTCCCTGGGCGCCGTATGATGTTTTTTGGTATCCGCCGTACGCAGCTGCATTCAGTCAGTAAGACAGGGTTCTTTTTTTTCTCCTTTTGATTGAAAATACTAGAGCCATTCGGTTGGACGTACCCATTGTATCTGTAATTGTGGTATAAAGGATTGATGACGTGGGAGATGGAGGAGGCGGTCGATGGGGAGGGGTGATTTTTTGTCGAGATGCGTGAAAGGGCGGTTTAGTGCTGGGGACGCGTCTTTACGCGTTAATTGATGACTGGCGGACCCGGCGGCGGGCGGTGGGTGCCTGTGCCATTATGGTTGCCCCGCGTTGGGAATGTTGCTGCCCTGCGACTGGATGGAATGCTGAGGTGGGTGGATGTGAGGTAGTGATTATGTAAGGTGGACGGGATGTGGTCTGTGCTACCGAGTGCCGGGATGCAATGTCACCCTCGTTGTGTTGAGTTGAGGTGAAAAGAAATACCTACTGTTGATAAAGGTCCGAGATGCAGTCAGTTGAATGTGATTTGCATTGGTTTATGGCTGGCATGATGCAGACATTGATTTGATTCTGATCATAAGCTGAATCTTGAATTCGTACTTTTCGAGCTGTTTATCCCCGTAAATGCCTGTCAAATATTGGTACTTAGTTGAGTGAGCGGACGCTGCTCAAGACATATGCAGCAGCTCTTTAGATCAAGGTATAGTTATGAAAGGATGGTGACAGATATTCCCGGGATTCTACCCGTCAATCTTTGCTTTATTCTCATTCATATGTCGCGTTCAACTTGAAGTGTTTACTATGAGACGGAATGCGAGTTACCCGATTCAGGGTCTTGGACTCGCAGATAGTGGTTCAAAGTCCGCTCGGTGTCACATGATGGACGAACAATTGAGTCTTCTATGACAACCAGAACATTCAATATTGGACCTAGTTTCTTAGTCGAATGCAGCATTGATGTGAGTGAACGCTGACTGAAGTCGAGGCAGCTCAAACACCACCCTTGCATTCGTCCGAATATTGAGGCGGGATCACGGTGTCAGCCACGGCTGATGGATCTTGAAGGACTCCATCAGACAATGGATGCATTGGACGAACAGATTGGCCTCAGAGAACGGTATTCTATGTGCTGGACACTGCATCGAACTGATAGAATCATTCGCAACACTCATGGACAAGCATGGTCAGATTGGGCAATGTTCCACGAGTTTCTCCCCATGTTCGGTGGTCGGTGTGGCGGCAGGGTCCCGAGCCAAAGATTAGCCTCGGCTGATGGCGCTGTGGAGGCTCCCGCACCCCGACTTTGACAACGACTGGCCCGCTGCAGTGACGCTGCACCGCTATCACTGGGCAGTGGGCGTGGACGCTTCGCGGGCAGTCTGGAGACATTGGACCGGGCACCTGCCGCGACCGGGGAGCTCTCTCCTCTCTCTCCGCCGCCGGCTCCCCCATGCCGATGCTTCTGACATCAACCATCCCAGCACCATCTAACCCAAACTCCCTTTTCCTTCCGCCACTGCCACCCGACCGACGCTGCTCGATTGCGACATTCTCACCGTCACGTTCTTCTTCCGCCCAGCAAGCCACTTCGATTGCATCCTACGTACATTTTTGGCGCAACGTTAATACAAACACTACTGCCAACACCTTTACCGATCTCTCAATCGCCCCATCGTCACCACTCCTGGTGTACGTGAACCGATAGACAACAACAGCCCATCCACGATATCCGAACCCCCCTTTTCACGGCTTCCACATGGCGCGATCACAAACCAAGACCCTCCCCGTCATCCCCCTCGCCCGCGGCACCATCCTGCTGCCCGGTGTCACTCAGCGCATTCCCGTCACCGCCGCCCGACCCGATATCCCCGCCCTCCTCGCAAACGTCTACGAGCGCGCAGCCTCCGCCGCCCCCAACGAGCGCATCGACTCCGTCCCCATCGCCTGCGTTCCCGTTTCCTCCCCCTTTGTCGGCCCCAACGGCCAGCTTCTCATCCAGGATGCCGACCAGGTAGACGAGGCTCTGATCAAGGAGGTCGATCCCGGTACCGCCCGCAAGGCCGACCTCTTTAACTACGGCGTCGCCGCTCGCATCACCGGCATTGAGGGTAGAGGAACTGCCGAGTTTGCGTTGCGCGTGGAGGGCGTCGCGAGAGTCCGCGTCGAAAAGGTCACACAGGAGAGGCCGCACTTCGAGGCCAAGGTTAAGTACTTCCACGATGAAGGTCAGTACTCGTGCCCCAACATCACCAATGGCGTCACATGCTGACATGCCCGGCCGCAGTCTCTGCAGATGCCCAGATGCAGGAGCTCTTCTCCCTCCTGAAGTTGCGCTCAAGAGAGCTCGTCACCATTCTCCGCATATCCGCCCTGCTCCCCAGAAGCCCCGACAGCCCCGGCGGCCTGTCGCCCCTGCTGACTCGACGTCTCGAACTGTTCATCAATAAGAAGGAGCTCAAGGAAGCCGGAAACCTGGCAGACTTCATGGCCAACATCGTCGAGGCTTCGTACGAGGAAAAGTTGGAGGTGCTTGCGGCCCTGGATGTTAAGGTCCGCCTGGCCAAGGTCATTGAGCTGCTGGATCGTCAGGTCGGGGGTATTAAGAACAACTTCAAGATCACAACGTTTACCAGCGTGCCTGTCCAATTCCTGGACAAGATCAACGACCGCTCATCGCGCCGCGTCGGTCCCAATGGCATCCCGATGCCGCCGAACACCATGTTCCCTCCTGGTCCCAACGGCGTCATGGGCCCCAACCAAGACGAGGATCAGGAGCCCAATGAGTTGGAGGAGCTCAAGAAGAAGCTGGATAAGGCGCAGCTGCCGCCGGAGGCTGCCAAGATGGCCGACAGGGAGTTGAGGAGGCTGAAGAAGATGATGCCTGGGAACCAGGAGTATCAGGTCACTCGCACATGGCTCGACGTGCTCGCCGAGATCCCCTGGACCGTGACAACAGACGACAGACTGGGCCCCGATACCCTGGCGAGAGCCCGCAAGCAACTTGACGAAGATCACTACGGCTTGGACAAGGTCAAGAAGCGCCTTGTCGAGTACCTAGCCGTCCTGAGACTCAAGCAGTCCATCAACGATGATGTCGAAGACCAGATCAAGAAGGCCGAGCAGGAGCTGGTTCCGCCGGAGTCGGACAAGGACAAGGACGGCGAGACCAAGGAAGAGGAGAAGGTCGATGCGGAGCAGGAAGAGCGAACGAAGCTGGCCAACACAAAGCTCGAGGTTCTCCGGTCAAGGCGCATGGTCGATAGGTCACCCATCATGCTTCTGGCTGGACCACCGGGTGTCGGCAAGACCAGCTTGGCGAGATCTGTAGCCACCGCATTGGGCAGGAAGTTCCACAGAATCTCACTGGGTGGTGTCAGGGATGAAGCCGAGATTCGTGGTCACCGACGGACATATGTCGCGGCCATGCCCGGCTTGATCGTGCAAGGCTTGAGGAAGGTTGGAGTGGCGAACCCTGTGTTCTTGTTGGACGAGATTGACAAGTTGGGCATGTCCAACTTCCACGGCGATCCTTCCGCAGCGATGCTTGAGGTCCTCGATCCGGAGCAAAACAACTCGTTCACGGATCACTACGTGGGGTTGCCCATTGACTTGAGCAAGGTACTGTTCATCGCCACCGCCAACGACCTGAACACCATCCCGGCGCCCCTCCTAGACCGTATGGAAACCATTTACCTGCCAGGCTACACGACCCTTGAGAAACGACACATTGCAATGCAGCACCTTGTGCCCAAGCAGATCCGGGTCAACGGTCTGTCGGAAGACCAGGTCCACTTCGACAAGGACGTGGTATCCAAGATTATCGAGTCGTACACCCGTGAGTCAGGGGTTCGCAACCTGGAGCGTGAGATTGGCTCCGTCTGCCGTCACAAGGCGGTCGAGTTCGCCGAGGCCAAGGATGGTGGACAGCTTGAGACATACAAAGCACAGCTGACGGTTGAGGACATTGAGGACATCCTGGGTAGCGAACGGTTTGAGGAGGAAATTGCCGAGAAGACGAGTCGACCCGGCATCGTGACCGGCCTGGTGGCGTACAGCTCGGGCGGCAACGGCAGTATCCTATTCATCGAGGTTGCCGACATGCCTGGAAACGGCAGCGTGCAGCTTACCGGCAAGCTGGGAGATGTGCTCAAGGAGAGCGTCGAGGTCGCCCTCTCTTGGGTCAAGGCACACGCTTATGAACTGGGCCTGACGGCGGAGCCGACGACCAACATCATGAAGGAGCGCAGCATCCATGTCCACTGTCCCTCTGGCGCCATTCCCAAGGACGGACCTAGCAGTGGCATTGGCCAAGCCATCGCCCTCATCTCTCTGTTCTCTGGAAAGACAGTTCCCCCAACCATGGCCATGACTGTAAGTCTTCAATTACCAACATCCTCCCTGATGAGCTGTGTGCTGACACAACATGCTCGTGCGACAGGGTGAAATATCCTTGCGAGGCCGTGTGACTGCCGTCGGAGGCATCAAGGAGAAGCTCATCGGCGCTCTCCGAGCGGGTGTCAAGACGGTGCTACTCCCCGCGCAGAATCGGAAGGATGTGAAAGATCTCCCGCAGGAGGTCAAGGACGGTCTCGAAATTCTCCACGTCAGGTAAGTTCGACCTCAAACACTCTCACCCCCTTACCTTGTACTCTCTGCCCCCTCGCTTCCTGAAGTCGTCCCATTCCACCAACAAGCCCTCCCGTCCGTCCCATGGCGTTGTGTCTCCCCGACGCGGTGCGACTCAAGGCAAACCTCGCAACCCACTCATCACCCCCTGGTCCTGGAATCGCTCCCTTTGATCACGCAGTGTAACTGACGTTTGTCCTACTTCAGCCACATCTGGGAGGCCATCCGGCTCGTCTGGCCCGATTCCCAGTGGCCCGGCGCTGAGCCGTTCCCTCCCATCGAGAGTCGTTTGTAAATCAAGAGAGCGTGAAAACGTACCATTTCCCAGGATAAGGAGACGCAGCAGCCGCGGTTTCGTACTACCCAACTCAACACCACCATCATCATCGGAACCGACGCCTCGCCGCTTCTTCTCCCACGCGAACCAGAGTGTATCTATCAACAAGTGGAAGTGGCATAGCACGGCAGATGCGGACAAGAGGTCTCGGTTTCATTCGGCGTTTTATCCAAAGTATGGCTTTTGTTTCTTGCATCTTATTTTGTTTGGGTCTCGGGGCATGTGAGAGGGAGAATGAGGGGCGCCCCGTCAGTGAGAAGAGGCGGCCTTCATAGCCATGATATGGAGCCGCTCTGTATGTAAACATTTTTGATAGCTTCGCAGACGCGGAAGAATTTGTATTCTACTCTCAGACGAGTTTGCGACATGGCCGTTAGTGATTATGTAACTCGAAAACTTGAGATATCGTATCGTGTACACAATGCCCCATCCAGGGAAGTTCATCCTCCCCGAAAGTTTCCAGCGCAGGGTCACTGGCCCAGTGTTCATGCACCTCGGATGGATGTTCGTCAGATCAAGTTGAGGGTGTAGCAAATTGAGTGCATCCGCTCAAAGCTCGCGGATTTATTTATCCATGGCTATGTTGTGTTACAACGCTTGATACGGCGACCCGTACGTAGGTTGCCAAGGTGGCCGGGGGAGGAGGGTACGGTTGCCGAGTACATCCGTTTCTTGAATTTTGTCTTTGCTATAGACAGAGGGACGTGGAATAGTGAAAGGAGAGGCGAAGTTCCTAGGTACAAATGCATACCGAGAGATTCATCAGACGAATGTCCTTTTTTTTCTATCTTTCTTTTTTTTTCTTGACATGTTTTATGTTTGTATGTATTATGTGTCTCCTATGCCTGTAAAACACGTCATCCCAAGGTTAGGAGTTTGGACCGACTATGGGATATAAAGGGGGGAATTCTTGTAAGATTTCACGTGGGTATCGATGCCAAAGGCGTTATTCTATATTCTGCTAAGATAGTAGATTCGTTGCAGAAGGCACGCGTAAAAGAGACACAGAAGCCGATCAAGAAGACGGGCCAAGCTCTCAGCTTTAAGCGGTCAAGAGGTGGGATTGGGATAGTGGGCTTTGTCAAATGACGAGCTTTGAGTTGTATGCATTCCTTGCTTACACGGGGCTAATTCAGGAATGAAAACGGCGAAGATCAAATACATTGTTATCAGCTATGTTCGTAGCATCAGTATGAAAAATTGAAGATCTCATATAGGACAATACCCTCAGAAGGGTTTTTTATCTTTCTTTTTGCGCGGTTGAATCGCAATATGGATATCTGAATGTTCAGCCCACAATGTCGAGAGTCGAAAAAGACGTCCCTCCCCGCCTGTTCTGAATTCGCACTAGAATCTAAGAATGTTACTTGTAATACCAGCCCAACGCTTCGTTATTTCACGTTTGACATCACCGCGGGAAGGTACCATGTCCATGTCATTGCCAGAGTGCACTCGCTTTCGCATACCAACGATCCCTCGTCTCCCGTCGGTGAATTGTGCGTCCATCGAAATCGAAGCACGCGCAACACGCCCGTAGGTTTTGTTTTAGTCTGGTTATCTCAAATGCTCTGCCGGTATGCTTCCGCTCTTCGAACGGCTGCCCGAAGCCAAAGCAGGCCGCGGCAACTTTCGGGAACCCAATCAATATCTTCCCAAGTTTCCTGTCCAATGGGTCGTGGCTCCATCCCTCCAGCCCCTCGCTTCCAAGCGTGCAGGAAGGGGAGGTAGTAGGCTTGGTAGTTGACTTGAATCGAATTAAATCGGGTGAAGTGAGGGTTGACAATATTTGCCAGTGTAGGCTGCATCCGCCCCTCGACTTATTAGCCTCTCTGGGAGAATCACGAGGCTACCGGGTGAAAGCATTGTTCCTTGCAAGAACTTCATGGCCCGGTTCTGCTGACGTATAATGAGGGCGTAGATTGAAGCAAATTTAACCCTGTGGATGAGAAAGAGAGGCAAGGTTGCATCTGTGGCGGTCCTTTCCGCTGCCATTGTCGAGGAAGTACCCGAAGTGTCCGCGGGCACCAGATAGACAGCCACCTCCGGCCAACATAGCACAGGGCCTCTTGTTCTCCTTCTTCAGCTGGCATGGACACATACGCCGTGGCCATCGTCATCATCCGAGCCCTTCACACACCAGCCGGATGCACACGCCCCCCTTCCCTTTTGTCGATATCCCGTGCTACAGCATGAACCAGAAATCTACTGGGACTCGATAAGCGAAATCTCTTCCGGTAGGTCTGGTGTAGCACGGAAGAGGGGGGAGGGCCATGGTGTCACGGGGACTTTTTCTTCTCCCTCTCTCTTTCTCCTATGCATGATGTCTTCTGTGTCACGGTCCCTCTCGACCTCCGCGGGAAGGCCGTAGTGCGGGTCAGAGGAGAGGGTGAAGTATAGATTCTCACGGGGAAGAAACGCTGATGGATATCTCGGCGGGCATTGCTGAAGGGCACGCCGGACCGGTGATAGTCAGCAGGGCGGAGATTCCAATGTTCCCCACGCTATTGTCTCTGGCGTTCACGTCGTCAATGATGGCAGGAGGCGGCGGCGGCTCGACGGCGAAATAAAGAGGCTCTTGTTTACTCATCGCGAGCCCGTCCGTTCGTCGCTGCTTAGCTCTGTAGATCGAAAACCCCCCCGTTTGGAGAGAAGATCCAGAGAAAGAGGAAATCTCCTGGGAAAAGTTCCGGCCCCTTCTGCCCCCGCCAGAGCCTCTGCGATCTCCAGCCACAAATCTCCTTGATTGGAAGTTGGCTCCTCTCACTTTTGAGAAGATCTGGGAGGCTATTGGCAGAAGTCCAAAGACGGGAATGATGGGGCCGGGAGCAGCCTTCTTTCGCGCCGGCGCGGGCGGAACATATCTTCCCACTTCCCCCTCCATATCTCCGAAATTACGGAATACGGGGGATTCGTTTTTCATGGACGGGCTGTGCCGGCTCCAAAGGCAAAGGGAAAAGAGAGAAGTCGGGGCGTTCTAGAGCTAGGGAATGCAAGGGTAATCTCGTGTTTGGAGATGAGTTTTCCGAACTCTTTGACACCAGGCAGCCGGGAGAGGCTCAATAGTCATCTTTTGGACTAGAACCTTGATAACATCAAGCCCATCGTGGCTTGAAATCGCAATTTTGACATCGGATGAACGTCCTTAGCTCAGCGTCTTATTCGTGCGTGCCAGTCTGAACCTGTGTCATTACATACTACACGCCCCATCCGCCATTGCGCCTCTGCTCAGACGCTAAGAGTAACGGCTTCGACGCTCACGAGCCGTAAAAGTTGCTGACGGGCGTCTAGCGGCAGATCTAGGAGCGCCTTCGTACAAAGTGCCGGGGGCCATGTGGCTGTAGATATTCAGTAGTGTGGTCTCTCGGGCTATTTTCCCACAGATGCTAGCATTAACGAGGCGGGTTGTCTTTGAGACTTTTTGGCGCTTGTAGTCAAATCAACGGCATCAAAGACCCGACGATGTTATGATGGGGGCCGGAAGCTTCAGCCTCCTTGTCAAGAGTTTACCGCCTAACGCTACTGCAATGACGTCGAAGCTAAGCAGCTTCACTCCGCAAGTCTGTGTAGGAACTCTGATGAATCTCGGAGCAAACTTGCGAACTCACCAGCCTGCTCAAAAGTTTATCAACCCGACCTCGAGTTTCCAGTCATTTAGCATCCTATTTCCACATCGTGAGAGATTGGCCTTGGTCTGTCGAGTCGTTGAAGCTTGTTGTTGATTGACAATTCGCCCGACTTCATTTGCCGCGTACGCAGTGCAGCTGCCCAACAAGATCAACATCAAAAGTTGCCAAGTTTGCGCCTGGTCCATTAATCAAGTGGGCTCCTCGGGGACGTGGTTCAGCATTGTTGACAAGTGACAAACAAAAGGGAAATGATCAGGGTCGCCATGAACGCCATCGTCGGCCCCCCTCAAGTGTCACAAAGAGGCTTTGTTGGAGGCATATTGACCTGATTGCTCGCGAGCTTCCTTGTGTTGCATTGACCTCCGAGTACCTTATGACACCAAATCGTTGGAAACACTCAATGATACTGATATTGGCGAACATGCGTTCCAGCTGCCGTGCAGCCGCGGCGACCCACGGTCGTTCGTATATCCGTGGCAACACAAGATCCTTTGACAATGCGCAAATTGCCCTGCTCCATCTAATCCAATATGGTATCGTTCTGAACGATCATGAGGGGGATTGCTTGACCGGACGGGGCGCGTCATTTTGTGATGCCGGGGCTTGGGGTGAACTCGAAGAGGGGTAAGCATGGCCATTCACGACCGAGCAAGGCGCCAATCTTCGCCAGCCGGACATGCTGTCATGCCTGGAGTGTGCGCGACCAAGCAAGCTTTGTGCGGGTACAGTTTTGAGAGGTACGTGAGGCTTAGGAAGCAAGAGAGTATGTACATGTACTGTCTCTGTACACAGAACACAATACCAAGTGCCAGGGGTCGGTAGGTGGTTTGCCGTCCCTGTCATCCATCTGCGAGCCCTTCACAGCGGCTCGGGTGAATCTGCGGCCTGGGACAGGGGCCTGAAAAGTTCGTCTGATGTCTGTCAGAACTCCACGCTGAACATGCAGCCGGCCACACGGGCACATGCAGCGCAGGCCATCAGAATCGGATGTGCTCGTCAGGTTGGTGGAGCCGTCACAGGCCTTCGTAACGACTCCACCGCCAATGCGCGCGGGATGATAATCACCGAGTGGCCCAGAGACCCTTGGCCGATGCGATGGATGATGGTATGGATGGAATCGTCCAAGGCAAAGCCGTGGCCTGTCTCTTTTGGCTGGCCGGTGAGGACATGACAGTTGCATCCGTTGTCGTGCCGCAACCTATCATGGTTTTCCGAGTGAGTCTAGACGTCGGTGAGGTCGGCTGTGCGTCATATCTCCAGATCTGGAGCCGTCGTGCCGTCTGTCAAGACACCCCCAACTTCCAAGTGGCCTCTGCCCTGGCCATTTTTGTGAGAATTGTCACCGCCTGTCTCCTCCTGTTAAGCTTGATGGCCTTGTCCTTGCTGCTGATTTGTCGCCACATTGTATCCCGTACCGCGAACCTACGACGTGCTAACGCAGCCAAAGCCCGCGGGAGTCCTTGCATTTCGGCACAACCGCTTTGCTCCAGTGCAACAGCAGGCGACTGACACATGCGAGTCGAAACGGCGCCTGATATGCGCGCGTTCCTTAGGTAGCCCCGCGAATTGATTTATCTGAAGAATCAATGAGTCCATTGTGACCGGCTGTTGGCGCGCTCGCAAACCAGCGGTGACGCCGAGCATCCACGGCGGGGGGGCCCGTTCCGGATGCACCACCTCTGGGTACGTAGTGGATGGAAATAGTAACAGGCTTTCAGACTCGATCACGAATCTTCAGAGTGATCTCTAGGCTGTACAGTCAACAGCGTCTCGTCGACGCCGAATTTTTCCGGATGCTCCTCATTGTTGACACTCACATTTGGGTGAGTATTTCTGGTGTTCCTCTGCTGCCCGTACCATGTGGCAGGCAACCGAATCTGGCACACCCAGCTATATTATGATCAGGGTGAGATCAGATATAGGGCTCCGGGACTCAGGATTCCGCTGCAGGACAGCAGGCATGACGATCGACCCAAACCACCCTGGAGCCAGACACGGGGCCATATTCGGTACCAGTCCGTCCCATGGTCCCTTGTCGCCCAATTTTAAATTCGTCCCATCTTCTGAGCCAATCAACCTCGCAAGGATGGTTGCGAATGCCCAAGGTTGAGGCTCATCCACGCCTTCCGCGGCCCAGACGCCGACCAGTGGGAATCTCTGCCATCATTGATTTAGCCCATGTTGACCTGCGTTTATTCTCATTACGAAGACTGACGACTGCTGCCGACCAGCTATTGCAGCTTGGTCTCGGACTGATTCTGGCATGTATCTTTGTGCACTGAATCATGAGGGGCTGGGTCAACCTCCTGGCGATCTGCAGGATGATACACCAGACAGGCAGGGCCTGGTAAGACTGACCATATTCCCAACTGGCTGGTACTGTTGAGGACTAGGCGAACGCCCTTTTCGGTAGCTCGCCCGTACGGTGGTATCGCCGCTTGTGATCTGACATCACGGTAGCTAATGCTGGGGATGCCGCAAGGCCCTAGCGCCTCGCATCAACGGGTTTGCGACAATGTTGGCACGACTTGACCGCTGAAGGTTCATGCAGCGCAGCCCAGAAGTGTTATGCGTACGCAGTTTTTGCGTGGCCCCCCGTCCCGTCCGCGCCTTGAACAAGTCTTGGACTTCTTGCGCTAAGAGCAATAACCGATCCGACGAACGGCGTTGGGACGTCGTGTCCCAGGTTGAAAGGTTCCTGGGACAAGGAAAATTCTCCGGGTTGACTCGATTGGGCAATACATGAGGTTGGTTAAGACAGCGCTTGTCTGGATCGCGTGCGCTGATTGAGGACTTTGCGGGATCGCAAAGAGGTCCGTGAGAAACGAAGATATTCCCGAGCGCATCTGTCAAGTCCCGACCAGATCAGGGTCCTCTACCCTGTCATATCCTTTTTCGTGGTGTAATAGCAGCATCGTGACAGGCGGGGCCTTTTCTTGAATGCAGTTGACGACATGGTTGGCAGAAGGAAGCGCAGGCCTCGTGACGTTGATACTTTTCGGCAGACGTGGACAATAAGGCCGACGTAAATGCCCCGGTTTCGTGCTTGAGTCAGTACGTACGAATGGCGGTCAAGCAGAACGACAATCTGACGGTGAGCATGTTACCATTCCGACTCAGTCGCAGGCTCGGGCTTGGAGCTTGTCGTTAAAGTCGACGCATGTCTTTAATGCCGCTCACTGACATCAACTAGTGTCATGCCGTTGAGAGTGGCTGCAGGAATGAATCGACAGGTAGGCCGACTCGTCAAGTTCAAGAACTGAACGTGCCTCCTTCATGTGCCTCCTTAATGCGTCAGAAGCCAACGGAAAGGTACCCTGTAAACAAGACTGATAAGTGAGATGCATGTAGAAGTCCCTTGGCCCCAGCGGGGATGTCATGCCGATTTGGAAAGACGTTGAATCAAGACAGTATCCGTACTTGCTGGTGCGCAATGTTGCGTTCTCGGAAAGTTGGCGAGTGCAACTTTGGCCCCGAATAATCGCGTTGCAACAGATGGCCGTGCTGGGAAAACCACTATATCAGTACATTGCCATTACTCCAATGAGCGAATTGGGAGTTTCATCGAGTTCCTGTGCGATGGAGGTGGGGTGGAAAGTCGTCAAGTCGGGGGAAATGGAGGCGAGGTGTTCATCTGAATGGAGCCATTCGTCTGTAGTCTTTGCATCTGAATCCCCATCTTGCCTCCTCCCGCCATTTCAGCATTGATAGCTGCTTCAGCAGAGTTGCACTCGGAGTTCTTTTGCGGTTGACATGGATGCTGGGGTCGGCGTACGGATGCATATAGAAAGAATTGGAGACCCGTTGCGTCGTTGTCGGTTAGCGCAGAGTGGGTAAGGTGAGGAGGTATCATTCATGTGGTTCTGAGTACTATCTGTCGGTGAAGGTGCTCAGTCGGAACTCAAAAGCCATGTGAAAGGACGCCAAAGTCCTGTGTAATTTGGACCTGGAGAGTGGTAGAGCAGCAGCCAGCGGGGAAGAGAGATGGGGAACGCAGACGCAGATGGAACGGATGAATTTGGGTCGAACTTGGTAGGCAAGGAGGCTTGGCGACGATCGTCACAGGCTGCGACTCGTTATGCCGCGGGTCGGGGAAATCGTCAGCCGGAGAAAAGATGGGAAGACAAGTTTGACATGCTCGCATCGGGTGCGGTACGGAAGCAGGGCTCGGAGTTTGTGAGCCTGAACCCAGCGCTGGAACTGCAGCTGGGCACTTGTGTGAGGGCCTTGACCTTGTGGCTTGTGCCGTTGTTGGGTCATTGTCGTTCCCTGGCCTCGTCACCAACCAGTTTGAATTGATGCCGAGGGTGTGGCAGTGTGGCAGATGACGCTTGAGGTGGAATCTGTGGTTGAAGGACACACAGAGAGCGAGGCGAGAGAGATTGGTCTCATTCAATCTACTTGGGCCTGCCCTGCTTGCCGTCGGGTTCGGTGACGGTTGACAGATGTTTCTGCGGGCAGACAAGAGGAGGTAATTAGGCAGGTACTCTGTGCTCGCAGAGGTGTTCGTTTTTTTGGGGGTTGCCGGTTGATAATTTGATTGATTGCAGGATGTGAGCCGGGCGCATCCCTTGTCGTGCAGATAATTCAGTACTCGGCCGAGTGATGAGGTCTGTTAGGAATTCAGGTGAAGTGGAGCAGATTTGGGGGTGAAGCTGTTGGCGCGCGATTCAGACAGCGTTCTGAGAGGGACTTGAAATTGCACAAATTGGTCCTTCCCAGCAGGCCGCCTTAGGCTGCCTTAGTTCCTCGTAGGGATATTGGCGTGTGCCAGGGAGGTGCCTGCGTGGAAGGGATGCGACTTGACTTTGGGTGCTCTTGGGGTCCTGTCCTGTTATTTTTACAGGCAAGTGACATTGGCGGAGGAGACTGGAAAGCCCTTCCAGGCGTCATCGAAATGCACCTCAGCGACAAGCTTGGAAGGCTCAAGGCTCAACCCTCAAGGCTCGAGACGGCGGTTGCGGGCTTCGGACAGCGGGCAACGCAACGCAACGCGACGGGGGAGCAGGGGCAGGGGATGGGCTTTTGCAGCTCCCCTCCCCTCCCCTCCGCCCCTCCACCATTCTCGTTTAACATATCCAAGGCTGGGAATGCGCGCCGGGGAGTTTTTGTCTGATGTTTGCCCCTGTCGACCGCAGATTGTGCCCGAGATACCCTGGGTCTGGGGTGTTTCTGTCGGAGCGTTTCATTAAGTTGGATGATGATGTCCGACTTGCGAAAGGAAAAACCTGGCCTGCTTTGAGCCCTTCAGACTCTGTACCCGTCCTTCTGCGTCGTTTCGTTAGCCGTTGGTTGGTGGCTGGTATCCATCGGTATGGCATGTATTCTGTACTCTGTGTACCTAGACACCAACAAGTAAGTACGAATTTTCCAGTGAACACGGGGACAGAAGCAAAACAGGCCCCTCAAACCAGTCCACATGCGGCTGGCATGCCGCTGTGGAGATATCGGTAATACACCGTCATCTTGCCTGCCGCGTGGTGCGCGAGACAACTGACGAGAGCGAAGTGAGGCTGAAGTGTCTGTAGGTAGCGATTGGGTTCATTGTTGGTGGCAGCGAACGGCAGGAAAAGAAGAGGGCAAAATCACAGGTACAAAAAAAAAAAAAAAAAAAAAAAAAAGGTCCGAGCGTCGTTGCAGCTTCCCGCCCGCCTTCACGCAGTGGGGTCTTTCCGGGAGTGGAGATATATATCTGTGACCAAATTGTTATGATTGGTCAAGATCATTCAAACTGCCAGATCTGGCAGGCACAGTCGTTGAAAGAAGGAGCCACACCTCACTAGTACCTAAGGTAGAGTAGGTACACGGTACCTCGTCTCATCACCAGCAGGTGACCTCCTGCCTCCTAAGCCAACGTAGTTACGGCAGGTACGGTAGCTATCGCCAACGGGAAAGAGCGAACCACTTCCTTCCAGAATACTGCTTTGGAACATTAGAAGTTACTGATAGAGTTGGTGTTGATATTCAGGACCACCAGATGACGTTGTGAGGTGGGTTGTTCTCGTCCACCACCTGACCTGACCTTACTTTCCCGCAGTCGAGTGACGCCTTCCTACCTAACCAGCACTATCCGTCCACAGTATCCGTACGCCGTAGAATGGAAAGCGTGGAAGGTGCTACGGATACCTTACCTATCCACTGCTTGCTTCCTTATTCGGCCCCAGCTGTGAGATCGTATTCTTGATTGCCTCATCTGCTCCATCTGGCGTGGCTTCTTCCTTCTGCAAGCTTGGCACGATGCATGCCCCCATCCCATCCCATCCCATCCCATCCCACGTTCGTCCGATATCCATGGATGGTCATGATGCTGGCACCGCACCACCATAACCCACCCCGCCTCTCTCACCGAACGCAACTGGGGCCGGGCCATCGTCAACCTTGCCCACGTCGACGGGACTGGGCTTCTGCTCTTCTCGGCGCTCGCGTCCACCTTCACCGCTGCCCACCGCAACCCAGCCACTGCCACCGACCTCTTTGAATATGGCATCTCCGAATAACCTCGTCTTCTACGCAACCCCCGTCCAATATTGCTGCGCATCTTGCCACCCACCCTGGTCTTCCGCTCTGGCCCCATGCCCGTCATCCTCCTGGTCTACGCTAGCTCTGGGTCCAGACCTGACCTGCTGCTTTTTTTTTTAAATTTCTTTTTTATTTTTTCCTCCCACGCGCAGATACGATGGGGTTCAGTCCTTCAAGTCTTTCATCCATGCCCTTGGTCCAACACGACACAAATTGCGGCTCGCTACGGCTGACGGCACACGGCACACCATACCTACACCATCAAACCGCAATGGAACCCCTCGGAGCTCCATCAACTATCTCCTATCTGCCCAGCAATCAGCCTTACACTTGCCTACACGGGTACCGTCCTGCCAGAATCGGCACTGTCACAAATGACCTCGACAATACTCGCTGTCACTCATAACCATCACCTGCTCTGTATCCGTATTTGTACAGTACCACCGCTTGCCCTTGCAACCATTGGCCCCTGCCGTGCCGTCTCTCACACCCGCCGCTCCTTTCATACGGCCCCCGCGCCTGGCGAAGCTCAATACGAATCGCTTCGTCCGCCTCTTTCTTCAATTATTTGAGCGCCCAAAAGCTTCAAGCTTGGCACTGTTGGCAGCATCTCGTTGTTTAACCCAGACACTGCGTCACCCAAACATCAAAAGGCCCTCGGTCGGCACCAATTCATCATGGATATACAAGGTGCATGCCTGGACCTAGCCGCTGCTGTGGGCACTGGCGGCACTTCCGACCGATGACTGCGCCTCCTCTCGATGCCGCACATGGGCCTCTCGGAACGAGAGGACAAAAAAAAAAGTCAAAAAAACCTCCGGGCGGAATCAAACAAGCGACCAAGCATCAACGCAGGGAGTCGGGGCTCCCGGCATGTTTTGCGCCTTTCCTCCGCAACACATCGCGGCCGCCGACCCTGAGCTTAGCCCGCCGTCAGGATGTTGACTCATTCACTGTTGCTTCGATGCTTGAGCGACGTTTCCAGCGCATTGCGAAGCTGGCTTTCCCCTGACTTATATTAACCCAAATTACACGTAACACTTCGACTTGCGCTGTGGCAGTTGGCCAGGTTGCGACCCGGCTTTGGCACAACCTTTCTCTTCCACAGCGTTGCAACGACCCGCGCCCAAACCTCCCGCAACTTGACGAACGTGCCAGGGCATGCCCCGTTCTACCCCTGCCCCCTCCGTCTCTCCACCCCGAGCTTCGTGGGAGGGGTTGCTTTTAGACACAAGCAGAGGGGTGTGTGTGTGGCCTGGCCTCCAAGATCCGACCGAATTCATGGTCAATCCATACAACCGTCCCCAGAACACGAGGGGCTCCGAGCCGTAGCACGACGACGCATTGCTTGCGTCTTCTCTAGTGGCTGTAGAGCCCGTTCCCTGTAGTTCGGCGACTATCATCTACCACCAACCTCGGAAACTCGATTAACGACTTCAATTCTACAAGCAAACCTTCGTTGAGAAAGCGCCAAAGCTCTACAAAGGCGTCGAGAACAGCAGGAGATGACTCAAGCATTTCAGTGGCCCGGTTGTTCCCTCTGAGCATGATCACAGGCTGATGTGGATCGCGACGTTGACGTGCTGAGGTCAGACGAAATATGCGTCGGAATGTCTGGGAAGAAACCTGGCCGCATTGACCAGAGGCAATGGATCATCGCAGTGACAGCTGTCGCGGGGAGTATTCTGAGACATACATCGACACGAACTTGATACGATGCGGCAACTTCGCCCAATGTGCGAGCCAAACCGTGTACCGTCTATCCTTCAACCTGTCCGTGGGCATCTCATAGCCCCTTAGTTCGCAAAACCAGCACGGAGGGGCTGTTTGAGAGTGATGCAGACGAGTACCAAGCTCTCGGGAACCTGCGACAAGTCAAAACTGATGTGCCACGTCAAATTCGAAGCATTGCCGAGAGTCCTGCGTGTCATGAGAACACATTGAGTAAGGTTCTCCCTCCTCGGACGATTTTGACTACATGCGTGAGGACACGGGGGAACCGCAGAAGATCAAACATTACATGGGGACTTCAGACGAGCAGGTGCAGCAGATCTTCGGGCGATTGAGCATTCACAGGTCCTGGTAAAAGGCAAACCGTCAGAAGCCTCGATTTCTAGCAAGCGAAGGATCAAAAAATGCGCGACGTCGTTGGCTTTCATCGCTTGAAGTCATCTGGTCGTGCCTGTTGTAACGGCACAAGCCGAGCGACGCAATTTATCGTTCCTGGAAAGCTGGAACTGATGATCTACTACGTGGCTGCAGGTGGATGGAACCAGGGATCTGGACAGGGCATGATCAGACGAAAGTCCAGCAGTGTCCACATTGACCTTTGGAGAGACCACCTCTGCCGGGGCCAGGGTGGAAAAGACCTTCTGTGGCGCTGCCTACTTGTTGACGGCGCGGACGACTGGGTCCAGGCCAGCGGTCGAAAACCAGCGCGGAGCCCAGAAGTCAGCCGAGCAGTTGCAGATCGATACTGGGGCCCGGCTGGTGTCTGCTTTACTCCAGCACCTCTCCTGTGCATAATCTACTTGGTGAGTAGACCGAGAACACCATCAATGCAGACACGCACTCTTGTGGCTGGGACACGACTCTTCGAAATGGGTTCCAGAGCCGCGCATGGGCGTGCAAAACCAGGGACAGAGACTCACTAAGGTGACGTGACGACCGCTGGCATCTGCATCTTGTCACGGCGAAGCTAATCCCACACGGGCAACTTCATAGTCTGGCTCGATACCGAGTGGCTTTGGTGTGCCCCACATCGGCATGGTCGTCAGCGTGGCACCCAGCAAAGAACCCTGTCGTTAGGCTTCCCGGCTTCCGACCATGTCGACAGGACGGACAGGACGTTGACGAAGACAATCTTAACGGGCTACCTGGAGCTCATTTCGCAGCGAGACAACAGCCACGATCGTTTGTGGGACGCGTTATAATCACGTCTACAATCAAGGGTGGACCTTGCAAATACTGAGTACATGCCAACGGCCTAAGTGGACAGAACAACAAGATGGTGCCGCACATGCCTAGAGGCGTGGGCGGGCATGTGGCTTTCGGATGAACGACGAAGTCTATGAAGACAGACGAACAGCTTTCCAGGCTTGTGGCATAGCAGAATCTCGGGGTAATAGTGCTGCATGACGCTCATGGACTCTCAGACGACTTGCACGACAGCTACGGGGTGCGCAATGAGCTTGAAGAGGGAATTAAGTCGATCATATTATTGACAATCAAGCCCTACGGAACGAAACTCTAAACCCGACAGGACCAAAAAAATGCGGTTGGTTCTTATCGGTTTTCGTACCTCGGAAGGCTTAACATTCTCGATGATCTGGAACCCACGGAAAGGCCTTCCGCTTCGCGTCATTTCGATGAACCATGGCTTGAGCGGTGCGTCCAATGACCATGGTAACGTCACGCCTCCAACGCACTCGGCTTGCCGCGAACTCAATCGCAGCGTCCCACTGCATGCTCATAAGCCTCTCATCTGGAGGCAGACCTGGGGGATATCGGCTGTCGTTTTGCTGGCGGGGTATTCAACCCTGGGTGTAGACACGAGCGCTTGCAAGTTAGAGAGAGGGGCAGTGACGGCGAACGAAGAATCATGCTCAGTTCGCTGATATGACTGTCAATGGTGCCTGAGCTCACCGAATCCTGGGCACACACGCAGATGCTACAGAGCGGGCGTGGATGGGATCCAATGATCCAATGGCGGTTGTAAAAACGGGACGAACGAGAAGACGGGTGCGGCCATGACGTGAACAACCTGCATGCCTGCTGCCGCCGCATGGACGCTTCGTCTCACCCCAAAGATGGTGGTGAGGTCTCTTGCATGAGGAGAGCCGGTACTCGATTAACTAACCCCTGTCGACATCATCCTTCCAATTCAAGACTTCACGCGGTCGAGTGTATTATGCGGACAGCTTTAGCTGGGCAGCTCCATCGCAATGCTTTCGCGATGCCGGCACTTTTTAATTACATACTCCGCAGCATGGCACAGTTGCGTAGACAATGTTCCTCTGACATTTACGACTGGTCAAATCCTGCATCATCTTCTGTCGACAACCGAAAGGAATGATTTGACAACCAAGATGGTTTTCTCCTAGAAGAAAACAGTCTGCGAAGAAGCGAACAATGGAGACCGGAAGATGATGGGGCAAGTACTGCGGGAGCATCATCAAAAGCAGAAGCAATAACAGCAGAGCCACGAAGGGTCACCGAGCAAAGCCACCTGAAGGTCGCAGCTGGCCCTGGCCCTGCCATCCGTGAATTGGGGGAACAAATTAGTGGTGAGCGGAATGCGTGAGGAGGAGATCACGCCACACACACCCCTCTGTACGCACTGCAGCGCTACAGGCACCGGACACCCAGGCCCAATTTCAACCATCCAAGTGTATCCGTATCTGTCGAAAGCACTGGCTGGCGATGGCATCGACCTCGGTGCCTAGTACGTATCTGGCCTCCCAGCCCAAGCTGTGCCAGCCCGAGTTGGGCCGTTCCCGCATGACGTGGGGCGCGGCGCAATACTTGGGCCAGCACTAAGGCAAATGGATGGATGGCTGGAGATTGGAGTTGCATATTCAGCACCTTGCCGTCAGGTCGCTGGTACTGGAAGATATTGGAGTTGAAGACGACCGGGGTGGAGACAACTTTTTTCTTCTCCCATCTGCTCTTTTCAACCCGCCTTCACGGCGGTTTGGTGACCGCGGTTGGCGAATCCAAACCCTTGACGCAAAAAATCTCGGAACGGTTCTACTGTGTTGGCGGATGAATAGCCGGGGCCAGCCTACCTGTTCTGATGCGGACGGCTCAACTCAGAGGGAAATGGTGCGATTAATGACCGTTGAGCGCTGGCGGGGGTTGACGTCTTAGCTCCCGCGCAGGTACCTATGCGAGAGTGCTCTTGATTGCTTGATTGGAGACGACAAATGAACCTCGCAAGGAAAGAGACGGCGGCAGCCATTTGAATTTTCATGCGCACCAGAAGAGGAGCGACGGAATTGTTGGGCAGGTCCTGCTGTGGTCAGCATATTGCTTGCAAGTTGCAACGGGCATCCAACGAAGGGAAACGCCGACACTGATGCAGGTGGTTTAGCCCGAATCGACCAAGGCCCAAAGCCAGTATTTTGGGTGCAACAGGTTCAATAATAGCCGCAACAGCTCTGCTCTCTCGACCGAGACCTCGAGCCAGACTCTTCCGGTTTCAGTCAACCCAACCGAACGTCACAAAATCTCGTTCGGACTGTAGCTCAGCCTCGATTGCGGCCGTTGAACTTCAGAGACGAACCCGAGGACCAAACATGGAGACCGTTGTTGATAATTGCTTCAAGCCGACGGCACGTTGGTGAAAGATTCAGAGTCGAGCGCCACGCCAGCACTACGGCAGGAAGGAAGCTTGTCACGTCTTTGTTGAGCGAGATGCTTTAGTGAATGATCCAAGTAACCAAAGCCGGTGTCTTGCGGATACCTGAAGCCGGAGAGAAAAGGCGGTAGTGATGGTGATGGCCTGGGGCCTTGATGAAGGTGCCCGGGGACTTACCAGAAGGAGACTGGGCTACCCCATCGCTGCAGCAAGGAAGCCAATCGGCCGTTGAGGCGGATCCTTTGTCGAACCGGAGTCTTTACTAATACTGGCATCCATGGACGGGAAAGCACCCCATCTGAACGGATGAGACCCTGTTTGAACCGCCAACGCACGCACGGAAACGGCCAGAACCTGGCGAAGGAGGCAAGCCTAGGAGAGCCAAGGAAGGAGAATGTCAAGAGGGCGAGCCAAAAGACTGCAGATACCTCGAACTGGACGACTACGCCGGAAGCTCCCAGGACTGATTGAACGCGTTACCTTGGTCATCCCATCCTCCCCGACGGAGAACATTGAGATGACGGGTACGTACCGCATCACGCGCCACGCTTTTCTTTCCCTTGCATCTGGAACACGGGTGTCCTTGACATGCCTGCTTGCACTGCATTTTGGACGGAAAATGGCACTCGTCTGGCCAGGTGCCAAATGCAAAGTGGTGGCGCCTTGGGTTAGGGGAGGTCATGTCAAGGAATCGTGGATAACCTTCACATTTCAATTCCACCTCACCCACCGCCGCCGCCACCACCAATCTCTGACCGGTCTGGTGGAAGAACCGGCATCAGGATCTGCGTTTCCTCCGCCGCCGTGTCCTTGGCTTCAATCTCAATGAACCGACACGGATGCCACAATTCCCGCCAAAAAAAATACGGATAGCACCAGAATGATCAGCCGAGGCTTGACGATCCCTTATCTAAGCTTGATTGATTTGTATCGCCTACATTACGTCCTCTCGGAACATTCTCCGGGATTCGGCCCTTGGAAGATGGCAGATGGGGATGCGGATCTCAGTCTCGGAGTCTAAGAGTCTTGGTGCGAATATTCGTACGCAGAAAGAAAAGAAAAAGGCAAGAAAAGGAAGCACGGGTGTCCCTGTGTACTTTCTTGTCTCACTGCTGCAAAATGTCCTACCTAAGAGCGGCGTACCTTACCTACCTAAAGAAGTATTTCTCTGTTTCTCAACCACCTGGCTAGGCCTCCGCCCACTTAGTACCTGGTCGACAAAGGCAAGGAAGTGGTTGTCTCTACCGCCCGCGCCCTAGTCATTGAGCTAGGCGTTGGTATTCAACGGCCCTATCTTACAACGAGAAGAAGCTTCGACACGACTAATAGCCGCCGGCGCCTCTGTCAATCTCCGTCTCAAGTGCACGTCCTTCACCCGCAATTCTCCATGACCGAGGCCACGGATAGCCACAGCCATCCCCAAGCCCACAATACCACTCACGCTCGCACATAGAGTCTGCAAGTCGTCAAGTCAAAGTCAGCCACAGCCAGGTTGCTGGAGACGTCAGCGTGATGGCGGCAACAGCCATGGAGCGACGGGGACAGCGACGGCGGACTCTTCAAGGGCCTTCGCCAACGGCCGCTGACCCTGGTCCATGCTGTCCTCTCGTCTCCTCCTTCCTTCCGTCCCTCGTCTCTACGGAGTGCGCTATGTAGGTACTCTCCCCATCTCCAGGTCTGGGTTCAGGCCCAGATCCTGTTCCAGGGCGGCAAGCTCCATTTCCAGCTCCAGCTACAGCCCTAGCTCCATTTCCGTCTCCGTGTCCGTCTCCATTTTCTCATCCCATCTCAGCCCCCCTCTTCCCGTTCGTTTGCTCGCCTTGCCCGCCCGGCCAGCCCGTCAGCCACGGGTTGGTAAGTGGCTACTGCTCGTTAGCTAAACTTCATCTTGGCCGGTGACCAGGCACAGGACGGGCCATCCATGGATAGCGGCTGAAGCATGCCAGGGCAGCCAGGCACATGCTGGTTTTCTTCAGTGCCTTCATCTGCGCCTTCGTCAACCGCCCAGTCACAGTTGTGATCCAGGACCGACACAATGGCACAGCACGTTACGACGCAGAGGGACTTCTCCTTTTCGGGATGCGTTCATACCGAGAACGAGGAGCCCGAGTTCGCTTTGGGTTGCAACCACTCAATCTCCCTCGCCATGACAGGCTTTCCTCGCTTTACAGGAGCGACACAGCAGCGCTGCTGCATGTGTCTCTCGCCCAGGTGTGGCACATTGCACTTTGTACTGCGGACTGTTCAGCTCAACTCGACGCAGGCACGAATGCTGACAGGCCTAACCAACTATGCGTCAAGTTGAGCTGCAACTGGCTCCTATCGTCATGAAGCAAGACAGGCGCGATAGGACGATATCAAGACATCTCGCACCCGCCCGTCCCGACGACGCCCGGCCTCGGCCTGGCATGCTCGTCGGCATGTCATCCATATCGGCGCCCACAATTACATGTCCCGGCCACGCGCTAGGGCGCAACGTGCCGCTTGCCTTTCTCGAGGTCCCGTACCACCATTTCCCTCCCTAAGACACCCCCTCTCTTCCCGGTCTACCTTAATCGTGCATCACTGTCTCGTGGTGCATCGAAATCTCAGAAGACATCCGAGACAAATACACGCATGTCCGCACAGAGCCACCGAACCCTACAGAGCCAGGCACGTCAGTCCAAGACAAGGCCTGGGAGAATTGCAAAACGGCAGCGGCGGACGGCGTGGGCGGCGGATCTCTGCGGCTCCAGACCAGGCGAGCCTGCACCCAGCATGCTGCGAATACCTACGGCGTACACTTCCGTAGGGACTTGACCAATGCCCAGCATCGCTTCCCTTACTTGCCTTACCGAGCAGCTAGGTACGGCAGTGTAAGCCTCCTTGCCCTGCAACGTTGGGCAGGGTCTCCGGAGATGGAAACCAATGAGCGGGTAGCGCCCATTGATACCGACACTGCCTGCCTCACCTCGACGAGTGTTGCAGTACGGATACTGGATGTACCGATGTACACACAACACACTGGACGCTTCCTTACCTGCGCGCGGCTTCCTTGCCTGCCCAAAGAAAGCTATCCGTACCTATCTGGCCCTATTCGTACCCACCTTGCCTACCCTCGAGCATCCGTCGAAGGTACGTACGCATACGGGCCCCTTGCCTCATGTTCCATTCTATTCTGATCCCATTTCCAACTCTCATCCTACCTTACCTGGCCTCATCCCATCTCCATCTCAGTCTGCATTCCAAGAATCGGACGGCGAAAGGCCCTCGACTCCCGCCTCCTGCGTATCCGCAGACCGCAGACCGGCTTGGCGATTAATGACAGTGATCGGTTCCTTTTCATCCAATGCCACCATCTCAAACCCGTCATCTCATCTCTCTGTTGCGCTCGCAGGTCGATCCCTCCGCTCGCCTCTCCACACATCCCACAACCTTCTTTCGACCCCAATCAGTCATGATTCATTCACGCCCCCCTCTCTGCTTCCCTTTTCCTTTCTTCCCCCCCATGTCCCCCGTGGCCCCTCGTTCCACGCACCCACGTCCGCTCATCTGCTTCTCTCCCCACCTCCTCCCTGGACCCTGGACGACCACGGCCACGGCCAGGAGTCCCCACCACCCATAATTACCACGAGCAGCAACAAGAGCGACACCCGTGGCAGGCATACTGTGCTGCGGCGGCGGCACACCATCATTTCTGCGTGTCCTCCCTGTTGGCTGGAGCTTGGCCGCCACGCTCGCCATGCTTTGTGCAGCTACGTACCGCTTTCTGGCTGTCTTACCTCGCCTGCTAAGACGCTCTGAGCTCCAGGAACACCTCGATGACAGCTGCCAACCGATTCTGACTTATTCGAGCCTATCGAGTCCGGCACTGTCATCCATCGCCAAATTCAAATTGGAAGACAAGATGCCGCGGCTGCCACCTTTGAACAAGACATCCTCGTCGTTTTTCGAGCACAACTTTCCCATCTCCTTTCGTGTCCAGGAGAGAAAGCCAGGAAGGAGAAGAGGGGGAAAAAAATCCAAACCCCCACCCAAGCCCCCAATTTAACACACTCTTCGTACCGTGGACTCTCTGCCACGATTCCATCATATCAATTTCGCAGGCCCTCCACTCACTCCGGCGGCTTGTATCGATCCTGGCCTGGCCTCTCTCTCTGGCCTTTTCTAGCGCATGCGTAACTGTATCTACCTTAGCTGCCTTCCACTCAACGGGCAACTCCTCACCGTACAGCGAGCGTGCGGCGATGCAGAGTAGCACCCCTAGGTGTTGGCCTGTCATCCATTCACTCATCATTCATCCATCCTTCTATCCATCCTATCCCATCCCACTGCATCCCATCCCATCCATCCCATTTCACCCCAGGCGCCGTGCAGGAGTACTCTGCAGTGTGCGATGTCCTTTTCCCATCCATCCACCAGTCAGTCTGGCTTTCCCTCTTCCTGGCTCCCGGCTACATGTATACTCACTACGCGCTACTCAGACGCAGTACATACACACATACCCATACAGCCATCTGCCATCTGCTACCGGCTCCGACATGCGAGACAACGTGCACCCCTCCCTGCCCACTCCCACCTGAACCATCCCTCCTTCGCCTCCCCAATCAAATTTAGAGCGCTGCACGCTGCACATGGCTGCTGCTGCTGGGAGCTCTCTCGCTCGCTCGCAAGTCGCAACCACTCACTGTACACGCAGGCACAGGTACAGACAGACAGGCACACATACACACGCACGCACATACACCACCACCACCACATCCAAAGGGGGAGACGGGGAGGAAGCTGTCTTTATGATTTCCTTATTTTATTTTTCTGCCCGCTGCTGTCTTTGGCGATTGGCTTCTTGGCCACCACGGCCGCGGTTCCGTCCCGTCCACCTACCTAACCCAACCTAACCTACCTACCTATGTACCGTACCGTACCTTACCTACTTTACTTTACTTATTCCATCAAGCCCGTACCTTGCCCGTTGATGATGTACTTCCCTCCCGTTCACTGACTCTTGTCTCCCCCACTGTCTTATTACGTTGTGGCTTCATACGTGCCTGGTTAATCTCACCCAGGGACACTCAGACCCAGCGCTACCATCGCTACCGCCCACCACGACCGCGTTGAACACGCCTCTCTGTCTGTCGCTCCGCGCCTCTCCCTCGTCCTCCCACCAGACAGATATCTGCAGATTGACCATCGTCCATCGAGCTGCAGGCTATTGCGACTACGCCTGCTGCTCTCCATCTAACTACACAGGCACGGGCTGGTCAGCTCGAGCTCCCACTCACACTACCACCCGCTGTCTCTCCGCCCACAGACCGCGGGCTAGTCCTGGTCCTGTCGAGCCGACCAGACCAGGCCACGGTTCACAAACCACACACCCTTACTTACACCTTACACCACTCCTCGCTGTTCTCTGGCTCTCACACACACAGACGCGCGGAGAATTGTCGTCAGGCAGGGGATCGTGATGGCATAGCCCTCTACCCTTGATTAGCAGCCACTCTAAAGACGTGGACCAGGGTGTTCCCTGAGCTACCTGTCCCTCGTCCAGATCAACCCTGAACCACCCTAGCTTCATCTCAATTGCCCCCCTTCCCAGGCCCAGCACGCCTGTCTCCAGTCGCACAAAAACCGACCGGGAGCCACCGATCGACTGCTCCCAAAAAAAAGTCTACGGGGCCCCTTCTCCAACATCCAGCCCTCGACAAATAACGCTCACTCTTCACTCCGGCCACCGAGAAAAGAGAGACAAATTCAGATCTCGGAGCGGAACAGACTTAATTTGTCTCTTCCCTCTCCCTTTTCTACACCTGCCTTCTCTCTCTCTCTCTCACGCTCTCTTTCTCTCTCATCAACCAATCCATCCAACTTCCCATCATCGACGACTGAACTGACTGACACTTGGCCGCCGGTCCCAAGTATATTCACCTACCACCGCCTCCGCATCCCGTGCCTGAGGTTCCGCCGTGGTACATCCTGCAGCCGCCCGCAACACCCATCTTTCTCGACGAACCACCATCACCACCGCATGGTAGCTTCATTGGAGCCCGAAGCATTGTTGTGCGAGTATCACTCTGCAGCATCGTCGTCGTCGTCGTCTCACCGCAGTAGCTAGCAGCTGCATCCCTCCATCGCTCGCCTGTCGTTCTCTGGACCCGTCGATTCGGCATCCTCTCCGTGGCCTAGCCTTTTCGCGCGCCTCGCACACACGGGTCTCATCAGCACCCTTTTTAAGCCCTCTTGAGCTTGCCACTTTCGATTGTGAGAATCACGAACCGACCTCGGGGCCGTCGATCTTATTTGGGAAGGCAGAGACTTCTTGGAAAACCTATCCGCAGACAGATCGCTTCTCCCAAGCCACCGGCCATCTGTACATCTTCGTTGCCGAGTTGAACCGAACACAACGGGGCCAACCACACCGAACGCCAAAGCGCATAACAGCAGCAGCTACACTTTCTTCCGACGCATTGAAGGGCAAGCAGCAGCATCTGGACTAATCGGCAATTCTCGCGGATTACCTTTCGGGAGACATCGACTTCACGGGAGGCAAAAGATTGGAAACGTTGGGCAAGAGAACCGGTCTTGTCTTGGAAGAGTCTGGGGAAACGGGCCGTCGTCTGGAATAAGACGCGGAGAGCCTCTCGACCTGGACGCTCGCTCAAGCCGGCATCACAACATCCATGCAAGCCACCAGCAGCGATTGCGATACGTCGTCTAACTCGCTCGGCCAGCGCCGAGGCATATCCGATCTGGCGCGATTCGCCCTCGACCTGACTTGGGCAACTCCTCCAAGAGCAGAGTTCGAAACTCCTGCTCAACCCAGAGACTACCCTTCTCCGCCCATGTCAGGGTCTCCTCCACTCCCGCCCAAAGCAAACCAAGAGGTTGGTGACCGAGGGCAACAACCGCATGGCAGCTATCCGTCCATCAACCCGCAAGATGCCTACAGGGGAGGACCGCCACCACCACCGACTACACAGCAGGGCGACATCCGAGGACATCCCCCGCCGCAGACTCTCCCGCCGCCTCCAGCACGACCTTATCATACCGAGCAGCCAGACAGAATGGCCTACTCCTACCCCCGCCCTGACGACCACTTGCGAAATCCGCCATCCGGATACGCCCACATGGCAAGCCAGGCATTGCAACAACGGCCGCCGCCGTATATGCAAATGCCCGGCCCTCCGCCGCCTCCGTCCCAACACCAACACTACCCGGCACCGATGCCGCAGCAGCCTCCCCAGGAGAACGCCCCCTACACGTCTCCCAAGACGCAACGAAAGACAAAGGGCCATGTGGCATCAGCCTGCGTGCCATGTAAAAGAGCCCATCTTCGGTAAGGCGATCTTATTCCTCCCCTCCGCACAACGGCGCTGAAACGGGCCGGTGTTGTCTTGATACGGTGACGCTAACATTTCTTAGATGTGACGGTATGTACGGCCCGCGGGCACTAATTTTTCCTTCGTTCTCGTTTTGCTATTTTCGCATCTTCATTCTCTTCTTGTTTTGGGATAGATATGCGATACCAATGGGAACCGCTGCAAGGGCACGGCACCGCGACCCGCGTGTGTGGGTGCGTGCATGCGGCTGGGAGGGGACTCACACTCTTCTTGGGTCCTCCGGGGGAAGGATAACTGACATCATTACCGGTCGTTGAGATTGCAGGTGTCATTTTAGACGCGGCATTAACCTAGCAGCTGGCCGGAGCGTGCGACACTCGACGCGGAGCAGGGATCAACCCCCGGACCTGAGACTGATCCTGAGGGGAAGACGATCCCGTTCGGGCGGATCATTCGCAGAAACTCGGACGGAAGTTGAGATGGTGGTTGCATGGCAATGGGATGGCGCCGCCGTCAACGTGAAGGTTGTCTGGTCTGGTCTGGTCCACGGCGTGTCCGTGGTTTTGGGTTTCTAGGACGAACGAGGAACGTTTGTCGTCGGCGTCATACCTACCAGCATCAGCGCCTTGACGGGTTATCTTCAGCTCCCATCCCAAGCAAGCAGCACCATCAGCAGCGAACAGCCAAGGAATCTGGCAGCCGAGTGACTGGCCACGGTGGCTAGGCTTTTGGTTCCTGATGCGCCGCCCGGCCGGCAGTTCGGCCCGGCCAGCTGGGAGACTGGCGGGTCACAAACCGGGCCCCCCGGGAGCGACCCTCGAACCCTCGAATCTTGATTACGGTTGGGATCTGGGTGAACTCGCCAATCGCAAGGCGGCAGGTTTTTGGTGTGGTTGCTATCGAACGCTATCGCGTGCGCCATGTCTGAAACAGAAGCGGAGGAGATTCCCCTTGAGCAGGAGTTCTTTTGGGTGGATTCCGCCAGCCGATCGCTGGTGTGTCTGCTGTGGTTCGCGGGATGATCCAAGTGGGTTGGGCTAGCGTGTCATTGACGTGTCGGATGCGACGCAGCAGGCGGATGGGGACAACGTCGTCCGCGCAAACGTCTAAGCCACGCGGGTTTACAGGCACGAGCAAGCGCTTCGCGTCTGGGGCAGTTTGGAAGACGTCATGCGCGTCCTTCTGTCTTGCACTTGCAGCGATCATTCTTCATGGAGCGGTCGTCTTGCTTTTGAGTACTTACTCAGTTCGGTTTGCTGACTTGCGTGTTCGCGACAATTAGCTCAACGACCCTGCTCGCGATGCACGAGCAACGGCAAGGAAGACGCCTGCGTCGACGTGCAACACAAGAAGCGTGGCCGCCCACGCTTGAGGGATGACCGAGAGGGCCGGTACGGGCCCTCTACATATCCGCATCCGCAGGATGCAGCTGCAGCAAGGAGGCCGTTGAGTCTGTACTCTTCTGGCGGTCCCATCTCAGGGTACGATGACCCCATCCGACGTAGTCAGTCCTATCGCGTTCTAAAGTCTCAACCAAGCGAACCCCTTGCGCCTCGATACCTCGAACGGGCCTCGCCGGCTGATGCCAACCTCTACGCACGTCCCCTGTCCGCAGCGCCGGGTGCGCCTGAGCCGGTCGTATATTTGACAATGGAGTTGGATATTGCACGAGTTTCGCAGACATTTTCGGATGCTGTCGGCATCGTCAGCGTTCGAGGTCGAAAACTCTTCGACATCGTCGTGCCCTCGGAGCGAGAAAAGGTCCAGAGCCACCAACGGCAGATGCAGGACGAGCGGGCGAGGAAAGATCCAGTGTACCTGCCACCCATCTTCGGCCAGCACGAGCAGGAGCGTGTCTTCGAGTCGTTGCGGTTTGAGGCGGATGAGCTGTCGCGGTTCCAACTGGATCGTCAAGACTTCTTCATCTTCGCATCGAGCGATGGCCAGCCCCGGTCGTTCTCGGTCCGCATGGGTCTTGCGAAGCGGGAGTCGATATACTTTATCGTGCTCCTACTGAACGCTGCGCCCAGATATCCGTATCCCTCACCTTCACCTCACGCCAGAGACATTCCGTACTCGTACCAGCAACAAGCTCCGCCGCCGCCACCACAGTCACAGACATATGCCCAACATACGCCGATATCTGCGACGTTTGAGCCTTCTCGGCCTCGGTTTGGCGAGAGCACACTTGCACCCCGGCCGTCTCCGGGACAGCCTCCGCACATGGCATCTGGACTGAGTCCAGGCGTCAGCCCTGGCATGCCATCATACGCGGCCTCACCCAGCCGTCCCGACTACGCTGTCGGGCCGTCATCCTACCAGATTCCCCGCAGTGAGTTACCGCCGACCGCCCGGCCGCCGCAACCATCTTTCCAGCTCCCTCCGATCCGCGCTGGCCCGCATCAGCCTCCTCAACCGGAACCATCGTGGCAAAGAGACGAGCGGTCCTCCGGTCGTGTCGACATCGGCGGCTTGCTTGAACAACCGGACCCGCAGCAGCGCCGTCCGCAATGATTGATGACTTCTTCCTCCGCCCTAGCGGTTCGTTGTCGATAATGATTCGCTTCTTTCCGGCCCGGTGCCTCCCCTCCGTCGCAGTGTCGATCGAGTCTCGTCCGGGTCGAGTTCCCTCCTTCGTTGGTCCCTCTTGGCCACCTTTAAAACCATACGGGATGGGCGTCGTGCGTCCGTTTCTTGTATTTGTACCAAGCTTCGCTTCCTTCACCTTTCAAGACCATCGTTCCATTTTCCCCGGCGGTCACAAGCCGTCAAATGAGATACCACCTGTACAACCACTTTTTTCAGCCCGGCCGTCGTCATCCATAACTGTCTGTTCTCTTGTTGTCTTTCTCCCAAATGTCCTTTGCGGAGGACAGTGTGGCATCTGTCGGTGGCGTTCGTTCTTGTTTTCAACCTCCCTGGGGGCTGTTTGGTTATCTGCATGAAAGATGTTGAAAGAGTTGTAGGAATATTCTGGCTGCTGTCCTGTTTTCCGGCAGTTGGTGATAAATGGTAGTGAATGATTTAGGGCGGTCATCATGCGTTGCTGTCTTCTTTCCCATGGGTTCTAGCCCCTTGTCGTTTGCCGTGTTGAAAACAGAGGAGATCACCCGGCGCGTTTTGCCGGCTGTCTTGCATTTTGCTCTCGTGTCCGATATTGCGTGTTTGCTCCCCATCCAAGTCTTGCGTGTTCCTTGCTGTCCAAGATGAGTCCCCTGTTCGGCCCTAGCCTTAGTCGTCCGTATCGTTCGAGTACCGGAACCCCATGGAGGGGTGGTCGAAGGCGAAAGGGAATCCGAACTAGGCGGTCGGGTCGCCTCCTGTTCGTGTCCCTGGTTTCGGCCCGCGTGGTCGATACTGCTTGGTGCCGCTCGCTGCAAGCTGGCTGGCAATGGCTGAAGAGAAAATTCCTGGGGACGGCCCGTGTCGATGTTAATGATGCGGCCTGAGAGGCAAACAAGTCCGTCCAGTGGATGAACGACGCGCGGACGGGAGGCGTCATCATCATCTAAGCCCCGGAATGTGGCCACACTTGAGGCGACAGTTGAAATCCTCCTTGTCCGACAACCACAAACTTTCGTCCTTCCGGTTCGATTCTCGAAAGAGGGGTCTAATGCGGCCAGGCCGTGGGCGGGCGAGAGGAGGGGTGGGAGAGCGAGCGCTTTTTGAAGTTGGCCTTAATAATTGCGCAGTGTTCAGGGTCCGGGAAATGCGGAGCCCTGGGGACCGGAAGTGGGGGGTCAATGCGGCGAAACATCTACCGTCAAGGCCCGGTTGATGATCCCGAGGGCTTCGGACGGTGTCCACAGCTTGTTGCTGTACGTGGATGTTCCACGGTCCCGGGTGGAGGTTAATGTCCTTCTTGCTGTCGAAGTGTGTGACCGTAATGTAGCATACTACCTCGAAAGGGGAGCCTCCATACGCACAGCACTGGGCTGGGCTAGGCCAGGACGGAGGAGTAATGCAGGCGAGGGTGGGAACAACGCTGCGTAGAGACGGAAAAAGTGAAGGGAAAAGTGAAAGTGAGGGAGAGGAATGAACGTAATAGAGCCAAGGGGGTGGAGGTACATAAGAGGGAGAAGCAGAGGAGAGAGACGAAAGGAGAAAGATTCTCCTGCGAGTAGGCCCGTAGATAATTTAACACCTGGTTCATAAGAGAGAGGGAAAAGGCTTTGGCCACTCACACGTAGTCCGCTGTCAAGTCTGTCAAAGCCCTTCATCCATCCAGCAGGCGCCCAGCCGGGCGGCCGGCGGATGCGGATGCGTGCGTCTAATGTACTCCATTGACGTGCGTGCCAGCCCAATGCAAGTGGTGCATGGCATGGCCAGCCCTCCTCCTCTGGCGTGGGTGGTGTGTGGTCATTTCGCGTGGCCCCTTGGACGAGCCCTTAGTGTAGAGTTGCATCCGCATTGGATGGTATAATCCGGGTCTGGTATTGGACTCATTCGAAGCGGGCTCACGCCTTGATATCCGCTCGCGTTTGCCGACGAACCATTTTACGCAAGATCCATGATCTTAATAGAAGGAAGCGAGAGGAGAGGCAGATGGGGCGATCTGGGAGCGAAAGACGGTTGAGTGACGACGGCTGTCTGGCTGGCTGCTCGGGAATGTCCCCTCGGAGACCCGTGAATGTTTCCTGTGAAGTTCGGATGTGTTGGTCATGCCATTGGTTCAATATGTTGCCTGGCGAATTTCGTGTTTCCCATGTTCTTTCTGTGTTCCCTCCGTCGTGGCTGATTCTTGAAGTTCCGCATCTGTGTATGGGCCAGAACGGTAGTATATTATGGCGCAAGCTGATGGGCACATTCTCCGTTTCTTTGGGCGAGAAGAGCGTCGTCTGCAGATCGTTCCTCTGCTTGGGTAGCCGTGAAGGGGGAGCCATGCCCAACAAAGCAAGAAGCCGTGAAATGAAGCGGGACTGCGAGATGAGATGAGATTGAATGTGAGAAAGATGCGATGTTCAGGGGGACAGTGTGCGGGAGGTAGGGGGAAGCAACGTCGTCTTCTTGGGGAGTTGGGGGACCGTTAGTGTTCGTAGGTAGGTAGGTCAAGCCGTTTCTCACCTCGGTCTCCTCTGTTTATTACCCCAGAGCCAACCGAGAGCAAGGAGCGGAAAACGAACGAGGAAACGAAACGAAACAAAACGGATTTTAGCGGCGGGCGTGGGGCATTCCAGAGGAACCAGCCAGGGGGATGGGATGAAGACTGCAGGGGATGAGCCCTTTACGGTGGTGAAAAATCTCCGAGACGGAGCCGGACAGCCAGTTTGTGGCCCGAAGAGTTTTCGTTCGGTCATTGTGCATGCAGGGCGGGCGCTTGTCATTTCTGAATGCGGTAGTGCCCCCTTGAAGTCGCAAAGATGAGGAATCAGGGAGCTGTAATTGAGGCCTGCAAACCACGGTTGTCTGTCTCATGACTGACGTCGATGGGGGGCAGAGAACAGAAGACTGCAGCGCCTTGGAATGAGGAGGATAGGGGGAGGTCGGGAAGACGAGACACCGTAATGTTCGCATTCGTCCGAGCAACGGAGACAGAATGCCAGAGTTGAAACGCTGACAGACAAATTGGGAAAGCTGGTGGATGCGAGACGCTGGAAATGGCAAGATGCGACAGGGGTCTGTAATTGTCTATTTGCTATTCGGGCATGGGCCGACGGCAAACACGAAGTCTTGTCTTGATTGAGCGAGCATGAATGCGAAGCGGAAGAAGAAAATAAACGAAGACGAAGAGGAGGGGAAAAGATTGAGAAAGAAAGAAAGAAAAGAACAAAAAATATGGCTAGAAGAATGACCTGAAACAAAAGAGGCGCGGCCGAGAGATCTTCATGATGTTGGCTATTTCTGGGCTTCTGCCGTTTTGGTGTGTTCAACTCCAGCGCGCTAAGCTGCCCGGATGCCCTGAGGGGAGGCGATGCTTGCTGAACTGGGCACCGTGGCACGTTATTCAGTTGGGGGTCGCACCTCCAACAGGAAAGGCGTCGAGCGTTAAGGTTGTTTCGAAACGGACCTCGCATGGCGAACACGTCCTGTGGCCGCCTGTTTGCCGGGGAAGGGAAATGAGGGAGGGGCGCCGGACGGTGGCGGTGCCGACCGCTGGACGTCGACCACACACGTGGGTTTGCCGGCCTGCTGCAGCGAGCGACATGCGCTATACGACTGCCCAAACAGCTTCATGTCGTCTTGCTCAGCGCCTGGCGAGTTGAACGAGATGAGGGATGGTCTCTCTGGATGCTGCGTCGCTGGTGAGTCTTGTTGGGGAGTAGTGTGTGGCTTGCTGCGGACGGTGAAGCCCGCACCAGGAAGGCCAGGCCGCCAGACACGCGAGGGTGACGGCCCTGTTGGGGGCCAAGGTTGCCGTTAGACCACCTCTTAGTCGAGTCTGATAAGAGAGGGGCGATGTTGCGCTGCCGGTGGGCGTTGGACGGTAGGTCGTCCTACTACTGCAAGCATGGCATCATGAGATGGGGTGGGTGGGTGGACGGCAACTGAAATTTGCTTCTCAATCTCAACCCTTTTGCTGCTCTGGGCTCGAGCTTGACTGGTAGGGCCGTCTGCTCGACGTGCCGTTGCCGCCGCTGTCAGTCGTTTGAGCTGCGGATGCCGGTGCTGCCTCGGGCGTAGGGTTGCTGCCACGAATAGGCAGTCTTCTCCGCCTCTTGCTGTCCTGGCCCTCGGCAACGACTTCTTCAGGTTTGGGGTCTCGGTGTGGGACGGGGGTAGTAGGTCTGGCCCTCTTAGCCTCTTCATGCTGCTCGTCTAGCTCGAGAAACATTTTGTCTGGAGATGGAGGCAAGCTACCACTGATGACTTGGTCGATGCCCCGTTTCTTTCTTGGTCGAGGAGACGATGGGCTTGCTCGAGGTGGCAGACGCATGTCTATCAAGCTATCGGCGAGAAAAGTGCGAGCAACACGGCGGCCGTCTGGGTCCTGGAGGAGAGATTCCGGGGTGGGCAGTCTTGAGCTCCGTCCGCTGCGTCCGCTAAGGCGGCTGTCAGACGTGATACCCAGCGGTGGACCCGATTGCATCAGGGACTCTCACCTTGTACTCGGCGGGTGGACGCGAGACGAGGTCGCCCCGGCCTCTGCTGTGGCTTCTGATTTGCCGTCTTCGCACATTGTCAGGAACGATTTGGTGGGGGTATTTTAGTTGACGACTGGTGATCAGAGTTGTAGCAATTTCGGTAGTGCAGGTTGCAAGTCGTGGTGTTGCAACGCGGGCGTCCCGTCAACTTTGAACAAGAGGGCCGTCCGTGGCAGATCAGATGGGCGGCGCCCAGATTCAGAGGAAGCCCCGGGAGATCAGAGGCCGTGCTGCTGGCGTAGAGCTCCATTCGCGAATTTCATGCGAAATGCGGATTACCGAGATGTCTCGCAAGGAGCTGCATCATAAGGCCAAGAGCATCTGGTTGTGTGAGGCGTAGTTCAGTGGCTGCAGCATTGTACAGCATTGTAAGGTGCACTTTGCGCCTGTCGAATGAATCGCGGAGGGAAGGCAGAGTCATGGATACGAGATGTCTTGGAAAAGTCTGACGCCGTCAAAGGTTCCAACGATGCGTCGGTCAAACGGTGGCTTGGAATGACCAAAGATAGAAGACTTGTAGGTATTCGTACGAACGAGCGCTGCATATGTCACGGCGAGGAAGACGTACAAAGTACGGATACGTACGGACGTCAAGCTGGGACGAAAGTAGCCCAGTTCTTGCCTGCATTGGCAGCATGGCCCCTGCAGTAGCAGGCAGGTGGAGGGAGCAAACCTTAAGTGGTTTTGCTGATTAAGGAAGTGCTCACGTGATGACGCATCTGAAGACGCGACGTAGGCCCCACCCGGCCACGCTTTGAGTAACAGTGCTGTGGCCGAGGAAGGCAAGACACGACACTGCACCGACCTACGACAGACAGGTGGACATGTAATTGCACTTGTGCAAGGCAAGAAAACGCAGTCCGGAGATTGCCATCTACCAATCGTGGGGATTTCGTCCTCGCCTCACTCCCATCGCTGCGAATACTGGACGCCACCGCGAATACCACCAGAATACCACAAGAATACCACAACACGCCTCCCCGTCTCAGTTCAATGCCCGCACCTACAAGACCCAACCTCCCGCGCTAGATCGAGAGGAAATCTCCGACGTGATGGATACCGATTCCCCTGTCGGCACGAAACGAAAGGCGGAGGAAGATCCCGATGAGTCTCGTGCGCCCCGCCGCATTCGCGTGAGCTGCACTTTTGCGCCTCGTTTGGTGTGTCATTTTCTGACCCCCGCTGCTAGGCCCTTGACCCCAATGTCGTCAATAAAATCGCTGCTGGAGAAATCATCGTCGCTCCCGTCAATGCCCTGAAGGAGCTGATTGAGAACGCCGTCGATGCAGGCGCCACCTCAGTAGAGGTCCTTGTCAAGGAGGGCGGCCTCAAACTTCTGCAGATCACCGACAACGGCTGTGGTATCCAAGTAAGCTCAGCTCCGCATCTTTGACCCTCAAGCTTGCTCTGACCTCTGTCCAGAAAGGTGACCTGGAGATTCTCTGCGAGCGTCACACCACTTCCAAAATCACCTCATTCGAGGACCTCACCTCCATCGCCACATATGGCTTCCGAGGCGAGGCACTAGCAAGTATTAGCCACATTGCACACCTCTCCGTCACCACCAAAACCAGTGATTCCAACTGCGCATGGCGTGCTCATTACCTCGATGGCAAGCTGGCGCCCGCAAAACCCGGTCAGCCCGCCGAACCAAAGCCAACCGCCGGTCGCCAGGGCACCCAGATCAGTGTCGAAGACCTGTTCTTCAACGTCTCGACCCGTAGAAGAGCTTTCAGATCCCCCGCCGAAGAGTACAACAAAATCATTGACGTCGTGGGCCGCTACGCCATCCACTGTAAGGGAGTGGGCTTCTCCTGCAAGAAGCATGGCGAGTCGGGCACAAGCATCTCCATACAAGCACTTGCCACCGAGGTCGATCGCATTCGCCAGATCTATGGATCAAGCGTTGCCAACGAGTTGATGGAGTTTGACACCTCTGAAGACCGTTGGGGTTTCAAAGCGAACGGCTGGGCAACCAATGCCAACTATCACATCAAGAAGACTACTCTACTCCTCTTCATCAATCACCGGTCCGTGGACTCTAGCAACATCAAGAAGGCCCTTGAGCAGTTATACGCCACATTTCTGCCAAAGGGAGGCCGCCCCTTCATCTACCTCAGCCTGGAGATTGACCCTTCCCGCGTCGATGTCAATGTGCATCCCACCAAAAGGGAAGTGCACTTCCTCAACGAGGATGACATCATCCAGTCCATCTGTGAACACATCCGGTCGAAACTTGCTGAGGTGGACACAAGCCGCACCTTCATGACGCAGAGCCTGCTGCCGGGTAGCCAGCTGATGCACATGTCGAACCAGGAAGAAACTGAAGGCAGCCCAAGTACCCCGGACAAACAAACGCCAGGCTCCAAACGGCCACGGAGGAACTCCAACAACCTCGTCCGTACCGATACAAGCTTGCGCAAAATTACCAGCATGCTCCCTGCTGCGGCAGTTGCTGCAACACCATCCAAAGCACCGCCATCCGCCGGTGAGAATGCGTTGTCCGTCTCAGAAAACATTCAGTATGAGATTGTGAATAAGCCTTTCGCTCAGATGAAGCTTACTAGCGTCAAAGAGCTTCGTGCCGAGGTCAGAGAAGACATGCACAATGACCTCACCGAAATATTTGCCAACCACACTTTCGTCGGTGTCGTCGACGAGCGGCGGCGCTTAGCAGCCATCCAGGGCGGCGTGAAGCTGTATTTGATTGACTATGGCCGCGCCTGTTTCGAGTACTGCTATCAAGTCGGCCTCACCGACTTTGGCAACTTCGGCACAATTCGCTTCACTCCCCCGCTTGATCTACGAGAGGTCCTTCGTATTGGAGCCGAGATGGAGAAGAATAACGTTGAGTCAGAGGAAGAGGACTTTGACGTGGATGTGGTCGTCGAAAAGGTCGCCGCACAGCTTATTGAGCGGCGTGAGATGATTGGCGAATACTTTTCCCTCGAAGTCAGCCCTGCGGGAGAGCTACTCAGCATTCCCCTTTTGATCAAGGGTTACACTCCGCCCATGGTCAAGCTGCCCCGCTTTCTGCTCCGCCTTGGGCCATGCGTCAACTGGAATGACGAGAAGCCGTGCTTTGAGCTCTTTTTGAAGGAGCTTGCGACCTTTTACGTACCCGAGCAGCTGCCGCCAACCGTCGGAGGCGCCGAGGACAACGAGGAGACGGCGAACATGGACGAGGAGATCGCAATGCGGCGGAGAAACGTGCGTTGGGCCGTCGAGCATATCTTCTTTCCAGCCTTCAAGGCGAGGCTGGTTGCGACGACATCGATGATGAAGGCGGCTGTGTTGGAGGTTGCTGATCTCAAGGGGTTGTATCGCGTATTTGAGCGATGTTGACGAGCATTTGGGATGAGCTTGACATGATGAGTGTAACTACTGGCACCTACTAACGAATATAACCCGGAGCTTGAGAGCTGTGAATGATCATACTTTCTGAAGTTCCCCAGCCACACATGGCACCGCCTTCAACTTGTACGTGTTGGAGCTGTAAATTTCTCGTGAGTGGAATCCCACTAGTACCCTCAATTGACTTCTGCGTTGACTCTGTCCTTTGGATTGTGCACACGTGCAAGTCCCCACCATCCGAGATCTGGCATGCGTTTCCGTCGCAACAGAAAGCCGTACGTAACGACCATGCAGAGTTACACCCCGGCGGTCGCCAACTTCGTAGCCGAGCGAGACCGCTCTCGATGAATCTTCATCAACCCAACTCAGCCGCGTTATTTCCTGTCCCTCTCGAGTTCACAGCCGAGGCCTCATGCCGCGGGCCTTCCCCGCTCACACCACTGAAGTGCGACACTGGGGTGTACTGTGGGACAGGAGACATCGAGACGGGTCGCTGCTGGGCGATTTGTTGGTTCCAGCCCTTGGCCTGGCCGTCGGGACTTGTAGGTTGCTGCACTGGAGATGTGGTGGCATATGGCTGGATCGCAGGCTGGCTGGTTTCGGGCGCGTTCGTTGGAGCAGGTGGCTCGTTGGTGCGGGCTCCCCTTCTTCGACGCACGATGAGCCAGACGATGATGCATGCTGCGAGGGCAATGAATGCGACGCCGCCTACGCCTCCGCCGACGATGGCACCGGTGTTGCTGTGTGGTTGGTCTGAGGTCGAGGATGATGCGTCCGCAGTGGTTGAGGCAAGGGCTGAGGATGGCGAAGAGTCGGATGCAGAAGTTGTTGTCGGGTCTGAGGGCCTCGAAACGTATTCAACAACCGTCACAGTACGTGTCGGAACTGGCGAGACCACACTTGACATTACGAACGCTGTCCTTGACGTGCCGACCGCCCAGTCGTCGTTGTAGCAACCTTTCAATGTCGCGTATGTGGGGGACACCCATTTACTGTAAGTTACACATCGTGGCGAATAGCCACCATAGGTCACCGTGCTAAAAGGGAATTTCCCTGCCGCATCAGCATCTGGCCATTCCCAATCATCGCACGCCATATCCAAGTTAGAGAAGGGCGCAGGAGACTTGGTGGTACATACCAACACCGAGTTGCGATTCCTATCGAAGAGCCAGACCGACATTGAGTCGCCGTGCCATCGTAGCATGCGGTTACTGGGTTGCTGGAGGACCCGCATCCGAACCACGAACCGGAGGTCTGGCAGGGAGCCGACGATGGGCATATGTAGGGGCTCGCAGCTTCGCGATGGTTAGCAGCCGATGTGGAGAATCTACTTTGGATGGGTATGCTCTGACTTGAGTAGAGATCACGCGCGACACCGCAGGTCAGTGAAACGTCTCTGGGAGCTAATGCGGCGTTTCTGAACCGCACTCGTGGTGCAGGTGTTGGTACTGGAGAGATGCCGTCGCCAGGGGGGTTGCCATGTATAGTGGTGTGGTAACCACCAGATTCTTCCATCGTGATGCAAGTGAGCTGGAGTTTCGAGGCGTTGGATAGCCCCTGATCGCGACGTAGTTCTGCGCAGTGGTCAGAGTGGAACGAGACAGTGATGCAGACCTGGGTTCATGGGCCAGCAAAGATTGAGGGAAACCCAACTATCTAAATAGCTTCTCTCACCGCCAAATTGACTGCGGCTGATATTTTGTCTCGGAAATGGATCCCTCCATTTCATGTTTGCATTTCTTCAGGGCTTCGAGCAATATCGCATTCATACGTGGCTTAGGCCCGGCGGGCAGTCTCCAGACCGAGCGGGCTCAACACTCGACCCAAAGGCAGCTCCAGTACCATGCCCCAGCAACGTGTAATGCCCAGATCAAGAAGATAAGACAAACTCACCTAGGACCCAGGCAGACAGGCATCCGAGGGAGATATAACCGGCCACTCAGAGCCACTCCAACTTTTGGCGCGGAATCAAGCCGCAAGTCGTGCGTGAGCGGCAAGCGGCCGCCAATAAGACAAGCCTTGAAGCCCATTTCTCGAGAGCAATTATTGGGTCGAAGTCATGGTAAAACTAGCTGAGCCGCAAAACCTTCCCTGAATGCCTTCGAGACTCGGAGCTCCAGGCTTCTTGTCAATCTTGCAGGAGCAAGATAGGTAAGAGACATGCCGGCGCAGCAAAGACCCCTGTACTTGGGTCAACTTATCAAGAGTGATATCTTCTGGGTAAAACCATCAAAGTCCTTGAGTCGGGACTTTCCGAATCAGCGAGCAACCTTCTCAATGTTGCTTGAAAGACCATCGCATGATTGAATCAAGCTGCAAGAGACGCATCTTTGTGTTGCATGTAAGATCAGAGTGGAGTAAGCGCTTAACTCAACTATAACACCAACTATATCGGACAAAAACTGTCTGATTTATCGGAAAGTCCTGTCGTTCTCGAACGACACTGTCGCGTTCACACGGGAGTCGTCGGCACGATGAGGAGCCGAGGACTTCGGCCCCGGACGCACCCCCTGCACCTGGACAGTGGTGCAATTCGGAGAAGCAGACCCACCTGGGGTAAGGAGACTCACATCCCCGCGTCCGGATGAGGCAGTTGGGGATTTAAAAGCCCGTGTTAGCATCCCTGCGAGGGATTGGGGAAATTGCACCATGTGGAGGACCGAGGCGGCGGGGAATCGTGCTGTTCTGGCAAATAGACGAGCCGACTTGGTCACGGGGTAAAGCCGTGTCACCAAAAACATCGTGGCTTATTAGTGCGTCTTGTTGGTGGTATGGCGAAAGGATCTGCATGAGGAGACCGTCGAGATTCAGTAATTCGTCATAATGGATCGGACGTTGAGTCTCGCTGAGGGTATGTGGCCGCGATCGCTCAGATTCTAAAACCTTGCTAACTTGCTGCAGTGCAGAAGCATCAGACTGTCGACGACTGCTGGATTGCGTTGCATGGCAAAGTATATGATGTGAGAACATGGAATTAACAACACTTTTGGACATTTCGGCGCCAGCAAGGATGAGGTTGTTGACTTGGCTCTGGCAGATCACCGCGTTCCTCGCAGTCCATCCCGGCGGCAAGGCGATTCTTCTGAAGAACGCCGGCAAAGATGCGTCTGACGCTTTTGATTCGTTCCATCCCGTTGAGATCATAGATGAGTATCTCAAAAAATACCAGATTGTCGGAAGTTTTACGGCGGAACAGATGGAGAAGACTTCAGATAGCGAAGGCTCTTCCAAAGGATCACCAGAGTCCGCATCTCAGGGGCTCGACGCAGCAGTTCCCCCAGTATCACAAATTCTCAGCATATCAGAGATGGAGCACTATGCGATGAAAAAGCTGAGTCCAAAGGCCATCTCGTACTACGCGTCCGGCACAGACGACGAAGTGACGAAAGTCGGAAACGGCACCATCTTCAGGTCCATCCTCCTGAGGCCGCGCGTGTTTGTCGACTGCACACGGTGCTCATTATCAACCACTATCCTCGGCAAAAAAGTCGGCATGCCAATCTACGTGTCTCCCGCCGCCATGGCAAAACTTGCGCATCCGGTGGGCGAAGCAGGTATCGCAGGAGCCTGCTCAAAGTTCCAGGCGCTCCAGATCATTAGCAAGAACGCCTCAATGTCACCCTCGGCAATCGTCAAAGCAGGCCCAGACGCGATCTTTGCCTGGCAGCTGTACGTTCTGAAAGACATCGAGGCAACCGAGAGGACGCTGGCTCAGATCCGCGCCATCCCGCAGATCAAGTTCATCGTGCTCACCCTCGACGCGCCCTTCCCCGGGAAACGAGAGGCCGACGAGCGGTTCAAGATGGCGGAGGTCGCTGGGGGAGCGCCGCCTCAGGTCTGGGGCACCGAGTCGGGGCTGACGTGGGAGAAGACCTTGGCATGGCTGAGCAAGCACACGTCACTCCCGATTGTTCTGAAGGGGATCCAGACGCACGAAGATGCGTATGCGGCTACGTTGTTCTCGAGTGTCAATGGCATCATCATCTCCAACCACGGCGGACGCGCGCTGGACACCACGATGACGCCGGTTCAAGTACTGCTGGAAATTCGCAAGTTTTGTCCGCAGGTGTTTGACAAGATCGATGTGTTGATCGACGGAGGTGTCAAAAGAGGAACGGACGTTGTCAAGGCTCTGGCTCTGGGGGCTAAGGGTGTTGGAATTGGCCGAGCCGCGCTTTATAGCTTGGCTGTTGGAGGCCAGGCGGGAGTTGAGAGGGCATTGCAAAGTGAGTTCCCTTCGTAAACAAGGACATTTTTTTTGAAAGATACTGACGAGGTGTTATGCAGTTCTTGCAGATGAAACAGTCACTGCAATGAGGTTGCTCGGGGTAGAGCGTGTTGATCAACTTAGTCCAAGACATGTGAGTTGTATCTCTATGAAGTTTGAGAGTAAGAAACTGACAGGAGGACTCGCAGATCAACACAGATGGACTACAGGCAGAATTGTTCAGCGGAAGTTCTGGCCTCGAGGAGGTAGAAAGAGAATTGAAGTCTAAGCTGTGACGGATACTTGAAAGGAGACCCTCGTATTAGTAATTTGCACGTAGAAACTCGACCAGTTAACTGAATTCTGCAAGATTAAGCAACTAAATCAAAGACGCATGTCGCTATATCGCAACAGTTGCAACATAAACATGATGTGAAGGCCTGCACATACGACTCCGGCAACAACAGGCCAAGTTCTCAGAGAATCATGTCAGTTAACTCACCACTTTGGAGGCTCAAGTTCCACATGCTCTCAATGGAGCTCAAATGGATGGCAAAGGCCCACATCCACGGCTGCATGATTGGCTCACCACCCAGAAAACGGCTAGTCTAGACTGAAACCAAGTGGTTCGATAGATCATAGCCCCGTAGTTCCCCTCAAGAAGAGCGAGAATTTATAACCCCGTGTGGGACTGAGTCGCACGCGCACCGGAGAGTCTCCGGGGATGCAAATCTGGGGCCCCAACTTCTTACAGGGAGCCAGCTGGGGGCGGAATTGGCCGGAGATGGATCCAAACACCTGGGCCTATTTAGAGGAGTCGCGTCCCATTTTTGAAGCACCCATGCGCGAGTGTCGAGGGCGAATGCGCTCGATTTCAACGTTCATTACCTGGCTTCACATCTCTGGAAAGTGTCGCTGTTTTCTTCCCTTGTCTGAGTCAGTTGGCATATTGAAAAACCGTCGGTCGATTTTCGTAGCTGCGCATGATGGACCGAGATCGGGCAAAGGACGACCCTGTCAAGCACATTGACGATGCGGACACGGGCGCCGACACATACGCGGCCATCATGGCGACGCAAAAGCCTGATCCTCGAGGCCCTGGGTACATGAAACTGTATCTTCTTGCGTCAATGGTGTTCCTTTGTTCAACCATGAACGGTGTGTGCAGCTGGATGGGATTCAAGCTTACACTACTGACAATCTTTCAAAGGGTTTGATAGTTCTCTTATGGGTTCCATCAACGCGTTACCCAACTACACCGCGTATTTCGGATTGCCTTCCAATGGCAACACAAGCACCGGCATAGTCTTTGCTATTTTTCAGGTACGATTGGTGATGTTTTTCCAGCACGTACGCGGTCTGACGCTTGATCGTAGGTCGGCCAAATGTGCGGCGCCCTCTTCATCTGGATGGCAGACTGGTACGGCAGAACCTGGCACATCTTCTTCGGCTGCTTGGGAGTCTGCATTGGGACCATCGTGACTTCCTTAGCCACCAATCTTCCCATGTTCATCGGCGGTCGGTTCATCTTGTCTTTCGCAGCAACCTGCGCCCATACCTCAGCGCCTCTGTATCTGGTCGAGATCTCCCCTGCCGCGTACCGAGGTACGATCGCGGGCATGTACAACACCTTCTACAACGTGGTACGTAGACTCTTCATAAGAGATGGCAGTCAAAAGATGGTTGGCCCTAATGTACGACATGACAGGGCTCGATCTTGGCGACGTCAGCAGTCTACGCATGCCACTTGCACCTTGGCGACAAGGGGGACTTGGATTGGAGAATTCCGCTTTGGCTGCAGATGGTCTGTCCTGGACTGGTCTGTCTGCTGATCAAATTCTTCCCGGAGTCTCCGCGTTGGTAAGTATCGATCCTTGCTCTTTCCTCCGCCTTTTACAGCGGTTTTTCTAACATGGGCAGGCTTGTTGCGAAGGATCGCCATGACGAAGCGAAGAACATCATCGCGACCTACCACACCAATGGCGACCTCGACCACCCTCTCGTCGACTTGCAAATGAAAGAGATGATCAACTCAGTTGACCCAGCACACGTTCCATCATGGAAGGACCTTTTCGATCTGAGGGTCCTTGTTGAGACTCGCTCCAGCCGGTACCGACTGATGCTCAACGTTGCGTTCTCATGGTTTGGACAATTCAGCGGAAATAACATCAGTAAGCCCATGAACCTTACCCTTGAAGATGATCAAAGCTGATACCCGGCCTCTTTTAGTCTCGTATTATCTCCCGATCATGCTTTCCGGCGTGGGCATCACCGATACCAACACAAAACTGATCTTGAACATCGTGTACTCCGTCATTGGATGGGTCTTCTCCACCGCCGGATCTCGTTTGCATGACGTTGTTGGCCGCCGCAAGATGCTTATCACCACCACGGCAGGCATGACCGTCTGTTTGGCCATTGTTGCTGGCTGCTCCGCCGGCTACACTGATTATGGCAACACAACTGCATCTACCGTCAGCATCGTCTTCATTTTCATCTTCGGCGCCGTCTTCTCCGCGGGCTTCACGCCCATGCAGCCCATCTACCCGGCTGAAGTGGTCAGCAACAAGATGCGAGCCAAGGCGATGGGCACATTCAAGCTAACGGCTGGCGCTGCCGGGTTTCTCAACACCTTTGTTGGGCCGATTGCTCTCTCCAGTGTGAGTCTTCCTACCCCTGTCGTGATTGGGGTTATCAAGTGAGATGCTGACGTATCTGCATAGATTGGGTACTGGTTCTACGTTTTCTTCGTGGCGTGGGATAGTTTTGAAATTGCCTTCATGTACTTCTTCTTCGTCGAGACCAAAGGCTTCACGCTAGAGGAGTTAGACGAGATCTTTGAAGCTAAAAATCCCAGGGATGCATCTCTGCAGGCGAAGAAGCGGCAGACACAGATCATGAGGGAAGGTGCAGGGCCCGCTTAGGCTACAGCAAAGACCCCATGCGGAAAACGATAGCAATAGAAAGTCTTAGTGAAGTAATTTGCTCCCAAGCCTTAATAAGATTATCAAATTCATATTCGTAGTAACGATAGGAAACCGTTGGAAGACACTCTCAATCATTCAGAGAACATATCTAAAATCAGGGTTCTCCAGATCGGTCTTGTCATGCATTCCGAGTCTCACACCGTCCACATGCTGAGCTCCATCAACACCTCCGTACTTTTTGTCCCTCCGCTTGTTCTCCCAGGTCATGTAAAGTCTTAGAACAACAGCCGTCAACAGCGCAGCACAGAAGCACACCAGGATGATAGCGATAGCCAGGACATACTTCGGTGCGTCCTGGCTGCGGAAAAAGAACGGTCCAGCGATGTTCCCGGCGGCGAAGACCATGAGAAGTAGAGTGTTGGTAAAGGCACGCTTCGTGTGCCCCGCGATATTCTGTCCGACGATCGTGAGAATAAATGGCCACTGCAGGCAAATTAGCACAGTCCTTCCGTCGACGCATGCTCCAAGCTGACTTACCGTCACTGCATAAGAGTTGATCAGCCAGTAAGCCACCACGCGGCCATACTTGTTCGCCCCCGTGTCCATAGTTCCATAGACTGCGGCAATGCCAGCGATCGCGGGAAGAAGAGGAACGATCATGCCCCAAGTTCGCAAGTTTCCGTACTTGATGGAAATCGTGCCCCACACGATCATGCTACCAGCACTAACCACGGATGACGGAAGACCTATCAAGAGAGTCCTGAAAGAGTCGAAACCGAAGCCCGAAATGACCAGACTTCCGAACGATGTCAGACCGCCGTTGGGAAGCTGAGTAAAGAGAACGAACGCCAAGATGAGCCATGTCTTGACGTCAATCAGGGCGTGCCACATCTGGTAGTACTTCCACTCATACCCCTTGATACCGGTCATATTCTGGGCCACACGCTGGACGGCGATGACCTGCTCCTCATGAGTGAGGAAGCGCGCTTTGTTGGGCGTCTCGGGCATAAACAGAAGCCAGAGGACTCCGACAATAATGCTGAGGATTCCGAGAACGAGGAAGATGTACATCCACGGCTTGAGGGCCGTGTTTGTGATGTGGCCCAGGCCGTAAGATAGTAAGCTGCAGACGATGGAGAAGGCGCCCTGCATGGCGGCCCACAGCATCGTCCGGAGAACTTGCTCCTTTCTGGTGTACCAGATGGAGGTGTACAAGACGAATCCAGGGGTGACCACACTTTCCGTGACGCCGAGGAGGAAGCGGACAACCATGAGTCCGGCGAAGTTTCGCAAACCCAGATGCCTGAGACTCTGATTAGATGATGTGCATGATGAGGCCAACTGGAGTGCAGAGAACGAAAATGATACGCAACAAGGTTCAGACTGTCACTTACGCAAGCATCAAGATTCCCCAAGCAATGACTGCGCCAGACAGAATCTGGACAGTCTTGCAACGCTGCAGCAAGTAGTTGGCAGGATACTGAGCAGCAAGATAGCCGCTGACAAAGACATCAGCTGCGGCTCCTCTGGCAACCTAGATTTTCGAGGAACTCACAAGTAGAACATGGAACTGGCCCACGAGTATTCGTCACCAACAAGCCCAAGATCCTTTCTGAAGTTGAAAAGGACTGCCCATCCCATGGCGACTTTGTCGACGTAGTTGAGGCCATAAAGTGCGCACATGAGCACCAGCAGATGCATGTCGATCTTGCGTCTTACCGCATCGTCGACATCCTGCGGAATCGACTGCGAGACGCCCTCTTCGAAGATTTCGTAGCCCTCGTCGGCCTTCTGGTCCTTCAAAACGCCCTTTTCCTCCAGAACGGAGTCTCGTGCCTCTGGGGCCGCCTCGATATTGTCCTTCATCGTTGCTGGTGGCCGTGTCGGCAAGAGTTGAAGAGGATTGTTCTGGCGCAGAGTCGTGGCTTTCCTTTCGCTGCTCGTGATCGAAAATTGGTTCGCATATTCAACGGTTTTCCTTTCTCCCCAAACAAGGATCCCGGTAGTAGATATGCGGCATCATTCGAGTCCCATTTGCACTCGGATCATAGGTGCCGAACTGCGTATCAATTGTGGTGCTGTGTGCGGAGATAAACTGCAGACTCCGTCAATTAGAGTCAGCATTTTGGCGGTGCTTATCTTGTGGCAACTGGGGATTTGATCCTTCTTCCGGGTTATCGGAGCCGGTCCGACGACGTCGGCAATTCGCACTCAGTCTCGCTTGATAAGACTGCACTCAACAACAGCTAGACTGTGTTGACGGAAACCCACCCCGATCTGCATATAATTAAATAACCTGATACAAGATCAAAGCTAACAGTAGTTACGGCGTGGACCTTCCATGACTGAATGTTTGAGTCCCACATTGACATCCGGGGGCCTAGGATAGCTGACACCTTCATTGGACAGCAGAGAAGGATTGACTGTAAGATCCTACAGACTTTTGTTTTCCCTGATAAGAGCATCGCCAATAGAGTCGCGCTAGCCAACCCCAGGTCCGGGTTTGTTAGAGTTATCCTCGGGGAACCACAGCGATCTGCGGTGGATTCGGCGGTTACCGATATCCGGCTTATCGTGACGATTCGTAATGCGCAGACATCATCGAATTGTACAAGTCGTACTAACAGAAAGACTGCAGTTCCAAGCTCTCGACGAAAGTCTGTCGAAGACTAATTGATGCTGGTTGATTAGCAAAAGTGCAAGCCGATACAACACCACGACACCTACGGCGACATCAAGATTTACGACGGAATACCAACATGCAAGTACCGGAGATCGACCAAGAGCACTGTCTGAATCTCCTTTCCAGGCTCATCCAGATCAAGAGTTATTCTCAGACTGATGGAGAACTGGAGGCAACAAGATTCATGGCCGACCAGATGAGAAGCATCGGCCTGGAAGCAGATGTCTTTCCTTTCGACGAAGGCCGGAGACAGAATGCTGTTGGAATTTGGAAAGGAAAAGGAGTTGCTGGAGGTTCACAAACACCCAAGATCTTACTTTTCAATGGCCATCTGGACACGAACCCTGTCTCTGAAGGATGGACGGTGGACCCCTGGGAAGGCAAAATCGACGAAGAATATATTTACGGCATTGGAGTCAGCAACATGAAGTCAGGCTGTGCGGCCTACTTTTGTGCTGTTGAGGCGCTCCTTCAAAGCGGATGGCAACCGAAAGGCGACGTGGTCTTGACCTATGTTGTGGGAGAGCTCCAAGGAGGCGTCGGCACCATGGCTCTGATTGATCAGGGTCGGGTACAAGGGGCTGACTACTTTGTCAACTGTGAGCCGTCAGACATCAAAGCTGTGACAATGCATGCAGAAGCATTAGTCTTTGAGATCGAACTCATCGGGGTTACGCGACACATGTCCGCGAAAGAGGAGGCTTCCGACGCCATTCTGGCTGGATGCGAGTTGATCTTGCAGATGGACAAGATGAAGTTCCGCGGAGCAAAGAGCAGTGAGCATGAGAAATGCAACCGGTGTTCAGTGGGCGTTGTTCATGGTGCTCTTGGCAAGGACTTGGTTGAATGGCGGCCGGCTCAAGTTGCGGACGTTTGCAGGCTTGCCGGGAGCGCGAGATATGCTCCCGGTCAAACCCAAGACGGCGTAATGACTGACATCCGGGAACTGGTCGACAAGATCATTGAGAAGTATCCCGGGATGTCGGCGACGGTCAGCCAAAGATTTGAGCCGACGATGCCTGCGTTCGAGGTTTCACCCGAGTCGCGCATTGTGACGTCTTTGAATAAGGCTTACCGTGAAATTCGGAATCAAGAGCAACCAACTGGTGTTCTTGCGCCGACTTGTTTTTACGGGTCTGACGCCGGGCACCTCTTCAAAACTCTGGGTATGGAGGGGATAGTCTGTGGTCCCGGAGGGAAGTACAACACCAGGCCGGACGAAAAGGTCGACATTGTGGACTACATTGATTGCATCGAAATGTTTATGCGGTTGATCGTAGATATATGTGGTTAAAATGTAGAAGACAAATTGAACCAAGACAATTCCCGATCTTCATCATCTCATATGTACACATTTCAAGCTGTCCCAAGTCACCGGAGCACCTGTTTCTCTTATCTCTGACTAGGTCTCCGAGGTCCCCGCGCTGAAGTGGGGCAGGTATTAGACTGCCACAAGCAGATCCCTTACATATATCGCTTGCTCTGGCCGACCTCTGAGTGTTACATTTCTCCATGCGGGGAATCATCGATTGTTTTGACTTGTATGTCGACTATGGAGATCAAGGTCACTCAACAAGAGGCAGAAAAGCTGATGCTGGAGACTCCTACAACAGCCAACCTGCGTCATTGGTCCAAAGAATACAGCGCGGAACCCCATCTCGCCGGCGATCTGGCCCACGCCACACGCATCCGAGATCTTTGGAGATCATACGGCATTCCCACGGAACTGGAACAATACGATGTACTTCAAAACTTTCCGGTGTCACAAAGCCTGCAACTCCTCGACTCCGACGGAAAAGCCACATTCGAAGCTTCATTGACAGAAGACGAGGTTCCTGAAGATCCCTCGTCATCACCCAAGAATGGTCTCCCAGCATTTCACGGCTTCAGTGCCAATGGCGAGGCCTGCGCCGAGTTAGTTTACGCAAACTTTGGCGAGTTACGAGACTTTGAGCTTCTTGAGTCAAAGGGGATCTCAGTCAAGGGGAAGATTGTCATCTGCAAGTACGCCAAAGTCTTCAGAGGCTTGAAGGTTCGGGCGGCAGAACAGTACGGCGCTGCTGCTGTTATATTGTACAACGATCCACAAGAGGACGGGCAGTACACCGAGGCCAATGGCTACAAGCCTTTTCCATATGGACCGGCTAGGCACCCCAAATCTATTCAGAGAGGAAGCGTCGACTTTTTCTCGATAGCTGTTGGAGACCCTACGACCCCTGGGTATCCCAGCTTGCCTGGAAATGACGTCGAACGCCAGGATCCTGGACACGCAACCCCGAAGATACCATCTCTGCCAATATCCTATGCCGATGCTGTTCCATTTTTGAAGGTCTTGAATGGACAGGGTCTGAGTCCCTTTTCCATGATGGGCGAAGGGAGTGACTGGAAGGGTTGCCTTCCTGACGTCGACTACTCCACGGGACCAAGCAAAGTGCGAGTCTCATTAGCCAACCATGGTAAGGGTTCTCTCTTGTCTGAGACGGTCAAGCTTATGTCCATCCCGATTGATGCGCACTCACCTTTACTACGACCCTTCACGATCCTTCTAGCAGTGCAATTTGTCAATGCACACCTAGTTATCACTGGAGACGCAAGGATTGCTGATGCTGATTTACGTTGGGTAGGAACTTACAAATATGCTCCGATATATAATGTCATAGGTACCATCCGAGGAATGACAGACGAAAGCATTATTCTAGGGAACCACCACGATTCCTGGTGTTGCGGTGCTATCGACCCTGTTAGTGGAACAGCCGCTATGAACGAGGTCGCCCGCGCTTTGGGGGCCCTGTGTCAGAGTGGTTGGAAACCGTATCGCAAGATGTAAGTATTCAGAGAGTGGAATAGCACCTTCCCATTTCCGCTGAATCTGGCAGCTAATACGGATGTAGAATACTGGCAAATTGGGATAATGAAGAGTACGGCTTGGTGGGTTCCACCGAATGGGGTGAGCATCATCAAGAGGAATTAAGCAAGAACTGCGTCGCATGTAAGTCTAGGTAGGAATCCGTTATCACCCAGATATCACGACTGACTCCCGTTCAGACCTCAACGTCGATGAGGCTACAAATGGCGGCCAAGTACTCGGCGTCACAGGTAGCCCCCTGTTGGCCAGCGTCCTTAGGGATGTTACCCAATTGATCCGGTCGCCAATCCACGAAGGCAAGACTGTCTACAATGACTGGCTTGGTGATCAACGTCGGACCGACCCTGGGCGTCCGGCCCCAGTGCTTGACCTCATGGGAACCGGGAGCGACTACACAGTCTTCTTCAACCATCTTGGCATTCCTTCCGTTGACCTACTGTTCAATCGTCAGGGCCAAGGAGTTTACCCTTATCACTCCAACTATGATAGCTTCTACTGGGTTGAGAAGTTTGGTGATGTGGGCTTCAAGAAGCATCTTGCCATGGCTCAACTATGGGGACTTCTCACAGTTCGGCTCGCTGGTACTGGAAGCATCTTATTTGAGGCTGTGGAGTATCCAAAGGTTCTTGCGCACCACTCAACACAGCTGAAGACCAAATACGGGAGTTTGCTTGACCTCTCGACCCTTGACAGAGTGATCAGTCGATTTCATGCTGCTGCTCTCGAAGTGGACACGAGATCAAACACCAAAGCTTCTCCAACGAGCTTGCAACCCGATAGCGGCGTAAACACAAAGTATCTCAACCTTGAGCGTCATTTCTTACTGCCTAGAGGCGAAGGGTTGCCAGGGAGGGAGTGGTATCGACACATGGCAAGTACCATTCTTGCTAGATCAAACAGCAGGTCGCTGACAATTTATCAGATCTTTGCTCCAGGACTTTGGTATGGATACGATGGAGTCATCTTCCCCGGGGTCATGGAATGCATGGAGGCGGAAGACATGAAAGGTGCGACCGAGTGGATCGCGAAGATTGTTGAAGCTATTGAGAAAGTTACAAGACTTCTCTTGATTAACACTGGAGTATGAAAATGTTCATGATATTACGCATTCCGCTTTGGTTTCATACTAGCCTAATCTGACTTTCATGACAGACATCAAACCATGATACCCTTTCCAGTGCAAACCAACCAATGCGCCGCCACTTCTCTCCCTGTTTGACTAACATCAGACCTTCCCTCTCTATGATATTCAGACACCAAACCTCCTTGGCTGCCTCTTCGGGCACATCAAACATACCGATGGCGATTACTTTGTCACTCAAGGTGCTATCATCTGCGCATGTCTCTTCAGCGTCAGCGAGAAGAACCCCGTAATGTTTAGCCTTGTTCTTCCACCAGTACTTCCACCAATTTCGTGGTTTGCTTGAAACATAGTCAGCCGTCGGTGTGTCCATAACCGATGCTTTGGCAACATGTCCAATCAGACTAAGTTCGCAGTTTGGCATGTGAAGAGTAGCCGCATTGCAATAAGCATCGACGGTCCACCTATTGTTTTCCAGATGGGGCTTAATCTTGATGAACCCCGGCTTTCCAAAATCTTTGAATTTCCTGCCTGTGTGTTGGTGGTGTATTGGACCTTCGACTGAGGCCCACGACCATGATGGTGCTCGTACGACCGGTGGGGGGGCCAGCCTCGTAGGCTGAGGGCGCACAGAAGGAATACGGAAGCCTTGGTGTACGTGATGACGCGGTTTCCAAAGAAGGCCTCTGGCAATATCATCTTCCCACAGCCCAGCAACATAGTGAGAGCCAAGAACGCCAACAGCAAGCTTGGCGATGGAGGCTATGGCGGCAAAAACGTCGTGGGGATTGGATAAAGTGCGCAGTGTGAACCTATCGATCTGTGCATACCACATGGTAAGCGTTTGCTCCCTCCGTATGTTCACATCTTTGGCCGTGGATGGGAAGACTGGAGGGGACGGCATGCCGGGCGAGCCCCAGACTTTAGTCGTACCGTCTTCCCAAGAGCTCCAGGTCCGACAATTGTATACGATCTGCTCCTCGGCAAATTGAATGGTGTATTTGGAGAGAAACTCTTCTTGATAACACCAGCCACGGGTGGTCGTAGGACCAATTGATAAATTGGTAGGCCGATCGATATAGAGAATATCGTCACTTGAAGGGGATAAGGGAATCGGGCATGGCTGCCGCTTCATCCCAGCCAGAGGCTTTATGAAGCCTTCACGAGAGTCCGAAGAGCGTGCGGCCACCACTGTCAGAGCTGCGTTGCCGTAGACATGTTCCATACGCCTGGACTCAAAAGCCCAGTCGTCTTCGTCACCCTGGATAATACAGAGGGCATCAATCCACAAGTATTTAAATCCAAGGGCCCGAGTAAACTGAATAATTTCTTGGTGAGATTTCGTTAGGCTCTGCTCCGGGAGTTCGATGACGAAATCATCGTAAGTGTGGCGAGTCAATTTGACAGTGTCTGTCGAGGGTCCCCAGCAATAAGATAGCGCCAAATATGGTTCGCAAAGACCATTTGTAACCCGAAGCCTGGATTTGCGGTCCGTTCCCACTTCGATAACACGTGTGGGCATCTGTAGTGAATGTGGTCTTGCACAGCGAGTGTGTTTCTCGCGGCAGTCTTTTAGCCGGGAAAGAGTGAACGAGATGTACAGGTCGGGGTCGGGGTCTATAGCGATGCATCGTTCGAGATATATCGAGGCAGCAGCAGATCCATCGATACTTGCATCTATCAGCCTGATGAAACTGTACGTAGTATTTGTTGAACGGGGTTCAATATTGCACACTCACGCGTAAGACGATAGCTTGATGCTTAGTGGGGATCCGGGAGGGTTGGTCTCTGACAAACCCAAGTCGACCGATGTCCGACTTCGTCCGCAAGTGATCCAAACGCCATCTGCACTATCCGATGCAACAGGTACGATTTGACCATGAAGCCAGATGCTGGGATACCATGGCTGGTCTCCATCAAGTGAGCTTGGTCTTTCCCCGTTGAGGAGCTCAGTAAGATACTGAGGCATGCATTTGGCCTCAATACTGACCCAACAAAGACCACAGAAATCACAGCCTGTTTCGGCGCTCTCCTTGAGGGATTTAAGATCGTGGTGGAATTTGATATCCTGGTAGAAAAGGTATTCAACAGTGAGCTTTGCACAAGAATCGCAATACGCCATCATGAAAGAATTTGTAGCTGCGACGTAGAGTTTCTTCTATGATGTGGAGCCTCTTGAAGTTGTGCGTAGTCTTGTAGCTCGGTAGGTTGCTATCTATGAGGTCCACAGATGCCAGAAGGAGGGATTCTAACCAAATACCGGTTGGGGCTGCGAGTTACCTTAAATAGAGCTTCAGGCATATAATCAAAGGTTAAGGCCAGGTGTAAGCAGACAGATCATTAGTGCTTACCAAGCCGGGCGTACCTAAGTCAATTGCTGTGGTTGGCATTCGTTGATGACTGCATGGCACCAGACTCGGCCGAATTCTGTTCTGGTTGGTCAGCCCAGTCCTCTCCGCGAAATAAGCCAACAAGAATTCAGAGTACAGAGATGACAGAAAGCATGGGGAATTACATCGATAATAGGTAGACGACGAAAGATAGGAGAATATTTGCTGCTGCCAATTTAGTGTCAGCCGTCCTTGTCCTGAAATTGACTACATACTACCTAGGTAGGTACATTCAAGACCAAGAGACACGCCTGTAGCTATGCATTACTCTGTCCACCTCATTTTGGCAGACGTGCTCGCTCATCAGCACAGTTTAATCGAGGGCATCCATTCTTAGTACTCCCAATGAACACAATACCCACGAAATGTTTATAGTCCATTTGCATTCCAAGCGGAGCTTAGAAATCTTGCCCTGCTATTATGTATGGCTGAGAAACTGGTCTATCTCCGAAGAACATGGTGTCTAGGCTTCGGTCATGTCTTTCGATTCCTTCGCAACACCTCTTTTCAAGCGGCTTGAATGTGGACCGAGGGCGGACTATAGTTGCGGAGTGGTCATTGAATTTATAAACTGCACATTTTCATTCAAGTAAGCCCGACGTAAACATTAAGGGTCAACGTATTTGTGTCGTCATATCCAGAGTTATGTACCAAGTCAAAATTGCCCCATTAAGCCCCTTCTAAGACTTTCTGTTGCCAGCAGACGTTGTTGCCTTTCCAACTCAAGATTACTGTGAGCCGGTCTACGGAGTTGAGACTCAAAGTCAGCATCTAGCAGCCTATATCGGCTTCTGCTACTAAAGTATGCGTCCAAATATGAAAAAAGCGTCGTTAAAGTTCTTCTTGGCCGAGGCGGAAGAGATTCCCAGCCCCGCGTAGTACTGCTTTCACAGATTGATGCAACTGTGTCGCCTCCGCCAAATTTAGTGGTTGATAGGGTTGTAAGCGACGAGAAAAGCGTGCGGTAAAGATGTCTCATTCCCCTTGCGTCAATCGTGCATGTTGAAATCGGAGGAGGAGCTGATCTGTGCTGCAGATGTAGTGAAAAAACGTTGGAATGGCTCTTGAATACAAGACAAAATCTCGTCGGTAGTCGTGTTGACGACTCATCTTGGACTCTTATGGTGGTTGAAGAACCTCTTTAGTCGTGATACCGTACTTTTTCGAACAACAATTTCCCCGGATGAAGTGTCCACGAAATCGCCAGTCATGGTATCCCGCTCATGTTTCTTAATCAATCTGCTTCTCGCAACCAATCCTATTCAGGAAGTCCTTCCGGTCGCTGTGGCTGCGAAGTCTGGCGCCAGTTACCCTCGAGCCCGTACTCTTTTTGGCGTTGCGAAACTCCCATGCTTTGAGATCGATGGAGTCAACACCCACCTCCTTCTCAACAGCCTCCATCACCTCGTACTCGATCTCCGTTTCCTCAGCCTCCTCCACGTCACTTCTGACATCTTCAGCTGAGGCGCCCTTAAGAACGCGCACCGTCACGCGGATGATGAAGTATGACCACGCGCAAATGACGACCTCGAGGGCCAGCAGAAACGTCAAGAAGCCCCGGCGAACGCCATCGGTGAAGCACACAGTTCCTGCAGGGTCTTTGAATGGCTCCAGAAGATGCGACCAGCCTTCTGTCGGCGCGAGAAATGGGCCCTCGATTTCGCCAGGTGCGCCCCGGAAACACGGCATCTCTGCGGCTTTTGGTAGGTCGTTGTAGACACTCCAACATACCATGAGGTAGAAAACGTGCCGGGTACAGACCCAGACAAACAAGAAAAACCCGAAGACCACGTCGCAGATCTTCTTGAAGCCGATGTACTTGAGGCACTTCGCCAGCTGTTGTATTGTTAGCAAGGATCCTCTGCAGCGTTTTCGTATCCACTAATCTCACTGGGAAGATCAACTCAATCACATCCATCAGTACCAAGATCAGATGACCGACTCGTGTCTGATGATATGCGTAGCTTGCGGCGATGAGAGACAGCGTGATTGCGTGGTGGACCAGCATTTCCACGTAGTCCTTACGCTTTTCCTCAATATTGACTGAAATGACCTGCTGGGCCCAGTACGCCCATTGAGCCAGTATGTATATCTTCATGAGGCCATCGAGCTCTCTCTGAGGCCAGTTGGACCACAACTCCTTCATATTGAGATAATAAGGTGATTTGAAGTAGAGGTACTAAGGGCCAGTCAGTTTCGTGGGTTTCGTGGTCGGTTGATGCTCCGTGTCAGAAATACCATTCCCAGAGGCCAGAAAACCACGTAGTAGGTCAGCATCCAACCTTGTTCCGCGAATCGCGTCTCATCTTTCTCCTTCTTGATACCCCAGTGCCTGCCAAGGGGTGAGAGGACATGGTTCATCAAGGACGCGCGGATACCGATGCAGAGCACTACGCAGAGAGCGACGAAGCAGAGGTCGTTATGGCCGGCGCCATATTTGCCTGTGTTTGGGTTATAGTATGAAAGCTCAAAGAACTTTGACGTGAAGGGACGGGCTGCAGGGATAAAGATGTACGCAAGCAGAAGGGGCCAGATGGTGTGAAACGTAAGGCCTGTTCATGGGTTGGATGTCAGCATTGCATGGGGTGCGGCATTGGGAGGTAATATCTGCAGCCAGGGACATAGTCAGCACTTTCTTACATACCGGTCTGATTTTCAAGCAGCCATTGAGCGATTTTGTCCAATCGCCCTCCTTCTTTCCTCTTCGCCTTCCTGGTCTTTGTCTTCTTAACTCTCAGCTCAACAGACGCGCGGTCCAGGTGCGCGATATCGTTCGAATCGCCCATATTCCTTCGGCCACACAGATTCACTCATTCAAGGCAATGACAGGTTCTACGATGAGTTCGTGATGGTCAGGTGAAAAGAAGCATGCGGGTGTGCACAGAAGAAAATGCGTATGGTAGCCGATCGGGTTGTCGAGGAAAGCTCTGCACCGCATGTCGCTTAAAAGGTAATGCGCTCCAGAAAGCCCCAAAAAGGAGCAGGGCCAGGCTCAGCTGAGCATTTTGACCCTTGAGACAAGGAGCGGGATGGATATACAGGGGTGCGACATTGAAAAGAGAATATCTAAAATTGCCTGCCCGCTCATAACATGTCAGTCTGTGAATTACTCAGGGGCAGCCTGAGCAACGCGGGAGACTTCAAATCAGACCAACGGGCTCGCCTCACGTTCTCGACGATACTCATCTGAAGAAAAGCACCGCCAGTCGATAAGCAACGGAATCTGGCGACACTACAGCACAGGTTTGCTCTGCGCCTGCTAGCCGTAATTAGGCATGCAAGTCTCAGGGGTCCTCAGCTGCAAGGATCATGTCATCCCCGCACAAACTGTCAAGCTGCTAACAGATGGAGGATGCATCTCAACCGCCATTGCCAGTAATGTCCCGAGCTTACTGCCCAACTGTTCAATGACCTTCCAAATGCCATATATACAGATATCCAGGCTGCAAAGAAGTCGTGTTTCTAGGGCTGGCTTACGTACACACCGTGTTTCCCTTCGCCGGAAACGGCTGTTGATCTGCCGCATGAGATGGGTGGCTGAGGACTATCGGGAGCCCAAATGCTTATGTCTAGAGTCTTAAAGGGACCTCATGATTATAAAGGAGCTACGTTGGCCATTTAAAAGCGCCCTTGAATGCGTGTCAGACACATCAGGCAACACACCCAAGATCATATCCCCGCCTAGCAGTCACAACAGCGGCTGATTTTCATCGTTATGACCCGCCTCAAAGTTCTAATCTGCGGTGGTGGCTGCGCTGGGCCAGCATTGGCATTCTGGCTTGCACGGCTAGGCCATCGTGTTACCATCGTCGAGCGTTACCCGGTACTGAGAGCGACCGGAGCACAAATCGACTTCCGCGAGCAAGGTATCGAGGTCCTCAAGCGCATGGGACTTCTCGACACCGTTAGAGCGAACCGAGTCGACGAGGCCGGCATGGCTATAGTTGATTCCACTGGCAAAGCCGTCGGCACTCTCATGGCCAACACGTCCGGCAAAGGTGCTCAAAGTGGGACTTCTGAGTATGAGATTATGCGAGGTGATCTTGTCCGCATTCTTTACGACGCGACGAAGGACAGTGTCGAATACAGTTTCGGGAAGACTGTCGAGAGTTTCGAGCAGGATGAGAAAGAGGTTATCGCCCACTTCTCTGACGGTTCGTCCGATACTTTCGACATGCTCGTCGGGGCCGATGGTCAGGGTTCAAGGATTCGAACAGCCACACAGCCAACGGACGCCCCGGACCCTTACCGCCATCTGGGTTTGCATGCATCATACTGGTTCATTCCGCGTGAGGACGGCGACGACAATATTGGCAGAGTGTACCATCCAGCAGAAGGACGCATGGTCTTTCGTAGAACTCACAAACCGACGGAGACGCAAGTCTACTTCTTCATCAAAGACCATTCGAATGAGGCGTCACTCATTCACAGGGGATCAGTGGAGCAGCAGAAGGAGTTCTGGGCGCACAAGTTTCGAAACGCTGGTTGGCAGACGGATCGCTTCATGAAGGGCATGAAGACAACCGAGAACTTCTACAGCCAGGAAGTCGTCCAGGTCCAGACCAAGACATGGTCCAAGGGCCGCGTTGTTCTTCTTGGCGATGCGGCACATTGTCCCTCGCCCTTCAGTGCCATGGGCACAACTAGCAGCTTCGTGGGAGCATATGTCTTGGCAGGGGAGATAAGTCGGCATCCAGATGATCTTCCACTCGCCTTTGAGAACTACGACAAGGTTCTGCGTCCCTTCATCGATGAATGTCAGAAACTCAGCCTGCCGATGATCAGGCTGACCATGCCAGACACGTATTGGGGCGTTCTCATCCTGCACTGGATTGTCTGGATTCTCTGCCTACTGCGCGTCCCTGAAATAGCAACCAAGTTCTCCAGCGAGGAGAAGGGAGGCTGGCCCTTGCCGAGCTATCCAGAGCTTGCGCTTAAGCAGTAAAGGCAACTGTTAGTATCTACGGCAAACTACATAGTCTGATAGTTGAGAAACTCCTTCAAATGCGTGCTACCAGGGAGGCTGCCCAACTCATTCCGTCTAGGTAGTCGATTCCAGCTTCAAACGATGAAACGGCATTTGGTAATAAGTTGATTCATAGACTGCTCCTGGAGTTGAAGCACGTTTAATCCACATCTTTTGCACCGCGTAACGGAGATAGGTTACCTTGAGGTTCTGCATTCAGGACCTGCAGATGCAGGCAGCGCACATACTGTAGTTTCCAACGAAAGTCATTTTCAATATATCCTTTCGTCTTAGACCTCTTTTGGGTTTGGAAACTTTCGGCTTCAGCACCTCGCAAGAGAAGGAGTTTTTCTCTATAAGGGACTTCATCGCCAGACCTAAATGAATCCAGAATCCTGCACATTATCACTGAAGACAGTCGTCTCGAATGTTGACCGGAAAGGTCCCCCCAACACACACCAGAGAGGTCCTAGTACAGACAGGTACCTACTTCAATCAGCCGACTCGATTGACACACGTTGTTTTGAAAACTTAATTTTCACCACAATTATATCTCAGTAGCCATTGAATAGGACAATACCGAGGGCCAAAATCAGAGCACAAACGATCCCGTTCACACTCTACGAACCTGCCTCGCCTTGAATCACATCTTCGACTAATACCAACTTACAAACAAATAAATATCGAGAGAACATGCTTCTCCTTACCCAAGCAGGGGGGCAAAACCTAACAGAGGAATCGACTAACTAAGTTCGAATGAGCGGTAACACTAGCTTGCAATGGCAGACGCTGCCCGCTGAGATACAGCTCATTATTCTGGAATTCCTGGTTTTCCAAGCCGGCCATGGGACTGGCCGACTTTCCAACTACGCCAGTGTCTGTCTAGACTGGCAAGCCTTTTTTGAGAAAGTTACATTCCGAAGTATCAGTCTTCCGTACTCTCCCTTCGAAATCATCACCTTTCAGTCCTATATGAGCGGCAGCCGGGTAGCAGCGTGTAAAAAGATCACATTCCACATTTCTTTGAGAAGCTACACCTGTGATGGATGCGATAAGAAAGAAGATGAAGCCACTATCCTTAAAAACAACGCCAGGTTCACCGAAGGACTGGTATCTCTCTTCTCGGTGATGTCTTCCTGGACTTTACCGACCGGCCACTGCATCTGGCTTGAGATGTGTGCTAGCTCGCCCAGTGAGACTCGGCATTCTTTTCGTAATGCGCAAATCGACGATCAGTCCAGTCGAAATGACCAAAGTCAAGGCGTTCTCACCCACCGACAACAATCGAGAGTCTTTTCGCGTTTTGGCTCAAAACAACGCCTCATTGGAAGTTTACTCGACTTTTCTAGTCGGGACGGCGAGATCTCGCTACCGCAAGTCCCAGTCATCTCAGGATTCTCACCGAATCGTCACATGTTTCGGTCTCTGTCATCTTCTGCAATACAGAAAATTCTGCAGCGACTGGACGGCTTGAGGCGTGTGAAATACATGCCGTGGCTAAGTATCGATGGTGAGAGTCAAGCAGAGAGAAATCAAGCATGCGGAGGTCTGTTGGCGAACTTACCGCCAAAGGTTTTCACAGTGTCCATATGGGAGGCTCAGGAATCTTGGTTGCATGACCGAAAATATAAGCCAAGGAATGCGCAACTGGGGTGGTTTGCACTTAGGGCCAGCTTTGATCTGCAAACACTTGTCATATCCCACGCGGTAGAAGCGAGTGACTTCTTTCGACCGTTCTATTCCGAGACCAGAATTTCTGCTTTGCCGGTCGGGATGAGGTTATGGGGTAGGCTCAGAAGTCTCTCACTTACTTCCCAAATTCCTACAAGACGTACGGGTTCCATCGAAACGAACGAAGTACTGTTGGCGGCAAGTCAGGCAGCGTGGCGTATGCCACGCTTACACACCATGGAGATTTGGCATGGCGCCGTGGGCAAGGGATTCTTGCTTCGTTACGAAGTCCTCCGTAACGAGACAAAACTCACAATTGAGTCTACTTGGCCTTTTGAGCCTTCACAGAAGACAATACAGGCTTGGGAGCTTGTGGCAAGGGATAGGACGCGACGTCGGCTGAGCATTACGCAGAATATTCTTCAGTCTTCATCTTTGACGACGCGCACATCTATTTGCGCCAGATTGAAGCTCAAGGCCTTGTTGAAAGAATGGTAACCGGCATCTTGAACGGGAATATCCAATCAAAGCGCAATTGAATAATTATGGGTGCCATCGGCTGAAGTGGGAGGTGAAATTCTCGCGAGAATTTCGAGGGCGGCCAGCCAAGCACATCTGGACACTGCCAAACTAGGCTCTTATGGCCTCATTGTCAACGGTTTTGACCTTGACGGTCTGAAGAACAGAGTATCTTCGCAAAATAGATCGCATTATACCCGAATCATGATCGCTACGGTTCTTTAGTTTCAGCTGGCACTGATTTTCCTACCTCGAAGTGCCTTCTAACTTTAGAAAAGGCCCATGTCTTGGCGATGCGGATATCCTCCAAGGCCCACCTACATCGTGCGTTGCGCAGCGAGCTTAATACCGAGCAGGATAGCATCGCTCAGGACCTCTCTTGGCACTAACATACGAACAGTTCAACATAGATCCCAAAAGATGATGGTACCATTGAAAGAGTTATAAATTCGACAATTGAAGCTCTGTTAGCCGAAGAAGAGAGCATCATCCACTCATGCATCAAACAGAATTGTCACACAACTTTACTTCTCGCCAAATCATCCAATAGAGCCCTCATCATGATTCTTCCCAACATTTTTACTTTGTTTTCGGCTGCAGTTCTCGTTAGCAGCGTTGTCTCAGCGCCCATAGAACCTCGCCAAGGCTGCTGTGGATTGGGAGGGAAGCCGAAATCAACGCTCCACGGAGACCGCATCACAATTGGTTACAGAACCGTCCATCCGGTAGGTGTCCCATGAAGTGGTGACCTCAGTGAGTTGCAAGCTAACGAGTGAATCAGGACCAAGCAAAGATTTACAACCAGAATCACAGAATCGTTTACAAGCCGGCATTGACCACTGGCGGAGCCCAAATCGGCAAAGGTGTCTACATCACTCCTGGACCTGGGCAGTGGGAAGGAAACCCTGGTGACTGGTAAGCATTCGTTACATCGCAAATAAGGCTTCACGTCTAATTAGTATCTCTTGTGTAGGCATTGTCTTATTACTGCCAACAGAATCGCCGTTGACAACACCATCAAAGCGTGGATTCCCCAGAACACCTGGTGGAAAATCGGTGCGCAGTATGATTGGGCGTCCACGCAGACTGTCAACAATAAGAAGGTCGATGACGAAGCATTCAATCGCGCTCTTCGAATGTCCAAGATTGACAAAATCAACGACGCCGTCAAGTTTGCTAAGGGTGCTAAGCAGCTGGTCATCCCGACAGACCTTGTCAACGACAGAGCTCTGGGCTTTCAAGTCGATTGCAAGAAGGACTGGAAGCTCCTCTCGGACACCAAGATCGTCAACTACAACGGTTGGAAGAAGAACGTGATTGGAAAGCCGCAGTAAGAGATTTCAAGCAAAGATTCAGATCACAGGTTGTCAAACGCAAACTTATAGCTCTTGCACAACACTGTTCTGTCACTGATCATCTGACAATGGGTTTTGCAGTTTAGAATGTAGACTTGAAATATCCTTAATACCAATGAAAATGAAGTTCGTAGTGCGCAGAAGAGTTCTTCCTTCGATATGTGCACCGCTGTGACAATTACTTTTGTTTCATTTTAAAATTCTATGAATCAATATGTTTTCTTTTCATATGTGGCCGGACTTATTATCAAGTGCTCTGAAGCTTAAATGATCCGAGATATCAGCAGCTGCATCAACCTCACGCGCTCAAGTTCACAGAGAGACTTGACAAGAACAATCAGCAAGGCTTCAAACCTAGGAACTGCTGTACTTTTCTCTCTGACTTATCTGAAAAGAAGGATTTTTTGAGATCAACCGAAGACATGTATTGATAAAAGTGAGACACTAGTGACATTGCGGCACAGGCTACACAGCCTCCCCAAGTGTGGTCAGAAATTCGTATTGGGGGAATTAGATGGCTGACTGCAGACTGAACACAGCCACAATCAAGCACACGTCGAAAACCCCTCTTCTCGCTATCGCTCTTCTCCAAATAACCTTCTCAGCTGTACATATAAACGGAAAATTCATACACAATTTATTCACAGAATTCCCGTGCTCTTCGTTTTTTCCATCTAATCGAGAGCCTTCGTCTACTCTTCGCGATGTCTAATCCCGAAAAGGGGGACCATGTCATCAACATCCCGGATGACGCTTACGATGGCCGCGACGCGAAACCATCCGATAAGGCCGCTTCTGGTCTGCTTGCGAGCGACTACAATGGCGCTTCAACCACGACCAGGCAAATCGAAAACAGCACTGCCTTATCCATTGTTGCGTACTGTTTGTCCTCTATCAGCATGACAGTCGTCAACAAATATGTTGTGTCAGGGAGCTCGTGGAACCTGACATTCTTCTACGTTGCCGTCCAAGCTATCGTCTCGACTACTGCGATTATTTTCGCCAAAAGACTGCGAATGATTCGGAATCTAGCTCCCATTAATTACACAAAAGCCAAACAGTGTACGTCGTCATTCTTTGTTCATTGCTTCTCCACATGCTGACTCCTGTGTCTCATGCAGGGTTTCCAATTTCTCTGCTTCTCGTGAGCATGATTTACACCGGCAACAAAGCGCTCCAATTTCTGTCCGTCCCGGTTTACACCATTTTCAAAAATCTCACCACTATTGTCATCGCGTGTGGCGAAGTGCTGTTGTTTGGAGGCAAGGTCACCCCACTGGCCTTCCTGTCATTTTGCCTAATGGTCCTGAGCTCGATCGTTGCAGCATGGGCCGACATACAGAGCGCCGCCAACGCGTCTTTGAGTAAAGGCGTCTCAAGCCTGTCATAAAATCTTGATGTCGGATATACCTGGATGGGCATCAATATTGTGTGCAGCGTCGCATATCTCCTGTCAATGCGTAAGATCATCAAGAAGATGAACTTTAGCGATTGGGACAGTACGTTCATCTAATTTAATTCATGGATCTTTCTTACTGACTCCATCTATCAGCCATGTTTTACAACAACTTATTGACAATTCCCATCCTGCTTTCCTGCTCCCTTATGGTGGAAGACTGGTCTGCTGCCAACTTGGGAAAGAACTTTCCCGAGTCGACGCGACACAGTATCATAGCCGGCATGATTTACTCAGGCCTTGGTGCTATCACCATCTCGTATAGCTTGGAATGGTGCATCAGAGTCACCTCTTCGACAACATATTCGATGGTAGGCGCCCTTAATAAGCTACCAGTTGCGTTGAGTGGCTTGATCTTCTTTTCAGCCCCTGTAACGGTGGGTAGCGTTTCTGCGATAGCGATTGGTTTCGTTAGCGGCATTGTTTACTCCTGGGCACGGATGAAATAGTCGATGAAGGTGGCTGTAGAGCTTCTTATCTAGGCCTGTTGACCAGTATCACATGACCACGGGGTCATGAAAACGAGAGCGATATTGTGAATGATGCGTATTAGAGAGCGTGTTGCTTGCAATAAGTAGAATCGATTAGAATTAGCGCAACTTGCAACCAAATATTTTGCGGTAAACTTACAATAATTTATTTTATCATTCGTCTGAATTAAGCTCACTTGGATAACGCTTCCTCTACCTGTGGTCATACGTACTTGCTGCCTGTGGAAGAGATGAGCTCATTACCAGCATGTTTGTTGGCGAGTTAGGGGAATGTCTTGAATGCAAAATCATGACCTTGTCGTCTCTATCATCGCAACTATTTTCGTCTCTCTTACCGTTGCCCCTGTCATCGTCCTTGCCCTTGTCCGCCATCGTCGTCCGTGTCCCAGCTCCGACCCCGGCCCCGGCTCCGGCCCCGGGGCGGAGATAGTGGGTACTGGCTGACATAACCGTGCGTCCGGTGTCTGTGCTTGCCGATAAGATAAGAAAAGTCTCGACCCGCCCCTCCAGATTTTTTTTCTGGCTGAGGTGCAGCCGCCTCAACTCAATCGCCGCCTACATCGTCGCATCGACAACGCTGCTACCACCGCCGTCACCACTGCCACTCCCACAATGAAGAGAAAGCATACCGAGACCGACGACTCCGCGCCGAAGGAGGAGAAGCGCGCCAAGACTCAGGAGCCACAGCCTGCCGCGAAGGAACTCACTTTCAGCGATCTTGGCCTCGACACGCGACTGGTGCAGGGCGTCGCCGCGGAGAGCTTCAAGGACCCGACGCCAGTCCAACAGAAGGCAATCCCGCTCGCTCTTGACGGCAAGGATGTCGTCGCGAAGGCTCCCTGTGGCTCTGGAAAGACCGCCGCTTACGTTTTGCCCGTACTGTCTAGCATCCTGAAGCGCAAGACGGTAAGAGACTGCAGACCAATGCCCTCGCGACCGCTGCTAACCAGCCCCCCTCCAGACCGACTCCTCTCCTGCCACGACTGCCGTTATTCTCGTTCCGACACGCGAACTCGCCGACCAAGTTCTCAAAGCGATTGAGCAATTCTCGGCCTACTGCGCGAAGGACATCCACGCCGTCAAGCTTGTCGACAAGATCTCCGATGCTGTTCAACGCTCCCTCTTGTCTAACTTCCCCGATATTGTCATCTCAACACCTGCCACCGCATGGAGGAATGTTCTCAACGATGCTTTGTCCCTCGAAAAACTCTCCCATCTCGTTCTCGACGAGGCGGACCTTATCCTCTCATACGGCTACAGTGAGGATCTGGAGAACATCGCAAGGAAACTCCCCAAGGGTGTTCAGCTTCTGATGATGAGCGCTACGTTGTCAACCGACGTCACCTCTCTGCAAGGAATCTTCGCCCGGAAACCGACCGTCCTCGACTTGGACGATGAGGAAACGGAGGGTGATAACCTGTCACAGTTCGTTGTGAGCTGCGCTGAGGACGAGAAGTTCCTGTTGGTGTTCATCATCTTTAAGCTGAAGCTGGTCAAGGGGAAGTGTCTCATTTTCGTCAACGACGTCGACAGATCATACCGCCTGAAGCTCTTCCTCGAGCAATTCCAGGTCCGAAGCTGTATTCTTAACTCCGAGCTTCCCATTACATCAAGAGCACACGTGCTGGAGGAGTTCAACCGCGGTGTCTACGATATCATCATCGCGTCCGACGAGAAGAGCGCTATGGGCGTCGAAGAGAAGGATGGCGAGGAGGAAGACGGCGGAGGCGAGAAGGAGAAGGAGAAGGAGTCTAAGAAGAAGAACAAGAAGAAGTCGTCAAAGCGGGATGTTGAGTTTGGCGTATCACGAGGCATCGACTTCAAGAATGTGGCAGCCGTTGTCAACTTTGACTTGCCGACGTCTGCATCATCATACACACACCGAATTGGTCGGACAGCACGTGCGGGAAGGACAGGCATGGCCCTTTCGTTTTACGTACCCAAGGAGCTGTACCGCAAGCACATGCCTACCAGCATCGAGACTGCGGAGAACGACGAGAAGGTGCTAGCCAAGATCAAGAGGCAGCAGGCGAAGCAGGGCAAGGAGGTGAAGCCATACAACTTCAAGAAGGAGCATCTGGACGCGTTCCGATACCGTCTGGACGATGCGTTGAGAGCAGTCACGAAGGTGGCTGTGAGAGAGGCGCGTATGAGGGAGTTGAAGCAGGAGCTCTTGAAGAGTGAGAAGCTGAAGAGGTAAGGCATTCTGAGCACACATTATCGGTGCAGCCTTTGTTTCTGTGAGGCACGACTGACTGAGTTCTATAGATATTTCGAGGAGAACCCTACAGAACTGCAGCACCTACGTCACGACGGAGAGCTGAGGACGGCAAGACAGCAGCCCCATCTCAAGCATATACCCGAATACTTGCTTCCCAAGGAGGGCAAAGACTCGCTCACTTCGAACGAGGTCGGCATGGTGCCATTTAGAAAGGTCGGCGGCAAGTTGAGGAATAAGAAGGGCAAGTTTGGACGTGGCAAGAAGGTCGGAACCAGGAAAGTAAACCCCTTGAAAACGTTCAAGGCACGACGGAAATGAGCGGGGTCTCATTGGAACTGAAGCGCGGTATGGTGGCCTGTAGATATTAATAGAGACTTGGTGTTGCTTTCCGTCAATTTTTCCTGGGAGGGTCTCATCTCAAAAACCTTTGATTTGGTGTTACCTCGTGCCTCGTCAGACCAGCCTGCGTAAATGGTTGGGAGAAGCTGAGATCTTGGCAGCGTCAGCCCGCTACTAACAAGCACAGAACCAACCACACCTTTCTCATACGCCAATTGACTCGACGATCACGGCGTTCTAGGCCCATTATAATGCAGCTTATCTTTGAGACAAATCACTACTCACATGCGCCGTTCCGCCAAAGTTTCCGAAAGAGGCAACTTTTACAACGCCAATGGACCCTATCGGCATGAGATGTGGACCTCCACGGGCCCGAAATTCACGATAAGGCAAAACTCTACAAGTGGGTTTCGATGAATCGGGCATTGCGAAGCGCTGTGGCGGGCGGCGTTGGGCTCAAACCCAATTTTCACACACCGGCTTTTGGTATTGACTTTGCAAATGCCAACTGCAAAGGAAAAAAATCATCTTGCAAAGAGGAAACATTGATGCTTCGTGCCCGTTAAGAATCACATACAACAGATCTCGAGTACCGTTTTTGACATGAAATTCTTATCGGCTCCTCTCTACGTGAGAGCCAGCATCATTTCATCATGTGTCGCCATGCTGTTCGGGTGTGTACTTGCCCTTCTCACCGTCAACAACTACACCGGCCTTGCTGATGAAAACTTTCCATGAGTTAGCCTCGACACGGGCAGCATAGGCCCCGTAACGACGATGCCGTCCTTCCGTGAAACTTTCGGAGACTTCTCCCCCACCATGCACGGAGTCATCGTCTCATCCGTCCTCATCCCCGGCGCCCTGTCGGCGCTAGTCTCCGGCGTCATGGCCGACCGGTTCGGCCACGTCCGCCTGTTCGCTCTCGGGGCTTTTATCTACGGATGCGGCACCGGCATCGAGTGCGCGTCTCCTATCCTGGGTGTCTTCATTCTTGGAAGGCTCATCAAGGGCATTGGGGAGGGCATGTTCTTGAGCAATGTCTACGTTCAAGTTTCCGAGATCTCGCCTGCTCGCATCCGCGGCATCATGACCGCTTTGCCGCAATTTGCCATCGTCACGGGAATCGTGACTGGATACTTCATGTATGCTGCCCCAGCATGTCCTCATGTTGGAGATACTGACATGTCATTGCCAGGTGTTATGGCACGGCGACGCTAGGAATGTCGTCTGCGGCGTGGCGTCTCCCGCTGGCTGTTGCCTCGTTCTTGGGCTTCCTGTTTTCCGGAAGTTACTTCATCGTTCCTCCTTCTCCAAGGTGGTTGATGGCTAAGGGCAGGCAAGAAGAGGCCCGTCGCGTCGTCGAGAAGCTCGGACTGAATGAAAAAGAAGGCGAAGAGATACTGGAGCTTTCATCTGACGACCAAGAACATGATCCCAACGCCCCGGTCTCTGAAGTCTTGAAGCAAGCATTCGCCGGCTTCCGCGAAGCCTTCTCCGCCCCGTATAGGGGCAGGACGTTGTTCGGTTTGTTCCTCATGGGATTCCAACAATGGAGCGGAATTGACGGAATACTGTACTACGCGCCAATCATGTTCACGCAGGCAGGGTTGGACGGCGAGAAGGCGACGTTTCTGGCCTCTGGCGTGTCTGCGCTGGTCATCTTGGCCACGACTGTGCCCGCTACGTTCTTCGCTGACAGCTGGGGACGCAAGACCTCCAGTCTCCTAGGCGGTGTGCTAATCACTGCTCTGATGGTCCTCATGGGCTCGCTGTACGCCGCCGACGAAGTTCATGCAGACCGAGGAGCTGGCAAGTGGGTTGTCATTGTGTCCATCTACCTATTCGCCATTGTCTACAGCTTTACCTGGGCGCTCTCCTTCCGCACGTTCTTGGTCGAGAGCCTGCCTAGGAAGACCAGAAGCAGCGCATCGAGCTTAGCTCAGAGCGCCAACTGGGTGAGTCTCGGCCGATCTCTCTGGCAGACTGCCATGAGCTATTTCATGTGAAAAGCTGCTGACAGGCCAACAGTTCGCCAATTATGTTGTAGCGCTGATCACTCCGGTACTGCTCTCCGTTTCCTCTTTCGGCGCATACTTCCTCTTCGCGGGCTGTTCGTTGTTCTGCACAGTCGTTGTAGCGTTATACATGGTGGAAACACGGGGCCACAGTCTAGAGGCAATCGAGAAGAGATACACGGAGAAAAAAGTCACAATCGCCGCCAAGAAAGGGGAGACAGTGGTCACGATTACGGAAACAAGCGTGGTCTGATCGGATTAGGCACGCAATGGGGCACTTGATCTAAAGACTCGCAACGAACAGTGGACGAAATGACGACATGAACACAAGGACATGGCAAAACAGTTACACGAAGCGGTCGCGCCGTTGACACAATTGCGGCTGGAAAATTGGAAACACTCAAGAAAGGGCACTATAGAGGTCAGGATTGGATAAAGGTTTTGTTGGATATTGCTTTTGGGCTCAGATTGAAAACTGATAGAGGAGGAGCAATCAACGGATAGACGGATACTTTTTGGGAATTTGCAACTCGGTGCAAAGGAAGCTATCACGAATAAACAACGAATATCACAAGGGGCAGCAGGAACATCATGATGACTGACCGAGGCAAAAGTGCATGTGCCATCTAGAGGGTGTCTGTAAGACGCTCTTCTGATATCATGAGACTGTTCCTCAGTTCAATTCACGCAAGTGGTTCGACAACCGAGGAATGCAACATCAGCCGGCAACTAACCGGTATGTCTCTTCATGTTCTGGGCATTGAAAGACATCTTGCGGGGTAATTTTCATGTCGGTGACACTCCTCTGCGCGATTCCAGTGATGCGATTGGCCATTGCCGCTTGAGTAACGAATCCGAGTAAGGTGGTGAATATGTGGCTTGGTGGAATAGCAGTGATTATAATTCTTTATTCGTCCCGAGGCTGCATCTTCGTTTCTTTCTGCTCGTTTTCGTATTTGAGGATGCGAAAACGGGGTCACCATCCTTGCGACGATCCTCATATCGCGGGAAATGATGAACTGGCCGAGCGACGCCCGTGATTGTGGGGGTCGCCGACGAAGATGGGCCGCCGGTGGTGGCTCGGAGTACAAAACCGGTTAAGGAGGGCGCCGGCCGCAGTGGAACGCTTAGAAACAGCCAGCCTTATGAATCCTCTTGAGAGGTTCTTGACCCTTTTCGTTCTTGAGCGTCAATTTGCAGTCACTCTTTTTCGCGGTGTCAGGAACAGTCGCATTCTCGCTCCCCTTCGTTTAGTTCTTGCAGCAAAGATGCACGCAGTCATAACCGCCGTTACCCTTGGTCTCGCTAACACAGCCAGCGCGTTGCTGACTGCGCGAGATGCTGGCTCCACGGCCTGCACCGATCTGACGGCTCAGCTGGGCTCTACCAAGGTTGCCACGAGCATCAAGATCGACTACATCCAGAGCAAGAATGAGTACTTCAACACGGCTCAGAGCGGCTACAACCCTTCTTGCGTGGTGTTTCCAACCACCACCCAGGATGTGGCAGCCATCCTCAAGTCGGTTCGCGCAGCTGGGTCGCGCTTCGCCATCAAGACGGAGGGTCACAACCCCAACACCTTCTTCTCCAGCGTGGACAAAGGCGTCTTGATCGACCTCACTGAGATGAATGAACGAACTCACGACGAAACGACGACGCTCGGAACATACCAGCCCGGTGGCAAATCTGGCGACATCTACGACTACTTCGCCAAATACAACAGGACGGTTGTTGGGGCCCGTCTGAGCGGTGTTGGCTCAGGACTGGCTCTCGGAGGTGGCTTGAGCTATCTCTCGAGCCAGTACGGTCTGGCCGTTGATTCTTTCCGTGAACTGGAGGTTGTGCTGCCGAGCGGCGATATCGTGACCGCCTCGCCCAGCGAAAACGAAGACCTCTTCTTTGCCATGCGCGGAGGAGGCGGCAATGCCTATGGCGTCGTGACCAAGTACAAGGTCCAGACACGCCCAATCGGAAATCTGTACGCCGGCAATGTCATTTATCTGTTTAACCAGACTCAGAACGTCATGAACGCCATCGCCAACTTCACCTTGTACAACGAGGATCCCAAGGCCGCGATTATCGGGACGTACGAGAAGTTGGGCACTCCCGCTCTCGGAGACTTGAACCTCGACGACTTTGCCATTTTGTTCATGGTCTACGACGGTGACCAGGCCGGCGCAGAGAAAGCATTTGCCAATTTCACCTCGATCCCCCACCTGCTCAACACCCTGGGCACCAAGACGTACAAGGAGGTGATCAACATGCCCCTGCCCAACGGCGCCGAGCTGTCCAAGGGCAAGAACCAGTTCCGCAACGGCGTGTACCGCATCCCATTCCCTGGAAGCGAGACCGGAAACGCCGTGGTCGACAACGCCTATCGCTCCGCCCACGAGGCCTGGACAAAATGGGGCGCTGACAACAAGGGCAAGTACACGCTCTTGTCGATTGACTACCAACCCATCCCTAAGAGTCTTACCGACGCGTCGAAGAGCCAGAACGGCGGCAATGCGATGCAGATGCCCGATGGACCTTGGCTATGGCTCTGTTTCCTCCTGCAGTCCAGCCCGTTCCTCACTAGTGGCCAGACCGCCGAGCTCGAGGCTAGCTTCAAGAAGATGGTTGAGAGTGTGCCCTTTGCCGACGACCTGCCGCTATTCATCAATGATGCGCATTACGACCAAGATCCCCTGAAGACCTTCACCACCTATAGCAAGCTACAGGAGATCAAAGCCAAGTACGATCCAGAAGGGTTTTTTTCTAACTACACTGGTGGCTGGAACTTTGACTTGTAAAACAAGAAGTTGCATATGGGAGTGAGCGCCGGACTTGACTTTCTGCCGACGTTGGCTTTCATTCTATCGGGTACATATTTTGAGGAAGTCTCATAGTCCTAGCACCTAAAAAAAAAAAAAAAGGTGCAGAGTAGGAAAAGCTTACGCAATATCTTTCGAGTTACCGAGTACATATAAATCAGAAAACGTTTCATTCAATCTGCTGAGAACTTGGCTCTTTACTACAATGATCGCACACGTGAATGCTATGCTTGCCTTGCTATTCTGTTCAACTCGTGGATCAAAAATACGTTCTTGACCTTCAGCTGGCTTTCGAGCTTGAGCGCTTTGTATCTGAGGTACAAGTGAAAGTCTGAAAAGGTTTGTCATTGATCACAGTTGATCTTTGTGGACGCGATCATTCTCAAACGTCGTGCAGATGTGCTTTCTACAGGAAATGACAGGATCGTAAAGCTCGGATGATTGCTTGAACCCGAGGAAAGTTGCTTCTTATTTTTACTGACAACCAATCGCGTCTATTCTTGAGCTAGGTTCGCCACAGTACAGTTCGTCTGATCAAAGCCAACATTAAACTTCCGCGCCACGAGGCAACTTAGCAATCTCCGCGAAATTCTAGCGGTGTTAGGCACATCGCAACTTTAATCCACGTTACGTCACTAGAAGAATCTAGATTTGCGAACCGAATGCGAAGTGCCAAAGTAAAATGAGTTGTACTAGTCGGCTTAGGTGCTTCGATGCCGGAGAGGGCTGCACACGTCTCGCTCTTTATCTTCAACTGACAACCACGTGTATTACCTTATCAACATCTCGGTCTACTCGCTTCAAACAGTAACATAGTTCCGTGTACCTCCCACCTGACGTCTTCGAAAGCATCTCTGAGCGGCCCGACAAAGCTCTCCATGTCATCCTCTGTGTTCCCAAAAACCCCAAATAAATTGTGCCAGAACATAAGAGCCTTCCCCATCGAGTTGTGCTTGACACCCTTCCCCAGAATTGTGACGCCGAAGAGCTTGCCGTCGGGAGTCAAAAGACTCTTCAATCGAATCAATGCCTCCGCCTTCCTGACCGGGGGACCCGGCACGCAGTGAATCAGCATCATGACTGAGATCGCGTCGAACTTGGCACCATTGAAGTCTTCACACGAGAGTCCCCGGGCTAAAGGATCCAAGAAGTCCCCTATCGAGGTTTTGCAGGTGACATGTGGGTGCATCTCGAGCGTGCGTAATGAGGCGGCGTGCAGAGCCGAGGGGTTCAGGTCCACCAGGGTTACTTGAGTGCCCTCTGGAATTGGCGCGTGTTTGATAAAGTATCCGGTTCCCACTCCAATGTCGAGTATTCGGCATGGTGAGGAGCCCGACTTTGAGAGATTGCTTTGTTGCTGGAGAAATCGAGATCTTGAGCGAGCACCGGCGCTGGTGATGTGGCCGTTGAAAAAGCCCCGTAGTCTTTTCGATGATATTTGCCATGCACATGGGCAATAGAAGCCTAGTACAAGAGGATCATAGACGTAACGCAGAATAACGGGGACGTAGATTGCCGCTCCTGCGGATGTGTCCTTCAGAGCCATGGCTACAATCGCAAAGAAAGAAAGTGGCTGGATCAAAGGTCGGTTTTAGAAGTCACAATGTGTATGGATTGAATGGATATCATCTTGGTTATTCAGTAAATATATCTCAACAGCATCGTTACTTGAGTCACTTCGTCGGGGACCTTGTACGATCGGGGAGCTACTGAGACGTAGTTCGGGCGGCTAACGGCACCGGTGATACATCGATTCAACTACGTTCGTCTGCCAATCAAAATCTTACTTTGCCGACAAGAGATGGAATTGGGACCACTAGTAGACGTTACAGATGTCAAGAAGTTGTCAGTCGGCTGGTTTGAGGCGAGTCGTCAGCCCGGCTGCGTCCCCGATGCCTGGAGCCTGTCTCGAGACGCCATCGCTGCAGCGGTCGCCTCCGCGACTCCAAAAAGCTTTTCCGTACACAAACAAGGTTCATCGGGTACTTCTGTAGCTCGTGATTAACAGATACGATAGTTGAGCTTTTGCAGACCTTAGATGGGACGAGTTGAGTCAGTGCGAAACACAGACCTGGAACAAGCGCGTCTACCAAGGCCGAGCCTAGGTCAAGATCCGTTAACGTCGGATGGTGGCACCGAATGCGGTTGCAGCTTGTCAAAGCTTGCATAGAACTTCTGCCCGTGTACACCGATCTGGTTGGTTGTAGGGCTGAAAGCGAATGGATGCGAGGTTCCGAGGTCATCGGTTTCGTATGGTAAGCTTGGGTTGAAGTTGTCGTATGACAGGCGAGACAACCCACTGCGAGTGAGATATCGCCTTGCCTCGACCGGAAACGCACAGATAAGGTGGAAACAGCGAAGACCGAGCAGATTTTGCGAGGTCAACGTGAATGTGCCCTTTAAATGCGAGAATATTGCGCGGGAACAGGCAGCGAAATATTGGAGCCCCTCGAATTCGAGCTTTTCAAACATTGAAGCTTGCTGCCACCCTGGTAACTCTCGTAATAATCTTCAGCAGCATTCGGCTCAAACACTTCTGTGTCAGACTTGGTCACCTCTATTGGTATCATGGCCTGTAATACTTAGAACACACCGGCTGGTCTCGTCGTCGCCAATGGCGAAGACGTCCGAAACGATGGTCATTCTAAATCGAGCAAGACATGCACTATCGTCATTTCCCCTTGAGTTGTTCTCGCCTGTCAGGAGCTTTCGGGGTTTCTCTTAATATCAGTGAAGTATGAAAATAATTAGTGGAAGGAACAATGACGGAGAGGCTTGGTGTCAATGCGAGTTTTCCGCTCAACATCTAGTGTTCGACAAGAATTGTCTATCTGGTGCTAGTCTTTACCAAGGTGCATCGACCCTGTCCAACGATTGAACGCAGAGCAGCCCTAAGTCCGTATATACCTGCAGTGTACTTGAGGTTCCCTCAATGTACCTCCCTAATCTCGGGCTCAAGTTCTAGTATTAGCTCTGTTGAGATTGGGATAAGAACTAGTTTCCGTGATTCTCTTTATGGCTTCTAATTGACTCTGCCATTCTAGTTAACTCAGCACGCCGTATTTGCAAAACCATCTCTTTGGCCTCCTCGTAGTTGTGCCGGTTGAGTTCGAAAGGCGGGCACACCGGATGCACTACCTTGGCGTCGAACTGAACGACTTCTTCCATGAAATCTCCGGAATACCAAAACCGCATCTGCTCATCCCAGTCGCTGCACCAGTCCTCCTCCTTTTCTTCTGGCGCTGTCTCATGGTAAAGAATAGTGACATTCTGTAAACCATTCATCTCGCGTAGCCAGCGCTCATGGTTGTACCAGAAATGCTCTACGCACTGGCCGGAGATAACGAGCTGACGAATGGAAGAGCCCTCTTCTGTTGCAGCAAGATTTTCGAGATGATACTGATCTACGTAGATGCTGTCGATCCCAAAATTGACCCAATCATATCTGCTTGGATCTTTCTGCGTTTGGAATACCTTCGCATAGTGGCGTTGAAGATGTGTCCGGGATTCGTTACAAGCTTGTAAGGCAGGCGGTATCGGCGCCGGCGCTGGCCATGAAATTTCGAAATAGGTCCAGGGTTTGGGACCGTAAGGAAGATTTTTGGGCTCCATGCTAAGCTCCCATATCCGCTGGCGCAATTCAAGAGGAAGCATGGGAAAAGGGTAGAACATGGTCATTTTCCCTCGGTGTGCGCTATTGAGGTGTGTTTCTCCAAGTTTGTCGGTCGATAAAATCATATTTCATCCACAAACAGGTGATAGTTTGTTCCCGAAGGTTGATTATTTGGAAAGGACATAGATAGCTACTGGCAAGTACAAAAATCTTTGCTTCTTAAAAGAACTAATCTGCTGATTGTGGCACAGCGATGGACCCCTGTTCTAGATTTGGCCTCACTTACCGTGATGCTAATGGCAGACTCGAAGAAGAGCTCCACAAAAGCTTGATGACTTTTTTTTCTAAAAGGTAGAATAATCAAAAAAGTTTGATATTGAACTCTGGCAGTGAGGATGAAGTTCGTTGCCAAGAATTTTCCACCAAAGCAGGGGGCTAGAATCAAATTTTCGATTTGCTAAATCACGCGACCTTGGTGCCTTAAGATTTACGGATGGAAAAGAACGACACAGAACCTCACACTAGCTCTCCGTCGCCCCGGCCTCTTCTTCGGTTGGCTTTCTGCCATAGACCGACCAGCTAGAACGCGGTTAGCATTTTCTACTTAGAATAAACAAACGCATCAACTTACAGGGGCTAGTATGCGTGGATAGACCTATCGTTCATGTTCTTACGGACGTCGACCAAGAATACTAGGACCTCTTCTCTCGTCCAATCGTGGGCTCTTGTGAAAGGAGCCATACAGAACCCCTCGAGACCACTAGTCAAATTTTCGTTGGCCCATATCCCTAGCTCTTTATATAGGGTCCTTAGGCCAGGAATTTGTCGGCCACTTGAACCTATTCAACTTCACATCAACAAAGCCAGTATCTTCCATCATTCTAACCAGAGGCGGGATCTGCTGAAATGGGCGTCCAAACTTCACAGAAGCTTCGTACATCAGATCCGTGCACTTCATCAAAGGGGAGTCATCCTTCAAGGTCCCATCGTCTGACGTGGGAAAGAGGTCGGCCTCCTGAAGCTCGAAGTATCCGCCTGGCGTAAGGTGACTGAAGCAATCAGTATGTTGATATAACTCATAACAGCATCAATAATCAGAAACTTAGGGTAGTCAAGACCCACTTGAAAACTTTTTTGAGGTATAGTGGCCAGTCGTTGATAGAAGAGTTCATCGTTCGACTGTGGATATAGTCGAACGGACGAGAATAGGTCCATTCTTCGTCCAAATCGTCGATCTAGAACTTGACGTTGGGTGAGACGCTGCAGAATATTAGAATTTACATTCCCACGGTTGGCTTCTGCACAACATACAATCCAGGCATCGATGGGGAAAGATCCATGCCAAGTACCTGAACTTATCATCAGCTTTTGATTTGAAAACGCGTGCGGGAACTTAGTACCTCGGCGTCAGTATGGTCCTCTCCGAATTCTACAGCCCAGATCCCCGTACCTGTCCCAATATCGAGCACATGTTGGACACTTGAGTCTGGCTCGTTCGGGGGCGCGAGCCCAAGTTTGTTATCAAACGTCAACAGAAATAGGTTGTGTTGGAGGTCTGTCCAGTTGAGTTTGAGCATGTTATTTCAAGAAGAATAGTTTCTCGTTGTTTTACCTAGTCTGTCTTGCTCTGACTTATCGTTGGGAATGTTGTACTCTGCATCGGTAAGATATGGCTGATAATGACAGACTTTCTCTACGGTCTGGAAGAAACTTACTTCCATCTTTGTACTTGTGGTAGGTCGACCATTCTCCACTCGAAATTAGAACACCGAGCTGGCTACACTGGCGCTCAAAGATGCGATACTCTACCCCTCGTCAAGCAAATGCTAGAAATCAGGTAGTGCAAACGCCTACTCCTGCGTGCTCGGAGGCACCGTCATTGAGTACCTAAAGTTTGTCGTCAGAACCATCTGATACACTTGAGAGGCTTCCAGAAACACACCTCATCGGGAACGAGATCAATGGGGTTGTTGGCCGGAACAGGAGGCGCCTGCGCAGCCGGAGTTGCTTCGTTGTTATCACCACACATTTTCCAAGAAAGCGACCTCAAATGCAATGGAGACAACGAAATTTCGCTTAGCAAGGAGGATTGAAAGAAGCCACGTTTGGTTGTCTCTTGAAATGTGATCAGACTTCTTACCCCTCTTCTTGGCCATGGGTGATAGTTATGCGGGTGATAATTATGCACGTGGGTGACAAGCAAGCCATTTCAAGCGATGTCAGTGGAGACTACATTTTCCAGAACAGGAAGCTACGCGCGTACCATGTTACATTGATTGAACGGAGATGATTCCACATGCGACCCAGTCATGGATTCCATATCTGTTGGAGGCTGGTGAAAATTCGGTCGGGTACATCAGCCGGTCATAAGTCAGCCTTAGAAAGCTGTTCCAACGAGTACGGGGCTGACCGATGGCCAAATAAGTACCAGCTTCAAATCTATGTTGAAGTAGAGCCACCTAAGCCCTGACATATGAGAAATTTTTCCATTCAGCTTCAGAGATGAGGCTATGCTAAACTCCATTGTGTATCTGTTACAAAACACCGTCCGACAAACATCGTTATTTAACGGGGAAGTTCCACGTGTAACACCAAATGATCTTATGGCTACTTCTCGGTATTCTCCTCCGTTGGCTTTCTTCCATACAAAGAGTAGCTAAGACTCCGTTAGCGAGTCCAACGTGGATAGTGTCGTGACACTTACATAGGCCAGTAGGCGTGAATAGATCTGTCTCTGAAGTCCTTCCGCACCTCTGCCATGAACACAAGGACTTCCTCTCTCGTCCACCCGTGGGCTCGAGTAAAAGGTGCCATACACAGTGCTTCGAAGCCAGAACAGAGGTTCTCGTTGTTCCAGAGTCCTAACTCCTTGTACTTAGGATCCTTAGGCCACCCATTTGAGGGCCACTTGAAAACATGCATCTCCACGTCAACGAACCCAACCTCTTCCATGGTTTTGGTAAGCGCAGAAATCTCTTTCCAAGGGCGTCCGAAAATGATGCCAGCCTCGATCATCAGGTCAGTACATCTTGACAGTGCATGGTGCGGCTTGAGAGTGCCATCGTCGGAATGCGGGATAAGATCACCCTCTTGTAGCTCGAAATAGCCACCAGGGGTGAGATGGCTAGGTTGCATTTTAGTTGAATTCTCATTTAACGCTCTTTAGCGGTCGTCTTATTCGAGAAACTTACTTGTATGCTTTCTGAAGATATACCTTCCAATCGCTAATCGAGGAATTCATCATTCGACTGTGGATGTAATCGAACGGTCGCGAATAAACCCACTCCTCTTCCAAATCGTCAATCTCGAATTTGACATTGGGAGGAACGCTGGATGAAGTCAGTGGGCCAGCACAGTGACCGACTCAGTGCATGTGCGGTCTGACTATTGACTCACTATTCGGGCATCGAGTGTGAAAGATCCATGCCGAGGACCTAGCATGCCCATGAGTCTCTGCCAAAATTAGAACGAAGAACGAACATGTGAGTACCTCAGCATCCGGGTGATCTTCCCCGAAATCAATAGCCCAAATTCCTGTGCCTGTACCAACGTCGAGGACGCGCTTCACCGAGGAATCCTTTTGGCAAGGGGGAGCAAGCCCAAGCGCGTTGTCAAAAGTCAACAGGAACAGGTTGTGTTGCAAGTCTGCTCATTAATCAGCCTATTACATTTCCTTGCGAAAAATGATACGCATCATGAGCCTATTCTTACCAAGTCGGTCATTTTCAAGTTCGTCGTTGGGTAACATGTATTCTAATCCCATTAATCAACAGCTCTGATGGGGTTTCAGACATACTTACTGCCATCCTTGTACTTGTGGTAAGTCCGACCGTTCTCGTAACGGTACTCAAGGACCGAGCTAGATACGCTAGCGCTGGAAGATGCGATGCTCTGGTAGGTAGGCAACTGTGAGCATACTATCCTTCAAAGCCAAACGAGTCGCCTACCTCTCCAATCGCCGACACGTCGTCGGTTATAGCCTAAGGTACACTTTCATTAGCAAGCTGTACAACATATGGTATCAGATTGAGATTTCTGAAATACCTCATCAGGGACAATCTGGATAGGGTTGTTGGCTTGAACAGGAGCCGAGGCAGCATCGGCCGCAGGCGAAGGGCTGTTGTCACCGCACATGGTCAAGCGACGTCAATAACTGTGATGAAGATGACGAGGAAAGAGAGCAAAGCGTCGGTCCGCAGACGACGACTGTTTTGTTTTCCATGAAAGGTGGACTTATCTCTTTACCCCTCTTCTTGGCTGGGGAGAGTCATGCACGTTCGCGGTGAACAAGCCATTTGCAGTTTTGACCGTGGATACTGCATTTTCCAAAATAGGAAGCACGGCGGGTATGAATGCAGAGTGATAGAATCGGTATTAATTTCTCTTACGATGCTCCATTACCATGCGTGTTGGTGTTGGTGGCCGGATGCTACCTGCCGCGTATCTCTACCAGGGGTTATGTTGGTTCCAGGTCACGGTTCCAACAGAGCCATGCGCGACGATGGTTCGACGAATCGTGGTTCCGGACCCATCAACGAAATGAACCCTGCCACCTAAACCTTGACGAATGGTGTCTTGACTCTACCGAAGAACGGCTCGTACGTTGGACACCATCCATCGACAGTGGCAGATGCGATGACTTTGAGCTCACCACCTTCTCCCGTACACCCAATGCATGCAATGTTGTTACCATTTGCGTTCACCCTTTCCCAGCCGGGGCCTTGACCTGAAGGGTCCTTGATGAATCCTGCCCACAGCTTTTGCAAATATCGACCGAGTTCTCTTTGGTAATCTGTGGCACGCTCTTGAGGGTAAGTGCCCCAGATCATGGCCGTGTCAGTTCCATGGGATGCCCCCAGCTCATCAGAAGTGTAGCCCTCGGCAGCGAGATTCGGAAACGAGGCATTGTAAAAATACCTCCAGGTCGGGATATTACTCTGAGAGGAAACACGAGAGACAAGAAGGGCGGGCTTCGAAGGGGTCTTGGTTAGTAACGGATAGGATTTCTGAGCAAGGGGACCAAGACTCACGCATTGATAGACCACCTCAGTATAGACTTGAGCAGCAGCATCAAACAGCGAGACACCCGTTATTTGTTGCTTGACTGCAACAATCTGCATGATAGCGGATATGAGGTCTGAGTCGTTGCCAGTGAATACGCCAATGACTTGCGCAAGCATTGCATCAGTGACGGTCGAAAGATTTAGGCCATAAGCAGGCGCTAAGTAAGTTCCCTCCTGACCTGTCGAGCCGATCAATAGCGGAACCGGGGCAACGCCTCCAGAGGCTCGAATCGGAAGGTATGGGAGCTCCTTTTGCGTGATATTGTCGTTCACCGGGCTGAAGTCCAGACCGTTCGCAACGATCAAGTCTCGGATGGTCTTGCCGTCGACTGCACGCACGCACCCGATCTGATCTTCGCCGGTGCATCCGAGAAGAGACACAAGGGCAGCCCATGATATTGGACCAGCCTCCCGACCAATTGCGCTTACTGTAGCCTGGCCGCTCGAGCATGCCGCCGCGCGGAATGGAGGATTGGAATGAATGGTGGCGACGAGACGGTCAACTGAAGATCCACCTGAAGACTCTCCGGCTATCGTGACTTTCGATGGATCTCCACCGAAAGCATTTATGTTCTCTTGGACCCATTCGAGAGCCATTCGCTGATCCAAAAAGCCGAGGTTTTCTTCTTCCAGGGGTAGTTGAGGAGAATTTGGGAAACCAAATACTGTGTCTCATGCTTAGCAAGCTACCTCAAGAACGGAATCACCCAACACACCATTGAGACGATAGTTGAAAGTCACAACAACTATGCCCTGCTCGGCGGCGAATCTGGATCCGTCAAACATGGGCTGGCTGGCTGTGCCCTCCCGCAACCATCCGCCATGGATCCACACAAGAACCGGCCGACCGGAGCTCTGACATCCCGCTCCGGCTGGTGTGTACACGTTCAAGAACAAACAGTCTTCGCTTTCAGGAGGCCCATCACTACCTGCTTTTGTCAGCTCACGATTCACGAGTTGAATTATGCCACTAACTTCCAGTGACAGCAATGCACTTGTTCCCCCATGCTATAGCATTCAGCGGGTTTTCATCATGCTTCAGCAGGGCTTTTGGAGGGAGAAATCGATTCTCTTCGACAGGCGCCTGCGCAAAAGGTATACCGAGAAACTTATGCACAACAGCCGTCGTAGATGGCAATGACGTTGTTGTACCGATGATCGTACCAGCATCGATGACAATCGACGGTGATGGATCAACCTGACCAGCAACGCTAGTGCAAAAGAGCAAGGTAAGAGTCAACCCAAATGTCAACATCTCGTCAAGTTGTACTGATTCGATATTGAGAGATAAGTTCAACTTTTTCCATTTCAGTCTCTTGCTTGGCTTTTATGAGTGCTCGTTTATTTCAGGGCCACAGTTCAATGCTTCACAGAGGCGTAAAGAACGGAATTCGGCCCTGAAGCAGGCCAGCCGCCGGAAGAGCGTCCCGTCGGAACACTTGCATCCAGAATTCAATCAAAGTTTTGCCAGAAATGACGCGTAATTGGCTAGCTGATTAACGGAAGTTCTCTTTGCTTTCCGGAGAACCTGCTGTGCCCTCATGTTGCAGCTTGCAATCAGCACAGAGACAGTTAGCGTTGGTGAGGAATGGGACTAGCTGCAGTGTTAATCCAACCGAAACGGACCAGGTGCGTTGTTGAAAGTACCCTCCACGCAAGAGCCTGTAGAAACTCCTACTCTTGTCAAGTCTTTCGATGATTCAACCCTGGGGCTCCTTGCAACCCTTTCCGTTTGGTTTCCCGTCCAGTTTATTTGGATTCTTACGGAAACAAAAGATTGGCCAGCGAGTTCCATTTGAACTTTGCGTCAGATCGGTGGTATTCCCCTGTGTCAACGGACCGGGCTAGTTGCTTTGGGGTGAAGAGTCTCAGTCACCATGAGTGTTAAAATTGAAGCGCAACACACATTGAGTAAGAGTTGAGTACTTCAATTCGTCAAGACGTCCCCCCCTCCCCTAATCTTTCCTGCATGAAGTCACCCCGATAGCCGCATTTCTATCTCCATCGCGCCTGATATTGAGTGTGTCAAAGGCCTAATAAACGCCGGGGATTAAACGATAAGGGACGTTGGCTTTGATAGTCTTCCACGAATCACCATACTAAGTAAATAAGGTGAGTAATGTGTTGAAGTCTTACGAAGACTAAGGTAGGGACTTACTCTCTCCGAAAGGTACTTATCGAGGACTGGGACACCTCGAGTGGCAAAATCGTAGAAGAAGAAGGTAAACACCGGAATGGCAACGGTCCAGCCACCACAGGTGAGCGCATAGGCCGTACGCCAGATGGTGTAGCCACCGTAGTTAATATGCCTTGCAAGAGAAAACAAGCCACCGGCGTATGGCTTCCCTTTGTTGGCGGGGTTCTTCTTGAAAATCATGCGTTGCGTTTCCGAGGCCGCCTCTGTCAGAATGCCAATCAGGTAAAATGCGAGACCGGTCGCGACTGCCGGAGACCCCAGTACCTCCGATAGAGTTGTGGCGCTGGACAGCGCAGATGTCGCGGTCCAGACAGACAGGCAGGTGTTGAGCGAGTTGAAGATCGTGTTGAAAAGCGCGATGATTACTGCCGATGATGGTGGCATGTCTTGTTCCGACATGGTGAGAGCGGTGTAGATCTGCTTGAAGCTGCTACCAAAAGCCATGAACGTGACGATGCCGTATTAAGGATGTATGTGCGAAGTCGCTAGGTTGAGGACCATGCTTGAGTTCAACGAAGTTTCGCCGATTAGTTGAATCAAATTCTTCGCCCAGCCGCGCTGAAGAAGAGCATGCTGAAGCAAAACGTCTGCTGCGCGCAGGCCAACAAAAAGTGTTGTACCAATGGCATTAAATATCTTGACGCGAGACACGTTGTCGTGCAAATTCTTCGCCATGGTTCATGGGCGTTCTGATGTTGATCTTAAAAGACGGCTGGAAGCTTGGTTGATGTGATCAATTCGTACTGATGGATGGGATGGAAAAGTTGCTTTCGTAGTTGAGAGGTCGCCGTCTCTTTATTATTATTATCCGAGAGTACGGTTTATCTGGGGACGAAGATTATAAATCTTTTTCTGCTGGATTCCTTGGTTGTAATGAATTTGACGGCCGCAGAGATTCGGACAAAGGGCGTGGCTCTTGATATGTAAGCCGCTCGCAACCGGCCCCCGATTGTGATGGTGTAACTCGGAGATCATCGGACACCGATTTGCCGGGTCTGTGCCCGGGCAACTCAAGCTCCGCTCTGATCAGTCATGTTTAGACTTCATCTTTTCACAATTGGTTCGTAATCCTGTTGAAACGCAACTCTCAGTACAGTATGTTATCGTCGATGCTTCTCTTGCACGTTTTGATATTATATTTGATGGGTGCTCATAGCAAAGCACGATTTGGGTTGATTGCAACTGTTGGGATATTGTTTCCGGACAAGACTCACGTTACTGGAGACTGTGCATTGAGGGGTACTACTGTCGCGCGGTGTATATTGCATCTGGAAGCCGCTATTAATGTCAATCTCATTATGTTCTCGTCTTGATATGGGCACCACGGTTCACCTATTGCAGTCATCACGCAAAGTGGACCGCGGGCATCGAGGGGCATGGTCTTCAAGAACATGTACTGATCCGTTCACCCCAATATGCTCGTGATGTATCACCTGCACCTTTCTTGTATTGAATGTTGAGAATTTACTTTGATAGCGATTTGAGTATCGAGGCCAGCTTTGTTGGATTGATTACCTTATTGCCAAAGAATGATGCCAATACTATTAAGCTGGAAGGTGCAGCCGAGTTCACCGCACTTGTTGCCTCTGGATAGGTCCTTCCCTCATAGCCAACTCACCTTCCAGAATTCGCAACAATGGGTGCGACCACCGTCGCAAGATAGCCTAGTGGTGGATTGTATGCCTGGTTTCGGCAAAGCTCGATGGTTCGAGTACCTTAGGTGGCTCTACATATCTCCGGTGGCCGCCCATGGTTTTTTCCTCTTTTTTCTTTTTAGCTATTATTCAACTCTCTAGTCCTGATCCCTGGGGCTACTCCTAATTGCAAGCGCTGAAATCATGCACCTACCCTTGGATCTCAAGACTGAGCCGCACTTGAAGTTGCATCCGAAGAATGCCTCACTTTCGGTGGCATCGGTGCGCGTCAGAATTGGACTCAATTCGACTGCGGATCTCCTGCGGGTGTTGGAACTCGGCACACTTCACCGGCACCCCATATCCCGACTACGCGAGCCTCCAATCGCCAGGGATAATCTGTATTCATACAATGATCATCTTCTCCTTCCCCTTGAGCTCACTTGTGCCCCACATTCGGTCGCAATAAGGCAACTTCGCCGTCGATGCATGATGCATGTTCGCTTGTTGGTTCTTCACGTCAGGTCGTGCAGGCCAAGATGAGGGGCAACGGCCGATTGTCTGCCGACCCTGCCGCCCTCAAAAAAGCTTGGTTGTTTCTTCAGTCACACGTTCTGCAGAAACATCTTCAATCTTTCACCCACTTTGGAAAGAGCCTCAAGACAGAGCAGTAAGCCATGGCGAACCCACATCAAGATGCTGAGCTTGTCCCCGACGACCAGGTGCGTGAGAACGCCTGAGTAGCCCGTCCCATACCTAACCATACGGCAGATCAGAAACGATGATAGCGAGGCGGACCTTCAGGTAAGTTCAGCTCTGGGTATTCATCCCCTTAGCCCAACTGACTGGGACGGAAAAGTCCTTCTATTCGGAGGTCACCAGTTTGAGAACCTCGATCTTAGAAAAACGCATCGAGAATGGTCGGTCGTATCACACATACAAAGATGGCAGTAGGTCCATGCGAGACGGCTGAGTCCTGGCTTCGAAAATCTCTTACCAATGTTTGATAACCAGAATATGCCTGGCCCAATGATGCTGAAGAGAACGAGAGGCTTGGTATGTTCTCTGTGAGCTGATGCACCTCGAATACCACCTCGCTAAGTCAAGTTTCAGACATGCAAAACGAGATCTGCTTTCTCACATTCCACAACAAGTTGGGTTTCGCACCTCCATGCGACCCAGACGCCAAAGTAGGCCGAGTTCTTGATCTGGGTACCGGAACTGGCTTGTGGGCCATCGAATACGCTGATGAGCATCCCGACGCTGAGGTGAGTCACGTCGGAAACCTACATTTCCACTAGTAATTTGCCTAACCGTCGCAACCTTCAGGTGCTTGGTGTGGACCTTTCTCCCATCCAGCCACGAGAGTATGTCCGCCTTACGCCGTCTTTTGTATTGTATGCGCCTCTAAAGCGGTGAGAAAACTAACTTCAATCGAAAGTGTTCCTCCCAATCTAAAGTTTGAGGTCGACGACGTCGAGGAAGATTGGCTGTACTCACAGAAGTTCGACTACATCCACCTCCGCTTTCTCAATGGGTCCATCGCCGACTGGAAGAAGCTATTCAAGAAGGCCTACGAGTGAGTTCTACATCCTCTCAGGCAGAAAGTCCATCTGGGCTTCAGTCACATTTCTCCTGCTTCGCAGCACACTGGAGACAGTCCAAAATACTCTAACCACTCCACGTAGCTTCACCAAGCCAGACGGCTACTTCGAGCTTCAAGAGAACGACTTCCTCTTCGCCTCCGACGATGGTACCCTATCCCCCGAGAAACCCCTGGCCAAGTTCAGCTCCCTTGTCCGAGAAGCGTGCGTCAAGTTTGGTCGGCAATTCATTGACGTGCCTCTACTGGAGGACATGATGAAGGAGGTCGGCTTTCAGGATGTTGCGCTTCAGCGCTTCAAATGGCCATCGAACCCCTGGCCCAAGGATCCTCACTACAAGAAGATTGGGGAGTGGAACTACCACAACTTTGTGGCCGCTGCAGAAGCTCTGGCTATGGGACCGCTGACGCGCGCTCATGGATACACGAAGGAGGAGGTGGACGTATTCCTCATTGACGTGCGCAAGAATATGAGGGACCCAAAGATCCACTCCTACCTGACCATGTAAGAATGCCGTAGCTTTCTCGTTGTTGTATTTTGTGCTTTCGGGGCATTGGTGCGTTTACTTTACTTTCTGGCTGACTACGGCTCGCAGATACACCCTGGTGGGAAGAAAGCCGCTGGATTCGTAGACATTATGCTCGGGTGATACACGGAGCAACGTCCAGGAGTTGGGGGAGATGCTGCTGGAGTCTATTCATGGAAATTACAGAATCGAGCATGTAAAACAGCTCAGTACATTCGGCTGCGGGAAATGGTATAATAACATTGAACCAAAGACCGCAAGCTCAAATAGTTCTCTTTCAAAACTTTGTGAGATGTTCGGCTGTCAAACCCGCATGCCAGATCAGGGCATTCTTCCCTGGGTTGGGTGACGTACAGGATACTGAGATATAAGGTAAGGTAGAGAGAGAATACTCAGCAAACTCCAAATATGAGGAACGGAGCACGATTTTCAGGCACCTTGCAGGTCGGGTCTTTAAGATATGACGCATGAAATGAGTTGGAATCTCTGGAAAATTTTCCATCCTAATCATGAAGATTTGTAGTGACCAAAGAGCTAGAAGTGGCTAATCTGTGGTCCCAAAGTTTCAGTTTGAAACTCGCCAGCTTTATAGTGACAGACAAGGTGCCTAAGATAATTGTGATCCAATTGATGAATCAACTTCGCGGATGGTATGAATATCAAGTTCTCAACTCATAAGCATTGTGTCCTCAATATCAGGAAGATGCAGATTTGTGATGGGCAGTGTTGCGAGTCTTGTGGGATCCCAGAACATGAGGACTGCGGCTGGTTACAGTATAAAAAGCCCCTAATTTTCCCTGATGTTTCTCTAACACCTCATGAACACGAAATTTGATGATTTACGAGAATCGAGTGTCGGTCTTCTCTGATTGACCCTGTACGCTTCATACTGTAGTCCAGTGGAAGTCAAGAGGATAGAAGGGAAAGATTTTCGGAGTAATACTACTTACAGCCTCGTCCGCCACCTCTAAGTAGTGAGTCTTACAAAATCAACACGAATAAACCATCAGAGAGAGACAGAGAGCTCAAGTTCTGTGTAGCCCACCGCGGGCTAAAGAAGACCAGGTGCCTTGATGCCTGCAGACGTGTAGCATCCATAAAATACGTTTGGCCCGCAACATTTGCGCCAGCAATCGGACCGTGCAGACAATGGATGAATTGCGGCTTGGAACTATCAAACAAGAAACGCAAGCTGGAAGGCCTGCTTATAAAGGAAGGTTTACATCTACTAATCACTGCATATGTCTTGTGAATGCGATAGCTGTAACTTTTAGAGGCGTTCTTCTAAGGTACCTCAGACTTTTAAAGATGGGTGGCGAGACTGGACAAGATGAGACCAAAGAAGCAAGCTTTATGGTACATAGCACCACCAATGGATCACGATTCATGGGTCCCTATTCACCCTTAGTATTATGTGTGCGTATGACTGGTGCCCGCAACGTACAGCTAAGCTTCAACCCAATCATCAACATTCTCATCCTTCTCTTGCACCTGACTAGTGGGAACTAGGTTGGTCAATAATTCACATTATTCAGTCACAGCTAAAGCAGATCTCATTACATGCTTATCCTCATCAGGGCTCACTATCGTTTTCAGAGTATCATATCAAATAAAATGCTGAAGAATCTAAGGTGCATAATGACCTTGAGAATTGTGAGATTGCACACTACGGCGCTGGTGACACCATCCATCTCTGCAAAGAGGTGTCAGCGCGGTCTTCTTGAGTTCCTGCTCCTGAGCCAAGCATTGTGCGCATTGTGACCGACAAGATTCCCTTGTCTGCCAAATCCATTAAATACCAGTCGAAGACCGCAAAGCAAAAGAAAAAGAAGTCACAGGCTCCTGCTCCCGCTTTTTCTCTATTGAAAACATGCCTTCCTTTAACCAATTAGGGAAACTCTAGGATCCCAAAGGATATATAATGAGTGCTGAGACCATTGCTGAAGCTGAGAAACCACAATGGCAGTCTTTGCTTGAGGCTGATAAGACAGGACCTAATCCATCCTCGATGGTATCTTCATGCCATTTGGCAGTTTCCAGTAACAAGAAAGCCTCATCTTAAGCCTCATCGCTTGCTCAAAGTTCGTCCCTCATGATTGTCTTGTGAGTATCGCATCGAATCAACCGCCAGAGAGCCCAGTGCTGGCCTAAATCTTTTGACCAAGACAACACATCTACACAGCATCGACCTCAGCAGGCTAAGCGATTAATTGTTAGCTTTGTTGGTGCATCTGGTCCATGGACCATCGAGATGACGCATTGCCTGATTCATCAAGTCTCCCACAGCGTTCGCTTTTATGGAAGAAATGCATTTGTGGTTCTTCCTTTCACAGCCTTCCTTACTCGAACCAGCCAATTGCAACTCGCGACATACACTGCAAACTCACTACCACGATAGTCAAATATTGAACAGGATTCAAACGTGATATAACGTGGTTCATCAGTCAGCCGGCCGGACCAGTCAGCCGGACGTTTTTTTCTAAACACTCTTACGTCCAAATCACTTAAACCTTTGACGCGTAAAATCTCAACAACCATAATGCCAATCTACACCTAAGAAGACAAAGTCATTCTCGCGATTGAAGCGATCCGATCGACACGCGCTGCAGGTAATAACTTAAGCATTTCGCGTGCTGCAAAGACCTACAGTATCCTAAAGAGCACCTTAGCCGATAACGTCCCACACCCACTTTTGGCCACCCCCCCACATTTGGTCACCCCATTTTTGATGCCCTCACATTTATACACATCAACTTCAACCAATATTTATATGTATTATGATGCCACGACGATGCAACTTTCGCTGTCACTAGGGTTTTCAGACTCGCTGGATTCATCTGTGCTACTTTCAAGTTCGCCCGCCTCGATTTGAGCCCTCCGAATGGCCTCAATATCGGCAAACTTCGAATTTGGGCTCATTCTGACCTTCTTCCGTTTCCTGGCCCTACTGGCATCAACCTCTGCCTGCAGTGCCTCAATCTTTCGCTGGGCTACTGCCAATTGGTATGCCTTCTCATCAAAGCCCTTTTGAACCTTCCGAAAAAGCAGGCGCTGCGTATGCTCATCGGTATCCAGCTTACTGAACAGGCTGAACTGATCCTGAAGCTCATCCCTCTTCTTAGGGGTTGACCAAGGGACTGCTGATGTATCTGCCGCCCATTTTTCGCTTGCTTTGCCATCAGAGAGCCCTTTGCAGACCTGACCAGCTGGTTTGGCAGGGGTTGAAGTGTTCTCAAGCAGCAGAGGGCTCATGAGGGGTCTAGCCATACTGACAGGCCACAAACCAGTCCATTTCCAGCCACTGATGATGTTTTTGCTTGTCAGGGCTGCCTTACGCGCCTTGCCATAGCATATAACGAAATTTCTCTTGCCCACAACTGTACCAGCATCCCATTCAGCCAGTAATCCAAGCTCCTTCTTGTATGCTGCCTTGAGGGGCCCAAAAACCGACTGATCGAGTGGCTGAAGGACGTGTGACGTGTGTGCTAGCAAGAACAGTAGATATATCTTATTCCTGAAGCATGTATACATAAAAGCAGTAGTCTCATGGCTTCCATGACCATCCAAGATCAATAATCTGACCTCTGAGGGGTCCCCTGGCTGGGTTGAAGGGATAAAGACCTCTGTTAACCACTTGACAGCTGTAGAGTCTGAAGTCCACCCGTTTTCTGTAGCTGTGAACTTCCAGTAATCATATGGCGTCAGATCTAGAGGGAACCACTGCTGCTGGACATTCTTGCCCTTGTATATAACAAGTGGAGGCAGTGCCTTGCCAGTTGCAGAGATACACTCGATCAGAGATGTCCAAGCATGCGATCCACGCTGTTTCTTGCGGATAGAACGAGTTTCTGATGATCTAAGAACAAGCCTATTTGATCCTCTACCTTCTAGGATACCAGTCTCATCCATATTATATCGATTGTAGGCCTTGATAGCCATGATCTCAGGTATGGCGAGGTGCTTGAACCATTGCCTGATTACATTAGTTGAAGCTCTATTGATACGCTGGGAATCGATTGCTCTGCTTCTTTGGACCCTTATAGATGGGTTTCTCTTAATAAAAGACTGTACCCAGTTCTTTCCAAGAGGCTGGGAGTCTCTATGGACCTGTAGGATGCGTTCAGCAAAGTCCTTGAGTTGTTGATGAGTTGGAGGTAGGCCTAAGGCAGCCTGAATTCGAACCCATTCAGCCAAATGGCTTTCCTGGCCTGCATAGAGTCTTTGCAGATCAGAAAAGGCTATATCCCTTGCCTGATGACCCTTCATATGATTTTTCAGCGTCGATCGTGGTATACCCCATTCAAATGCAGCTTTTTTAACGCTAGTACCGTGTGCGATAGCTTCAAGAGCCTGGTTAATGTCATCTTCGGTATATTGAGGCATCTTGATCAAAAGAAGATATATACGAAAGATGAGGGCGATTGGATTAAAATTGGTGAAGTTGTGGAAGGTTGAAGTTGGTGGTCATCATGGCGGTGAGGCATTTTTGGGGTGGCCAAATGTGGGGGGTGGCCAAAAGTGGGTGTGGGACGTTAGAAATAACAACCGACCGCGACGCGAACAAGCTCAACCCTAACGACATAAACTCAATCTGATCGAAGAGAAAACACTTCTCTAATACGTTTAGGATTCCAGAGGATTTCCTTTCCGCCTCAGTAGTGTAGAAGATATAGCTAATCTCCTGCTATAAGCCTGTAATAGCAAGCCTGTTAGCAAGCGATAGGCTAGGCGGTTTGTGGACTTACAGCCTGCTCTGAAAACTAAGTTTAATTATTTATATATTTATTAAAGGGCTCTTTAAGAAGATCCTGAGGTTATATTAAAGTGGTTTACACTATTATGCAATATAATAGCTAAGTATAACATCTAAGAGGGGGACCTATATAATTTTAGTAAAACTAGCTTTATAATAGGTATAATCACTATGTTAATAGTGGTTATATATGCTGATTAATATAGCAAAGCAAAGTCTGTCTAGCTTAGCAACTGTGAATAGGCTATAGTTATTAAATATATTAATTCAGGTAGGTGGTGCATCCCTCTGTTTATAATCGTTGAGGGTGTATATCACCTTGCTAGTTAGACTATGGAATTAGGTTTTTTGGGCAACTAGGTGATTAAACCTACTGCTAATAGATAGATAGATAATTAGATAGGTCTTAACTAAATTAAATATTTTAATAAACATATTAAGAACTAAATAAAGGGCGTCTATTAGATACTTATTATTAACAGTTATAAAAGCTATTTATCAGCTGAGTTCAATAATTACTGCAAGCAGAACAATATTATAACCGTCAGTATGCCTGCATATTCATCGCATCTACTACAGCTATTAGATATTGCCCTTTATTCGCCTTTGAAAAGCGCATATAGTGATGAAATCAACCAATTCATCAGAGCCTCCATAAATCATATCACTAAGTCTGAGTTCTTTGTTGCCTTCCACTAGGCCTACAATAAGGTTTTTAATGAGGAAAACATCAGGTCTGCTTTCTAAGGCGCTGGAATTTCACTATAGGACCCAGACTATATCATCAAAAAGCTTGATATGCATTTACAGACGCCTACACCTCCTATAGCCAACTCTTCAACACCTCCACCTTAGCAGTCGCAAACGCCCTCTAACCCACAACAAACTATCTCGCAGTCCAACTTTATTAAAAGTTGCATCTCTGCTCATCAAGGAAGCTTACTGACACTAATTATTACTGCAGTTAAGCAGTTATCAAAGGGTGCGCAGGCAATAGCGCACTTAATCACTATTTTGACTGATCGGCTTTATACCCTTGAGGATGCGAATATAGCACTTGCTAAGCGCTGGAGGGCTAAAAGAACGTGGGTCCAGCTTAGAGGGGCACTTAGTATAGAGGAATCTCAGGTTTTGCTTGAAGGGAAACAAAAAGGGAAACGTCTAGCACCTCAAGAGGACGACGAGGGGGGTCCATCAAAGAGAGCCCAGCCAGCTTGGAGACGCTGTGGTATGTGTGGTGAGACTGGGCATAACGCGCGAACCTGTTCCAAAGATGTCGAACCCTCAGGAGATTCTGATAGCGACAACTAATAGTTGATTTAATGCGTTGTGGTTGAGAAATACTAGATGTTGTGTACGTGGGAAAAAACGTCCGGCTGACTGGTCCGGCCGGCTGACTGATGAACCACGTTATATGATATATAAAAAATAGCACTAGCAAACGCCTGCCCCCAATGCTGAAGCTTGACGGATATAAAAAAACACAACATTTTACAAAGATTTCTTTTCCCCCCTTTCGTAACACATCTGCCCCGCACCAAAATCATCATCTTCTTTCATCTGTAAATCATTTACTCCTCATCCTCATCAGGGACCTATCGCATCATTGTTAGCAAATCATCAATTTAATCAGAGAAACATGTATCACTTACGCCCTCGTGGAAGTCCCGTCCCTCCTTCGTCGCGCGAATAACACCAGCCCTCACGCAGAAGTCGCCAAACCTCTCGCCCTGCTCCCTCTCGAGCGCGTACCTCTTCAGCAGCGGCTTCATGATGGCAAGGATCTCGTCCTCCTTGATGCTCTGACGGTACAGCTTGTTCAGGCGCTGGCCGTGGTATCCGCCGCCGAGGTACATGTTGTACGCGCCGTACGCCTTGCCGACGAAGGCGACCTCGGCCAGCCACGGGCGCGCGCAGCCGTTGGGGCAGCCCGTCATGCGCATCACGATCGAGTCCTGGCGCAGCCCGTTCTCCTCGAGGCAGTCCTCGAGCTTGCTGATGAGCACCGGCAGGTAGCGCTCCGACTCGGCCATCGCGAGGCCGCACGTCGGGAACGCCACGCACGCCGACGACGACAGCCGCAGCGCCGAGAACTGCACGTTGTCCAGCTTGTACTGCTTCATCAGCGCCTTGAGCCCGTCCATGTCCTCGTCGGCCACGTTGCTGAGGATCAGGTGCTGGTTGCCCGTCAGGCGGAACTCGCCCTTGTGCACCTTGGCAATCTCGCGCAGGCCCGTCTTCATCTGGAACTCGGGCGTGTCCTCGATGCGGCCGTTCTCGATGAAGAAGGTGAAGTGGTTGAGGCCGAACTCGTCCTTTTGCCAGCCGAACGTGTCGACGTTGCTCTGGAAGTGGAAGGGGCGCTCAGGCTCGAACTTGTGGCCCCAGAGCTCCTCGACCTTGCCCCGGAAGACGTCGAGGCCCATGTCGTCGATGGTGTACTTGAGACGCGCGTGCTTGCGGTTCTTGCGGTCGCCAAAGTCGCGCTGGACGAGCATGATCTTCTCGCAGGCGATGTGGACCTGGTCCGTCGAGACGAAGCCGAACATGCGGCCGATCTGGGGGTACGTCTTCTTGTTGTTGTGCGTGGCGCCCATGCCGCCGCCGGCGATGAGGTTGAAGCCCGCGAGCTTGCCGTCGGCGCCCTTGATGGCGATGAGGCCGATGTCGTGGGCGTAGACGTCGGTGTCGTTGTGGGGCGGGATGGCGATGGTGATCTTGAACTTGCGGGGCAGGTACGTGGGGCCGTAGAGGGGCTCGAAGTCCTGGACGGCGTCGCCGGCGACCTGGGTCTTCTTGTCGTTCTCGTCGGCGAGCCAGATCTCGTGGTAAGCCGAGGTGGAGGGCAGGAGGTGGTCCGAGATGATCTTGGAGTAGGCCCAGACCTCGCGGTGGTAGGCGGACTGGTTCGGCAGGGAGGAGCACATGACGTTGCGGTTGACGTCGCCGCAGGCGGCGATGGTAGTCATGAGCGCGCGGTTGATGGCCTGCATGGCGGGGCGGAGCTTGCCCTTGACGACGCCGTGGAACTGGAAGGTCTGGCGGGTGGTGAGCTTCATGGTCTCGTTGCCGAGCTCATTGGCGATGTCGTCCATCTGGATCCATTGCAGCGGCGTAGAGATACCACCGGGCAGACGGCAACGGATCATGAAGGAGTACGCGGGCTCGAGACCCATGGCCTTGCGCTCGTCACGCACGTCACGGTCGTCCTGCATGTAGGTACCGTGGAATTTGGTGAGCTGCTGGTCGGAGGCGGAGATGGCGCCGGTGGAGGTGTCGTTGAGACCCTCGACGATGGTGCCGCGGAGGTAGTTGGACTGGATCTTCATGTCCTCGTTGGTCAAGGGGGCGGGCTCCTCAGGGAGACCGTCGACATTGTCGACGCCGAGCGCGGCCCAGATCTTGGGCTCCCACTCATTGTAGCCGGTCTGGTAGCCGTCGGGGTCCTGGTCGTCACCGAGACCGGTGTCGGCAAGGCGCTTGCCGCCCAAGTTAGAGAGGACGCGATCCAAGTCCTTGGCGGGCTTGTTGTAGTAGATCTTGTCCTCCTTGCGGGGCCAGTAGTGGCGGTCACCGAGACCAAAGACGGAGTAGTTGACGTTGGAGAGGTCGAGCTCGGTGTTGTCCTTCAGGGCATCCCAGAGGGGGCGACCGTTCTGGGGGAACTCACCCTGACCGGCGGTGGAAGAGACAAAGATGATGTTCTCCTCAGAAGGGAGGTCCTCGATGGGGTAGTCCTCCATAACCATGACGGTGGTCTTCAGGCCGCGGGCCTTGCCGCGGTTGCCGAGGCGCTTGGCGACGGTGCCAGCGTTGCCGTTGTCAGAGGCATACAGGACGGTCAGAGGAGCGCCGAAGAGACCCTCGAGCAGCTGGTTGTAGGCGTCCTTGGCCTTGCGCTTCTGCTGGGCTCTGACCTCGGTGCCGAAGTCCTGGGACAGGTTGGCGGCGAAGACGGGGTCCTTCATCATGATCTGGGTCAGCTGGTTGTCGCGGTCGAGGAAGGCCTTGAGCTCGCTCTTGATGCGCTCAGAGTCGAGAGAGAAGAGGGGCTCGCCCTTGGCCTCGTTGGCGGGGTTCCAGCGGTACAGGGGCCAGTAGCCAACGTCGATGGCCTTCTTGGTCTCCTGGAGCACAGTCAGGGGCGAGTCAGCCTCTCCGTTGTACGGGAGGTAGGCCAAGATGACGGAGGGACCGTCGTACTGGTCAGCCTCGAGCATGGCCTGCAGGACCTGGGTGTAGGAACCGTAGACGGCGGTGGAGGCGACGTAGGCGTTGCCAAAGTTCATGGCATACAGGCCAATGTCCTTCTTGCGGCGGTTGGCATCAGCAGCGGCACGCTCCGAGTAGGGAGTCGAGTCGATGATGAGCATGTTGACGTTCTCGCCCGAGGCCAGGACGTGGTGCACACCAGAGTTGCCGAGATCGTAAGCCCAGGCATCAGAGCCAACGAGCCACAGAGACTCCTTGCGGAAGAGGCGCTTGCTGGAAAGCAGGTTGCGCGCGATGGAGGAGCCGTCAGTCTCGAGGCGGGGGATCAGGTCGTCGGCGATCTCGCTGGCCTTCTTGGCATCGTCGGCGTTGGCGGCCCAGCGGGCGAGCCAGCTCTTGGGCGACTCGGTCACGAACTGGTTGCTGCTAGCAGCCTCCTTGACCTCGTTGACGAAGCGGCCGCGGCGCTCCTTGCGGGCCAGCAGGGAACCGAAGCCGAACTCGGGGCTGGCCTGGATGGAGGCGTTGATGCCGGCGTTGCTGGACTTGAGCGCGTTGGCGACATAGGCGCGCTGGCCGAACAGCTGGTCAAGGATCTTAGTGTACGAGTTCTCGACCTTGGGCTTCTCGAGGCCGTACTCGAGAGCCTCCTGGGGCACCTCCTTGCGGCCGACCTCGAGGTTCTGGACGGGGGTCTCGAGGTTCAGGTTCTGCAGGACGCCGCGCAGGGCCTGGATGACGGTCTTGGGGTCGATGTAGCCCAGCTGGTAGCCGACGACGGTCTGGACGCCGCCGGACCCGCTCTTCACGCTGGTGAGAACGTCAATAAGGACGGGGCCCCATTTCGTGGTCTTGCGGTGGATCTGCTCGAGGACGGCGATGCGCTTGACGGACTTGGGCAGGGTGTCGACGAGGGCGGAGCTCAGCCACGGGCGGTACAGTCTCGGGGTGATGATGCCGACCTTGGAGAAGTCGCCGCCGCGGCGGGCCTGGTCGATGACATCGCCAAAGAAGTAGGCGCCGGAGCCGAAGACGAACAGGCAGTTCTCGGCGTTGGAGGGGCCGGCGTAGAAGAAGGCCTTGTACTCGCGGCCGGTGGCGCGGTGGATCTGGGCCCAGATGCCGTTGGCGTACTTGAGAATGTCCTCGGATGAGACGACGGGCAGGGCCGACTCGATGGTGGTGGCGTTGGAGGAGACGACGGACGGGGGGCTTTCGGTGACACTGTGCTCGGCGGAAGACTGGACCGAGGCGCGGGACGAGTCCGCCAGCTTGGAGTGCACGGACGAAGCGAGTTCGGAAGAGCTCAGACCACCCAGGGTGGAGGAGCCGGTCGGCGGCACGTCGGGACGGTCTGACGCGACCGGCAGTCGGCCATCATCGGCGTAAATGCCGACAGCCGCTTCCGTGCCGTTGGTCTGCTGGAACCGCCTGGCAGCATCAACGTCGAGCATCTCTCGCACGAAGTCGGGGTTTTCGGCCTCAATGGCGGCGTCCTCGTCGCTCGAGGCGGAGGCGAAGAAGTGAATCACGCCCTTGCCGGAGCGCAACGCCAGGGCGTGGGCCGTCAGGGCCATGTCTTGGGCCTCCTGCAGAGACTCTGACTGCAGGAACGTCCATCCCGAATTGCGGATGGCTGTGATGCTGGAGAAGTCGGGGAAGCCGGCGGGCTGGAGGGCGACGTGGAGGACGACGGGGTAGTTGGCCAGCTTGTAGAGGTGTGCGATGGCCGGGAGGAGGACGGTGGAGGATGTCGTGACGGCAACGAGCTTGCCGGCGCGGGTGGGAGTGAAGACGGAGAGGAGGGGGTCGGCGTTGTGCCTGACGTGCTGGACCTGTCGACGAGAGAAGCAATTGTCAGTTTCCACAGACTCAATGGCAACGAGGGCGGGGGGTTCTTCTGGTGTTGCTCACCTCTGGCACGGCGTTCTTTGCGACGAGGCTCTTGTCGCCGCGAGCGACGTAGCGCTTCAGGTGGGAAGAGAACTCGGAGTCCTTAGCCAGTGAAGGCTGGACGGAGACGACGACATCACTGGAAAGGTAGGCGATTCTCGCGACTGGTTGCGCATCGTATCAGCTGCTGTCTCTCACCATCGTCGACTTCCATCTTCATCGCCGCCCGTCCTGCTCTCTCTGGGCCGCCCACTGCTGGGTGCAGGATTGCGACAAATAGCACGGCTGTGATTGGTCGCAATCCGGTCCCGCTGTAGACTCGCTGGAATTACAGTGGGCAGAGCGCTGAAGGAGGACGGGCTTGCAGCCAGTAAAACCGGCCGGGTGTCAGGAACAGGACCAAAACTTACCGGCCTCTCCAGGCGTCTGAATCTGGCCTCTTGTCGGTGCCATTGCGTCGGTTTGTCTGGGTATATGGGTATGGGGAGATATTTCGGAGGAGTTCGAGGGAAGAAGGCTGCGTTCTGGCCCCTATGCGTTTCCCTCTGGTTCGTTCCTTGGGTTCCTCTTCGCCGGTGTTGCTGTGTAAGAGACAGGTGAACTCCAAGAAAGAACAGCAGCTGCAGCAACAACAACCACAACAACAACCAACAAGATGGGAGGGTCTTTAGGGGAAAAAAAAGTGACGATATGTAAGGGAAAAAAGAGCAAGGGAGGAACAGCGAACCAGCTCCGAAACCGTGCTGCTTTTGGTTTTAATTCAATGGGAAAGAGAGAGCTGTTGCTGGCTGCCGGCTGTCTCTGCGGCGCGCAGTTCCCACCGACAAAATTTGCCCCGCAGAAAACAATGAATTTTGTCGACATCAGGGTCGATTGCGTGATCGGCTAGCGCAGCGTCTCCCCCAGTCCATTCGCTGGTTGTCCTGCCGCACTGTCGAAACCTGGCGCCGCGGATTGCTTGGGTTGCTTGGGTGCGCTTTTCCCATTTTTGGGGAGCGCAATGGGCTGGCCATGGGGGCGCCCGGCCGGGTGGGCGGGTGGCATTGGGAAAACGGGGGGGAGGGCATGACACTGACACCTCAGTCAGTATCAAATAAGTACCGTGTGCGGCATTGCTTGCCTATTTGATACCTTGGGGAAGACGGGAAATGGATTACAAAGGCAACTTTCTTCAGCTGCCAGCTGGGGAAGATGTGCCTCCTGTTCCTTCACACGCTATCCCTCACGCTGGACTTCGGGATGAACATGATGACCAATTCTACATCTCCAAGACTGCTATTCGTACGACCAGACATGACCATGAACCGCTAGCTTTTACCCCAACCTTCTCATCTACAAGGTCGCAATGGCCGGGGAACTCACTAATAATTTGACGTAAGATGAGCAACCTCCCGTGCTTCTCCAAAAGCGAGGGACCTGGATTGCAGACAGGCCAAAAAAAAAAAAAAAATTAAAAAAAATTGAAGCCTCTGCACTAGCACCTACACTTACACCAGGAACCAATGGCCGAATGCCGAAAAACGCCGTTGTCGGTCACCCTTATTCGCAGCAGCCGCCTCGCTCCAGCCGCCGCTGCGTCTCGACTCTCTAATTACCAGCAGAGAACCTTTGCGTTGTGTCTTACGCAGCCAGGAGGCGAGTCACAACCAACACACGACGCCTCAATAAGAGGGTACCTGGGCGTGCTAGTGCAGCGCTCCATATCCCGTCGTGGAACCCCGTCTCGCGTCCCCCCATCCATGCCTCCTCCCCCCGGGGAATCTTTCGGATTACAAATGGTGAGCCCTGGATTAGCAGCAGATTTTCTCCAAGCAGTCCCGGCCCAGGTCGCGAGCCAGATGGGCAAATGCAGCCTCCCCGAATCCCCATGCTGCACTACGATGCGCCTTCCCTCCACCAAGTCTGATGAATTAACGTACGTGTATTACTATGTATATGTCGAGGCCGTGTGTATAGGTCATCCCATCTGGTATGCTGTTCCCGTGATCGGGCTTTGGTTGCCATCTCTACCCAGTCATCAATCGACCCAAAAGTCCCACTCCCAATCGCCAGCCCGAGAAATCATCTTACCCAATCGTCCATACGCCGATGGCCATTTGACCACTCTTGCTCAAATCATAATCTAAACCCCGAAGGAGGAGAAGAGAAAAAAGGTGTCATCCTCCGTGATCCACAACCATCCACATTACACATTCTCCATCTCGCCGAATGATGACACTCCGCGATGGCGCCATCGTGGACCGCCGTTTTTTTTCGCCTCCGTCATCGCTGCCCGCTGAGAATGCCGCACAATAGCCGTACCGCCAGCCGGCGGGGCGGGTCTGCGTCAACACAGTTGCCGCCGACGAAGCCGTCTCCGTTCCCGCCGACACCGATACCCAGCAAAAGCCACATGGGGATCTCGCCCACCCACCGCCAAAAGATAATCCGCGAATCCACCTTTTTCCATCTCGGAATCGCTTCCGCTTAATATGCTTCGGAAAATTTAAGCTTAAGCACCTCCGTGCCTAAACTTGGAGCTCATCGCACTCGCCCACTCCTCCTGCGCCTTCTCGTCGAGCCAGTAGCTGCGTCCCAGGGCAAGCATCACTCTGCCGATGCGACCACGGTAGCCCTCACCATCGGGCTCGCCGGGGCTGAACGGTCCGTCGGGGCCCTTCTTGCGTCCCTCCTCTTCCCAGCCCATCTCGGTGAAGCGCTGCAACACGCTCTGTGCAAACGACATGACGACGACAGCAAAGTAGACCCTCAGTAGCGTCACGGTGATAATCAGCCCCAGGCTCATCCACGACTCCTGCGGGCCAATGTGCTTGGTCGTCTTGGGCACGTCCGGCACGACAGGCGCGCCGTTCGCCAGCGCCTCCTCCGCAATCTCCGCGGCGGCCGGCACGCCCGCGCTGCCCGGGTGCTTGTCGAGTGCGGTGCTGTGGAGGTACCAGCCGACGGCGAAGAAGGTCGTGTACACGATGTTGAGGATCGTGTCGATGATGTACAGCCACGCGAGCCCGAGCGCCTCAAAGGGGCTGTTCTTGCGGATGTGAGGCAGGAACATGGCTAGGCAGACGACGACGCCGAGCGAGTACAGGTACATGGACAGCTGCGTTGCGGAGATCTCGTAGCCGGTCAGGATCGCGAGGAGGCCGTACAGGCCGGTGAGGCGGTTGAAGAGCAGGATCAGTGAGATGATTTCGGTGCCGGTTTGCAGGCTGATGCAGCCCAGGAACGTCTGTGTCGTGTGACTTTTGCGTCAGTAATCGTGGGCCGCGATGGAAGATGCACGCCGGCGCTTAGCGATGATGTGACGAACCTTTGGGCGCGGAACCCGCAACCTGAATCTTGAAAGCGCCATTTCGTTTTGATTTTTTCTTTCCCTCGTGAAATCAATAATCGCGTAGGTAGGTAAGATGGATTGTTGAAGGAGGGGAGATCCGGAGGCGGAAGGGGAAAAGAAGGGTTGCGTCAGAAGAAGGGGTCCAGGAGCTCTGGTAATGTTTGGGAAGCTTTGCGAAAAGCGTTGCAAAAGGCTCGTCACATTTAACCAAAGCGGCTGCGCCGGATGACATGGTGCTCCGAGAAAAAAGGGTGGAAAGACCCTGCACCTGCGTTCCCCCTTCGATGACATGATGGGGCCCCACCTGCTCCGTCATGATGGCACTCCCCGGGGCGTGTGTCCGAGCGCCCCTTCGCTTTCTGTACGCGGATTTGAGCAGCAACCCGCCGGCCGCCGCGCAGCGCAGCGGGCGAGTGCAAATCGATTTCCACGACCCCACCAGTGATGGATACCGGATCGCTCTCGACCAGTCGATTGGGCCTTGACGGACCCTGGCACTCGGTGACAGTCCACAGCGGTCCTACGGAGTCCGAGTATCGCCAGAGCCTAGGCTGATTAGGTGGTCTCGTGTCATTTCGGGCGGTGAACCACAAGTCAATCTCCAAGCTTATTTCGTTTAGGAGTGTTTGCAGGTCATGCACTGAGCTAGTCTAGCATATCATGCTCCCTACACTGCTACCTTCACCACCTATACACATAGGTATTGCTCAATTCGCAAAGGCCCAAACAAATGGTGAAGAGGAATAAAAGGAGCCATTAAATGTAGGTATGTACTAACGACCGTGGATTATAGCCCGTTATTATACAAACTGTAACTGATGCTGAAAATCCTCATTGCACGCTATGCTTAAGATGTCCCGCCCCGCCAGTCGTGTCGTAATGTAACGGCAATTCAGCCCCGCGTCGTCCGGTCCGCCACGGGTCGCTCATCTCTTCATCTTTTTGGGGGCTACTCCAGTCTCGTTTGCTTTCTTTTCGAATAAGAACATCATCTAGCACGCGCATCCCTCTTGCGAGGATGCGGCAGGGGTCGTCTTCACATCAATCACTGGGAATTCGTGTTAGTAAGCCGCTCGTGAGGGAGAGATCGGAAGAAAACGCTCACTTTGGCTTGAGGCCTGCTGAGCAGCGTCTGTGCCCTCCATGCCGGGCAACGCCTGCGCTATTCTCTTGAACAGCGTCTTGACGTTGTGGCCCAGCTTCGCGCTAGTCTCCACGAACATGAGGTTGTTCTTCTTGGCCTCCTCCTCTCCCTGCTGCGTCGTGACCTCTCTCTTGTCGTTCAAATCCGTCTTGTTGCCCACGAGCACAATGATGACGTCGTTTCCTCGCTCGGCGCGCACATCGTCGATCCACTTCTTGGTGTTCTGGAAGGATTTCGCATCTGCAGTCGTTGGTCGTTAGCCGTCGGTTCCCCACCTCGCCTCCCTCCCTGAGCTCATTCGTCACATACTTGAAATGTCGTAGACCACAACCGCCACGCTGGAATCGCGAATGTACGAGGGAATCAAACTGCGGAATCGTTCTTGGCCGGCGGTATCCCAGAGCTGTAACCTCACCGTCCGGTCCTCAAGGTACATGGTCTACAGTTCGAGTCAATAACGCCCCCTCCACACACCCTGATGTCGTGGAGAATCTTGCCTTGGAAAGGAAGTCGATGCCAATGGTCGCTTGGTACATGTTGTCGAAGGAGTCGTACATGAACCGCGTGATGAGTGAGGTTTTACCGACTGCAACAAAGACGTTGTTAGCGATGGTTGTCGTGCATCAAAGAAAGAGCTGGGTAAGCTCTTCCCGGACCAAAACGTACCACTCTGCTCGCCCAAGAAGACAAGCCTGTTGTCCTAGCCGTCAGCATTGATATCCCCAAATTGACCCATCATGTTCGGCGCATCGTACTTGAACTTCTTGAGTGGGTTGTTGTAAGACCCGCCTGCGCCGGACGCCATGGTTGCCAAGTATACGCGATGATCAAAGGGAAGCTCGACGTAGTATCGGTGGAGGGAACACGGTCGACACTAACGGATAGGTTCGCCGGGGAGGAGGTGAGTTTTGGATGCAAGGGAGAGAAAGAGGAAGAGGGGGAAAAGGAGGGACACTGGGGGAATAAGGAGTCCAGGGAGGCCTTTCGGAGATGGGAGGAACTCGTAGAGTTGGTCGCAAAGCTGGAAATTGAGCAACTCGACGGTAAAAGGAGGTCAACTTTCTCGTTCTGGGCGGCGTATTGCAGCTTAGCAGGGTCCCCGTCATCCATTGAGGGACCGATAAGAAGCGGGTCCCCGCCGTACTAGTCCAATCACGTGCCGATAATCCGATAATGCAACCTCCATATCGATAACGAAAAATTTCTGGTCGCTAGGATGCTGGGATCTAAGCCCCGCCGGTGAAGAGAAAGTCCCTGCGGTCCAGATTGAAGGCGAAGTGGACGTTTGATCAAGCTGCAGGGTGCGCTGGTCGACGATTTTTCACGACAACACCTCAATCAACGAGAGATACCCAACGAAACGCCAAACATACCCAGTCCATTTGAATAGCCCTCAAAGATGCCCGTTCTCAAGCCCCTCTCGGGCGACGGCGAGGCGCCGCAGCAACGCAAGCAGCCCTCCAGGAAGGGAAAGAAGGCGTGGAGGAAGAACGTCGACGTGACCGATGTCCAGGACGGTCTCGATGAGTTGAACAAGCAGATCATTACCGGGTGAGCTATTTACCCATTACTGCCTCACAACTACAGCCCAGCACCAGTCGCTAATCCATGCCGCAGTGGCGTCGTCGCAGAGAAGGACTCGGCAGACCTCTTCGCTCTCGACACGGTCGGCAAGGCCCTCCCCAAGCCCAAGACGAAAAAGACGCTCAAGTCCGACGAAATCATCGCCGCCCGCTCCGCCGTCCCCGCCGTCTCCGGCCGCAAGAAGCGTTCCTCCCCCCCCTCGAAAACCTCCGACGGCCTCCTCCCCGTCAAGCGCCAACGCACCACCGACTGGGTCTCCCACAAGGAGCTCGCCCGCCTCCGCAAGGTCGCCGACGGCCAGCACGAGTCCTCCATCATCGTCCAAGACGCCACCTACGACCTTTGGGGCGCCGCCCCCGCACCCGCCGCCGAGCCCGCGACCGCCGGCAAGGACAACTTCGTGCCCCCCGTCGTCAAGGCCAAGCCCCCCAAGACGCTCAAGCACAAGCCCATCTCTCTCACGGCCTCCGGCAAGCCGCTCCCCGCCGTCGTCAAGCCCTCGGGCGGCTACTCCTACAACCCCACCTTCGACGACTACGCCGACCGCCTCGAGGCCGAGTCCGCCAAGGCCGTCGCCGCCGAAGAAGCCCGCCTCGCCGCCGAGGAGGCCGAGCGCCTCAAGCGCGAGGCCATCGCGCGCTCCGCCGCCGAGGCCGACGCCGCCGACCGCCGCGCGCAGCTGTCCGAGTGGGACGAGGACTCGGCGTGGGAGGGGTTCGAGTCGGGCGTCGAGAACGACGACGACAAGCCGTCGCAGAAGCGCCCGCAGCGCAAGACGCCGCAGCAGCGCAACCGCATCAAGCGCCGCAAGGAGGCCGAGCGCGAGGCGAAGCACCAGCTGGCGATGAAGAAGAAGGCCGCGCAGGCGGAGCGCATCAAGCAGATCGCCACGGAGCTCGCGGAGCGGGACGCGGCCAAGAGCGCGCTGGAGCTCGCGCGCGAGGTGGGCGAGGGCAGCGACGCGGACGACGACGACGAGGACATCGACGACGACGCCCCGCTGAGGAGACGGCAGCTCGGCAAGTACAAGCTGCCTGAGAAGGACCTGGAGCTGGTGTTGCCGGACGAGCTGCAGGATTCGCTGCGGTTGCTGAAGCCCGAAGGAAATCTGTTGAAGGATAGGTACCGTAGCATGTTGCTGCGCGGCAAGGTTGAGGTGCGGAGACATCTTCCGTTCAAGAAGCAGGCCAGGTCGAAAGTCACAGAAAAGTGGTCATACAAGGATTTCAAGATTTAAAGGGAGTATATACGATAGAAGGCATCATAAAAGTGGTAATACAAAAGCGTCGGGTATTCACTTTCACTCAATTGGCCAAGCAGAAGTTGAATCTTTAACGACAAAATGGAATTCAGAGACCGTCTACGCCCCTTTCTAACTCTTTTATCCCCATGATTCGGCATCACTTGGGGATGCATCTTATGCCCTCGTACTCCCCAGGGTATGCTAACAGAAAAGAAAATCATACAACACGCGTATCTTGATTTTAGTAGGTCATTAAATCTGTTGAGTATTAGTAAAGGTCCAATTAAGAAGGGGAACGTAAGAGAGCTTACCTCTTCCAAAGAGGCCACGCTTGGCCCAGTCCATGGCAAGCAAGATACGCGTCCTCAGGCTGACGCTCTGAGCAAAGTAGACGGATCGCCACATGTAAACCGCCCACAGTCCACCGGCAAAGCTCCAGCCCTGTCCCCAATCAAAGACGGCCGAGTTACCAATGTACGCCAAACTTCCCAAATGGCGGTACTCAAATGCTCTATAAACCACTGCGTCGATATCACCGTCGAAAACCTGGTTCGCCCTCAGGCCTTCCGAGGTGCGAGCCATCTTGTTGAACTTGTGGGCAAGGTACTGTCCCTGCTGGTGCGCGCGCTGCGCCGTTGCGGGAAGCGAGGTGAGTTTTGAGTCGATCTGCTTCAGGAGCTCTCTAAGCTCGCCAAAGTTGAGGGTACCGGACTGATCCTTGTCAAACTGTTCGAAGAGCTTGTCAAGACGCTTGAGATGGCCGACGGCCTGGGGAAAGCGTCTGCGAACGTCGTTGGCAACGTCGCGCCAGTCGGTGAAGTGGAGCTCGAGGGTCTCGGGATCTTTGCCTCGCTTGAAGGCAAGGCCACGAAGGAAGGTCATGATATGATCGGCAACGTTGTTCTGGACAGTTGAGCAGTCGCCGATGGCGTAGACATCGCCCAGGGGTGTTCCATTGAGACGGAGATGAGTATCAGTCTCCAGAGCGTGACGATTCGTCTGTGACGGGCCGAGCTTTGCAGACAGGCGCTTGCAGAGGTCGGTTTGGGCGACACCCGTCGACCAGAGGCAGAAGCCCATGGGGAGTTCCTTGGTGACAAGCGAACCGTCGGGCTGCTTCTGTGTGAAAATGATCTTGTCAGGGAGAACCTCCTTGACGCGCGAGTTGGTGAGCACATCGACCTGGTCGCGGGCAAAGTGCTCTTCGGCATACTTCGAAACCGTTTCATCGTAGGTGTTGAGAATGTGGCTACGGCTCTGGATCAAGTGAACGGAAATTTCGTTACGAAGAAGCTTCGGGAAGTGCTGGGTGAGGTCCTCGTTGAGCATGTCGAAGAGTTCGGCTGCGAATTCAACGCCGGTAGGGCCACCTCCACTGACGACGAAGGAAAGGAGACGCTTGCGCTCGTCATCGGAAGTCGTAGGTAGGCAGGCCTTCTCGAGGTTAAGCATAACCTGGTTCCGGACCTTGCGGGCGTCGCTGATATCCTTGAGGAAGTGCGCATTCTCGAGTCCCTTCACACCGTGGGGGTTCGTTGTAGATCCAACAGCAATTACCAGCTTATCGTAGGGAACATAGAAACGTCTCGTGTTGCCAGCTTCATCAGTGTCCGAACACTCAATCAGCTTGTGCGAGAACTCGACGTCCTCTGCGCAAGCACGAATGAAGTGGCCGTTCACGCGAGCGAGAATTCGGCGGACAGGTTCAACCAGAGATCGCAGTTCCAGGGTTCCAACAGTAGCAGACGGCAGCATAGGCGTAAACAGGAAGTAGTTCGTCGGTGAGATTACAGTTACGTGGTAGTCGTCTGGGTTCAGCTCTTTGAGCATGGCAACGCCGCCCCAGCCGCCGCCCAGAATAACCAGCTTCGGCTTGTCCTTGGTGCTCTTCATGCCCTCGGTGTCCAGGTCGTCGATAAGTACGTCAGCAATAGGGAGGTTCTTCGGCCCGCCGCGTCTGGGGTTCAGCGCGAGCTCCGAGACGTGGATCTCGAACTGGTCCGGGTGTTCCTTGTAGGTAGAAGCGTCGTAGATGAAGAAGCCAACAATTCCGAGACCGACGAAGATGATGCCGCCGCCGAGCCATGCCGCGCCGCGGTAGGCTAGCCATAGAAGCCGGGATTTCGGTTTGGAAGTCGTGGTCGTGGTCGTGGAAGAGCTAGAGGCCGCGCGGACGAGGGGACTCTTGGGCAGGCCGTGAGCGTTGAAGAAGTTCGTAAGGGGTGTTCGGGTTCGAGGTCGTTGGGGGACATTAGTGAAGGCGCGCCTTTGCGGCAGCGCGGCGAGCGGCTGTCTGCATGGCGGCAGAGCCTTGAGCAGACTGGCTGGCGATGGTGTTTGCCGGCTTGCGCGGGTTAGGCGCATCAGCGCCGAGGTGGTTGGAGGCATTTATTGATTATCGTGTATCTTTGGTTTCGAGCGGAATGAATGTCCTGATGATTCAACAGGGAGATGTCATGTCGAAACGAGCGAAGGGAGCACGACAGCTCTGTGGGAGGGTCGATCGTGGAAGTCAGGTGCAACAACAATAGACAGACAAGGGAGAATCGTTGGAGAGAGGAAGCTTTCTTGGTTCGAGATCAGGATGAGGAAATCAAGGTATAATGTACCTTAATGGCTACGAAAAAAAGAGCGACCTAATGGAACTGGCGGGACAGCTGCCCTGGACATAACGTATGCGTAATGATGCTTGCCCGTACTAGGTCAATTGCAGGCGCAGGGCGTGTTGTCACTGGTCGCAGGCGACATGGAAGGTGCTGCAGTAGTCAACCTCGAACCTCCGAGGAGCTCCTTTCCCGGCGACTCCAGCCAAAAGTGTCGTCATAGGTCGGTTAACCCGAAAAAACCTGCCTTCCATTGCATGCAATTATGCAGCACGGCGCCTACCGCCAGAAGCTTCTAAGCAGCACCCAGCGTCTTCATCAGTCTCTTCCCGTCTCTCTCTCTCTGCCCTTGGGACTCTGGCTATTCTCTTCTCCAGCGATATTATTTTTCGAATTTCTGAAATGTGCCTCGCGTCCGTTCCGAGAGGCAAACAGCATGCCGTCGTCAACCGAACTCTTCTCGGACTTTCGTCCCAAGTTCTGGGCCCGTGTCGGCGCCGCGCCCCTGATCCGCCGAGCTGATAGCTTGCCTCCCTGCAAAATCTGATAATGGCGACCCTGGCGACGCCAAAAGACCTCAGTCAGCGGCGTCAATGACCCATGCCGGCTGCCGTGGCAAGCGTGCAGACCCCACACCTTTCGCAGTGCTTGTCCACTTCTTCGGTGCCTCCTTCGGCCAATTGAAGATGGGCCGCTGGCCAATGACGTCCGTTGATAAACCAGCGATGCCGCTGCCAGACACGGATTGACGGATCTTGCATACGAAAACTGCGTCTTTTCTTCACGTCTGACGGTCTGGGAAAAAAGGGCTGCATTGTGTCGCATTCGCAAGATCCCGGTGGAGGCTCTGTCAGATATCTTAGCATCCCTATGGGATATTCGGCTTTTACTGCTAGACCCTTCCTGTTGCTACATGAGTAAGGGTATTATTTACTGGAGCACATGATAAAGGACGCAGCCTCATCTTCTACATGCGTGCCTTAGCACCGAATAAGTCGAGGTAAGGTCAAGGCAGGGCAAGGCAAGGCTAGCACCGGAAGTATCTCTTCTCGACCCAACGATCCTCAATGTCTGCAAGCATATTGCAGAGCACAATCGTGATGCCGGGAAACACCTTGGCCAGACGGTGGACTCCCAGCCTTCCGGCGGCGTAGCAGGCCAGCACGATCTTCTCCTGCGCGACGCCGTGGTCCACGAGGACCTGCACCGCCATGAGTGCCGCGCCTCCGCTGGCCATTTGCGTGTCAATGAGCAAGACTGCCTCGTGCTCGTCAATGTCATCGGGCAACTTGAGGTAGTGCAACTCAGGCTCTCCGGTCCGCACGTTGGACTGGATGAGGACCCTGCCCGTCCTCATGTCGGGGACGACCCGCTTCAGGGCCGTCTCGAATGCGGCTCCGCCTCGGAGAACGAGCACTGCACTTACATTGCCCTTGGCCACAAGACCGTTGTATTTATATCCCTGTGGCGTGGCGATCGTCTTCTCCTCAAAGTGCACGTTGTTGAGCGCCCTGCATCATTAGTTTGCTGCCCGAGAGGTCGAGGATGATGCACTCACTGCTCGATCAGGAGACAAGCCAAGCGGTCGAAGTAGAAGATAAAGTCCTCGCCCGAGGTGTCAATGTCCTGGATGATGGTGCTCATGCCCCTCAGCTGCGGCGTCTGTTCCAAGACTACGACCCTGTCGGACAGAGGCTCGCTGGCGGCAGCCAGCTCAAGCTGTGTCAGGGCTGCGCGGTGGTGGGTCGATTTTTCAATCAACTTTCGCTCAATGTACTGAACGACCATGGCTGTTCGTTGATTTAGCAACGCTCACTCACAACGTTCATGTCTACTCACCCATCGCAACTCGGTTCTCAATTCCTCTTGGGACAATAATGTCTATGCAGCGTCAGCACGGGTGATGAGAGTTTCACAACACTGAGATGCCTTACCTGCCACCTTTCGCTGCGGCTCGACAAACTTTTCAAAGTTGGGCTTCACGAAGGTGAACCACTGCTTCATGATGCCCTCCACATCACGGCCACGTTCCTTGACATCTCTCAAAACTAGGAACCGAGGTCAGCTTTATGCATCCCTGCATACGTATTCATCGCTGTTATGCACTGACCTCTTCGAGACAGGCAAGTATCAGCATCGGCCTCACAGAATATCTAGATAGCTGTGAGAAGGCGGTAACCGAAATCTGGAGAGATCATATTTACTCTCATATCCAGGAGGTCAATGATGCGCGGGTCATGAAGGGCAAAGATACCCTCGAGGATGATTACGTGAGGTGAGTAGATTGTTGTGGTGTTTTCCATACGCTGGTGCTTGGAGAAGGAGTAGATGGGGATTTCTGCACGCTTTCTGGTAGGCGTAAGTCATAAATCGGTAAGAAATTTCATCGACAGTAGACAGTAGATCCTCTGATGTTCGATATTGTCATCTCAGGACCATTGCCACTTACCCAGCTTTGAGATCTCGGAGGCAATCCACAAGAACATTAAAGTCGATGGCCTGTGATAGCCGTCAACAACCGCTCTTCAGATACGCGGAAACTAACCCACCTCTGGTGAATCAAAGTCAAATTCGTTGGCAAATGCCTTTTTAGATTGCTCAGGAGTGAGGGGATTGTAGAAAGAGTCCTAATATCACAAGTCAGGGGCGATGCGATGTGGTGGTGGTGGTTGGCGGGGTAAAATTGCACACATACCATGGACAAAATCACCACCCAGGGCAGATTCAGCTTCCTAACGATGGCGTGGGACAGCGTAGACTTGCCTGAGCCCGAGCTGCCGGCGATGCCAATGATGCTGACGTCTGCCCATGGTGGTGAGTAGTGCGTTCGCTTCTGGACCGTCACATGAGACTCTGTGCCGTTTGTCTCTGCCATTTCGGAGCTCGCCGACGTGGAGGGGTACGGGCGATGGCGGATAGTTGCAGCTTGGACCTCGAGTTCCTGCAGCTCAGGAGTGACGACGGGTGAGGGGCACGCTGCAGGAGTTGCCGGTCGGTCTTGAAGATCTCTGCTTCCTCGCAGTTGAATGAAGGAAGAGAAGGGTATAAGAATGGAAGAGAGGAATGAGGTGGTGGTGAGGTGAGGCAAAAGTTCAAGGGTCCAGTCTCCAAAGATAAGCGCTGAGGGGATGCTGGACTTTGACAAGCCTTCAGTGTGGAGCACCTGGCTGTAAAGGTAAGGTAACCTAGGTCCTGGCAAAGCTGCGTCGGGACAGTGACTGACCAGAGCTACTGCGCCCGCAAAGCTAATGAAATTTTTTGTAGATGCGATTTGATAGTGCTATGTTGGAAGATGTCAAGAAAAGTCTGAAATGATGAATGTAGAAAGCAGGAAAGGGGGAGTTGTAAACGGGAGGCTGTGTCGTGTGCCTCTTTACTCTAAACCGACCTGGTAAACATCGGCGGTCGCCTTACACCGGTTCTAGACGCTCGCAGCCTCCTTACTGATCTACGGAGACGCCCTTACCTACTTCTACCTACATACTAACCTACCATTCCTACCTACGGCGAGGTGACTTTCGCTTAGACCTAGGGGCCCAGACGTAGCCCAGAGAGGAGCACTGAGGCTTCGCACCCAAACGCTGGAGAGTCGTAGTGTTCCATTTAGCTTTCGTACCTGCCTGTCTTGTGCCCGTGGTGGAGCTTACCCTGTATTTTTCCTGCGTTTGCTGCCCTGTCCGAAGCGCGATGCCTCTCAGGTCGCCGCCATCTCAAGCAGCAGCTTTATCTGCAGCCCTGTGCTTTTCTTGCCCTGTCGCCAGCCCTTCCAGCCCGCTTTCAGCAGCGGTGCTCATATGGCCCATCCCACTTATGTAATCCAGTCTGTCCCACCTCCCCCACCGGCTGATTCTGCAATTGGTGCGCTGCAGCCGCAAAATCTGGAACCAAATAAAGCTCCGCTCCAGCCTCTTTCTCTTTGTTCTGACGTTTTCTCCTTCTTCCACATCCAATCCTTTCTCCTTCCGCTTTGCAGCTTCTTTCAAGCTCCAACAACAAAACCACGGGGCCTCGACCGGCCAACCCAATGTGACGACGGCCAAGTTTTGATTCCGCTTCACATTTTTTTTTCTTCATGATTTAGGCTTGCACGGACGCCTCATCCCCGACATCGCATGTCAGGATTGCCAGACATCAACGACCCAACAGCGATAGCAGTCTGGAATAGAGCTGCTGCTCGCCTCGTGCGGGAGACCCTGGAGAGAATCATGGTCCGTTGAAGCTGCCTCCCTTCCCTGGGGGCTGTGGGCTAAGATGTCATTCAGACTTCGTCTGCGTCGACCGCTACTCCCATGAAACATGCCTTCGAGAGGCGTGTCCAGGACGTCAAGTCGCCCAAGAGGTAAGCCCGTCCTCTTTCACGCTAGTCCCACGCTAGCCCGTCTCGCGCGCGAACCTCCTCCCCCCATCCAGCTCACATGATGATCGACTATCAAATGGGAATCTCTCCTAGCAATTAACATGCGGAGAACTCGATATAAAATTTTACCCTGACACTGCTGCTTCACCTTTCTTTTGCAACACATACTTCATTTGCAAAAAGAGGCTCATGCTAACATGGACCTCCAGCGACATCAACGCCCTGATCCTCGACTACCTCACGATGGAGGGCTACTCTAGGGCAGCCGACAAGTTCAGCAAGGAAGCCAACCTGCAAGAACACCAGATCGATGAGACGGTGAAGATTCGCCAGCAAATTCAGAGAGCTATCCACACTGGAAGCATCCAGGCTGCCATCGAGGCCCTGAACGACTTTGACGCTGAGGTATGTTGATTTTACTTGAATCTGTCTCCCCTCCGAGCTGTGATTAGAAACCGAGTTTTACATGCACCACTCATAGCGCCTTCGGGCCCTTTGATGAGGCACACCATTATTCAATGAGCTATCTCTCCTACTTCATCTTGTTAAATGTGCAACATATTCCTGTCGCAACGACTAACAAATGGACCAGATTCTGGATAGGGATCCTACCCTCCACTTTGCGCTTCTGCGCCTCCAGCTCGTCGAACTGATCCGGTCGTGTACGGCGACGCCCGGCGGAGATATTACTCCCGCCTTGACCTTTGCCACGCACCACCTTGGTCCTCGAGCGCCTACGGATCCTCGATTCCTCAAGGATCTGGAGGAGACAATGGCTCTCCTGGTGTTCCCTCACAGCGATCTCGAGCCCCAGCTTGCCGCCATACTGCACCCTGACTTGAGACGCGGCGTGGCAGACGACGTCAACAAGGCTATCCTGCAGCGTGAGACAGAGCGCAGGGAGGCCTCGATTCGAAACCTGATCCGGATGCGTGCCTGGGCTGAAAACACTGCCCGGGCTGAGAAGAAGGCGCTACCAGACAGGATAAGCATTGGCCTCAACGGGGACGGCGACGCTGACGTCCACGACCCCATGGTACTTTCCTCTTAGGTGCAGGCAGTGAAATCGACCCTGCGTCTTCAAAGGGGCTCAGATTCGGCTGTTTCCTAGATTGAGCCGGGACGCCAGGAGCAGAACGAACCTCGTTCCGGCTCGGCTGATATCCAGGACGCGTTGGAACATTACGAGTCCGAAGATTCATATTACGATGGTGTTTTTGATGAGTTTCACGACTCGGAATAATTGGCATTAGGGACAAGGTAGCAAGGCGTTGGGAAATGGAGGATCGGTGTATCCTCGAACGATATCATGATACTCGGGATAAACAGCGCACCGAACAAACAATAGAAGCTTAAATGGCATTGTCACTATTAATTGCTCCTCCCTCAACCCCATGTACCTGTTGCGCGCCTTTCCTTGTCTAGGTGCATTGTGAAAAGCCGAGAGCAGAATCCAGAGCTTCCGTAAGACAAGTCTGACCTGCAAGAGCTTGGATGGCGTCATTTCCGCTGTGCAATTACTGTCCAAAGCAGTGCTCCTAATGCCACCATGAGGCCATGCTAGAAACGTAAAAGGCGTTTGCTGGTTTGTAGGCGGAGCTCTCATTCTACGAGCAACCATGGTTTGAGCTCAACGCAGCTCGGATACACATCTCGGTGGGCCCGGAGCGGACCAATAGCGGGCCACCAAAGTCCGCTGACACTGGCCCTTCCTAATCCGCCCCGACAAAGTCTCGTTATTCACTCAACTCTACTACTAAGAAATATCTCATGTATACTCCATCATATAGTCGTAATACGTGCGTTCCATGAGCATGAACAGACCAATTGAAGATGTGAAAAAAAAAGGTTTCTTTGCAGGGCGTCTTATGTACAGTACAAGTTTCTTTTTTGGGTTGGTCGTCTATTTGGTGCGGATGTGCTTGAGCTTCTTGGGGGAGTAGAGGAAGTTGTTGGCGTAGGCCTTGGGGCGGATCCTCCTCGACTGCGGCTCCTGCACAAAGTACTCGTAGCCCTGCTTCTCGGCGAAGTGGATGGCGTCCTCCTTGCTCTTGAAGTTGAGCTTGGTGCCCTGCATCATGTCGCCGGACGACTGCCAGCCCATGAGGGGGTTCTCCCATCTGTGGCCCTTGGGGAGGATGTCCCAGTCCATGCGCCAGTGGTGGCCCTGCCAGTCTCCGGACTGCGTCGCGGGCTTGGCCTCCTGGTAGATGCTGGTCGTGATTTGTTAGTAAATGTCCGGGTCCCGTTCTTGTGTCTTTGGGGAAGCTTCGTGGGAGCAGGGCTTTGGGATGCGTGCGTACCGAACGGTTCGGGCCTGGAGCTCCATGGGAGCGCCGGAGAGGACAGCGGCCTGGAGGTAGGGGACGTCTTCGCTTGCGTCCTGGATCTTCTTGGGGACGGGGGTGAAGGTGCTGTTGGAGGCTCGTAGGTTAGCTATTGGTATGTTCTCGGCGTCCCGAGTAGCCCCAATCGGGCGCCCGGACGGTACGGGTATCCTCACGAGGTGGCCTTGTCAGCCTGGATGGTGTAGTCGGGCGCGTTCTCTTGCGTCGAGGGAGCAACGGCGGGGGGAGCGGCGGTGGTTGTGGCGACGGAGCTCTCGAATCGGCGAGCAGTCAGCGGGAGGGCGGCCCGCATCGGGGCGGCGCTGCGCAGCAGACGGGCTGCGCCCTGGACGCGGAGGGAAGCCATTGCGACGGGGGGATGGCGAAATCGGCGACTCCTTCGGAAACGGTTGTAGTCGATTTGGTGATGATGGTTGACGTTCGGCAAACAGCCTTGCCTGGGTTGGCTGCCGCTGCCGCCGCCCAGGGACCCACTGTTGCCGGGTGTCCCGAACTCTGATTGGCTAACCGCAAGAACCTTGACCCGAAGAGAAACGAGTGCTTTTCGTTCAAACCTCACGTTCGGCAAATCCACCCGCATTTCGCAGCCATCTCAACCCCCCCAACGTCGAAACGAAGGTCAATTGATTCCCTCCCGCGCCGTCAATTGACTTGCTCATCCCTAGCCGATAGATACCTCCGCCCTCCTCGCGAAAATGAGCTTCGTCACCCGCCGCGGTCTTTCGACCCTTATCCCCCCCAAGGTACGCTAGCTCTCGGGTATCCCTTTCCGCCCGCCCGGTGTCGTTTGGCGAGAGCTTCTCGGACGGCGGGGTGTCTTTGCAGTTTGGCTAATCGGGATGGACTTAGGTCGCCTCTCCCAAGGTACGATATCTCTTGCGATTCTGACGTGTTTTGATGGATGGCCGAGGTGGTGCGAACATAACGCCGGGAAAGTCGGAGGTTCGGGCGGGATGGTGCAGGATGCGGCCGGAAACGGGGTCAAGAGATGGACGGGGCTCCTCGGAGCTTTGGAAGGATCGCGAGACGACGGCAGGCAGTGCACGCAGTTGCGACATGCGGTTGGAAGAGGCGGGGCAGAACTGATTTACGCTGGCCGGATTTGATGATGTCTGATGATTGATGGGGATGGTTGGCTAACATGCGCAATGCTCGATCCAGGCCCTTGGTGCGGACCCCAACGCCGTCCGCATGCAGCGCGTCGTCAACTTCTACGAGAAGCTCCCCCGTGGCCCGGCTCCCGAGGCCAAGGCTTCTGGCATCCTCGGCCGCTACGCCGCTAAGCACTTCAACGGCAAGAACGCCTCTGCCAAGCGTATGTTGCGACCTCCTCCGAGACGACGAATGTGTGAAGAGACAGTACTGACAGGTCGCGCGCAGCCATCATCCACGCCATCGGCTTCCTCCTCGTCGTCGGCTACGCCCAGAACTACTACTTCCACCTCCGTAAGTTTTCCCTTTTTTTGGGATCCCTGCGGGCGCAGGACAGTTCGGATGAAAAGAGATACGAGGTGTAAATGTTTCAACGGATGGGATTTGCTGACGTCTTTTGAACCGTGACAGGCCACCACAAGAACAATGCTCACTAAGCTACTCTCTCCCGATCGGATGTGTAGTTCCAGCCTGAACCCGTAGGCTGTGTAATGGCATTGGGACTGTGTATACAAGAATTAGAAGCTCTATTTTCTCCGGGAGGAAGCTCCTCGGCAAATTCCCTTGTGTCTTATCACAACTTGTTTGACGACTTGTGAAGTTCCAACGCTAGCTTTATTGGCCTCATGTAGAGCTTACAATGAATGGACTACGTTGCTGAAGATTGGTTGAAAGTCTCGCAGGCAACTGGCCACAAGTTTATGTCTGCTTTTATGTCTTCCCATTGAGTATGACTGAGCTTAAGTGCGTCCAGTTTAATCTCAGCATTGTAGCTACTGCGGTAGGTATGCTTATATCAAGCTGTACAGTTCATTCGCCATGTCTGTGTTTGTTTTTAGCACCAGGTGTGTCAGATTCATCGACTGTGTAATTGGGATTTCATGACATGGTCTGACGGCCTCAATGAATCACATATCACATTGAGAGAAGCTCGACCGTCCGACAGCTACGAGTCGACTCGAGAGCTCTTTTTTTTTTCTGTTTCATTTACACTTTGGCATCCCGCACTACTCAGTCATTTTGTATGTCTTCGTTACATACGCACTCTGTCTCAAGAGCTCCCAGAAGCAGTATGGGCCGTCTGCTCATCTATGTTCGGATATGCAGTGACCCCTCAGATGCGACCCCGGATTTCTCGGTTCGGCTAAGGCCACCTACAAGTCGAGCAAGTGGCAGAGGCGACCACAGGTGCCGAGAGTTTGTTTCAGCTAATGGAAAGATTAATCGAAAAGTGAGAGAGTGTTGCGTAATACTCAGTCAAGTCTTTGCACCCCCCAACAAACCAATCGACCGACCAGTCAGACAACCACCACTCGCAAGACGGGATGCAACGGGCAAAAGGGAAAAGTTGGGAAAGGGGAGGGCTGGGCATTGAGTTTGAGCTCGCCGTACACATGCATCCATCCCAGTGGCGACAATCCTATCATGTAACAACTGTCATTGACCAACACTTGGTAGCAGTCAGTAGCCTTGTAAGCTAGGTCTGTAAAACAAGTGTCAGTCGGAGAAGTGCGGGTGCGCACTCGCGGCCCTTTGCGATGCTCAGACTGGGGGACAGGCCGATCAATGCAAAAAGTCCAAGAATAGGCATTCGATGTCGGGGAATCCCGCGTTGGTTGGTGCCTGCCTCTCGTGAGGAAAGCGCAGGGAAGAGACTGGCGGCACAGTACTAGTGGCGCACAGTGAGTCATCTGGCCGCACTGTCACAGCCTCACGAAGCCGTCGGGTCGATGGTGGTGTGTCCACGTCGGCGGAGAGGCCCCAGCAGGTTCCACTCTTTTTTCCCTCACCTGCCTCCCCTCATTCTCACCACCTACCCACCGTGCCACCTAATGGGTAAAGTCAAGGCAGGGCACCTCAGCCCGGCCCAGTGCTTGAAGTGCGCTGTGTCCCTGCGAGCTGTGTCTGTGCCCATGGTTTCTTTTGGGCTACGATGTTGCAATGAAATACCCCCAGATAGTGATGCGTGAGGAGATAGTGTATAGAGTTAATCTAGGCAAGAGATTTACGAGAAACAAAAGAAGCAGAGAAAAGAAAAACAAGAAACAGCGGCCTTTGGAGCCAAACGAGTGCTGTCAGGACGTACCTTAGGTAGGTACACTAAAGCCGTCCTTGAGTGCGACGGGAACCTATGACCACTACCTGTACCAGCCCGTAGGTGGTTCAGCGCCCAGTGCTCCCCTGCCGCACGCGCACGCTATTCCCTGATTAGGTGCAGCTCCTCTGGAAAATCAACCTCACAACCATCACAGCCGCATCGGTGCCATTTTACACCACCTCGCCTCAGCGCTCCCTTTTTTCTACCTCCCACCTAGAATCCCACGACAATCGGGACGACGATCCGCGACGATTCCCCTTCCCACGATCGCGACGAGTACCGCGCCGACGATAACCTCGACAACCACCGCAGGCTCGATTATTACCCCGAAACGCCGACCACTCGAGGCAAGCGACCGCCCACCCCAACCTCGCTCCTCCTCCGCAGCGCAGCACGACGTATGATGGCTACTGAAGCCACCCTCGCCCCCGTCGATGCTTCCTCCGAACCCAAGCTCGTGAGTGCTCCCCCTCAAAGTCACCCAGCGCTGCCGGTTGAGAGCGCCGAGGGCCGTCGTCCAGAGCTAGGACGGCGACGGACACAATGGAGTTGCGGACGGAGACCACGACGGCAGAGATGCCGGAAGGTCCCCACGTCCCCCCCCTCCCAACTCCAACCAACACCCATGCCTTATCACGATGGCTAACTTGCGCAAACAGACCAACGACAGCGGCGCCCACGATGGTCCAAACCGCGCAAAACTGAATGGCAGCCCCGCAGCCTTTGATGACCTCGAGAACAAGCACATCACCGGTGTCGAAGAGGCCATCTCAGCAGATGTCAGCGTGAGCGGGGGCTCAGATACGGAAGCATCGAGGGCTCGAGATGGAGAAAAGGGCCACGGAAGGACGTCATCGACCGTCAAGAAGCCCGCGACCTTCAAGGCTGTGTCTGTCAACAAGACCTTTCTTGCCGCGAAAGGCGCCGCTGCCGCCGCCGCCGGTAGTACCGCTTCGAAACCCGCCGATAAGAGCTCCGCAAGTCTGTTGAGCTCTTCACCCTCTGGCACCTCTACCCTTTCGTCGCGACCCCGACTTATTGCAAAGTCGGGCAGCGGCACTGGCAACGCTCCGCGACTTTCGGCAGCCAACGGTACCAACGCATCCGGCCCGGACCCCAGCGCAGTATGGAACAAAAATCGACGTAAGGCTGTCGGGAAATCGTGGAGGCTTTGGTCTTTGCTAATCTTCATCCCCAGCTGCTCCGCCTCCGGAGCCCAAGAAATTCACAGATGAGGAACTTAAGAAGTATGGCATCCACATGGCGAATCGATTGGCCCCGGAAAGCGCACAGGCGCAAGGTAATTGGGCGGACATTGAGGACGATGATGACGACTGGGCGCCCGAGACCATCACCTGGACCGACGGTACCAAGACAACGTTGCCGCACCCTGATGAGACTCCCGCTCCGCCTCCCGAACCGACTCCGGCGCCCGCGCCAGCTCCTCCAAAAGAGAAACCGATCGAGAAACCGAAGTCGCCCGCGCCTCCACGCAACGCCCCGTCCCCGTCCATGAAACCCGGTGTTCTTGCCTCTGGAAAGGGCCTGATTCTCAAGGGCGGTTCAGCCGACAAACCAACGCTTGTTGCAAAGCCACCTGCTCCCCCAACACCCGTCAAGTCGCCATGGGCGCCTCTTCCACCCGTTGAAAAAGCGCCTCCCATCGTCGCGGAGCCCCCGCCTCAAGCAGGACACAGATTCACCCCCAGGGATCAGCCAGGCCGCAACAACACGCCGCCGCCGTATGCGAGAGAAATCGCCGCCGACGACTTCAATCGGTCTGCGTGGAGAGAAGGGCCTGGTGGCGGAAACAGGGAGCTTTTCAACTCCCAGTCTGGTCGTTATGAAGCAGTCAATGACCGAAGGGGATCGTTCCGATCCGATGCCAGACAGCCTCCCGTTCTGCAACGCCCCTCCCACTCTGATCATCCTGAGCCTTCTGCGGCTTTCCAAACTAGCAGGACAACGATGCCCGATGGCCCCTTTGGTCGACGCCGCGGATCCTCGAACGTCAGTGGCGGAAGCGGTTCCTACATGCAGAGACCTGGCAAGCACGAAATGCCCCTGCCTCCCCAAGATCTGCTCAATGCGCGCAGAGGTTCTATTACAGGCTCGATCGATAGCCCCGTCTCGCCGCGGAACTTCTCCCCCTCAGGCCTTCAGCATGGCCCCCGGATGCACTCGAACCAGCAGTGGCAGCCCCGCGCTTCCCCGGGTACCAACTACGCCAGCCTTCACTCAGCCGGACCACCCGAGGGACGTCCGGTTCAGCCGCCGCCAATGGCTCGTCTCGAAGAGGATCTGGAATTGCAAAAGAAGATTATGCGCGAGAAGCGCGAGCTGGCAATGCAACGAAGACGTGAAGAGGAGGCACGTGAGGAGGCTGCGAGGAAGGAGCGCATCAAGGCCAAGCTGGATGCCATGGGACCCCCACCGGAACGCAAGAGTGCCAAGAAGGACTCCCCAGAGAGCGCAAGTGCCACCATTCAGCCCCCGGCTCAACAAGGAGACGGCTCCGCTGGTTCAGACACCGTATCGCAGTCTAGAGAGTCTGCGGCAAGCTCTGGCCCGTCGACCGTACCTACAACCGTGACGAGCGCTAGCGAAAAGCCTTACGGCGAAAGACCTACGACTGGCGACCCCGAACATCGAAGACCTGGACATGACGCAAGACAGCCGAATCTGTGGGACGCGCAAACTCCAAAGCAACCCGACCGCCTGCCGACCTGGGGATCTGCTGGGCAGCAGGCGAAGAACGTATGGGGATCTCCTAACAATGATCGTGGTCTAGGAAATGGCACATTCAATACTGACATTGGACGCCTTCCTGAGTCACAAGCTGGCCAGCTGCCTCCCACCCAAGCTAGGCAAGGCCCCGCCCCCATAGCGCCGCCCAGCGCACAGCGCGTCCAGAACCAGCCTCCTCCGACAACTCAGCCTCGCCCGGCTCCCGGACCCAATCGTGACTTGAACGAGATGCGGAACAGATGGGCCAACTCAGTGTTGGATGGCGATAAATCACTTCTTGACGAGCGGAGAACTCAGCGTCTGGAGCGTGACCGTCAGCTCAACGAGCGAGGTCTCACTATTGAACAGGCCCAACCCGCAATCAAGGATACTTGGAGACCTTCCGGAGAGGGCAGGCGTGAACCTGCTCATGTTGTTCATCACGATGTTGCAGCCGGTTCCATTCTGCCTCCCACTGGACCAGCCGCATCTCAGGCACGGCCATCCCGGTTCTTTCCTCCCAAGGATAGCAGAAATGACGTCTCAAACCATCCTGCTGAACGATCCAGACCCAACTCGCCCTCGCCCCCGCCGCCGGAGGTGTACGGCCATCCTGCTTTCGATGGCGACGCTTCGCATCCCCACGTCTCCCTTCCCCGCCCGAGATACGTGGTAAAGCTGCCGCCCTCAGCAGTCGCAGAACCTACAGCAGCCAGGTCCGGCGGATCATTTGCTTGGGCGAGCCCCACCGGCTACAAGGAACCCAATGTTTACACGCGCGGTGGCTACCAGCAGAACAATGCCTCGCGGCAGCAAGAGCACGAAAACTGGCAGGATCGAATCAACAACCTTCTTACCGGCCGTAAGCCGAACTCACCGCCCAGAGCCCCCGGTGTCGAGCCTGTTAGTAAGAGCGCTCTCGAGTATACAGGGTATCACAACCCCGCAGCAACCGTGTCGCTGCCGCGCTCAGTTATTCAAAACCTTACAGACGACATCAAGTCTTTCACAACGAAGCCGATGGCGGAGGAATGCTTTGAGGAGCAGGAAATGGGATCTCTGCCTCAGATCAAGCTCCCGCATAAGACGCCCGATGCTGCGTGGCACCCTGCCTCTGCTCCGGTCAAGCCCTTGCCTAGGCGCTTCTGGGTGTCGGATGCTGAACCGACGATCCGAGCTCTGTGGTTCCCCCACGACATGTCATCTGTTGGCAGCGTCTATCGCGTTCAGCTCCCCGGCATGAGCGAAGCAAAGACGATTCCTTTGCCCTTCTCCCGATCAGCCAGCAACCCACGACGCTCGAGTGGACGAGGCGGTCAAAGAGGATCCGGACCCAGCCGAGGCGGCAAGGGCCGTGAGTCCTCGTACTCTGAGGCAAGCACCTCGACGCCGCCCCCTAGCCACGGCCGCGGCGGCTACCGCGGGCGTGGAGGCGAGACCTGGTCTCGGCGTAGCCCTGCTAGCCAAACGGCATAAACTTGCACTTTTATCACAACTGCCCGCCACCTTTCTGGAGGCAACACACCGACGACTGTACGTACGCATGCCCGAATAAGCAGTGTACAATTTCGAAACCTTTGATTATGATGCTCCACCGGAACCTCGTCAGCACCGGAACGCACGCGAACAACTTGGGTTGGGAGGAAGCGAGAACGAACTCTTTCTGCGCAAACTTTTTTCTTCTTCTTTACAAAAGCCACACGAGCAAGCTTCGTACATCACGCTCTCCCTGACCATGGAATCGAACACCACTCCGGAGCCTGAAACCACCCCCGCGCCTTGCTCTTCGACGCTGATGGAACCTCTTGTTTGATCAAGGTCTCCCGGCTATTTTAAGTACAACCATATTACATACGCAACGACGAATCGGAGAGAGGGGCGGAAAGACGGACGGCGGCCTGGGGTTGGGAGAACCGGGAGGGAAAAAACGCGGTCTTTTACTACAAACCAACCTACCTGACTGATACTAAACTTGGGGTGGAGGTGTACGGGATGGAAACATCGGGACGGGGGAGAAGCCTACGGTGTCCCTTTGGTAATTGCAGTTCAGAAAATACACAAACAAAGGATGAAAAGACAGTGGCTTTGCTGTTTGAGATTCTGGTTACTTTGATGGGTGGCATGTTGTGATGTGTGATATAATCCAGTTGTTGTCTAGAAGGATGGTCAAACTGGAAGACAACAATGAGGAAACTACTCTACTCTCGCTTCAACGTGCTTCATAGGCGCAGGACGCCAGACTTGAGATCCTCAGTAGGCTACGGAAATACTCTTTGCATATAGAGGCCCGGCAGAGATCGGCTTTCTCCTCTTTTCCTAGGCACCGACAATGTGGCTGGTGCTGGCGTTGGTGTCAGGCATTAGATAGTCCATGGTAGCCGTTCGCTGCAAGCTGTGTCGTGATCTCGACCAAGGGAAAGGCCAGACAATGTCTGCTAGAGTTGCCAAGGGGACAACACGGTGTATCTATTCGTGCGGAATGATCTTGAGAGGGCAGAGGCGATGAACGACGATGGGCGGATTCGGGCGTAGACGGACGAGCTTGCTGCTCGAGAGAGTCGACGACTTGTTGATGGCCTTCTTACTTGATAAGGTTGAATCCTGGTGATAGCTACACCAGGACCAACTGAACCGTATTGCTGCGGGAGAGGAGGGGCAAGATACCTGGGCTGGCATCCAATGTTATATGTGGTTGGGCCTTGGATCTTGGCTGATTGAATTCTACTTGCATATAAAAGGCCGGCACGAATTGGTATTTTTCCTTGTTGAGTCACCGACAATAGGAAAGCTGGAGGCGCGCCTAAGACATCGAATGCTCGATGATACTTGCTCGCTATGAGCTGTGTTGGAACCAAGGCCAGCAGCAAGGCGATGTCTGCAAGGATTGACATGGGCAGTGCTATCTGTCTATTCGTGGATAATACTTGTAAGGAGATGGGAAGTGATGTATAACAATGGCTGGATGAGGATGCGGGGGATAAAGTTAGGCTTATAGCCGGTGTGAATCGAGAACTCGACGGAGATGAGCTACTTGACACAGAATTAGAGGTTGGTGTAATACATCGCACCTGGACGCACTATGTGGGTGTCTGCTTCTGTGGAAGAGGGAGTCGTCTGGGACTTGGGCTTTTATAGGTGAGATTCTGGTTGTGATGGCGATCTTGAAAATGCCAATTTACGTTCCCGGCTCACTGGTTGAGGGGTTCTCGTATCGGACGGATGTGTGAGAAGGCATGAAAGTGAAAGATGGCTGCGACTCGAAGGTATGATGCGACGGAAGTCCGATGATCCTGTAGTATCTAGAGCCCGGCTCCTGGTATAAGGAGGCGCAGTGTTTAATTCGTTGGCTGCGAAGAGGGCAGATTGATAGGAATAGAACTCTTCACTAGTCGCCATACAGGCCGGAAGAGAGTGTAGTATGCAACTTCTTTCGAGGTATTGTTTTCCCCACAGAGCCGTGGCCCCAGGGGAAGAACATGCACTTTCCGTGTTGGAGCTTTACGAGAATAATCTGCTTATCAATGTTGAATATGTGAAAAGCAAGAGACATGAAGAGAGAGGAAATAGAATTAGGCGTGAAGCTGAGTAGTGAAAGACGCTGCCTGGAGTTGCGACTTCTGACTTGGTTTGGGGGCACCCTACTAAGAGTTGCCGTTATTTGGCGTAGGTATGCAGGCTACCAAGTCATTGGTGCTGAGAAAAACAGGTCTTGTCCCCCCAAGCGAGCTTTTATGCTATCATTCGCTGCGTGTTGAGTAACTCGATTCGGCTTCGTGGTAGAGTCTTGTATATACCATACAGAGTCAGGCACGAGGGGAAAGAGCAGCAAAATCATTTCCAATTCGCTCCACTGCGGTGGTGGTGTGGGATCGGACGAGTACTTAGGTGCTGTCCACTAGAGAAAGCACAAATGGTAGGTGCGTGTTCTGAAGTTGGTTTCCAACACAGGTGAGCGTTATTCGAAAGGCGACATGTGAGAGGGACTGACGGCGGGCAAGGCTCAATGGCTCGCCCGGATGAGTTTGAACATTGGGCGATGATCTGATATGGATTTCACGGCTCTTCTGTGTCCGAGTGGGAAACGTTTCCGAAAGCTTCCTTTACAATTGCGTTGCGGTATCATGTCACCTCAATTTCTTTCTCTAATTTATATCCCACTCCACCAGACAGCACTGGATCTGTCCTCCATCGCCCTTGAACAGTGATATTCTTGCTTCGGCGTGAGGGGTTTATTGCGGCTTTCAGCTACTCTCCAGGGGGTGGTCCTAACTGATTAGAGTGTTAGACCTGGCGTGTGCTTGACATGCAGTTCTTGCTGTCTGGTTCATCTTGTTAGGATCACACACTATTACGCTGTTTTGCTTTGATTCTTTGATTCACGCAAGAATTCATAAAGAGGCAGATAATATCATATTTAAGTGCTTGGAGCATTGACTACGAGCTCGTTTGCGGTCCATCGACGATGTATAGCAATTGAAGGCACGCTGGACTCGAGAATGTTTGTCACAATCAGCAGTGACGTATGACCGTTCACAATGGAGGGATGCAGTTTTCTTCAGAGAAACTCTCCTTTGGCACCATCTTGCTGTCGTCTTCAGATTCTGCTCTAGTATTGCTAAGGAAACAACATTTGGATTGGAGCGCAAGACGAGGAAAAGTAAGTTGGTTCGTCAGTGTTTGCAACAGAGAACTCATTGTCCGACGCAAAGAAGCTCAAGGTATTTAAAAATAAGTTCTCCAAGCTCACACAACACCTGCGAGATGGCACCGGTCATTGGTTGGTTGTTTCAACGGGAATACAGGGTGCCGAACCTTCGTACATTACGAAAATGGCTCACAGCTATGAAGAAAAGCAAAGCCGAGTTGAATATATATTACTTCACACATACGATGGTTACGAAGGTAACCAGACGCCCATTTTACAAATGGCTGAAGCTATCATTCAAGCCCCAAATGGATGCAACAAGTTTGTAAACGTCGACGTCAATTTCACCACGATCGACTCTCTTAGTTTATCTCTAATTCTATTCATCGCCCAGTACATCGAATGGGTTGGATGACCTTTTCTTCTCCGGTAACGCTTGAGGCTCAGACTCGGCCATCTTCTTTCTCTTCTTCTTCCTGTTCTTTGCCTCTTTCGCAGGAAGTAAATCGCTTTCGGGTATCTCGAGTGCTTCTGCAAGCCTAGCTAGGTTCCCTTTGCGAAGCAAAGCCACGGTTCCGTCTACCGTTGGCCACTCCGTCAGAGACGGCAGGGTTTCCAGAAGGTCACGAAGCCTGCCAAGGCCCTTGGGCATCTTTGCGGGTTTAACGACTTCCAGAAGAACCAAGACTTGGGAAAGGAGACGGAGGGAGTAGAGCATGGCCTGGACCTGCGCTGACAGGTGAACGACGTCCCATGGGATGAGGCCGGAGCCTGCCTCCACTGAAAGAGCCTGCTTGACTGCTCCAACGCATACATCGTACTTGCCGTCCACCTTGGAGCAAGCCAGGACCTGTTGAAGAGCCACAGTCTGCCACAGCGACTCGGCCTCTCCCAGGCTATTCTTGACTTGGCTCAGAGTGTCATGAAGAAAGTCGGTGTAGTCTTTGATAGATGTCCGAGGAAGAATGATGATATTCTTCCCTTGATTCATCCCGGTGTACACTCTTCTGTACTCTCGGACAGGGGGCGACGCTCCTGGTTTCAGCAGGGAAGCCAGACTATACGCCAACTGCCGGACAGAAGCGCTGCTATCCCATGCGCTTGCACGAGCAGGACAGTCTAGGAGTGGCGGAAGGCACATCATGCACCCTTCTGCACCCTTCTCCTCAGATAAGGCAGCAGAGGCCCCTGAGTAGCCAACGAATTGCAATACGATCTCTGACAGCCTGGCATCAAGCTTGGGATTCTTCAAGCTCCCAAGTACGGGGACCACGCTCCAATCCGTTGTATCCAGGGCTTCGTATGGCTTACAGAAGCTGTGGAAGTCTTCCGGATCAGCGACATCTCCCTTGCAGCTCTCGAGGACTTGCGAGAACTTGGGCCTGCTGGACTTGGAAAGTTCGTATCCAAACCGCCGCATGCCTTGTCCCTCGGGCAGCTTCAACCGCTTCTCCACGTCCGAGGGACAGAACTTCAATGCAAGGAGGCCATCCTTTCCATCTGCAGAGCCTATGTGGAGGTCCTTGAAAAAGACAACTGCACCTTCGTTGAGGTCGTGTATTGTGAGGTCAGAGTCGGAGGTTACGATCGTTCCTCCGTTCTTCAGGACATCGTCTGCGCAGTAAGCGTCCGCCTCGCCCGGTACCAGACGCACCAAGTCCGCATACTTGTCAGTTTGGCTGAGCTTGTCGACCACGGCAGCGACCAGGAATGGCGGGGGCGGGGTCAGGGGCTGTTCTCTCTTTGGTGCGTCTGTTGGAAAGAGAGGAGGCTGCCTGTGGTGTGTGGCTGAGACCTGCTTGGCTGAACAAGCATTAGGGAATGTTGAGTGAAAGAGCTTCAGTTGTGTTGAAGTCCTCAGTATCCTGTCAAGTCGAACGGGAATCTTGGATGGTGGGAGGAAGCCATCGAAGTAGATCGCAGCTCTGCAACACGTAAGTCTTCAAGATACGATGGTGCATTGGCTAAGGCATGGTACATGGAGATGTTGTGACTTGTGAGCTTTTCTAGCCAAGCGATGGTGGTGTCACTGAGTAGGTGGTAGGAAGGAAGGCCGGTGCTGCTCCTCGTGCAAAGATGGTAGATGTGATACGCCAGTGCAGGGCCGTCGATCACAACTCTGTCGCCGTCCACAGGAGCGAGAACGCCATATGGAGCGAGATGATGGATCAAGTGAGGAATTCCCATCTTAATGTCCGTTTCACACTAAGCGCGCTTCAAACCTCACGCTTCCAAGCATATGTTAGTTGGCAAAAATAGTAAATGGGATGCGTTTGGACGAGTTTTTAAGCTAACCTCGAAATCATCTATAAAAAGTCGTAGGCGAGTGTTTTCGAATAGTGAGTCATACGTAGAACACCAATAGTACTCTCTGCTTAGGGAATCTTTTCCTCAAAGTTTTCATCCGGCATTGAGACTTAGGGTGTTGCATATCAAGGCGTACCTTCTTCATGACCTTGATGTTGGTTGCACCTCCCTCAGAGGGGCACAAGCAGCATCGCGGGGTCACAGTGCTCGGCACGGTGCAGCTGAAAATTTCGGTAGGAACGAAGCTGGTCAGGGTCGGATAAATACAGTACGAATTCATGCCTCATCCGGCTGATTATCGCAGCCGCACTGTCCAGCCCCCACTCTTCAGCTGGCCCGACCCCGTTTGTCGGCTTAACCACCCCCGGCCTCTCCCCCCTGCGCCCAACTCAATTTTTCCTTTCGCAGCAGCCCGCAAATAAAAGCTCCCCGCTACGCGAACCAAAACTCTTCGACCCTCTCGCATTCTTCTTCGCAAAATGCGCGGCACTCTCATCTTCGCGGGCTCTTCATGCCCGGCCCTCACTACGCAAATATGTGAGAACCTGGGCATGGCTCCTGCCGAGGCGGAGCTTACCCAATTTTCCAATGTAAGCTGAAGTGCGATCTTTGTTCTTTGGCCAATCCCCAAAAGACACAAAATTCTGCTGCCGTCAACACCAACGGCGGGGAGTCGGCGAGGATGGGACTCGCGACCTGTCGCGGCCTCTTCACTCTCCGGCTCTTGCCTTGATTGGACCAATTCCAAACTTGTTTGGACTCCCTGTTGAGGCTAACCCGTCACACAAAAGGGCGAGACGAGCGTGCGAATCTTGACCAGCGTCCGAGAGAAGGACGTCTTTGTCGTCCAGTCCGGCAGCGCCAATGTCAACGACACCATCATGGAGCTGTTGATCATGATCTCGGCCTGCAAGGGCGGCTCGTCGAACAAGATCACTGGTAAGCACAACCTCTTGCTCACTCAACCCACCATTATCGCGTCGCTAACCCTTCCCCTTCCAGCTGTGCTGCCGTACTTCCCCTACAGCCGCCAGTCCAAGAAGAAGTCCCACCGCGGTGCGATCACGGCGAGGATGCTTGCAAACCTCCTCGGCGTCGCTGGCGTTAAGCACGTCATCACCGTCGACCTCCACGCGTCTCAGATGCAGGGCTTCTTCAAGTGTCCCGTCGACAACCTCCACGCCGAGCCCTTGTTGGCGAGGTGGATCCGCCACAACGTGCCGAACTGGAAGGAGGCTGTTGTCGTATCCAAGAACGCCGGCGGTACCAAGCGTGTGACATCGCTTGCGGACGCCCTGAAGCTGAACTTTGGAATGGTCACGACCGAGAAGAAGCGTGGTGGCAACATGACATCGAGCATGATCATGCACCACCTTGACAACCTCGACCGCGAGCCTGTCTTGGAGAGCAGTCGCACTCCGCCTGCCCCTAGACCAACCACCCCTCCTGCCACCGGTCGCGCTGCTAGAGTCAGGGCCGACGCTCACGGCTCGCCTCAGCACACCAACCCCCCACGCTCTCATCCCAGCACCATGGATGAGCGGCCAACGACCCCTACACAGTCCAAGCCCACCAACGGTGCTACGGATGACGACGAGGAGGGCGACGCGGAGTATGATGACCGCCGCGCTCACGAAGTCACCCACGGACGTCTTGTCCAAGGCCACATCGTGGACGACGACTATCCATCGCCGGCTACCTCGACCGCGGGCGGCAGCGTCCGTGACGACGACCCGATGGCCATGTCTCAGGCGTCGTCCTTCTTCGCTCCTCAGCCCCATGCGCTGGGCGGCTCCGGCGACGCGGTTCCTGAGTCAGACGAGGAAGATGAGGTCCTCAAGGACCCCAAGGTCGAGCACATGATCACATTGGTCGGCGATGTCAAGAACAGGTCCGTATTCATCGTGGATGACATGATCGACAAGCCAGGCTCCTGGATCGCTGCGGCCGAGACTGTGGTCAAAAAGGGCCGCGCGAAGAAGGTCTACTGCATGGCGACCCACGGTGTCTTTGGTGGCGACTGTCTTGAACAGATGCAGAAATGCGAGTGCATTGATACCATCATCGTGACCAACAGCTTCCCCATTCCCGAAGACCAGGCCAAGCGCACACCCAAGCTCGTCGTCCTGGATCTCTCCTTCCTCCTCGCCGAGGCCATCCGCCGCAACCACTATGGCGAATCAATCTCTCCCTTGTACCAGCACATCCTGGACTAGAAGAATTCAGCAAAAGAGCGTGCGGCGGAATTATGTCATTCTATGCCAGAACACCACGGCTTCTTTTCTTGCTTTTCTTTCTTGATCTAAGAACTGGACTCTGGGCATCGTGTGCGTTTTCATTGGCATCCTTGGGAGGTGTGATGGCATTCTAGCGCGGCGTTTGGGAGGCGGCAACGGCACAGTGGAAAAAGCCAGAATGGCGGCAACACAAAAGTGCGACCTGGGAATGGTCTGCCACTTGAAACGTTTTTTACATGGTCAGTATTAGACATGAATGATGATCTTGATACCTCATCCGACCGCAACCTTTACGGTGTGTGTGTCTTGTGTGTGCTACACTAATATTTCCTTTTCTTGACTCTTGGACAATCTCCTCGGAGAATATCTTTCCCCCCAACGATGCTGTCTTCTGGACAGCAAGGGCTATCTTCATCCCAGAAGAAGTCCTTAACGGAGCGTTGGTAGATCAAATTTTCGACTAAAAGAAGACCCCTCTCCCAGTCTGCCGTTATGGCGTTCACCACCTCCGGGATGGGTGGGCGAGGGGTAAGAGAAACCTTCGAACATGTTTTTCCGTGACATATTTTTTGACTTGTGCCAACTTGATTCACTCACCATCTTTGCCAGTACCTGGTCAAGTTTTGAGGTTCTTTATATCTGTAGTTACACAGGGTAATAATAATACAAGCTACTCAACCTCGTCTCATCTCTGGTTTTCCTCTTTTTTTTCTTTTCTCATGATACGTTCGTGACATCGTCCCTAAAGAGCATGCCCTCCAGTCCGTCCGCCCGTCCTCACATCTCACATTTCTTCTTACAAACACAGTAAAGTTACATCCCATACTCTGCCATTTTTGTTTCCCATAATACACACATGATCGTTCCCTCACTCACTCGAACAGCTCCCACCCGTGGATCTCGTCTAGCAGCGACACGAACGTACTCTTCTCGTCTTCCTCCTTCACGGCAGCGACGTCCTTGAGCAGCTCCTCGCTGAAGTTGCCGGTGCCGGCGCCCTTGATGATGCGCCACGCGCGGCGGAACTCGTCGCGGATGCCGACGATGCCGTTGTGCGTCACGGTGCGCGCGACGTTGTGGTCGAGCTCGAAGGGGTCTTCGATGGCGAAGAGGTAGCGGTGCCGCACCTCCTTCACCTCGCCGTTCTTGTGGGACGCGGCGGTGACGGCGGCGGCGGTCGTTGGCGTGGCGACGGCCGGCTTGCTCCCGACGGTCGGGGATGGGGCGTCCTGCGATGCGGTCGCCGCGGACGGGGTGGTCGGCGTGGGCGGGTCGATGGGCGATTTGAGAGCAAAGTGCGCTGCTGCGGGAGGGGCCTCGGTGCTGGGTGAGTTGACTGCGGCGTTGGGGCGGTACTCGATGACGGTCTTGGCGCCGGTCCAGCCCTTTTCGGACTTGGAGAGCAGGCCGCCTGGGGTGCGGATGCTGAGGACGTCGCGACCCCAGTCGTAGCCTCGGCCGGGGTATGTGCTCATGGAGCCGTTCTGGGCGTAGTACTCGAAGAAGCCGCGTAGGAGGTGGCCGATGGACTCGCGGTTGCTGTTGATGAGATTCATCTGCGCGAGACGGCGGATCTCGGGCTCGTCGCGCCAGAAGCCGACGAAGCGGCCGCGGCACATGATACTGTCATCGAGACCGGTGGGAGAGATGCCCTCGGGCGGCGGGGCTGGGCCGAGTGATTGGAGGTTGGGGCAGATGAAGGGCTGGACGACGTTGACGAGATAGTGCAGCATCATGAGGACGTAGCCATAGCTGCTAAGGGTGCCGCGGTAGGGTGTGTTGATGCCGCGGACCTTTGCCCAGTGCTTGATGAACAGGACGAGGGGCCGGACGCGAGGGTCGGTGTGGGAGTAGCACCGCAGCAACAGAGTGTTATGAAGGGCCAGGTGAGCGGAGAAGTTGATATCGCACTGAACGCCCACGCCAGATTTGGGAAACTCAAGCTTGTCGCGGTAAGGGTCGCGGGGCTGGTTGACGGACATCTTTGCCGGGTCCTTGATCTCGCGCATGCGTTTGATGGTTTCAATGTTTTGTTTCGTGACAGGGATGACGTAGTCATAGTGAGGATCTTCCGCGTTGCTCTTGCGCATGGGGCCACGAAGGACAGAGATGTAATCTCTGATATCGCTTTCGAGAGTGGCATCGTACAAGTTGTGGTCCAGAGCCTTCTCGAGCTCTGACGCGAGTTGCAGACTCTTGTGGCGGCGGGCGACGGCGTGGATGCTGATATTCGCGGGGGAGGCTTCCATGAACTCTGCGACCTGCGTACGAATGCTGTTGATCCATATGCCGGACGCGAATTTCTCGATGATGAGATTTTGGGCAGCCACCAAGCTGGCGGCATCGCGGGGTCTGAGCTGCGACACAACTTTGGAGACCCTGTTGTGATACGCGCCAGCGGCCTCGTGTTGGCTCTGCTCGAGGGTGAGCAGTTGTGCGGTTGGCAGCTTTCTGAGTTTCTCCAATTGGATTTGAAGATGCTTGGTGTAAGTCAGCGGCTCAATGCCAAAGTGTGGCTGATCTTGGAGGGACTTCCAAGCTGCGATGAGCGCGTCAGCAGAATCATCAGCATCCTCAGCACTAGCAACGATAGTGTTCGCCTCGCAAAGCATGACGATTCTTTCGCCTTCCATTTGCGCGTAGACGCCGGCTAACGAACGGTAGTTGGGTACGTTGGCGAGTGGCTTGAAGGACAGCGAGTGATAAGCCGACAACCTGTTCTTCAGTTCCCTATTGTGAAGACCGGCGAAGAAGGCCTCGCACACTTTGTTAAGGAGTACGTAGTCTTCTTCTGTCAGCTCGCGGCAGTTTGACACAGTAACGTCACGACCTCCCAACTTTCTCAATGCCCGCTTCGCCACATTATAGTAAGCGGGTAGAGACATGTTGGCTGACTGGCGCATGCTCGGCTTCGACTCGGAGGCATCTCCCGCCGTGGGGGACGTTGCGTCTGTCTTATGATCAGCCGAGTCGTCTGGCTGGTCGTTGGTAGCCTCTTTGGCATGGGTCGCTTCCGTGTCGGCATGCTCATCCTCATCGGCTGCGTCTGCATGGTCGACGTCGACAATGCCCTTTTCCCATTTGTCTCGTTCTTCCAGCAGGTCCAGTCTCAGTCTCTCGGGGGGTTTCTCGCAAAGTTTGATAATCGGCACCCTGGTTCGAGTGAGGAGACGAGCGCCAAGGCCGAGTTCCAAGAAAGCCTTCTCAATGAGCCTGGGAATGGGTGAGCCTGCGGCATCGGGTTGTGGTTGGGAAAGCGGCGAGACGAGGCCAAGATCCATGTCGGATGCTTTGGTAGCGAAACCTGAGGAAAGACTGCCGAAGCATTTCAACTCCACGGACTGAGGAGGGAAGTTCTCAATGTTATTCTGTTGCTGCTCATACTCGGCGATGGCAACCCGACAGACTTGCTCAATCTTGAGTCGAAAGTTTTCCTTCTCGAGGATCTCGCCGCGTTCAATCTCCGCGCCAGCAACAAGAGTGCTGCAGAGGCCCTCCAGGTAGGCGGCCTGATTCTCCAGCTCCTCGGGACGGAACTGGTGCTGGGAGCCACGGGGACTGTAGAGCTGACCGTGAGGATTGCGCGGATATCTAGGTGATCCATTGTCCTGACGCGCGAAGTGAGGCTGATCACCATGGTAGCGAGAGGTGTCTAGATTTCCGGGGTGTCGAGGTCCATCACGCCTTGGCGTGTGCGGTTGCATTCCAGCATACTGACCCTGCGGCTGACCCTGGCCATGGTAAGGGGCCGCCGCGTGGTGAGATCTGCCGCCATTCTGGTGAAAGCCGGGAGGATGAGACGAGTGACCCGGAGATCCGGAAAAAGGTCTTCCGTAATGGGTAGGCGGCGAAGGTCGAGGGTCAATGGGAATTGACAGCTGGGCGTTCATCTGGCGTCTTTGGGCTTGATTGGGGCGCTTTCTGGAAATCTTGGGCGAGCCTGGGAGCTTTCCATCAACGGGGGCCGAGGCAGAGTTGTCATTGTTGGCGGGTTGCGGAGAAGCAGCACCGACAGGGAGAGGTGCGGCCGTTCGCGGGGTGTCAGAGAACTGCGGCGGGCCGTTTGTAGGGGGAGCGTTGGTGAGAATCAAATTTCTCAGGCGATTCTCGAGGGCACTGGGGCCGGCAGGCTGCCCGTCACTACTCTGCATGATGGCGATGTCTGCTTGGGGTCGTACTCATGCGATGTAGTTGGCCAGAGCTTGGCGATGGTGATGTTGCTGTGGGGTTGAGTGAGCTTGAGGTTTCTGCTACGGGACCGCAGCACTGCATTCTCACCTGGTCAGGAACGTCTGGGGAACATGGCCGGTGGCTGAGAGTTGAGGCGTGAGGTAGTTATTTTTCTATTGATCCACTTGACCAAGATGAAGGCTGATTTGCAGGGTAGAAACCAGTTTCCGATTGCTGATCACCTCATTCAAGCGTGCAGTGTAAATCTGGAGTGAGGTGAAAGCTGGACGTGGGGAAGGTACATACATCCCTTGGTGAGGGGCTACAGTGTAGGAAGAATGGATACTGTGTAGTGTTGGCGTGCTCGGGCGTCTTTGAACTGTGCGAAGCTTGGTCGGCGTCGACTGGCCTTGATGGGACGGCAGGAACGAGGTCAAAGTAAGGTCCCTGGATTGATTAGAGTTGGTGGTATAAGCTTTCCGACTCAATTGGAAGCGTCTTGAAAAGGTAAGTGATGTCGAGGTGTCAAGTGATCAACTGTCACACGCGGGATACGAACACGTCGTGTAGATGAAGCACAGGCGCAAGTATAATTGATTCATAGAATGACATTGCTATGCTAATTGCAGCCTTTAGCAGTCTGTTACATCAATACATCTTGCCCCTGAAAAATTGCTGTGAGTAGTCCTGTGATTCTGTCTCATCCGACTGCAATACCTCGCCGTTGCTCCAGCCGTCGTAGCTAGGGTTGTAATTTTGGTCCAGCGTCAAGTTTGAGCTTATAACTTGAACGATGAAAACGAGTTCAATCAGTTTAAAAAGCGGACATTTACGTACTTTGACGCAGTCATGGACGCCTCTCAAGATGCTTCTCTACTATTTATCCCTACCTGAGTTGATGAGTTACACACAATCGCAACGTGCAACTTGGTCGCAAGTTCATCCCTATGACGTTCTTCCCCAGCAAGGCTAGCCCCTTCCATATGCGGCTCCTGCTGCTGAGGTGGATTGCCAGGCACTGTGAGCCACCCGCGCTAAGGAGTTACAGTTCCCTGCAAAAAGCCGAGACCTGCAAGTACTCCGCACCAAAAAGAAGCAGGCGGATACAATGCAGGTCGTCCTAAGAGCAGCCGACCCACTAGTACCAGCTTTTCTGTAAGCTCCCCCGAGCTGGGCTGGCTGCCTAGGTGCGCTCAACTTCCAAGGCGCGCCTTCCAATAACCTTCTTCCCGCTACCACGCCGTCCTCGTCGCCGCTTCTCCTCTTTGTCATCATCTCCCTCTTCGCGACTACCTATCCACATCGCATCGCCAGCAAATACTTGGAAAGTTCTATTGGGCGAGTTTAAAGCATTCTTCAGAGACATCACTTTTCAACTGCATAGCCTTGCTATTTGTCCTCGGCGTGCTTCAACTACGTTGCGCCCGCAGCGCCGTCTCTTCCGTTCACGTCACGACTCGTCTGGCCTCCACGGTGCCGACTGCCTCCCCGAAATCGAAATTTCGACGCCTTCGCAACGAGACTCCCGTGGCTCCATCAAATAACGATCGGCTGGTAGTGTGCTAGCAGCAAGTTACGCCCTCGAGATGAGCGCGCCACCGCCCGGCATGCCGAACGGCCAAAACCCCAATGGCCCGCCTCGCCCTCCTCCGATCAAGCGACGACCTCGCGGAGACCCTCTAGTCGCCCGAAAACGCCCTGGCCAACCCCGACCCGCGGCTTCGCGTCCTGCGCCGAACACCCTGCAGAATGCAGCAGGCGCTCGACCTTCTCCGGGCGCGTCAGGCCATCTCGGTCATCAGCGTCCCGAGACCGAAGATGAAATCAAAAATAGAAGAGCGGCAAACGGTGGCTGGCTCGATCCTCCTCCGGCCAACGTGAGAGAGTACAAGATCGTAACCACAAAGAAGGCATTGAAGGACGGCATTCGACATCACATAATGAAGCTCTCATCTTCCAAGGCGGACCTCGAGCAGAAAGGAATCGACCCCACGAACCAAGATGAGTTCACCAGACCTGTGACGCTCCAGCGACGCGATCCTCGTCAACCGCCGCCTGGCCGCGAGGTCAAGCAGGAGGCACCCGAGCCACCGCCGGTCGACGAGAAGGAGGCCGAGAGATTGGCACAGCTGAAGGCTGAGCGCGAGGCTGTTCGCGCCGTTGAATTGGCAAAGAGTGCGCCGAGTCTCAAGGACCCCAGTCTCGACAAGAAACCCGCGCCAAAGAAAAAGAAGGAGGAGGATGTGCAATTCCACCGACAACCCAGAACCGAGAAGGAGAAGAAGCAACAGGAATTGCGATATGAGGAGGCACTCCCTTGGCATCTTGAAGACGCTGATGGCAAGAATGTCTGGGTTGGATCCTATGTCGCTCCATTGTCTGAGACCACCGTCGCCTTTGTTGCTACCAGAGACGGGAAGTTTGCGGCTGTTCCCCTGGAAAAGTGGTATAAATTCACGGCGAAGCCGCATTTCAACACGATGAGACTGGAAGAAGCCGAGGCCTTGATGAGCAAGAAAACGGATGTCGGCCGCTGGTACATGCGCGATAAGCAAAAGAAGAGTGAGCAAGAGGAGTGGGAGGCAACTAGACATGCACTTTACGGCCCGGCAAGAATCAAGACGGAGAGCAGCACTTTCCGTGCCGCTTCTCGCGAGGAGAAGATGGATCACGATCAGATCGACATGGAAGGAGATGAGTTCCAGGACGACGACGAAGCCCCGGGATTGGAAGTCGACAATGACGAGGACTTCAAGGAGGCGACTGAACGTATTCGCCGTGACCAGATGGGTGCCAATCTCTTTGGCGATGCTGATGAAAACAGAGTTCAGAAGGAGCTCGACGAAGAAAGAAAGGCTGAGGAGGAGCGTCGCAAAGAGGGCAAGCGGACTACCAAGGCGCTCATCAAAAGAGAGAAGGAAACCATCTATCAATCCGACTCAAGTGGCTATGATCCTTTCGAGTCTTCCTCGGTACGTTCAACCCGACACGCATTTTCAGCTTTTTGCTAACTGTGGACCCAGAGCGATGAAGACTCCGACGAGGAGAAGAAAGATGATGAGAATAAGGACAAGGACAAGGACAAGGAAGACGAGCAGAAGGGAGACTCAAAGGACAAGAACGCCTCGGGTGTGTCTTCCAAGGGCAACACGACCCCGTCTGGCCGACCGAAACATACAGACGCTCTGAAAAAGGGCAAATCCTTGAAGCGTCCCGGCTCCCCCAACCTGTCGGAATCTAGTGGAAACGAGTCCTCTCGCAAGAAGATCAAGAAGCAGACTGCTTCTGTTCACCAAAGCCGTTCGTCGACTCCCTTGTCCCAAGGCCCGGCGGGCAAGAGCAATCTGGGCAAGGGTGTGATGAGTGACGGCGAAGCAACGGCAGGAGAGATGTCTGATGGCCAGCTGCGGCAGAAGAAGAAGATCAAGCTCGTTGGAAGTGGCGCAAGGGGAACCCCTGTGGGATCGAGGGCCGGTAGTCCCGCTCCCGCTGCACCTGGTAAGTCTTCTTTCAGACATCCAATCATTCAACTCTCAAGACATGCTGACTCGTTGCGGCAGGCTCCAAGCCTGGTTCACCTATTCCAGAAGGCTCTCCACGCGCTGGATCTCCCGGCCCTGTCGAGCCCTGGGAGATTATCAATGCTCTGCCGGAGCTTCCAAATGGTATTACCATTGGAAATCTTATGAGAAAGTTCGCTGGTCGCATTGGAGACGGTCCGGGGCAGATGGACCGCAAGGACTGGATCAAGCTCGTCAGAGAGAATTGCCTGTACGGGCCTGATAAGGTACTACGTCGCAAGTCATAGGTAGTACGCCGTGTCCGAGCCGCCGGCACGCAGGAACAGGTTACCTTTTCCTGAATCCATCGGCCAGATAGACTTAGAGCTTAGAGCTACCGTATCATGATACATTGGCGAGGAACAGGCTTGCTTCTTTCTGTCTGCCTATTTCGTCTATTAGCTCTCATGTTTGTCCCCTACGAAATCTACAGCTTTTGCCACTGATCTTAGCTTCGAGTGATTGCGAGGCTACACACGGCCACTGTGACTATGACAGTCTAAACTTGCGTTTTCAGCCAAGGAGGTAGGGATGCTGATTTTGGTTGCGAGTCACAAACCGGGGGTGTATGTCGGAATTTCAAGACCAAATGTGAAGGAGGCTGGCCATGCCATGACCATTAAACGAGTTCCATCAAACTCCTCGCCAACCACGGCGTTCTAACACCGTAACATGTGCGATTTTTACTCGTCCATTTGCCACTCATAAGTGAGCCCCTTGTTCCGCTCTTTCCGGTTCAATGCCCTGAACCTCTCTCCCTCGAACCCGTTACTCCTGTCCACGCCATCCCACCTGTAACCCGGTCGAATGCCATACCGATTTGGCGGTGCAGCGCCTGTGTATATCGGCCTCTTCTTGCCCTTCTTCCCCTTGGCCCCCGGCCCCGTCTTCTCGACCATGAACTGCGCCATGGGATCGTTCCACCTCTCCTTCTCCTTAAGCTCTCTGTTCATCTCCTCGTCGTCCGCCGTCCGGGCAAAGTTCATGAGCTTCGCGTCCTCGAGCGCCTCCCTCCGTTTCCGGGCCTCCTCGAGTTGCACCTCGCCCTTAGGCGCCAACTTCGCCAGCCTCTCCTTCTCCTCCGCCTCGGCCGCTAGCTTGCGCGCCTCGGCGCGCTTCATGGACACGTCCACCCTGCGGCCCGTGGCGTCGCGGTATACCGTCTCCTGCTCCTTGCCCGACTTTCTCAGCTTTGCGAACTCGGCCTCCTCCGCCTGCTGCCGCCTCTTCAGCTGCGCCGACACCGACGCCGCGCTCTGCAGGCCCGCGTGCGTGCCGTCGCTCATCTTGACCACCCCCGCGTCGTTGCCGCCGCCTTCTACCACGGGCATCTCGTCGTCGGCCTGCGCGGCGGCGGCGTTCTCTGCGGCTGCCGAGGCAAGGATCGCGTCTGCGGCGGCGGCGCTGTCGTCGTCATCTGTTTGTTTCGAGGGCCCGCTGCCGGCGACGGATTTCCAGTTCGATTTCTTTGTGCGGCGGAACTCGGCTGACTTGGCCCCGGACACGAGCATCGGGCCGCTCTCATCGTCATCGTTGTCTTGTGTGGACTTGCCCCAGTTGTCGTCGTCGTCGGCGATGATGAGGCCTTGGTTCTCGGCGGCGGCCTTGCGCTTGCGCTTCTTGGAGGGCTTAGGATCTGCTACCAGGTAGCGCGTGGCTAGATATGAGGAGAGGTCGGACGGCATGTTTGGAGGTTGTGGCTTCTAGAAAAGGCAAGATGCGGATGGGGGTGGGTATCGTTTTGGAAGCTGGGTGGAAGTGATCTAGAAGAAAGTCGCGAGCTTGGATGCTTCGCTGCTAATGCAGCTGCAACCTGCACTGTACAACCGGTTCGCGACGCACGGGCGTCATAACCAAGAAAAGGCAGGGGCCGCGGAAGGGACAAGGGTCCCCCACTCTCCTCCGCGGGTAGACGTGCATGTGACGGGGCGCTAGTCACTTATCGGAGGATCAAATGTCTCCCGCCCCGAGCCTGAACGACTGCTTTCTGGAGGTAATTTGGATTGCTGGCAGCTTGCTGTACCTTTCGCGGCTTCGTGATGGAACAGTCTTTGTATGTCTATTAGATCATATTGTGGAAGCGACCTGGATGTGGTGCTGACTGACTTTCAAGTTTACGGACTGATCCAACCACTCATTTTCTTCTACGATCCACCCTCGAGAGAGAGCCTCCCCCCCTTATGATTACGTCTCCCGAAGCCACTCGAACGGATTACGAGGTCTAATCTAGAGCCGCAACCACTGTCTCTTCCCAACCCCCACGATATCGACGCGAACCGCAAATTCGCTGAACTTGCGAGAAGTCCGAGCCGGAAAAGGGTATCAGTCGTTCCTGCGGCTGATATACCTCGGACCACCACCACTTCCCCCATGCAGTCCCCGGACAACGATGCGTCACCAACCGATGCGATCCAGGCGCTGCCGATGGCCGCCTCCACCGTGAGGCTGCCCAAGAGGCAGTCCGTGCCGGAGGGCCACCCGCTGTCCCAGTCCGAAGTCAGCCTGCCGCACCGCCGATCGCACCCCTCAGCCGCGCCCCTCTTCGCCTCGACCCTGACCCCGCCGGGCTCACGGTCCGGATCACCCATGGGACGCGGCTCGCCAGCCCGCAGCACCATGTCCGGCTCCGTCTTCGGCGGCCCGGCGGGGAGATCCCTGATCGACATCTCGTCCGACAGCCCCGGCGACCCGCGCAACCTGCTCGTGAAGGCATACGTCCCCCACGTTGCGATTTACACCTCCAAGGACACCGACGACCTGGCGAAGGAGAAGGGGTTCAAGAACGGCTTGTGGGAGCTGCTGAGGCCGTTTGGCGAGCAGGTGCAGGGCAAGGTCACTATCAGAGACAGCAACGGCGCGAGCAGGACATGGGAGGACTATTCCATTCGGTTCGTCAAGTTTGGTGAGAACATCGACTCGCCGGAGAGCGCGAGAGGCGGCGCGCAGGCCAACGGGCAGCCGGGGTCTTCGCTTAAGTCGAGGAACACCCTCGAAGATGTCGAGGCCGTCGTCGATCGCCATTTGTCTTACGCCGAGGATTCCTTCTTGCATACTCCGCACCACGGCGCCTTCACGAGGCAAGGGTTGGACGTGGAGGCTACCTCGCCATACTACTCGCTATACCTGAGGAGGCTCCTCTCAGGCATCCAGGTATCACCTCATGAGACCTTTGCGCATCCGGTCGCGTGTGTCATTGCTATCAGCTCGAGAAGCCCCTCGCCAATCGAGGACCTGCGGAAACTGTACAACGACACTAGCTCCGGCGAAAACAAGCTGCCGGTCTGGGTGGATGGGGATTATCTGAGATATTACGTTCTGGTCCACGACGAAGAGCGCGACGACATAACACGGTCACTGGCTCTGTTTGACCAGATGAAGCGCCACCTGGGCCTGCACTGCCACTTGCTACGGCTACGAAGCACACAAAGCGCCGAGACCGACGACGACAGCATACCGCTTCCTCGGAGCGACTGGATGTCTGCGGCCGAAGAGCTTGTTGATATCCGACACAGCGAGGACCAGGAAGACTTTGAGGACCCGACGAGGTACATTTTTGAGTCTGACGTGACAGCGATCCGCACGTTTGTGAGGGAAATGGTGACACAGTCTATTGTGCCTACCATGGAGCGGCATGTGTCTCTATGGAACGACCAGGTCGCATCTCGAAGGAGAGGTATCACCGGCAGGTTCATGAGCATATCAAGAAAATGGGGTGGCTTCGGCAGCAGCTCGAGGTCATCAGTGGTCGGCAGTGGATCATCCAGCAGCTATGACCCTGCGGGATTCTATCGGCCAGACGCTTCGGAAGCCATCATGCGAAAGCTTGCCGACTTCGCTTTCATGCTGAGAGATTACAAGCTTGCGCACTCAACATACGACCTGTTGAGATCCGATTTCAGCGACGCCAAGGCGTGGCGGTATCACGCCGCAACCAACGAGATGGCCGCCGTCAGTCTCCTGATCATGCCGCAGAACCTTTCCTCAAAGTCTCGCGCCGAAACGATTGACCAAATGCTCGAGGCCGCCTTCTACTCCTACCAAACACGATGCAGCGCCCCATTCGGAGCCTTGCGCTCGCTCACCTTGGGCATCGAGCTCCTCCGTCTGAGGGGTGGAAGCAGCGTTGATGATGCGGTCAGATGGGGCATCCGACTCCTCGACTCGAAGGTCCAAGGCAAGATCGGCGACGCTCTCATGAAGGAGCGTCTTGCCGTGTGCTACTCGGCCAAACCCGGCGTCGGGTCCGGTTCCTGGGGCCACCGCAAGCGCAAGTCGGCAATGTGGTGTATCCTGGCCGGCGAGTCCTGGCTCCTTCAGCAAAAGTACATCCAGTCGCAGCGCTGTCTCAACGAGGCAGGGCGGATATGGTCCGACCTCCCGCATGAGAATGGCATCTCCAAGTTTGACGTCGCCAACGACTTCGTGGCAGGTCTGCAGCACCAGCTTGACGAAAAGCTTGAGGCCGAGGATGTCGGCGACGAATCGGCGTCTCAGGAAGCCGAGGACGTCGTCGTGGACGAAGAGAGCGAGGCTCTGGATCTGCGGTCGCGGAGGGCGAGCATGATGGGCCGCGCGGGGCCGCAGGCTGCTAATCTCGAGACGGCGCCGTTACATAAAGTGAACTCGGCCGAGGACGAGGGGGCTGACGACTCTGTACAAAATGATTTCGGATAAAGACATGATCTGGTATGAGGATGGCGCTGGGTGATTGGGGTTGTAGATGCGTTCTTATGAAGCGGGCTAATAGCATTTACACCGTTTTAACGAACAAGCTTGTCTCTCTTCACTCCGTGACTTGTTACATATGTGTTCCAGCTTGTCGTTCCGCGTATAATGAGTGGCTACCGAGGACTTCTCATTCAAGCTTAGATATCTCGCATTCACGAGGTGACGCTCGAGGCACGTCGCAGTCCATCAACCCTGTACGTACCCGCAGCTGCCAGGGTCCCCAGGATTTTCCCAGTGATCTCACAGGCAACCGATAGGGGGAAGCACCGCTAAAAGTACGCCGATAAGGCGCCACCCCACCACGGGCCAACATGTAAGCTCCCCCGTCCTTCCGTCTTTCATGAAAGATCACAAGAACTTCAGACCGTCCAACTTTGCTTCAAAAGAAGATCCTTTCTCACCAGGCTCTCGTCAGAATCTGAGAGAATCACCCCGCCGCCTGCTACAACCCGCCGCGAGGATCCTACGGGGAAAAAACAACCTACAGTCCTGCAGCCGACCTCGACGTCACCCGGTCACCCGGTCACGATGGGCGACTTAGCAGACTTCCTCACGGAACACGACCAGAACTTCCGCAAGTTCGTCCAACTTACTTCCCCACCTCTATGATAGCCTGAGATTTCTAACCAGACTGGCAGAGCACGTCTCCCCGCCCTCTACTCCGACTTCCGCCCCCAGCGAACCCTGAACCCCGATGGCTTCCAAGCAAATATGAGCGCCTGGCGGCAGGCCCTCGCCCGCGCGGCCTGGGAAGGGAGGATACCCTCGCAGCTCTCCGCGCCGAACCTGCTCGTAGTAGACGTCGACGATAACCTCCTCCGCGCCCTCGAGAGCAAACAGTTCGGCCGGCCCCTCGCCCTGGGTACGGTCGTCCGCGAAGCCGTCGCTGACAAGGACCTCTACCCTATCAAAGAGTTCCTCGGCGCAAAGGACAGCATATACGCCAAGACGTGGTCGCAGGTGCCGTGGAGTGTCGTGTCATGGGCGGCGGGGCAGCTCGGATTCGGCGGCGGGTCGACGTCGGGCGAGGACAAGCTGCCTAAGGGGCAGTTCGTCGTGCTCAAGAACGTCGAGACCACGGCCAAGAAGCTCGCGGAGAAGGTCAGCCCCGCGGACACGAGGTTCGACCGCACGTACACAAAGACGCATTTCCAGAAGACGTTTGCGGATGCGCTGGTCGAGCAGAGAAGGCTATCCGAGAAGGACGTCGACATCCTCCTCGTCTTCCTGTCGCGCGACAAGGGGCTGGTGGTGTACGATGGCAAGGTGGTCAAGATCAAGGGGTCAGGGGCGGACGAGGACGAGGCTTCGATAACGGAGGAGGACGCCGCCGTGTCATCCTTGAAGGAGCTCATTGAGGACCTGCAGAAGCAGACGACGCTGCTCTCCACGCGCATCGACGAGCTCACCGTCACTGCGAAAGAGGCCGTCGCGAAAAAGAACAAGGTGGCGGCGATGGCGGCGCTCAAGTCGAAGAAGGTGGCCGAGAACTCGCTGCAGACGCGCTTCGCAACGCTGGGGCAGCTCGAGGACGTGGCGGCGAGGATCCAGACGGCGCGCGACCAGGTGCAGCTCGTCAAGGTGATGGAGGCGAGCGCGGGGGCACTCAAGGGACTCAACGAGAAGGTCGGCGGGGCGGACCGAGTCGGAGACGTGGTCGCCTCGTTGCGGGAGCAGATGGGCGAGGTGGACGAGGTGGGCGATATCATTGCGGATGCGAACGCGGCGCCGGCGGACGAGGTGGAGGTCGACGACGAGTTGGCGGAGATGGAGCGCGAGGAGAGGGAGAAGGAGGAGGCGAAGGAGAGGGCAAAGAAAGAAGCCGAGGAGGCCAAGGTGAAGGCGAGGAGAGAGGCGGAGGAGGCCAAGGAGGCGGAGGAAATGGAGAAGAGACTCGAGGCAGAGATGCAAGGGCTGAAGGCGCCGGCGACGGAACCTTCGGAGGAGAAGACGCCTTCGAGGGAGACGGCAGAGGGCCTGGAGAAGTTGGAGTTGGAGGAACGGCCGCAGCCACAGGCGGCATAGAGACCATGACTTATGTATCATGCACGGTGTTTTACGATAGATGGTGGCGTTTGGGAATTCTGTACATTTATGTTGGAGGGTATCATAATGAAGCGACATCGCATATGCTATTATTTACAACAGAACGTTCACCGTGCTTCTTGGCTATTTGTTGCGCCAATGTCCACCGCGGGTATCTGCTCTGAGAAGCCGTCCTGCAAGTAATATGCCGACGAGGGTGGTTTTGTAATCGCAGCCTCGTGAGCGGGAGTGGCCACATGGTCCACAGATGGCTCCGTCAGGTCAACCATCGTGACCTCCGCTCCTGCGGTCTCAACCATCTCCAAACTCTTCACCCTTTCTGTGTTCTCCACGACACCTGGTGGAGCAGCATCCGACTCTTTCTGTGCCGTAGCATCTTCAGCAGTCGCTTCCTCCGTCTTCTGCTTCGCCTGCGCCCTGCTCTTCCTTGCATTCGCAATCAAGTCCTTGAACGAGTCGTCGTGCTTCACGGCCCACGCCGCGCCATCGAACTCCTTATCCTTGACTGCGGCTCCCGGACGGGCCGCGAACATGGGCGCCTTCGCGCCCTGCGTGCGCTCCCACACATCAAGATCATGCAGCAGCTCCGCGCGGCGTTTCGGGCGCGCCGAATCGCAGTTTGCGTTCCACAGCGTCACCCACTCCTTGTGGCGCTTCTCGAGCTGCTGCCGCGTGCCGTTCGTGGAAAGGCCGAGGTCGGACATTCTCTTGCGGAGGGCAACGTCCTTAAGCATGGAGTAGGCTATGGCGGGGAGGCGCTCGGGAGCCGGAGTCTGGCGTTGGGGAGCGGCGCCGCGGGCGGGCGTGTTCGGGGTCGGGGTACGGCTCGCGCTGGGACGGGAGGGCTGCGGCTGGGGGCCGGGACATTTGTCGAGGTGGCTAAAGACTTGGAATTGCTTCATGCGGGTTTGGCAGATTGGGCAGGGGACGAGGCCATCTTCTGGTGCTGGAAAGTTGTCAGTGAGGGGCGTAGGCTAGCAAAGATGGGGGTTGCTTACTGAATGTTGCGTCGTCTGCTTCGTCGTCCTCTTCCTCTTCTCTGGGCTCTGGACTGTGTTCCTCCTCCAGTTCTACCACCGTGGATGACTGGCCCGCCCTTGTCCTGCTGAGTCGCGCTGAGCTCCTAAGTCTCTTCGCCTCGGGCTGGTGTTCCGGCGCGGAGTCTTCCTCCACAAGCTTCCTCTTCGGCGACGAGCCTCTGGCGGAGGCCTGGCCGGCGGTCCTGGCGAACTCCAGCGTCGTTTTCCTCGCCTTCGTAAACGACTCGACAATCTCCTCCATGGCCCAATTACTCCTTAACTTCAGCTCCTGGTCAGAGGCGCGGCAGAGCGGGCATTTGCCTTCGTTGGAGAGGGCGCGGCGGATGCATAGCGAGCAGAAGGTATGGCAGCAGGACGTGAGCATGGGCGTCTTGAAGAAGTCCTTGCATACTTGGCATCGCAGCGCGGCTTCTACGGCCGAGAGCCCTGACAAAGGCGTCGAGAGCCAGTCTGTGGAGTCGGGGACGTCGTCGAAGTTGTCAGCCATGCTGGGCGAGCGATGTCGTTGATCGAGAGGATTCTGGACAGGACTTCGTAGTAGAAGAGTATGCAACACTTCTGGCCTGAGGAAGGCACCGGTAAGGCAGGCTATGAACGGTTTTAAGACGATCGCGGCCTATGCGAAGAAAGTGTGCCGGAAGTTTTCAGAAAGAACGTCAAAGTCGCGTCGAGGAGAGTGGTGGCGCGCTGGGCCTAGGCCAGGGACCGGGCTATTACAGGGGCAGGTGTTTAAGTGGATCACGTCACCAATTGCGCCTGCCTGAGTGGTTCTAAGAAGGTACGTACCCAGAAATCAATTTACGCGTCTTGATCGCGTCCTGTCGACCCTTATCATCCCTCCTACATGAGAGCATCGTGAAAACGAGAGGGCGAGGTTTGACTCCAAGGGCATTTTCACTCCTCCGCACTGCATCTTGCTGTTCAATAACACCGGCATCCTCACCACAAAATTCCGAAAATGGACGAGTACAAGAAGTACCTGGCAGACCAGGTCCTCAGCGAGGAGAAAATTGTAAGACGCCGCTTCATCTCATTTGCTAAAGCTCGGTACTGACAATGGTCTAGGTCACATACAGAAGTCTTAGCAGGGCACTCAAGACTCATGTGAATACTGCAAAGGCGTGAGTTCTTCCACAACTACTGCGCACTATAGCTGCTCATTTTCTCCAGTATGCTGTATGAGTTTCACCGATCCCAGAATGCCATGCGCCCCGGCACCATCCATGCGACCTACCTGATTTATGGCATTCGCAAAGTGGAGAACGTCCAAGAAGATGGCGATGTCGAGATGACCAGCTCTCCTCCCGATGTCGAGCCTTTGTCCGAAGATGTCGTCACTTACTCCTTGTCCCTGGTTCCCGGCGATCGTCTGAAGGGTAAGAATGATTGTTGATAGCCTAGTCGGGCAACGTGCTAAAGCAAATTCACAGAGGTCCTGGCTTCGTACGAAGATGTTTCTTCGTTCCATGTCTACAGTCTGGCTCGTCATCCCATCAGAGTAGGTGCAGTAGCCCCCTCGCATACCCAGGCACTAACAAGACCAAGGAACCCCAGATGCTAGCAGACGTTGCCCAGCAGGTTCGCGAGCAATCCGGTGATGACAGCATATCCATGCTGGAGACGTACGGCTCTATCACAAATCCCAATGTACGAAAGCGCGATCGCAAGGGCAAGCCAGTTCCTACGCCCGCACCTGTTGCTTCGGCGGCCAAGCCCGTCAAGAAGGAACCGTCTCCACCCACGGCCAAGCCCGCTGCCGACAAGAAGGCAGAGGAGCCGCTCAAGAAAGAGGCGAAGCCTCCTGCCAAGGAGTCTCCATTCTCAATGGCTGCCGGCAAGAAGGGTGCAGCACCTCCCCCACTGAAGAAGAGCGGCTCTTCAGGTATCATGGGATCGTTTGCGAAGGCCGCAGCAAAGGCTGCGAGCAAACCCAAGGAAGCACCGAAGAAGGCACCACCATTCAACGACTCTCCTGCTCTATCCGACGACGGCGAGGACGATGACGAGGATATTCCGGCTGCCAAACCCTCCTCTGATGGAAGGAAGTCCAGAAAGGAGCGCGAGGCCGACTTGAAGCGCATGATGGAGGAGGAAAGTGAAGAAGAAGAAGAGCCTGAGGAGAAGGAGGAGGAGCCCGAAGACGAGCCGATGGAGGAACCTGAGCCTGAACCTGAAGCGAAGAAGGAGCCAGAGCAGTCCGAGGTCGTTGCTAGCAGCGGCGACGGCAGACGGCGCGGCAAGAGGAAGGTGATGAAAAAGAAGCAGATCATGGACGATGAAGGATATCTGGGTAGGTTCTGTCTTGAAATATTGGCATCATTGATACTGACGTTAGGACACCAGTTACTATGGAAGAGGCCGTCTGGGAGGAGTTCTCAGAAGACGAAGCACCGAAATCAACTCCCGCTCCAGCTGCTAGGCCCAAACCTTCGACAGCCCCAAGCTCCGGCAGCCAGGCTTCGAAAACCAAGAAGGCTGCGCCAAAGGGGCAGGGCAACATCATGTCGTTCTTCTCTAAGAAGTGATTGGAGTTCCGGTGTAAATGGCTAGAATGGGGGGGCTTGCATGTCACTCGGAGATGAACATCAAACCACAAAGTAATATTGCCTTATTGAAGGAATACTGAAGACGATGTCAGAGTTAGCTGATGATATGATATCAAAAATTGAGCAAGTTGCATGTCTCAATTGGACCTTTGAAAATCACAGCGCGGGAAAACTGGCTGATGAGTTGGTCCCAGAAGAGAAACAAACAAATGTTTTATCAGCACCGGCCGCAACATCAAACACGGCAGATCGGACGTGAAGGCGGCACGGCGGCCCCGCGCGCACCCCGCAGTGGATCCACGTCGTTAATGCCGGACGCTAAGGGGGCGTTTGGCCCCCTGTCAGAGCTCCTGCAAGGGACCACAGTGACGAGATTCCCCCCCGGGCCCCAGCCAAGCGCAGGCGCAGCGGACACCTGGCTGTCGTGGTGTGGTGTGGGAGCTCCCGTCCCAATTTCTTGCATCCGTCCGCTCGGCATCAAACTCCAAAACAACTCGTTGCGGTGAACCACTCTCCCCTTCTAGAGGTTGCTGACGATACCCATGCGGACATAAGACATACCGCGGATTTCTTCTGCTTGCCTTTTCGGCCTCGAAGTCATGTCCCTCCGTACCTTTGTCGACGTGCTGCTGCCGCTTGCCGGTCTTCTTGTCGGCCATGTCTCCGCGGCGCAAGAGCCTCTTACTGGCGAGGACCGCGGCGCGTGCCCCAATTACGAGCAGTACTCTACTCATCCCCAGTATGTTGCAGACCTCTCTTTGCTGTTGACCTTGCTTGGGAATTGATGCTGACTTGCTGGTTACAGTAAGCCCCTGAGCGAAGGCCCTCTCGGTCTCCCCTACCAAAGACCCGATCCACGATGCCGTACATTCCACTCTGAAGCGATTGAGAAGGTCATCCAGGATGTGACATCCCGAATGAAGGACCCCGACCTGGCTAGGCTTTTTGAGAATGCTTTCCCCTCAACCACAGACACAACGGTAAAGTTCCACACCGACGGGACGGACACTAGATTTGTCGACCTGAACGGCCGAAGCTTGCGCGACGAGGGCAAGTGGGAGGGCCCGCAATCCTTCGTGATCACGGGAGACATCATTGCAGAGTGGCTGCGCGACAGCACGAACCAGCTGTCCCCCTACCAGGCCCTGGCCAAGAAAGACCCCGCCATCTTCAAGCTCATCCTCGGCGCCATCAACACTCAGTCCGAGTACGTTATCGAGTCACCGTACTGCAATGCCTTCCAGCCGCCCCCAATTGCGAACCTGCAGCCGAGTCATAACGGACAGGACGACACCGTGCATCCAGTCTACGAGCCCTCGTTCGTGTTTGAATGCAAGTACGAATTGGACTCGTTGGCGCATTTCCTAGCTCTGGGAAATGACTTTTACGAGCACACCGACTCCAAAGACTTTTTGACGCCGAGATGGTACCTTGCTCTTGAGACGGTGCTCGACGTGCTGGAGCAGCAATCACACCCCACGTTCGACTCGGCGACGGGTCAGTACCAGAGGAACGAGTACACTTTCCAGCGCAAGACGGACCTTGGAACCGAAACCTTGAACCTCAAGGGCGTAGGCAACCCGCTCAACAACGGAACAGGTCTCGTGAGATCAGCTTTCAGGCCCAGCGATGATGCGACCATCCTTGGTTTCTTCATCCCGGCCAACGCCATGATGGCTGTCGAGTTGAAGCGCACGGCGGAGGTTCTGAAGGCCGCTGGGAAGGACGTACTTGCGCAGGAGGTGGCCAAGTGGAGCCAGACCATCACTGATGGCGTTTGGGAGCACGGCGTGGTGAAGCACAAGAAGTACGGTGACGTGTTCGCGTACGAAGTTGACGGATACGGCTCGTCTATCCTCATGGATGATGCCAACTATCCCTCGCTTCTCGCATTGCCTCTCATGGGATTCTTGCCTCCAGAGGACAGGACTTACCAGAACACACGAAAGATGCTTCTGGAGAAGACTGGCAACCCGTACTATCTTGAGGGCCGGGCTTTCCATGGAATTGGAGGTGAGTGATTGTCATTTTTACCTGAGAATGATATACTAACTCTGCCAGGACCCCACATTGGTCTATCCAATGCCTGGCCGATGAGTCTGCTGATCCAGGCCCAAACATCCGAGAACGATGAGGAGATCACAGAGTGCCTCGACCTCGTGCTGCGTTCTGCCCGTCTGGGTTTGGTGCACGAGAGTGTCGAGGTCAACCACATCACTTCATACACCAGAAGCTGGTTTGCATGTAAGAACTTGAGATCGAAACCAACTTGGTAGTGACGATACTGACTTATTCAGGGGCCAACGGTGTTTTCGCCGAGACAATCTTGGATATCGCCAAACGCAAGCCGCATCTGATCTTCACCGAGGCTAAACCCTACCAAGTGTAGGCGAGACGGACAATCCTGTAAACCACACGTAAATAGAGGTTCGCTGTAAGATGATTGGCGGAGGAGCATTGGGCATGGCGACTGGATTCGCTTCACCTGCATTTTTATACCCAGAGGGCCTCTCATGACCTAAATCGAATTTTGCATTAAGCTGGCTCGCTGCTCGTGACGTACCTACTCAGACCTTCATTGGGTCGCCATCGTAAATCAGAATATTACTTTTACCTCCTCTTTGGTCAGGTCTCCTATTTAACATTGTCAACATCCAAGGCACTGGATGACTTCCACTCAACCCCATCCTTCATAGCCTTCAACACTCTACCAAGCCGTACAACACCCTCCACAACATCCTCCTCAGGCTCCCACGAGAAACAAAGCCTAATCTCCCTCCCAAACCTCGCCGCCTCCTCGTCCCCGTGCACCTCAAACTGCGCCCCGTGCCCGATAACCAACTCCTCCGTCTCCTTAGCCCTCACCGCCGCCTCCCGGCTCGACATCCCCTCCGGCAACGTGAACCACACAAAGTACCCGCCATACACCCCAGCCCCCTCCAACGAGCTCTCCCGCACCGCCACCGTCCCGCCCAGCGGCTTCTGCACGTGCTCCGCGATAGCCTCCATCATCGCGCGGTGCCGCCTTGCCAGCGCCGGCCGCGTCTTCTCGTCGAGGTGCCGCTGCACCTGCCCACTGGCCAGCAGCTCCGCGACGAGCATCGCCGCGAGCTGGCTCGGCGCGCCGCCGCTACAGGTCGACCCCGTCTGCGACAGGCCGTACGCGAACGCGGGGCTGCCCTCGGCCCAGCCGGTGCGCACGCCCGGGCCGACGATCTTGGAGAAGGAGCCGTTGGAGACGGCGTTGCCGAATGCGGAGGGCGGCACGCCGAGGGCGCGGTCGATGTCGACGAGGCGCGGGAGGCGCATCGACGGCGGGTAGGATGCGTCGCCGTCCGTGGGGGCGTGTGTCGTGGGCCATTGGAGGAAGTCGTAGACGTCGTCGGCGATGAGGAGGGCGTCGTGTTGGCGGGCGAGGCGGACGAGGTCGTACCGCCGGCGCAGGGACATTGTCTTGCCTGTCGGGTTGGAGCAGGTTGGGACGAGGTAGATTACGTGGCGGTAGAGCTTTCGCTTTTTGGCTTGTTTGAAGTGCTGGAGATGTGTGTGTTAGCTTGAGCTCACTTTACTTCTCATGTATAATGAATGACATGTGAATGGGGAACAACGAATACTCACATCATCGTTTCCCTTCCCAGCGGCTTCGAGCCCCTTTCTCAGGTACTCCAGATCAATGCCCTCATTACCCTCCGGCACGGCCTTCAGCCGCCCGTCGAAGCCCGCATCCGCGAAGATGGGACACGCAAGGAAGTAGCACGGCGCGACCATCCACACGTTCTGCGTGTACAGCGGGTCCGTGAAGGACTGCAATATGCACGCGAGGTTCTGGCTTGCGCCGCCCGTGATGCAGATGCGGCTGACGTCGGGAGGGTGGTGCGGGAGGGCAGCAGTGTCGTTACTCGCCTCCGCCGCGGAAAGGAGGTCCTGGGTCTCCTCGGGCGTTTCACCCGCGATCGGATAGAACGCCGAAAGCCATTCAGCGAGGGCGTCGCGGAGCGGTTGGTAGCCCGGGTCCGGTCCGTACTGGAGACCGGGGACGTAGACGGCCGGGTCGGCGAGGGTCTTGACGGCGGCGGCGGAGAGGGCTGCTGCGGGCAGGAGGGAGGGCGAGGGCCAGCCCCGAAGGAGGTTTATGGGTTTCTTTTTGAGAGGGGCGTTCATTGTGGTTTCTCGTCCTTGAAATCGAGACGTTGATGAATACTGGTGAGTGAGAGGGTGACTATGTGATGAGACGCGGATAAGATCGGGATAGGCCGCGGGGCGGGTACTGATGTGGGTTTCGGCGCGGGACACTGAGGGGCGGGCGATGTGGGTGAGGGGCCGGTGGTGAGGTATCTGGACAAGATGTTTCGGGACTTTGAACAGGCTGCGCTTCATTACCTCTTTTGCCCGAGGTCTCTGTGAGTAGTGCGGGAGAGAATTGACTTGGTGCTTGGAGGAGAAGGCGATTATTTATGTCATAGTAGTTTGGTGTCAAAGTGAAGTTCAAAGCGGTACGCTCCGACTGCGGAGGTGAGATAACACCCCAACGGCTAACATGCCTTTTTGAGCGCAGGAATGGGCGGTCCTCGCCCCATAATATTTTGCAAAGCGTGGCACGGTATCCATGAGACCACGCCAGCTCTCAGGTATTCCAACATGACACGCTTCAGTCCGTAAGATGATCAAGAGTGATGAGCAAAGAACAGGGGGTATCATGTTTGCTGAAATACAGTATACTACAGTTGTGTCTAGCCTTGAAAACCTCTCTGTCTTACCATCCCCACGTTCTTGTAGAAGCAGTGAACACCGGAGGCTTCCATTGAATCCTGCTAGGATCAATGAGACGCTTCTGCTTCACCTTCTGCCTCTCGCGCTGCTGGATGAGCTTCTCAGGAATCACGATCTTGTGCTCTCCCTTATGGTAAACCTGCATCTTAAGCGCTTGGAGAGTGTGTTCCACATCCTGGGGGATGACGGCCAGCTGCGACGAGATGGCTTCAATCGTCGCCTTCTCCTCCCGCTCGTTGTATCCCACCAGCAGATCAAGAATATTCTCACCCCAGTATTGTCGATAACTCAACAAACCCAAGTCAGAGAGCGGCTTTTCTGGCGAGCCGAGCTTGCCCTCGATCTTGGATAACTCGTATGAGAACTGAATGAGCAAGCGACCGTAGCCTTTCCGCTGGTACTGCGGCAACGTCAGAATACAAGCGACGTTGTAACCGTCTGCGCTCTCTTTTTCTTTTGAGAAGTATCCGATAATATGGCAGCCTTTGTCGTCCCGACTCGCCATGACATAGAATAAGAAGGGGTCTACGTCGTAGTAGAGTGTCTTGTGATCCAGAAACATCTTGGATAGTAGACACAGGTTGCGGCAGTATGTTCGCTGCCGCCTGCCGTCAATCTCGAAGAACGAAACAGAGTCATCCCGGTAGATTTCGTTTCCAGGAGGGTGCTGCAAGGTACACTTGCGCCGGTGTCTCGAAAATGCCTTTTCGTCGCCATAGTACCCGAGGCAGAACTCGCAAATGTATATAACGTCCTCCTGGTTAAAGACCTCTGGGTACGGTGAGAAGTACCACGGGAACAGGTCATTCCTGCCAAATTGCACTTTAGAGATATTTCGGATTCGCGAAATCTCAGCAGGGTTCTGCGTCATGGAGCCATGCGTCCTAAGCTTCTCAATCTCTTTTTCGCGGCTGAAGCCGCCAAGGTCCTCCTTCTGATCTCCGTCGTCTCCATCGATGTCCATCTCGTCACCGACAGCCGCTGGTGTCGCGGTCGCCTCACCCGTCGCGGGGGTTTGTGCCTGGCTTTCTTCGGCTGTGGGAGTCATCTTCTGGCTTTGCGACTCGACGAACTCGGTCCATGGGTGCGGTGTTGTGGCCTCGGAGGGCGCAGATTGTTCCCTCTTTGCGGGTCTCTTCTGAGACTTTTTGGCGGGTTGCGCTTTCTTAGAAGTCGCCGTGCCCTTCTTAGTCTTTGCATCCTTAGGCTTGTCCTTGTCCGGGTTCGGCCACTCTACATCTTGGTCAAAGTCGATGCGGGAGGTCGGCACCCACTCGTCGAGACGCTTGTTGAAGTTGTCGAAGTTGCAGTAGAATTGACGTCCGCTCTTCGTTTCTTTTATACTAAGGATTTCGGCTCTGCGAGGGACGCCCTCCTTGTTTACCATAGCAATGCATCCTATCCTATGGTGCATGGGTCAGTCGGAGTGGTCGATGGGGAATCTGGTGGGGTGAAGAAATGACGTACCTGATTGTCTCTGGCGTGGCCCTGCCCTTTTGTCTGGGCTCTCCAGAGCCGACGGTGGCTTCGCCGTTGGAGCCGTGTGCCGCCATGATGAATGCTCTAGGTTGTGGCTGTTGTTTGATGATTTTCGTCGCAAACTGAGCTTCCTGCGTTCTGTCGCAAAAGATGATGGTGGAAGCGGGAAAAGGAAGGTGGTGTGGCAGAAAACGCGATTAAATCAAAGGCGGTGAAGAAACTGCCGCGAACCCCTGCCATGTAAATGGGACCCGCTGCCCCATACTGCTGTTCCGCGCTCCGTTAATTGCATCTTCTCATTTTTCGCCAATTCTCGAACGAGCAACCCGATGTTGGCACTCGATCCCGGACTCTTTCTCAGCAATCAAATTCAACGTCTCAAGGGCAATTTTTGGTCTTGCAGGGCTCGGTGTGAGCTTTCACATCGAAGACGTCTACGTCCTACTCGATATCATGGCTCCTGAGCTGTCATCAAATTGGAAGAAGCTTCAGGCTCAACTCAAGGCCGCGCCTCCTTCTTCCACTACCGGGGCAGTGAAGAGAAAGGCGGACTCTTCAACCCAGCAGCCAACCAAAAAACAGAAGCTCAAGTCTGAGAACAAGCCCGCCCCGAAAGCCGTTCAAAAACCCAGCCAGAAGAGTTTCCAGAAACCCACCAAACCGAAGGGCGACCGGATGGGTGTTGCACAGAGTTCCAAGGTTGAAGTCGACCTGGACCCCAAACTCAGGACCACACCTTCCCTTGCACTCTGGGCTGCAGACAATGACGTCTCTTCAGAAGCGCTGGCCGAGGCGTACGGTCTGGGGCTGAAGAATAACTCGATGCTTGCATCAGACAAAGACAAGGTCAACGCTGGTCTCACAGAAGGACTTGACGTTGGGAAGTACATCGCCATGGACTGCGAAATGGTCGGCGTCGGGCAAGGAGGGTACGAGTCTGTGCTGGCTCGGGTGAGCATGGTCGACTTTCACGGCCGCCAGGTTTACGACTCATATGTGAAGCCGCAAGAAAAGGTCACCGACTGGCGGAGCGCTGTGAGCGGTATCCTGCCGAAGCACATGAGATTCGCGCGAATTTTCAATGAGGTGCAGACACAGGTTGCCGCACTACTCAAGGACAGGATACTGGTCGGCCATGATGTGAAGCACGACCTGGACGCTCTCAAGCTCAGCCATTCAATTAAGGATATCCGCGACACCTCCAACCACCCAGGCTTCAAAAAGTTCGCCAACAGCAGGAAGCCAGCGCTGAGGAAATTAGCAGAGGAGATTCTGAAAGTCACCATACAGACCGGCGCCCACTCGAGTATTGAAGACGCGAGGGTAACGATGCTGCTCTTCCGCAAACACAAACAAGCCTTTGACGTCGATCACGCAAATCGCTTTCCCGGCTCTGGGGGCGCATCTTCAAAACCGAAACCAAACTCAAAAAAGACTAAAAAGAAGAAATGAGCTTCAAGTCTAATCGCCTACGGTCTCTGCTGCGTCGGAGTCGTGACCCCGAATGTCCTTCATCATTACCACCGCCTGAGCCTTCGGGGGCTCACCACAATCGCCGCAACGCCATGCATTCCGCCTCTTCAATTCAGAATAATCCCTTTACAGAGGAATACCCTCCATCAACTCCAAGGCGCCCTCGCGGCCAACCGTTATTATAACATCGCCGAGCGTTTTCGTCAGGAATCCGGCTTCGCAGTATGTGAAGTAATACTGAGAACTCATTAGCATAGACCAGGAACTGCCAGATGGTGCATCCTCTTACCTCCCACTTCCTCCTGAATACATCAATCTCTTCCTCGGTCATGTTCTCGTGTTCCAGCTTCAGAGCTGGCCGGATCTTCTCGTCAAAGTTTTGCAGGAACGCCTCCTTCCACAGGCGCAGCGTTTTTGAGTAGTGCCCACCAATGTTTTCGACCTTCTCGACGATGAGCGTTCCCCTTGACTCGTTCGTAATGTGGTTCAGCAGCTGGGTGATGGACGGCAGGTACCCGCCGGGGAAGATGTAATGGTTGATGAAACTGTTGCTCGTCAGCGCCGCGCTCTGTGTAAGCCCTGCTCTTGCCGTTCACTCACTCTTCTCCCTTGGAGTACGCCTCATGGCGACCCTCTGGCATGGTGATGCACTGGAAGACCGCGATGCCGACATCCTTCTTCAGCAGCTTGTCCATGCACGCGAAATACGTCGCCAGGAACTCCTGCCCAACGGCTTCCAGCATCTCAATCGACACGATCTTGTCAAACGGCTTTTCTGGCACCTCCAGCGCCCGGTAGTCCATCAGCCTCACCTCGATCCGGTCGCTCAAGCCCGCCGCCGCGATGCGCTCCTCCGCGAGGGCCTGTTGTTCCTTGGACAGCGTCAGACTGGTGACGCGGCACCCCGTCGTCTTCACCGCCTCGATCGCGAACGAGCCCCAACCGGTGCCGATCTCCAACACATGGTCCGAAGCCTTTATGCGCGCGCCGTCGATGAAGCGGTGCAGCTTGGTCATTTGCGCAGCCTCCAGGCTTTCTTCCGGCGCGTTCGGATCGGTTTGCGGTTGCCAGATGGGGCATGAGTACGTCATGTCTGGCGAGAGGAAGGCGGCGAACATTTCGTTACTGATGTCGTAATGCGCCGAGATGTTGAGAAGCGCGTTCGAGAGGGTGTTCGTGGTGCGGGCCAAGCTTGAGATCGCGGCGGAGAAGCTTGAGATCCACGTCGTCCCGTTGCCCATTTCTTCGCGATTGACAATGAACAGCTGTTGCGCAACTCAACATTAGCTCACTGTGACAGGCAATTGAATGAAATGCCGCGCAAGGATAACATTTTACTGACCTGGAAGAAGGCGGTCAAGTCTTTACACTCGATCTCCCCAAGCATGTACGCCTCCGCGAAGCCCATGTCGGCGAACAAGAAAAGGCGCATCCAGAAGGCATCACTCTTCACGACCAGCTCGACGCGGGGCACGGCGTCGGCGCGGCGCGGGACATGGTGGTCACCGTTGGTGAGGTTCTCGTTGTACTTTGCGCCGAGCTTCTGGCCGAAGACGTGCCTCGACTCGGCGGGCTCGTCGACCAGCAGCAGCGTGCCGCGCTCAATCTTCGAGAACACGGAAAAGATGGCGGGCTTGGCTACGGACAGCGCCGGGCCCCAGGTCAGGCTCCCGACCGCACCTCTCACCAGCTCCGTCCCGCGGGACAGCGGCTGGGCTACGGCCGCCGGGACGAGAGAGGGCAGCTTGGGCATAATCGGTTCCGTTCGAGGAAAGGCAAAAAAAAACTCAGTTGGTTTCTATATGTCTCTCTCTCTCTCTCCCCAGCTTTCTTGAGGGAGCGCGGGGGAAACAGAAAAAAGGCCGATTGACGTATAAGACGGGAAAGCGCAAAAAGGCGGTGGTACGAATTGGGGACGAACCGAATTACCGTCAATTGGATTGGGCGGGACGCCGAGGGAACCTAAAGCAAGCTCTCAAGGTACAACTCTGGGATCTTGCATCTGCTTTGTTTTGGTTCCTCGGTGATGGAGGGGGGCTGGACTTGGGATTGGATGGGGGAGGGAGGGTTGAGAAATGCGGGTAGGTTTAGCTATTATCAGGACGGTAGTAGCAGCAGCAGGAGCAGTAGCAGAAGTAGCAGCAGCAGCAAAGGCAATGTCGGAACGTTGTGGTGTTCACGTCTGAGACCACGAGGCAGGGCGGGACGATCGTTTTATTGCTACACTATGTCACCACACAGCATTTCTTTTGGAGGGCGACAACGGCTGGGAGGGGTGGTTAGAGGAGCCAGCCCCGCGGCGCATAGGTGTTCCCTCTAGCTACATAGAAGAGAACAGAAGAAAAAAGGGCCACCGGCAAATGCTCTTGTTGACCTTTCTCTCTCGTCACGGATGCAACGAGCGCGTGCTTCTTGTCTCGCCCATCGGTACCGTCGCAAGCCCGAGGGCCAAAAATGTGGGCGGGAGAGGGTCCCGACTGGGATGAGGATGAGTGGGATGGTGGGTGCGGCAGGGGTAGCTCAGACGGGAATCTCTCGGGAGGGGCAGAGGCCTTGGCCATCGCTTGTTTCATTGAGGACGTCGATGGACGTTATGGGTGACGATCACGGCATTGGCTTGAACCTGAGATGTATCCTTGTACAGATTCTTCAGACACATGTATCCAGATGCAATAAGGCACCGATCGTCTGGTGTGGATTGGGTGATTCCTCAAGAGTGTTCGCTGCGTGTCATTTAGAACCGCAACAGAGAAGAAGGGTGAATTCGCAGAGTAGCAGCAGCTTCAAACTCTCAACATTTCTTCTTAGGGCAGGGCTAAGACGGCATGATGTCGATTGGTACCAACGGAGACATGGCGAGCCGAGCGCATGGCAACGAACGCATGTGCGCCTTCATCGGAGTTTACCTTTGGCCTTGAGCAAGCTCATTCGCTGCTCGTGTCAAGAACCATTACATTTGCCAAAGTACCTACATCCATCCCACGGAACGAAGTCCTGGACCACCACCACCACCACCACCACCATGGACACTAGACCGGCCAGTGCGCCGCCCCGGAGCGTCCGGCCGGAGCCACGTTCAGCCATCGAACTGCTGCTAGTGTCAGTGATGGAAGCACGAGCTGCAGGTTTCGAGAAGCCGTCGAACGCTGCCTGTCCCCGGCTGGCAGAGGGGCAGGCGGACGAAACAAAACGGAGCCTAGCCTAGGGCAGGCTTGACGATTCAGGAGTCCATCGGCCATCGGATGAAGATGCTTATTTTGCATCAAGCGCGCTGACCTCGATTGCGCGTTTTCCTTCGTCTCTACATGGGCGCACGCATTTTCAGGGACTGGGACAATGCGCTTTCACGAGCAAAGAGACGCAATGGGGGTTTCTCTGCTGGAGCAAGTGAGGATACCTGCATTGATGCAGTGGCAGCACTTGGCAGATCCCTGCAGGGCCTGCGATGCGGCAGCATTCGTTTCTACGGCGAGGACGGCTGGCTGGTGGATTAGTCGTACATTCCCCTTGGGTTAGTCCGCTTGCCGACGGGCTGGGTAGGGTGCTTTGGAGTGAAATGCCAGTCGAGCCGTCAACGATTTTCCCTTGACACCGGTTTCCCATCTTTGAACAAAAGTCCGTCCGTCGGTGCGAGCTCCGATCCAGCAGAGAAACGCTCGATGACCGGCTCTGCGGGAGCTGTCGAGTCGTCGCCTTGTGAGAGAGAGGCGAGCTACAACGAATTAGACGAGGCGTCGAACCCGATTGGGGGCTGGTCCCCGTAGATGGTACACGCCGAGGAGGGGAAGCACAGGGTCTGCGGAGCATTTTGTGTGCTTCTGGAAATTCGGCAGGGGTTGTTCTCATGTCAATGACATCAAGACTTTGATCGTCTCCACCGCCGCCGCCAATTGCATGGCTGAGATTTCGTGCAGGACTCGACTCCGAACTTCGTACTCCGACGAGGGAAAAAAGTCAGAGGTCAGATGGGCATTGAGTTGTACGTCTGAGAAGATTGGATTTTTGTAAGGAATAAAGAAAAAGGATGGAATCATTACGAGAAAAGTGTCAACGTGGCTGGGGGGCCTGGGGCGGAACTTCTGGGTGTTTCAACATCCGGTCTTGCAGCAACTTGGGTATGTAACCAAATTGACCACGTACTTGTCTCAAGACACCTAACCCGCCCGTGGGACCGACCGTCTTAATAAGGCTTATGTGCCTTGTTCCCTGGGCCATGGGAAACGATCCCTGTGGTAACGGGTAGAGATGCAAGACGAGGCATTCGGGTCTCGAAGGAGGCTGGGTGTTGATCGTGGATTGGACAATCAGGACTCAACTAGCACAATGCATGTCTCTCAGCAGCAGCGCGCCTTGTAACATCACCCAGCCTCTTCAGCCCAGCCAGAGCGCGCAGCCTGACTCAAAGTGTGCCTATAGCTTCCCCGTCTGCCACACCTTACAACGTCTGCACCAGTGAACGAAGCGTGCACGCATGGGCAGTGTTGACAGAAAGACTGTCGTGCCGTCATGATGTGGTCGGATACATACAGCGTACATACAGTACAATCCTTGCGGCTGGCCTGGCCCGAAGCCACTGAAACAGCGGGTGGAAAGGTCTTGGAGGGGGGCTCGTGCACCGTGCACCACACCCTCTCTTCTGAAGCCAAGACCTGTCTTATCGATCCCGATAAGCTTATCGAGACGCCTTATCGGCTTTAATTGAATTTGGATCGCGTCTCTTTCGGAAAAGACGCGTCGTGTGATACTCGGTCCAAAGAATCGCACGTCTGCGACACTCATCCCCTGCGGGTTTAACCAGATACGAAGTCACCATGTCGCAACCAATCCTCTCTATCCAGTCCGGCGACTCTAGCAAGAGCAAGGCAGTGACTAACCTGCTGCCTTGCCGAATCCATCACGACGGCCCAATTGGCGAGGTCGATTCCTCCTTTTGGAATCCCACGAAGACAGATGGTTCGCACATCTCCCGTTCTCCTCCTAAAACAAAGGCATCATCCTAACTCTACATCACAGATGGAAAGAACGTAGCATACTTTCGAGGAAGGAAGCTCCACGGAACGACGGTCAAGCTGCCCAAGCAGTACAGAGGAGTGGTGATGGAGAAGAGCGACAAGATCGAGAACAGGCAGTCCGAAGTCGAGGAGGAGGTTGAAGAGGAGGAGCCGCTAGTTGAAGTGGGTGCCATGGACGTCAAGGCCGAGTTTGACGAGATGGTCATCTGGGGACACGAGGCCAGCGCCGAGGCTGCGTCGGATCCATACGTCAGGAGTATTGAGGAGTGGCTCACAGTGGCGGACCAGGTTTGTGGTGACTGTGTTCCGATTTGGATCTCGTCTAACTAATATTGATGATACAGATACACTCATACGCATCACCAGACAACAAGAACGGCGCATAGGGAGATGATGGCGCATAATTGCTGGGGAATATTCAGCCCAGAAGCCCCATCCACGGAGGTGACCAAGAGAGGCCAGTCGGGCAGTCACGGGGGCACTCATTCTTGATGCTGACCACCAAAAAGAATTGCTGCATTCTGTGCTGCCGTCTAAAAGAGTACCGCGGCTAGATTGAGTTCGTTGGTTAGTTATATTGCTTAGGCAGATGATGGCCGCATAATTGCATTGTTCAGGCGTTTGGAAAGGAAGGCCCGTATTCTGGCAGACAAAATACCACAAATCTCACAAATCATCAACATTATTGTTCTTTCCAATTGATAAGAGATGCAAAACAACAATACATTGCACTGGGCGGATGTGCTCGATCAACTGCAGAGACCCGACATCGAAGTGCTGCTCACCAGCATGCACTAACAATTAACCCGAAGGAGACTAGCGCCACTGTACTCAATCTACGCTGTCGCGACACCCCTGAGCAGCAACGCGTCCCAACGCGACTTGTGCCCCTCTCGCGTCAAAATCAATTAAGCCCCTGGCCAATTCTGCCGTCTCCAACTGCGAAAAAGGATCCATCGCATCCCACCACCCAAAATCCCACCTCCCCCAAAAATCACCATCCCGCATCACCGCCTTCAAACCCCCACCGCCAGCGCTGCTGCATCATACCCGAACAGACGACCACATTTTGAGCAGTCGCAACACCAAAGACAATAACAATGGCTGCTTCAAGCGACGCCGGCTTTATGATGTCGGACGCCCCGTCCCGCGCGGCGGGTACCCCTAGACGCCAGTTCATGCCCAGCTCCTCTGCCGGCAGGCCACGAGTGCCCCCTTCCGAGAGCATGGGCGCTCCCAGCGACGATGAGGCCGAGGGCTTCGCTGACGACCAGGTCCCGCGCGGCTCAAGGATACAGGACGCCTCAAACGTTCCCAAGGTCGAAGACAGGATCGGCCTACTGGTTCAGGAGCACTTTGAGGAGTTCATCGAGCAGTGAGTACCACTTCTGCCAGCTTTGATGCTTCTCCCAAGATCATAACTGACGACATGCCTGACAGGTTTGTTGAGGACTTTACCTCCTCTGCCCCAACATCCAGCGCCGTCACCACGGACAAATACTATGTCGCCCAGATCCACGGCATGCGCGCGCTCCAGCTCTCCACCTTCTACGTTGACTGGAAGCACCTGGAGTCCTGGAACAAAGGAGAATTGGCCGACGGTGTCCTCCGTGGATATTACCGCTTCCTCCCGTTCCTCACCGCTGCTCTCCACAACATGATCGCCAAGTACGAACCGCAATACTTCAAGGAGCACAGACAGCCAACCTCGTCGAGCAACCAAGCCACCTCCGCTGCCAGCAATATGGGCTCCGCTAGCCAGTCGGACATGGGATCCAAGACGGCCAACCAGCAGACTGACAAGCTTTTCAATATCGCTTTCTACAACATGCCCCTTATCTCGAGAGTGCGCAGTCTCAGAGCGACGAATATCGGTCAACTTCTCTCCATCTCCGGTACGGTCACGCGAACATCCGAGGTCCGTCCTGAGTTGTCGCTCGCAACCTTTGTGTGCGAGGCGTGCAGATCGGTTGTGCCAAACGTCGAGCAGACCTTTAGATTCACGGAGCCCACGCAGTGCCCCAACTCAACATGCCAGAACCGCCAGGCATGGCGATTGGACATTAGGCATAGCACATTTGTCGACTGGCAGAAGGTGCGCATTCAGGAGAACAGCTCTGAGATCCCCACAGGAAGCATGCCTCGTACGATGGACGTCATTCTGCGTGGTGAGATTGTCGACCGAGCCAAAGCAGGTGAGAAGTGCATCTTCACGGGTGCGCTCATCGTCGTGCCAGACGTCAGCCAGCTTGGCTTGCCGGGTTTGAAGCCGACCGCAATCAGAGATGACAAGCCTGCCGACGTTGGTGGTTCTGGCGTGACGGGTCTGAAGGCTCTTGGTGTGCGCGACCTTTCCTACCGCATGGCCTTCCTGGCGTGCATGGTCGTCCCAGATACCTCGTCGGCGGGTCAGTCTGCCAGCGGCCAGGTCCAGGACGTCATTAGCTCGTTGACCTCAGAGAAGTCTGCAGAGACTGCCGAGTCGGTGGAAGCTGCTCAGGCGGCTGTTCTCGCTTCCATGAATGAGTCCGAGATCAACGAGTTGCGTACCATGGTGCACAGCGATCACATTTACTCCCGCTTGGTGCAATCCATGGCGCCCACAGTTTATGGCCACGAAGTTGTCAAGAAGGGACTGCTTCTCCAGCTCATGTCCGGTGTTCACAAGACCACTGCTGAAGGCATGGAACTGAGAGGCGACATCAACATCTGCATTGTTGGTGACCCGTCTACTTCCAAGTCTCAGTTCCTGAAGTACATCTGTTCTTTCGCGCCCCGCGCCGTCTACACGAGTGGTAAGGCTTCTTCCGCTGCTGGTCTGACGGCCGCTGTCGTCAAGGATGAGGAGACAGGTGACTTCACCATCGAGGCTGGTGCTCTTATGTTGGCAGACAACGGAATTTGCGCCATCGACGAGTTCGACAAGATGGATATTGCCGACCAGGTTGCAATCCACGAAGCTATGGAACAGCAGACTATCTCCATCGCCAAGGCCGGCATTCAAGCCACCCTCAACGCCCGCACATCTATTCTCGCCGCTGCCAACCCCGTCGGCGGTCGCTATAACCGCAAGACCACTCTCCGTGCCAACATCAATATGAGCGCCCCCATCATGTCTCGTTTTGATTTGTTCTTCGTTGTTCTCGATGAGTGCAATGACTCCGTTGACCGCCACCTTGCCGAGCACATTGTCGGGCTTCACCAGCTCCGTGACGAGGCCATTGAGCCCGAATTCAGCACCGAGCAACTCCAAAGATACATCCGTTTCGCTCGCACGTTCCGCCCGGAATTCACCGCCGAGGCCAGGGAGGTTCTCGTCGAAAGGTACAAGGAGCTCCGCGCCGACGACGCGCAGGGCGGAATCGGCAAGAACTCGTACCGTATCACCGTTCGTCAGCTCGAGAGTATGATTCGTCTGTCCGAGGCCATCGCCAAGGCCAACTGTGTCGAGGAAATCTCACCCCCGATGGTCAATGAGGCATTCAACCTCCTCAGACAGAGTATCATTTCTGTCGAGCACGATGATGTCGAGGTTGATGATGAAGAGCCCGAGGACAGCGCTACCCTGCGTCGCGCGGCATCTGAGGCCGCTGGCCAGCCCGTTGAGGATGACACTGCCATGGCTGTCGACGAGGCCGCGCCCGCGCGACCCAAGCAAACCATCACGTACGAGAAGTACGTCAGCATGGTTAACCTGTTCCTGCAGCATGTCGTCGAGGATGAGAACGAAGGTGGCGAGGGTGTTGAGGGCGAGCAGCTTGTCGAATGGTACCTTGAGCAGAAGGAGGACGAGCTCCAGGGCGAGGAGGATTACCACCAGGAGAAGACCCTGGCCAACATGGTGCTCAAGAAGATGGTGAAGGTAGGCAGTTGTCCAGTCATACGATTCGTTGAAAAGATGCTAATTCAGGCGACAGAACAACTTCCTCATGGCCATCCGCGGCGAGGGCTTGATGGACGAAGATGGCAACGCCGGCGAAGGCGCGTCTGCGGCTGCGGCGAAGATTGTCTACGTCGTCCACCCCAACGCTGCTGTCGAGGAGATTTGAGTGGATGTCTCTCCCTGGCGTTGGTTAATTTTGAAGTAAAATGGAGGATAGTTGAATGCATCATGAGAAAAGTAATGTCTGCAGCATTTTGGCCTTTTTGAGCCTTGAGCAGTTGGGACGGCCGGGCATGTGTTGATACCGCCTGGGAGTTGTGGCGTTGGAGGACATTCTGCGTTACTGAAGAGGATATGCATATAAAGCAGAGAGCCGAGGTAGCAAGACATGTGGTCGTGCTGCAATTCATTATTCACAATGGGGTTTTTATTGTTCAACCGCAATGGTTCCAGCATTCTTCAACATCACTGATCTCGTAATATAATAGCAAAAGCAAACGCTGCTCGTCGTATCATTCTGTGGGCACTCATCGCCTGCAATGTCACCGGGTATTGTTGTAAAACCATTTTCATCATCATTCTTTCCTATCATGCACGCCTACGACGAGAACGTACCATCCTGGTTGACGTTCGGGATAAAGTTAGGACACAGCCACCCTCTGCCTTCGGGACAGGTAAAAATGACCTCCCCGTTCTTCCGCAACAAGCCCATCTGGAACCGCCACTCCGTCTTGACGGCGATCCCGTTGATCTTGAGCCAATACGCCAGGATGCCCTCGGGCGTACACGGCTCCTGCCCGCTGAACGTCTTCTCCCGCGAGTGCGTGTTGAACGCCTTCCACCGGCCGCCCTCCTTCTCGACGGTGCGCAGGTTGACGAACTCGCGGTAGAGGGACAGGTACGTGAACATGGCGTTGGGGCGGCCGAAGGCCGTGATGTCGGTGACGCCGGCGCGCAGCTCGCCGTCGTGCAGCATTGAGTACCACGTCCAGTCGAGCGCGACGCGCGGGGCGAGGATGCCGTTGTCGGGCACTTTCAGCGACGACAGCGCGGGGGAGCCGTCGCCCCAGAACTGCAGGTCGAGGCGGCCCTTGTAGATGTAGTCGTACGACACGCCCTTCTCGACCATGTAGCGCTGGACCTGCTGCGCGGCGAGGTACAGCGCCTTCCACTGGCTCAGCTGGTGGTTGAGCTTGTCGGCGCCGCAGGCCTTGACGAGGACGTCGGGCGGGTCGACGGCCTTCTCCTTGATGTCGTCGAGCTTCTTGACGACGACGGTCTTGAGGGCGTCGCCGAAGCAGGCGCGGAGGTTCTTGGCGATGGTGCCCTCGTCGGAGGTGTCCTTGTCGCCGGCGGCGTCGTAGACGTCCGTGTCGTAGGTGAAGACGTGCACGTCGACGCCGCCGGAGCCGGTCCAGGTCTTGACGAGCTTGTCGTTCTGCGCCTTGCAGGTCTGGAGGTAGGTGCGCAGGAAGCCGGTGTAGACGATGGCGGCGCGGCCCATGTCGTCGGCGGCGCGGTGGAGGGTGCAGGTGGTCTTGGAGCCGGCGCGGATGTGCAGCTTGCCGCTGTCGAGCAGCTCGAGGACGGGCTTTTCAGCGGCGCCGTCGCTGGAGTCGGCGGAGGCGCAGTCGGGGAGGAGGTTGGAGATCCACGGGGTGGCGCCGTAGGGGGCGGCCGTCGAGTTGGACCAGGAGAGCATGAGGACGCCCTCCTGGGTGAGCTCGACCTGCCACGAGACGGGCCAGTGGTATTCGGTGTCGGAGGTGAAGAGCTCGGCCTCGGTCTTGGTGTCGGTGAGGGAGAGGGCGCCGCTGTCGAGTAGGCGGAGGGAGTAGCGGCCGGAGGGGGAGGTCAGGTGGAAGGGGGAGAGCGTCTGGCCGGCTTCGAGCTTCGACGGCGTCTTGGAGGTTGGTTGCGCATCTTTGGCTGGGTCGGATGCCGGTGTCGCGGGTTTCGAGGGCGCAGACGATGCCGTCACGGCGGCAGCGGTCGAGGAGATCGTGGCAGCAACATCGTTGCCGCCCTTGTTCGCGTTGTTGGCGGCGTCTTTGGCCGGCGCTGTTGGCGCATGGTTGTTCACCGGGGTGGGAGGACTGTAGCCGACGTGGGGGAGCTGGGGGACGAGGAATATCGCGGCGATGAGGAAGACGGCGACCACTAGGGACAGCCTGAGACACGTGCCGCTCAGCATCACGACGGTTGGGCTTTCTGGCTTGGTGGGCTGTCCATTGCCAGCATAGCAGTGTGTTTTATGGCGTTTGTCTAAGAGGAGGTTATCCAATGAATCCGACAGGGGGCGTGCCGAGGCGGCAGGTGAATCCTCAGTGCGGCGCGATCGCGACGTTATCCGCTTATCGATAGAGCTTTGACCGTATGCATGTATCGGACTTGTTTCAGCACGATACCTACATACATGGTGCCCGTGATTAGTCGGCACATGTAAGTGCTCCCAAATTTGCCCATAGAATCTTGCTCAGAGGTTACTCGTTCCCTATTGTCAATTCGTTTCAATGACGCTACTTGGTGGTTGGGACCTGGATGTGAATGGCTTCAGTTCGTTGAGCTAACCTTACCCGAATCTGCCTTGTGTATCAACTGCAACATTGGTACATAAAGATTTCTGTTTCGATGTTTCAAGGCGCCTTTCTTTTCCCATCTGAAGTAAAACTTTTCGTTTCTTGCAACCGATGAGAAGAAATGCATTGTCTCGTCTTTCTATCTCTATCAGATTGGCATTTCATTAGTCACTCTGAAGTTTTTCTTACTGGTTGTGTTATCCGAACAATCCCTCACCGGTACAATCTGTTCGGCTTTACCTTCTTGTCTCTCGGAATCCTTTCATGGTCATATATCGGTCGCAGAAACAACGCCTCCTTCTCGGCCATGATGCCGTACCTATGACTAAGTGCTTTGGTATCTTCCAAGACACTCGTCGGCATTGTGAAGTCTCCTGGAGGCGGACTCCGCATGGCTAGTGCCAACAGCTCTGGAATTGAATCCCAACTTGAGCTCGTGATGCCCCTTCCTACACTCCACAGCACGAAAAGCCCAACTATACCACAGTACAAGAACAACCCGAACACCATGTTTCTTACTGTATTGTCTTGGTTGCAATACGCAAAACCTTGCATTTCCGCGCGGAAATAAAATGAGGCAAAACGTGACTGATCGGCTTCTTCGACGACAAAGGCGGCCTCATCTATTGCGGCGTCTTGGCGCTCGAAAAGGCGACTCCGCGGAAAGAAGTGACGCCACCACGGACCATTCTCATCTTTGAGCGTTGTGATGAGATGAGCATTGGGTGCCGTGCGCGCCATCGCGTTGATGAGCATGCCGTTGATCAACGTCTCAATGTGACACGGCGTCCAGTCCGGCCCCCTGTTCTCGAGTGAGGCAAGCCCAGCAGTGGTGGCAAGCCTCTGGAAGACAGTTGTATTTGTCTTTTCCACAATGGGATTGCTGAGGTTCGCATAGGATGTATGGATGGTGATCATACGGTTGGAGCCCCAGTCACTCTTTTCGAACCATTCTTGCGTCTTGACATGGTAGTACTGAAACACATGAATTTGGGCGGCCGTCCATTGGGCGTTGGTTATGCAACCATAAAGCGCAGGCTCTTTCCCTTCGAGTGGAAGGGAGACAACAGACCCGATTGAGGCATTTGCTGCCAAGTCTCCCTCCGGGTTGATGTCAAAGAAGAACAGTTCAGGAATAGAACCGTTCATGCTCTTCAGAAGATCCTCCGTATCAACATCTTCGATTATCATAGGGCTATATAGCGTTTGGGGGTTTCGGACATCGGGAAATTGGAGTGATCGATTATCGTTCCTAGCCAAGCACCGTGTCGTGATCGATGCCACCTCTGAGTATGTGGTGTACCGGGAATCAGATCCTCTGTAATTTCTCTTGTTTTCTTGTCCCATGCGTGTCATGGCCGTTTCCCAGAGCGCCGTTATTTTGACGAGGCCTACACCCGTGGCACGGGGAGGCAGCATCATCCTGGAATCCTCCCACTGCATCTCCGGGTTTTCAACAGGCTCGCGAACGGATAGACTGGCTAGCAGCACAGACTCCGTCGTAGGTAGAGGCCATAGTCCTAGAGGTCGGGTGTACAAAGGGTTCTCCACCTCAAGTTTCCTCTGGCCCGGAAAAAAGCTCGCAAGTTGCTCTAACGATTCCCAACCAGCTGATGGACAGCGTAGATCGCCGGTGACGTGGCATATCTCTCCGTGGAGGGTATTGTTGGCTGTAATCATACTGGGATACATCTCTTGAATGGAGACATTGAGCCAGGCCCACGAACCGCCTAATTTGTACCAGTCTTGAATGGGCATCAAGATGGTTGCGATTGCAGGAGCGACTAGTACGGCCAACGCACAGCATGTGAGCGAAAAGACAATAAAGAAGCCTTTCTTCCAGACGGAGGAGAATCGCCCTCGCAACATAGCGAATATGTCATTCGACCATATGAAGCTTGGAGACTTGTATTCGTGGCTGGCGAAAAAGGCTGCCAATGATATGCCTTGCGGCATAGTTGCCTCCATGCGCACAAACGTGAAGACCATTGTGGTAAGAGATCCGATAATGAAGCTCTCGATGAGCTTTGCAGCAAATTGAATCGCCAAAGCGGCCTGCTTATCCCACGCACGAAGCGGTGTTAGGTGGGCCCCAACCCAGTGTTCGCGGAAAACGAAGCGAGCCATGATAGCAGTTGCTATGATGGGAGGGAAATGTATGAATGCGGCCAATAGTGCCATGGGTCGGTGCTTGTAAATGACCACTTTCGTACGGTCATGCACTTTTTGATAGAAGAGGTGATAGAGAGAGTGTAAACTCCATGCCTTCAGAGTGTTGTGGATGATCTCCTTCCATTGGAAATTCGGCCTAGTCCAAAGACGCGAGGGGATCAGTATCAAAACTAGTACATTGAGACAGGAGGTAGACCGCTTCATCAGTGGGCCTCATCACAAAAAAAAGGGGGCTCACTCCGTCTGAACTGATTCCTCCGTCCCGGCTCGAGGCTGGTGCTGTGACTGCCCTTTGATAAAAATAGAGTTGTTTGAACCGGATATCAACCTCGTCATCTCCACCTCTGGCTCTTCCCATGGAGTTGTGCTGTCAGCAAGGTCTGGCCTGTACAGGGAAGACATGTTGATCTTGAAAGTTTTGCCGAAAAAGGAGCTGCCAACATAAGGTTGGGCGAAGTCTTTGGATCCAATGCTGGCTTTACCCGACCTGCTTTAATAGAGAAATTCGAAGCCAGTGACTCCATCCTAGCCACCATGTCTACGCAGCTCAATTACCTCCGTAAGGATCTGTCTTACCCACCACCAGGTGGCTTACTCGCGAGGTCACGCAGACAGTCAAACATCTCATTGGTGCCTTTTTTATCGTACAATTCAACTTCCGTCAACTTGCATTGAATCATATCAGGCTGAGGGCGCCACAGTACGCAAAAGTGGACCGAAAGGGGGATCGGAGACGCAGGCCAAGGTACAAATGGTCGTTTTTGAATCAATAATTGCATCTCTGCCCTCGTTCGGCTGCCGAATACAGGGCCCGGTCAACAAAAATGCATGCAATTCCCCGATTGCCCCATGGGGTTGCGGGTAACCTGTCCTTCAATTTCTCAAATAACGTTATAGTCATAACCGATGTCGTCTGTTAACACCAAACAAGTATGGCCCGCATCAAGCTTTCTCGCAAGCAAAGATAGTCGAACCTCTTGTTGTTGCGTCTTCTGCGAAAGGGGCCTATCTCGATGTATCGCAACCTCGAGCCACCTCACTCGCTTCAGGGGGCGAGACCAGAGAAGATCTTCCAACCAGGTTGTTTAATCTTAGAAAGCGCTTCTGCGGCCATAATGAAATGCACTACATGTCCTAGACAACATTTCTGGATAATGCACCGCCTAAGAATTCACCATAGGCTTCCCCCACAACTTCGAATCTTCCCATGACCCTTCCGTAGCCGCTCACTTTCTCTCTCAACTGAATAATATGAAAGTTGCAACCGGTAATGATAAAGACCTTGTCGCTTGATCGCAGCACAGCGGGACCAATGCACATATATCTCTCATTCTTCGTGACGAAGAACCGCATCTGCGACATCACGTTTTGTATGATGTTGGAAGTAGTGTTATCGGCCGCGGAACCGGCACACAAAATCATGTCAACGATGCCTCGCAAGTCATTTCTCACCTGGCTTTTGCTTATTTCCTCTAACACTAAAAATTACGTTACGCGGTCGATGATTCGTTTCTAGCGAATAATAATTTCACTCCATTTCACACTTTTCCTCGAATTCCACCAAGCAAGGTTTTCCCACCACGTTGTCTCTTTGATCCTTGCAATAGCTTCTCCGGCCATGATTCCGTGAACTGCGAGAAAAAGGGGCCGTTAGAAACATCTAGATTAACAGCATCCAATCATTGACGTACCGTAGGCTTCCCCGATAAGTTCAAACTCCCCATTTCTGTCACCATTCTCGTCTACAATCTCTCTGAGGATAAGGGGGAAGTTACACCCGGCTAGGACATAAACTTTGTCACCGGGTTTGAGTGAAGCAGGACCAATACCCATATATCGTTCCCCTTTTGTGACGAAGAATCGGCGAAGTGGCATGATGTTTTGAACGACTTGAGCAACGGTCTTCTCGCCCGCCGAGCCCGCACACAAGACCCTTTCGATGATTCCCGCAACTCAGTCGCGTGTCTCTTCTTCATCCACTCTGGCCGTAGCTCATCCTTGACTTTCTCATCCTTTGTCCACCAGTGATTTGTCTTTCCCTCCAGAGCATTCTGTGCCAGGGCATAGGAATTATTAATGATCGAGTCTACTGAAACGGGAACAGAGCCTTGAGGGGCACCGCACCAACTACTAATCTCATCATTGAGGATAGCGTGAGTGTGAAGTGTCTCGAGGTTCATGCCAAACCAGGCAACAGCCTTCTCGTCAGCGCAGGCTGTATACCCGTGCCCGAAAACGAGCGTATAGTCCATAGAGTCTCCAAAGAAGGGAGACAGTAGCCGCGTGCGGTTGACAAACAGAACTGGTATTGTCTCATTCGCCTCTTTCCGCCAGTCAGGGACCCAAGACGGCAGCATACCGCCGTTGCAAGCGGGTTTTGATCCACCCGCTGCCAAAAGGATGTCGAGACTGTCTTCCGTGCGTATAATATCCCTAGCTGCCTCGCAGAATACTTTCTTGACAGTTTTACTGTAGTCAGGCATCATTAGGGGGCGGTTTTCTTCGCCGACGAGACCCAAGACCGCGAAAACTTTATCCCTCGGATCAGTTGCGTCTCGGTCCCAGGTGTTCCACAACAGGTCCGAAAGCTTTCCGTTGAGGAGTCTCATCTTACACAGATGAAGAGCCAATCCGTAACGCCTCTGAAGTTGCGCCCAAACTCCGACTCGGCAGTCGCTGCTGTCTTTCATTGTTTTGCCTATGTCATCCCAATATTCATGATAAGACGTGGCCCTCTGAAAGATCTTCCACCTGATGGTCTTCTTCCCGCATTGAACAATTGCTCTGTCACTTGCGCTCCAGACTTCTTGAACAACCCAGGTGCGGCTCCACCATTGCCGGCCGAGAAGGTTGTCGACTGCGGTCCAGTGGGTTTGGAAACTTTCATGGAAAAAAGGCGCCAATGGATGGCCGAACATGTCGCAAAGGACAGGGTAGCCGATGGCGACATGGCCAACATTTGGTTCCATGATATTGATGTCAGCCGCCCAGGCCATCCTCGCTCTCTCCTGTGTACCATTCTGTGCTCTGCGCTCCCAGAACTTCATGCGCTCCAGAAACCTGGTCCACGTACGAGGCAGTTCCCCACGAATCATAGCTTCATGTTGCTCCCACTTTTTCTTCCTCATCTCGTCCCATTTGTCTCTGGCGCGGCCACTCCCACAGTACAGGCCAACACGCAGGGCGCAACTCTGGAACAGCTCTATTGCTTTTTTGACCCAACTTCGAAACCAAATTGAGAAACTAGCAATAACAGCTGACCTTGTAAGCTCAGCGGATTCAGCGGCTTCCACTGGCGTAAGGAGGGTGTGCGAGTTAACCTTGTCGTAGCTATCAACTGTGTCAGCGTCGTTGCCAGCTGTGTCAACGTCAATTTCAGCTGCGTCAACGTCGTTGTCAACTGCCTCACTATCGCCTCCACGTTTAGGATCTCTAAGATCACTGAGAGTCAAATACTCATCCTGGCTAAACTCGGAAGTCTCGTCATCCGAAAACGGTCTCTGGTCATATTTCTTCTTGTATGTTCCCATCCTTTGAAGGAAGCGAAAGGCCCGATCGCTTTCACCGTCCTCAGTCGCCAAGCCCAGCCAGATAATAACGCGTTGCGCACGGCTGTAGATCTGCCGCATTTGCTGCACCTGCACACTCCTCTCGGAGGCATTGGCTTGGCTGATGCAAATGGCATCGATCCATACAACGCGAGGCTCGTTGGGATAGCGGAGGGAGTTTAGAAGAGACGTGACATTGGGCGTAATTGGGATACTTCTGACATCTTTCGTTTCGCTCGATGTCGACGTTGACCCAGTGTCGCAGACGACATCCAGCGCATCGGTGAAGTCTTCAGCGCCCCAGGCGTAAGACACCGCCTCATAGTTGGGGGCCAATTCAAGCGGTGCTGACCTGAGTATACCAGAGAGTGCCGTTGCTTCGTCTCCGGGATGAATAGTGAGGAGACGGATATGGCCATCTGGAAGATCTTGGTAAACGGGATGCATTGCAGTGAAATGTGGCTAAAGCCAGCAGCCAATGGCCAATGTCTATTGCAAGTACGGCTTCCGCAGACCGCAGGCCGACTTTGCCAAAATGGAAAGTTGAGTGATTGAGGAGGTGTGGCAGAGCGAAGAGCGATTTCGCTCAGCTTACTTGTTGGTTGGAAATCTCTCGAATATTCTGATTGGTTTCCATGCTCCTGCCTACTTTTAATTGGACATGCCCCTCATTAAAACCATGCAGAACGAATAAAGACGTTTATTCGCTCAAGATTGCAGCAATCGAGAGCAAAAGTCCCCTCCGAGCAGTGGATGTTTTGAGTTCTGCACACTTATTCTGTAAAGTCACAGGAAATCAACCAAAACTAGCATGGCCAATATGAGGTCTGTTCTACTATAAAATCATGAGTCAATGACCATGTCTCTATCCAAGATTAGTACAAACAAGAGCGCTATGGAAGCTCAACCTCAATCAAGCTCTCAACGCCCTTGCCTCCGCCCCAGATCTTCACAATCTTCAACCCAGCAATCTTCTCCAGAAGGTTGTACCAGTCACCCTCGGTGCGCTCCTTAGAGCAGAAGAGTGTTAGCATGACCATATCAAGCGCCGATGTCTCCCACCAGGCACCAGTTGACGGAATGACGTTCTCGTTGATGAGCAACTTGCTGTAGCCGGGCTTCATGGCGGCCTTGATCTGCGCGAGAATCTTCTCGCAGACATCATCAGGCCAGTCGTGCAGGCATGAGTGCATGTAGTAGGCACGGGCACCCTTGACGGGCTGCTCTGTTAAGAAGTCGTGGCCCATGGGCGTGATGGCTGGCGTCAGCTCCCGGATCTGGCCGATGACCACAGGCAGATCCTGCAGAATGAGCTTGCCCGGTGCGTCAGGGTGGTAGCGGTGGAATTCGGCCAGGTCGTGACCGATGCTGCCACCGATATCCACCAAGAAGGGGGCGTGGGCGTTCTTGTCGGCGCCTTCGATGAGCCTTTCTTTGACGGGGAAGAATCCCGGAGCCATCCAGGGGTTACGGCCCTGACGATAGCCGGACATGTGGTGGTTGAAGTGAGTGCCGTCTGCGATTACTTCTGTCAGTACAGGTATCCATGCGAGCTTATTTGTGGCTGTAAAACCTACAGCCCAAGTCTTGTTGCCATGAAAACATATCCTTGTCGGTGTTATAGGCGTACATCATAGATGTATCCTTTGCATCGGTCGGGTTCTTGAAGCCTCTCTTGCGAGAGTACTCGTGGAATCGCAAGGGGCCGGCGCCGGTGCAGGAAGTCCTGGAGGCATCATGACGTTAGCGAACCGTTACATGTAGATAATACGTGAATGTCGATGTGGCAGGCACATATAAGACTCACATAGCAATGTATCCATCTCCAATCATGGGAAGGCTGAGCGACTTTGAGAAGTTGGTGGGCTGGTACTCGTCGAGGCCGGTCTCCTTGATGTATCCCATAGCACCAAGATGGCGCATGAGACGACCTGAGATGGGGTGTCAGTCGAACAAGTGTGAGGAAGATGTATTAGGAGACTTACTCAGGAGAGCTGGGCCAACACCAAGGGCTTCGGCCAACTCGGTTACCTTTTGGGGTCTATCGCCATTCTTGGCCATGAGCTTCCACAGGCCTGAGTCAACACCAAAGTTGATACCGGCAATGGCACCAGTCTTGCGGAAAACTTAGTTAGTTTACATGGAATAGTACCAGGTGCCGAGGCAAAAGCCGACCTGTGCCCAGCAATGCTTGATCATGGTCTCTCTCGGAGCCTCGAGAGCTTGGACAATCGACCGGGCCTTCAGCAGGAGCTCGTGACGGGCTTCTTGGCCGCCAGTCGACAAAGAGCCAATCACAGCATTAAGCTCCTTTAGCAGTCCAGGAACTGCTGCCAGGTCATTGGGGCTGGTGGCAATTGAGGGGTCGACGACTGGGGCGTCTTTGGTGCCATTGGTGTCATTAGTACCGTTCGTACCGTTGGTGCCGTTCGCAGCTGGCATCATGAATATGAATAACGATAATGAATGAAGTAAGCTGAGGAGGAGTGAAGAAGCTGGGGCCAGACTGACATGGCGCTCCCAAGGCGAGTAAATATATCGTGCCGCGAAATCAGTCGGAAGGAACCTCTTCGGAAGTCGGGAAACATAATGAGCATCTGCATTTGCTAAAGCCCCCACGTTCCGTAAGTCTGTTTCTATGACCCCTTTTTGTGGTGGGAATCGAGGTCCTCGGAAGGTGAAGGAGAGTTGGAGAGCGGCGGAACTGGCGTCTCTCCTGATGCAGCGCAGTTGTTGGCAGAGCAGATCTTGAGGTCCAGTGCTCCATCCCACTTCGTCCGGGCCGGGATCCCGAATCCCCGTCCAAATACAGTTCTGACAATGTCAACGGGACCTCCCGCGGTTAAACCAGACGGCTGTGTGGCCTGCACGCTGCCCCGGCTTGTGAAGACCGGGGCCCCGGACCACCGGCCCCACCAGGAACCATCTTCCGGACCAGGCCCGAGCAGGGGGCAGATACAGTGTTGGTTGATAGTCACAGTTTTGGCTATCAACCAACAGCGCAAGAGCCCAACAGTAGTCCTCAAGCGGAAATAATTACTCTCGGTCAAAGTTGATCGGCCGCCGTCCTACCGTCCGAGGCTTGGCCGCATTCTGCTCAACGCTCGCAGCCCATGTTTTTGGAACAAAAGAATATTAAGCCTGACGACACGGCTCCATATCTCTGCAGCCAGACACACAACATGCTGTTGGTGAAGGCTCGGCTGTCGGGGTTCCAGCCGGGCCCCTAGACAATGAAGACATTTCTGTGCCCACGAACAGCCTATGTGGCCTGTCCATGGGCCGGGCTAACTTCCCCAATGGGACAATGCGGTTGCCAGGCATGCTCCAACACGATGAAGAACACGTCCAGACTCCAACAGATGAAGTTTGCTTCCAACATATTACACATGAAGATTCCTTGCAATATAAACGGGGCTTGCGGGTACTTCCAACAACACGGAGACGATTCTTTTGCCCAAAATGATCAGACCGATTGTCTTGGCTTGCTACCGCAGTATACCTGGAGGTTGACGCCTGTTCCAACGAGTGGTTGGAGAATTTCAACTCGGGGATCTGCTGCAGCCCGTATTCCCGCCACGTTCAATTGCATGCAGCACATTGCGAAGGGCCCACAGCCTCCTGGTGTTTCGTCGTTTGGTCTGCTCGTTGACTGATCTTCACGAATCGTGATCAAATATCAGGATGATCAGGGGCGGGATGTGGGATTATACTGAATGTGCTATCACCGACTGAAAGAAGCCACACAGATTTTAGACACATTGTCTTCTTTCGGAGAGAATTATGAAGGGGTTTGTTTCGAGTCTAATAAGTCTGGCAAAAGAACCTTGGAGTTATGAAAATTAGCTTGGGAAGTTGAAAAAGTGAGCATGATCGGCAATCGGCAATTTTTCATGCGTGCCGAGAACATGGTCCGCGAGCAGTCCGGTCGGCTCGCATATATTCTTCAAGCTCCTGCAAGTGTCCGAGGCTGTCTCCGGTCTCCGAGATCCTTCCGCACGCCCGCATGGTCGCTGAGAAATTCTTTTCTGCAACTTCAACATGTCGAGTCCACCGGAGGATTCCGATGAGTGGAAGGCTCAGGACAAAGGGCCAACCATCATCGTCGTTTGCTGGATTGTCACGGCCATCAGCACCTGTTTCGTTCTTGGCCGAGTTTATGTGAGAGGGAAGATTATGAGGAAGTTCCACAGCGATGACTGGTTCATCATTTTAGGGCTGGTAAGTGTTTCCTTTATCGTAAATCCTTTTATACAGAGACCCCCTTTCGCGTACTAATCAACCTGTGCCGTCCCTCAGTTTTGTGGTTACATCTCGACGGCTCTGTCCACGATCGCGGTATCCTACGGCAATGGAAAACACATGAAGCTTCTATCGACCGAGCAGAAGCAAGGCGCCATCTTATGGACAACGGCCGCCTTCTGCCCTGGCAACATGTCTTTTGGCCTCCCAAAACTGGCCGTGATCTCTCTTCTGACGCGGCTCATGAATCCAGGGAGATATCATAAGTGGTTCTTGTGGTGGATGGGAATCTGGTGCCAGTTGACGCTCTTTGTGACAGCAGGACTTCTCCTTGGGCGCTGCACGCCAGCCAGGTCACTTTGGGACTTTTCTGTCACAGGCAAATGCTTCAGCAAACAGATTTTAGTCGCGTATTGCATCTACGCGGGCGGTATGACGACCCTCTTTGCCACACAGCTCTCAGCCCCTCTAACACAATTTTCCTCAACAGCATTCTCAGCGTTTGTTGATGTTTACCTGGCTGTGTATCCGGCCATAGTGCTCTTCGGTCTCCAAATGTCCACTAAGAAGAAAGTCGCTCTGTCATGCGCCCTGGGTATTGGTTCAGTGTATGCATTATCCATCTCGCACGCATCATTGTTAGTGACTACTGTGACTAATGGCCGACTCATAGTTCTGGTGTTGTTGCTGTTTACAAAACAACTCGTATTCCGTCTCTCGCAAGCGATGACTTCTCTTGTAGGGCCTCTACCTGCGCTTTTCCGTCGATGGATGGAGACTCGCAAGGCTGACTTTCTTTTGCTTCCCAGATGATACCTCTGATCTGGTTATTTGGACAGTGTAAGATGAACCCACCCCAGACACATTGAGCCAAATGGCTACGTGCTGCCAGCGTTCTCTGAAAACAGCATTCTAATCGCGGAATTAATTGCAGTGTCGAGGGCAGCACCATCATCATTGCGAGCTCCATACCTGTTATGCAACCACTCCTCGAACTCATCCTGCGACGCAACCCCTTCAGTTCCGGGAAGGGATCCAAGCAGGCACCGCAGTATTATGAGCACTACGGCTCCCAGAGCAAATCAAAATCGCGCGGCGGCGGCATCGAGCTCGGCCAAAGAAAGCCCAAGTCCAAGCCCAAGGACGACCTCGGCCTTACTATAATCGAGAGCGACGACAGTCAAGAGAACATACTATCCTCAACAACCGCCTCAAACAACCAAAGCTCCACATCATCGGGTGTCCCGACCCTCACAAACAACAGTGACTCTAGCCAGCATGCTGCGGATGGGAAAATCATCCGGACCGATTGCGTGAGCATTTCCTATGAGGAGAGGGGACATACGCAAGAGACATCTGCTTCGAGCAGATGGAGAGCCATTTGAGCCAATGTTCATTCCGCTTTCAGAATATACTGGATCGACGCTTGAAGTAGGCTGTCCGGCGGGATGGTTGAGAATCTGTTGGGCATGACTGCTCTCGGAACGGCATCGTGTATGATTATTCCCGGCAATACCAGCCCGATCCTTATCTGGTTAAGAATGTATGCAAATTCAAAAACACACTGATCACCTTTCCGATAAAAGATGGTGGAGTCGAATGTCATTTCGTCAAAGGTGCAAGCAAAAGACGGAACGACGTTATATGAACATTAAACTGTATTACCGCTTCGTGTCCGTGCTGGAGATGGCGCCGTTGACATGAAAACACTTCCACTCGTGGGGCTCGGCTGGTCTCCATTAAGGGAATGTATATCTTTCAGTCTCCTCGCCGATTCTCCAGGTATTGATGATGCATGCGACGGCGGATTGACCCCGATCTTTCTCTTAAACTTTGGGACGAGGTCACGCCATAGCTGACGTACAGATGGCAAGCAAGCAACAATGATACCAACAGAAAGCTCAACGTATGACCACATGTGCAGCCAAAAGGCATCATCTTCATGGGTCAGCGGAGTTGATCTTGTGAAGTCGGGTGTTAAGACTTACACGTCGGATCTATAAAGTTCCGAAAGTTCAATAGCACTTTCAGTCGTATGATGCTGACGATAGTGATGCTGATCGTATTAGTCTGCGGGGTTTCACGTTTGTTGAACGCACACAACTCACATAATGCCCAATCCAAACATGCACAGTATCTCCAGCTTCCGTCGTATCCGTAGATTCAACCACAGGACCTGTGTTACGGGCAAGACTAACATCCAGACATCGAGAGCAATGTTAATCGCCCCGTGCGATACCAGCATAGCGGTGAGGTTCACACAGTACCCGGGATGTCGCCCGTCCCAGCCCTCCCAGGCAAACCAGAAAGGTTTACACTGATTCAGATTCGCAATTGTGAAAGCGATACAGTTGAGAATATTGAAAGCCTGGGTACACCATAGAATTATCGTGAAGGTAGGACTGACGAGGTTGAAAACCCGTAGATAGAAGAACAAGATCGATGCTTTCAGTGTGCCGATGCTGACGGTGTAGATTATCTCGAAAGCGAAGAACACCTGATTGGAATTAGTCACGTGTACAACAACGTTCGCTCTTGGGAATCATGTTGGGATTGGGTGGCATATCAGGACTGTAGCGCCTTACTCGCATGAATCTGTTGATTTCGTCGTGGGATAGTGACCACACGTCTCGGCCAATGCCAAGCTCGTAACCTGAAGCAGTATCAGACATCAGTCCCAACTGGTACGGCAGAGGTTTTTAGTACCGTAGAATTTTGAAACCGCGAAAGAGAGAGTGAATAGCTATACCCGAATTTCAGCAACCTGCGATGCAACGCTTCGTCGGCAAGTACTCACATATCCGAGTATCAGAGTCCAGTCATCTAGACCCCATTGGGATAACTTCATGGCTTTGGCAATCTGTCGCAGGAAGAAAAAGATGGCGGTTACCCCAACAATAATTATCCTTCCTGCCACAGATCCCTGCTGATCGGAATATGGATAGTCGCACCATGTCCATGTTGCATTCTTAGCCTCTGAATGTACAACGCATTAGTAAAGTGAAAGCGGTGGCCGAGTGATCCATGAACAAGGATGATCAAAGATCCATCAAGTGGTGCAGAAAGTCGCGGTCTTACCGAATAGAGGCCCGATGTCACAGAATGCGCGGACGCAAACCCGGTAGGTTTCTATGAAACTATGGTCTTTACATAGACATTCTGAATTGAACTCAGTCACCCCACAAGATGAGGTGAAATTAAGAGCTTCAGTTGCGCAAGGTGCCTGTCAAGGGAAGCACGTATTAGTGACACGAAGCTGACGAAGCTGGTAGGCATCAGAAAAGAGAATACTCACAGCACAGCTTGGTAGGCCCGCCAACAAGCTGGAAAATGGAAGCGCCATTGATCAATGTGACGGCCGGGGAGCGAGAGTCAGAGAACCGTCATCGGAACTTTCGGAGCGGGGTGGGACCGGCGGGTCGTCCAAAAGAGCGGAAAGGGGGAGAGCGGGAAAAGATCGAGAATGGTCCAGGTGGGAGACGGGAGTTTATGTTGCACAAAGTTTCGTCTTTTCGGCCGTATGTGGGAGGGCAGTTTCCTCCGGCAGAGAGGAATTTGTCTCGTAGGGCATTCCAGCTCTGGGCAGAGGAAAGGTTTTCCCATCGTGCGGGACTGCCCTCGGGAAATCCAGCAATGTGAAGAGATCTAGCCAGAAAGCCCAGGAAGGTGGCTGGACCGTTTCCGGTCGATAAGCCCGCCCGCAGCCCTTCGCGATGAAGAATGAGGCGACCCTTTGAAAAGCCAGCGGACCCTTACCTCTTAGCGAGAGACACAATGACGCCTCCAAGGGGGGTTCCGGGAAACTGGTGATTGGGCACGCGACCAGAGTGCGGAGAATATCCGCATCGAAAGTCCGTGATATTCGGCTCGCTGAGGAATGTTTCTCCCACATCCCTTGCGGGATGGAGAAGTCACCCGGGACGATTGAAGGTTCATAACACCACCGAATTATTGTCCAAACAAAGACGGATACGGGGCAACGACTGAGAGCGGGAAATGACTGAAGCCTGCTAATTGAATGAATGAAAATTGAGCCGTGGAAGGTTTCTGGCGCGTAGTTCCACGATAACAGATAAGAGCTACCGATGTTGCGCTGGCACAATGCGGTGCGGCTGGTTGAGCGGCTAACAATGGAAGTGCATGCATCGAACACGTGAGAGTACTACTCATACATAAACATCAGGTAATACTGTAAGTTAGCTGGTCTTCAGCCATCACCTCAATTCCGCCGAATAAGGTTAGTACTGCCGCCATCGTCCTCCGGAACCGTACCGCTTCGCCTGCCAACGATGTCCTCCAAGATCCGATTGTGCCAAGAGATTTCATACCTAACTGCCGTAGTTCTAGTCTCCAGATTCCGCCGTAGATATTCTCCTTGTCGTTGGAACTTGGAAGACATGTGGTCTAGATCGAGCGCATCCATAAAGGCGGCCGCACTGCCCAGCTCGACGGCGCCGCCGAGCATCGCCGTTCCACCCCTTCCGCTCCGCCCCAGCCCGCTCTCTTGGACCGTGGTCTTTTAAGGTTATGTGCTTCTTGTGTGAGAAAACGGCACCTATGCTGGGGCTGGTCTCACCAGTTGGCGTTTATGATGAGCTTTGGTCTTCGAGCTGATTCGCCGTACTTGATCGCACTAATAGTATGATGCCATCAGGCGATTGGGGGTCTGCAATGACTGACACATATTGTTATAATATTCACTCCATATCCTCATGTCATGACTCATTCAATAATTCAAGATCAATTTCGATATAGTACAGAGCGCTCGCTAGCCATCTCATGATACATACTACTTCCTTTCCACCTTCCGTAACCGAACATAGTTCTTCAAGGGTTTGTGTGTCACACCATCCTTCGCCTCGTACCCGGTCAGCTCCTCTGAGCACTTTAGCAGCTCGAAGTTCCACACAATCAGACTGAGTAAAATCCTCAACTCTACGTACGCCAGTCGTCGACCAAAGCAGCTGCGTCTGCCCATCCCGAAGGCAATCTGCGGTCCAGCAGAAGAATCAAACTCGTATCCAGGGCCAGTCCCGTTCAATTGGTCCTTCTCTTCTTGAGTGGTGACTGGCACGAGCCAGCGTTCAGGGCTGAATACCTCAACATCGGCAGGGTCCCAGTTTGGAACCTTGCCGCGGTTCTTGACGGCAAGATGGTATGTCTCGTTTCGCTTTGTGTCGTCGATCTCGAAAGCTGGTGTGACGATGCTGGCCCCCTTGCCGAGGGAAAAAACCATGGTGCCTTTGGGAATGTGATATCCAAGGAGGATTGTGTCCTCCATAGCCTCTCTTTCAACCAATGGCGCAGTACCAGCACAGCGGAGGACCTCTTCCATCGTGGCGTACAGGTAAGGGACGTTGATTTGCATGATCTCCTCGATCCGGAGGTTTCGATTTTCTGCGGAGGCTGCGGAGAACCCCTCCTCCATTGCGTTGCGAAGCTTGGTTTGGATTTGGGGGCAGTCAGTGAGGTACTTGAGGGCCCAGAGCATGGTGGTGCTGGTGGTATCATGACCGCCAGTGAGGACACCGAATAGCTGTACGATACGTTAGTCTGGAAACCAGGAAGCGAGTAGATGGAGACTTTACCTCATCTTTCATGTTGGGCGCCAGATGGTTCGATATCTTCTTTTCTTCTTGAGCTATCTTTCTCTCCCTCTGTACCATTAAGTCCACCGCAGACCGCACCCATGTATCATCGCCCCCACCTGCATTTTGTCTGACTGTAGCTTTATTCAACTCCCTCACGATAAACTCGTTCTTAACTCGCATCGTCTTATTCAGAGGTGGGAGCTTCTCGATGATTCTCCACTTCAATACGGGCCAAGGAGATCCATGCAACCGCTCAATATTGATGCTAACGTCGAGGATGGATTGGATGACTTCGTCAGGTTCAACCGTGGGGAACTTGACCGCATCATCCATAGATAGCCCATCCCGGAGTCTTGCAACCTGTGTTTCGCTCAGGTCGCGGATGAGGTCCGCCACCGGCTTCGTAGCATTGTGAGGAAACTGTTCGCCGAACGAGAATGCCGTCACAGCATCCAAAGCTGTGTAAAAGATATCTTGGTAAATATCAAACGGACGCCCCTCCGCGATTCTCGTCTTCTCGGTCCATAAGTTGATCAGGTTGACGACATTCGCGTAAATAGCGGGCGCCGCAACATTTTGCAGGAAGGGTGGCGACATGAGATCTTGCAGCAGCCTTCGGTTCGCCTTCCACTGGTCTCCGGTTACCATTGTGATTTGATGATTCGGACATGGACCTGTGAAGAGGTCGCGCAAGATCTTGCCGCGATCGAACTCTTTACGGCGCATGCACATATCCTGTGCTTCGCGGAAATCGCTTAGTAGGACGATCGGTGGCGAAAGGGGTCGAAGAAAGATCTGGACGACGGGCGAGTCGAACTGGGCTGCTCGTCCAACGAGCCATGCTGAAAGGTCTCCTGTACGTGCCACAGTACTGGCAAGGTCCGACAGATCACCCATTATTCTTTTCGTGGATTCGGGGTTGTATGGGATGCCTTTGATCGGCTTCGGCAAGGCCTTTTGGTAGAGACTGTACAGCAGCCAGGCCGACACGCCAACGGCGAGGATGACGAAGCCATATCGTTTAGGGAGAGATCCTGCCTCTTCCACGAGATGAGCGCTCTGAGACATGTTTACATGTGACATACCGAGTAAGCGTTGAGAAACGAGACGAACGAGGACACTTCGCTAAGCAAATCACAAGCCATTTGATGGAACCCGTAAGACTTTATATCAGGCAACTGGTTCCCTACAAATAACTGCATCAATGCAGTCCTCTGTTGTTTGATGGCAGCCAAGAAACCTCCCTTGTTGTGGTCCAAGGAGCTGTCAGTTTCGGGCTTAGCTTGGCTGCAAGCGCATCGTCACATTCCTCCTCCTGAGGCAACTGAAAGCGGCGAAACCACGTGCTGTTGAAAGTTTCCCCGCGGCGGGTAACGAGCTGCATTCCATAAAGGGTAATGACCTGGGTTAGCATTTCCAGCCGATGTCAATTGAGTTGAACACTCGGACCTCTTGAAGATGGCGACACTCCATGAACCCGTTGGATCCTTGAGCTTCTTTCTTTTCTTGGCACATGATCCATGATGATTGGACCGTTGATCAATTTGATTAGAAAACACTTCTACTAGAACAAAATGAGAGTTCAACGTCAATTTGAAACATCCATACCGGTGATGTGGTACTCTCGACAAAGGACGAATAGGGCAGTTTCCTCGTTGCGAACGACAGGACGAACTTGAGGCAGTCTGGGGAAACGGTCGTTTTCGGGTCCCGAACTCCGTCGGCCGGCTTGCGGGTCACTACAGTCGCCGTGAATTGTTCGATGTCATCCTTGATTAGAATTCAACAACGTAGATGCCGTCCGGCCAGCCTCGATAAGGTAGGATTTGTCCCTCTACACATGCAAAACTTACACGCTGTTGGTCAGAGCTTGATGAAAGTGCTACTGCACTGAGAAACTTCTCTGTGACAAAGTGCTCCTAGGGAGGCATCTTCTGGATTGCTACATGGTTCTGTTCGCGTAGTTCAGTATCCTTGCCTTATTAATTGCATCTGATACAGGATTGTATGCGTACCATTACTACGGTTGGAACATCGCTGTAGAACATATGACAAGGAATAGGGAATCAAACAAAGGCAAGCATCATTGGTATACCCTCTGAGTCCGTTGCAGCATGTACCAGGTTGCTTTTCACATATCTATCGTGATATCAAAAACAGTGAGCTCGGAACCAGTCACTTTCAATTAAGATTATGAAGTCCAGGTACGGACAGTACGTACTTGTGAGTCGTCGGAGGATGAAATCATTGGACTCGGTGTCACATCCTTTTTGGGTAGATGCCCGAGTTTCTAGCTTTCTTCCCGACTTTGAGAGTTCGTCTGTCTGCAGCCTGTAAAGGAAACTCCCGCGCCTTCCGCGTTTCGCACACTTCACAAATTTAGATACTGAGTGAACGTTTGAGGGGCATTACTTCTGACTTTCTGCGAAGCAAAATTGCTTTGGCTGGTCTCATAAGATTTGGCGATATCATACTACGGATAGAGTTAAAACAGCGACAACAATTATGTTAGGATCAACTGAAACTCTCAGCAACTTTTTGTTATATCCTACTAGACATGATAATAGTCGCCAAATACTCAAAACAAGACATAAGCAGGAGGAGGGGCAGTTAGTTGAGGACGCTGTTAGAAATGGCTTGACCAAATTGAATTTTCATCATTGTCGGGTACCAATACGCCTTTCGATAGAGCATCACCGGCAAGTTTGCATGTCTTCATACACATCAAGATGATAATGATTCACCACGTTAATTGCTTTGCGTTTGCGGCATTTGATATTGGCATATTTCGCGAGAGTTGCAGCTCTTATTACTGTGTCCCAAACGCCCGGACGGTTTCGTAGAAATACATCACTCAACGATGAGTCGAAAGACAGTGAAGAACTCTAGTCATTCTCTAAGTCAACCAATTGATGTCTACAAATGCAGACGTCCTCCCAAACGTTTGAATCAAGTCACCGAAGATGTGCATTTTTTTGCTTGATCGAATGAACGTCGAAAAACTTGTAGTCTTATTTGTACAGTCAGAAGCCGCAGCTTCCCTCCTACACACCACCCCACCGGCACCCACTGTTAGTGCCGCGCTGGGACCTTCACATTAACACTAACACCACCCAATCTACCCCCCACACCAGAACCCTCGCCCGCGATGGCCTCACAGCCAGCCGCGGGCCTCTCGCAGGCCCCTAGGGGCCTTTCAGCCTCTATGCATAGCCTCCCCCAGACCCCTCCTCCCCCTACCTCCTTACCTCCACGACCGAGGGGCCTCACGCCCCCCCCTATCCGGCCCTTGGGAAGGGGGCCACGATCCGCCGCCGCCGCCCTCCAGCAAGCCCGAGAGGGCCGGGCCCTCCGAGATGAGGCCCTAGACCTCCTCGCTAAAGGACTAGATGCCCTCATTGGGACAGCCCCAGCGCGACTGAAGGCTACAGCCCAGGACCTCATCGATACCTTTACCCGGTTTGCAACCGCAGAAACCTCTGGACCCACCCCTGGCCCCGGCACTGGAAAAACGTATGCCCAGGCAGCTGGTGGCCCCACGGCAAGCAGCCCCGGCCCCGGCCCCGGCCCTGGGTCGAACCGAACAACAGGCCGGCGGGCTATAAGCTCTATAAACCAGCCAAAACAGACCCAGGACCTCCGCCTACTAGTTCGGCTCCCTGCAGAACATATCCCTGCCTCCAGAACCCTAGCCCCCCACTCAGTTAAGATGGTAGTAACAAAGGAGCTCAACCTACAGCCGCAAGACCTAGTTGAGGTCCGTCACACTGCTACAGGCTTCTCACTCCAGCCCCAAAACAAGGAGATCCAGGCCCTACTTCTACAGAGAGCCCCTGAGATCAAAAGCTGTCTCACAGCTGAGAAGGTTGAGGTGCCTACTAAGTGGCATCAGTACATCGTCCCATTCTGCCCCCTCTACTTTACTAGCCTTGACGGCAGTAGGGTTAGTATGGAATCTGAAATAGAGGAAGAGGTCTTCCTAAAGACAAAACAAAGACTCCTCTCCTGGCGCCCAACCCAGGGCAGCCCTGATCTAGCTACAGCTACACAAAGTCTGATTATCGCCCTCCCTCAAGAGGTTAAGGAAGGCTTCCGCCTGTTTGGACAGTCAGGCCCTGCCCGTCTGCTCCCCCCGAGGAAGAATATCCCCAAACGACACTCCCCTGGTTGCCAGGGCTTTCACTCAAACCGCTACTGCACCCGGAAACCCCTCTGCAAGAACTGCAGCAGATCCTTAGATACTCATGAGGCTGGGGTCTGCTTAGCTAGGGCTAAGTGTGCTAACTGTCATGGGCCCTATCCAGCAAGCCACGCAGACTGCCCAGCTAGGCCTCTACTGATTAATGGAAACCTGACTATCCCAACCCGGAAGGAACGGCGAGGGATCCAGAAGGTTGGAGAGAAGGCGTTCGACGATCTCATAGCAAGCCAGGCCTGCTCCCCAGGCAGAACGCAGCAAGCTGAGGATAGGCCAAGCACACAGGGGCAACAGCCAACAACTAAGCGCCCTCAACCCCTCACGCCCACACAAGACTCAATTATTGTTGCAGATACTGCTAGTGTAGCTAGGAGCAGTAACATGGATGAAGATGAGGCTGAAGACGCTGAAGCCCTCCCCCCAACTAACCGCCCTATCTGCCCCCTCCCAAGCAGCAGCAGGAGCCAGAGGGTAGCACAGAAGCCTGACTATAACGTTATTAATGCCTACACACACCTCGACCTCGACTCAGAGCAGTAGGCTTAGAATGGCTACCCCACAGGTACTACGGGTCGCCCAGTGTAACGTGGGGAAGAGAAGCCCAGCTCATACAGCTCTTCTAGAGCTCTGCTGGGCAGATCAGATCGATATAGTCCTGATCCAGGAACCCTGGGTAGGCTATAGAGATAAGATGCAGATTAACACACACCCAGGCTTTAACTCCTACGTACCAGTTGACTTCTGGAACAGCAGAGACACAAGGCCTAGGGTTATGACCTACACATGCAAAGGTCTACGGCTGCAAATACAGCAACAAAGACCTACCCAATCAAGAGATATCCTATGGGTGGAAGCTGGCGACTTTACTATTATTAATATATATAGGCCGCCAGGTGAGCCTATAAACCACACAACTACTGCTCTACTGGGTTATCAACCACCAGAGAGAGCATTTATTGCTGGGGATCTGAATGCCCGCCACTCCTCTTGGGAGCCTGGGACCCCTAGCTGGAACCGGGGCGACGATATTGCAGAGTGGGCTGAAGTCCACACTCTGTCGTTTATTGGAGAAGCTGGGGCCCCTACCCATACTCATGGGCATACCCTCGACCTAACCTTCTCAAATATCCCCTATGCTGAAGCCTATGTCAGCCCACACCTACACCCAGGGGCTGATCACCAAGCCACCACGTCAATTTTACCTATAGGTAAGCCCCAGGAACAGAGACATCAGACTAGCCACTTCTTTATCTCAGACTCAGCCCTGCTTCGGCTTGCCGACTTGGTAAAGGTGGGGATCCCAGCCCTACCTACCTTAGGGGATGTACCTACTCCGGCGGAAATAGACACCCTAGCTACCCAACTAGTCAGCCTCCTCTCTACAGCTATTCAAGCTGTAGGCAAGAGACAGTCTAATCAGGGTAGGGGAGCCCCCTGGTGGACAGAAGAGTGCTCAGAAGCCCATCGAGCTGCTATTAAGGCTAGGCGCCAACAGGCCCAAGAACCTGGGCTGGTTATACCTCCCCCGACTCTAGAGGAGCAAAAGGTCTTCCTAACAACTGTGAGAAGGGCGAAACGCACCTACTGGACTGCTAAGATCGAAGAGGCTAAGACAGACCAAGACCTATATAAAATTATAGGCTGGCGGAAGTCTAGCCTAGCAGTCAAAGCTCCGCCTCTGATAGTGGAAGGGCAGACGATCAGCAATACCTACGATAAAGCCCAAGCCCTGCAGAAGGCTCTACTAGAGCGATTTAGTGCTACAGATGACCTACCTGGGAACCCTTTTGCTACCCCAGTGGTTATAAGTCGTATTATACCCTGGCAGAATACAGTTAGCATAGAGGAAGTACGCCAGGCTACTCTGACGAAAACTACAACCCCTGGGACTGATAGGATTACTACAAAGTTGCTATAATGCACCTGGGGATTAGTAGCTAAGCCTATACATCAGCTCTTCCAGGCCTGCGTTCAAGTAGGCTATTTTCCTAGACCCTTCCGTAATGCGGAAATTGTTATGATCCAGAAGCCAGGGAAAACAGACTTCTCTAAGACTGGGTCTTGGCGCCCAATATCTCTGTTGTCCTGCTTAGGCAAAGGCTTAGAGCGGCTGATAGCAAAGAGGATGGCCTACCTTACTATCCTAGAAGGGGTTGCCAGCCCACAACAGGTTGGAGCCCTACCAGGGAGGGCAGCAGTTGACCTGACCACCTGTCTAACCCATGAGATCGAGAGGGCTCTAGATACAGGGCTCACTGCTACGCTGGCAACAATGGACGTTAAGGGGGCGTTTGACTCCGTTCTACGAAACCGACTTGTTATTAGGCTACGACAGCAGGGCTGGCCTAGTAGCCTGATCAGACTGATCTTCACCTTCACCTCTAGCCGAACAGCTCGGGTCAGGCTAGAGGATACCACTACAGAGGACTTCCCTCTATCATGTGGGCTACCGCAAGGTTCTCCGCTATCACCTATCCTCTTCCTGCTCTATATAGCTGATATCCTAGCTGATGATCAGAAGCTACGGTTTGGCTATGCAGATGATATCAGCCTAATAGCTACCAGCCCTTCGCTAGAAGAGAATGCTACAGCCCTAGGCCAGGAGATCACTAGTATCCTCAACTGGGGTACTGACAATAAGGTTGCATTCGACCCAGCTAAATGCGAAGCAATACACTTTAGCAGGAAACATAACCAGTCAAGAGACCTACCAGATATACAGGCAGGAGAACTAACTATTAAGGCCTCAACTAAGCCTATACGATGGCTAGGGGTCTGGTTTGATAAGAGACTCACCTTCCAATACCATGTGGAAACAAAGGTAGCAGCAGCAAAGAAGGTAGCCCAGTTCCTATGGCACCTTACAAACACTAAAGGGGGGCTCCCAGCAGCTGCAGTCCGGAAAGCAGCTATTGCTTGCATCCTCCCAATAGCCCTATATGGAGCAGAGACCTGGTATGCAGGCCTGACCAGGCCAGCCTTAAACAGCAGCATCAATACCAGCAGTAGCACTGCTTTACAGATAGCTACAGTTGGTACAGGACAGAAGGGCCTAGCCTGCAGAGTTAGAAAGGTTATCACAGCAGCAGCAAGGGCTATCCTACCTGTCTGGAGGACCACACCAACAAGCAGCCTCATCCGAGATGCTGGCCTACCTACAGCAGAGGTAGCCCTTGAGGCGGCGCGACTACGCTTTGCTACACGCCTACAGAAGGTTGACCAACAGCATCCCCTAGTCCCAAGACTCCTACAGCCAGGGCGACAGCAAACCAGGCTTCAAAGAACAGCTGGCCTCTTACCTAAGTGCCCAAGGCCAGCACTCCTAGAGCCGCATTACCCCTCAGGGTCTTACAGCCCTATAGTCACACAGACGAAGGAAGTAGCAGCTAGGATCTTCCAGGCCTGGCTGAAGATGGTGCCAAAAGAGCATACCATTATCTACTCAGATGGCTCTAAAGCCCCTGATGGTGCTACAGGCTTTGGCTTCGTTATCTACCGCAAGAACAAACGTATAGCCCAGGGCTGCGGCCGCCTCGGCCTAGCAGAAGTATTTGATGGTGAGGCTGAAGGGGCGAGGGCAGGGCTCCGACAGGCCCTCCTTACCTCCCAGGGCCAGCCTATACACATCTGTATCGATAATACCAGTGTTATCCAAGGGATCCGAGGCATAGCCCCAAACTCCTCACAAGCTGCCTTCCTTGAGATCCAAGAGGCAGCTAGGATATACGACATACAAATCCACTGGTCCCCAGGGCATCAAGGCATTAGAGGAAACGAGGAAGCAGACAGCTTAGCTAAAGAGGGTACAACCCTGCCAGTCCCTAGGGGCCAACTGGCTACCCTATCAGGGATCAAACGGCTTGCTAAAGAGCGCATACGACGCCAATATAGGAAGTGGTGGAAGCGAGAGGCAACACCCCGTTATACCCAACTAGGGCTCAAGGCTACCCTCGCTTGCCCTCCTGAACTAGCCCTGCCACGGGCTATACTACATCATCTCCTAGCGGCTCGATCAGGCCATGGAGACTTCGAACAATACCACCAACGCTTCAACCATACAGAAGCACTGCTTACCTGCTCCTGCGGGGAGGCAAAGGAGGTAGACCATCTAGTCTACTGCCAAAAGACCCTTGTGAGGAGGCTTCAGTGGCCTACCCTCCACCCTTCTAGTCCACATGAACCTATAGGTCCTATAGGATCTCTTGAGCGGTACTATAAGGGGTTAATCACTGATCCTGAAGGCTTCCAGGCCTTTCTCTCCGTGACAGACTTCTTCCAGAAGATCTGCCCGCGGTACTAGGGCCTAGGTTAAGACCTAGTCCCTAGTAACGACCCCCTCCTCGTAGAGGACCTGATAATCACAACGGAACTAGGGAACCAGCGGGAACTAGGGACGGATAGAACACATAGTGGCCTTCGGGCAAGACTTGGAGGACGTTAGGAAGAGGCGTGTACTATAGAGTATGTTGCTAGAGCCTGCGGCCCTCCACGCCATATACCCCTCGGGAGGTCGGCCGCAAGGGCGGCTGCGCCCTTTGCCGCCACGGCGTTAAATATAACAACAACAACAACAACAACAACAGTCAGAAGCCGTAGATCTCCCCCGAAGTTACAGAGCCTGGAATCGATAAAGACTCAACATTCTGGGCTTGCCATGATGACCACGCACATCTTTCGTGGCACAACTCAGTATCAGAAATGTGAGGCGGGCAATCGCTGAATGTCTCTAATTTTGGTCTGGTCTGATGTCTCATGTTAACTGCCAATCATTGTGGCGATCATAGTTCTACACTTCCATTCTTTGCATAGTTGTTCAAAAATTAGCATCTGCGACACCGAAAAACAATTGTAGATTATCGCAAGACATCGAGTCTGGAGGCTGAGGAAGCCCCCTTTGCTCCGTTTCCCATCACGGACTTCCGGCGGATGACTGTCGGTGAGATTCCTCCGCTGCCTGCACCGCTCAGGACAGGAGGCCCAAGGGTTTGCATTTTCTGCAAATGCAGTCTGAAATTGGAGGATCGATCTCGTTTTAAACGCAGGCTCGGACGCATTTGTCACATGTCATCGTCATTAATCCTTGATCAAGTTGCCCGTCAGACGAACGTTTTCTTCTGCCCACCCGCCAAGCAAATCATTCCCCTAATTCAACTTCATTCGTCAAAGGAAAAGAAATCGTCGCCACCTCATATATCGTAGGAAAACACCAGATATGGTCATCACGACAGGAAGAAACTTCTCGCGCATGCCCTTGGGCTACGGCCCTTGCCCAGGACCCCGGCAAGACGCTAAGGGCAACCAACCGCTCCTAGGTTGGGATCAGGTCAACACCAAAACCTGCACCGTTACTTTCAAAGCCCCGGTCGACCAGTTGGTCGCCCTACTTCCCCGACCATGCTTCCAAATCGACGCGGAGAACGTGGTGGAGGGTCTTGCGGAAGCGTCCATCTCCTTTACCTCTCTCGGCAACCTTCCCTGGCTGGCTGGCCGCGGATACAACCACTCCGGCCTTTACATTCACAATGTCATCTGCCAGGGCAAGACCGAAACCGTTCAGGGCAAATATCTCAGCGTCCTGTTTGAGAACCTCCCGGACCCCATCCTCAGCGGCAGAGAGGAGCTGGGCTACCCGAAGCTCTTCGCGACACTGGATCAGGACGACAACGTTGAAGCCTCAGGAGACTGGAGCCTTTCGATGGGCTGGGAAGGCAATCAATTTGGAGAGGTCAAGATCTCCGGTCTGAAGCTGGAGGTGGCGCCTCCTGAGCCCGCAAGACCCGGCCAGGATGTTCTTTGCTTCAAGTACATCCCTCGCACCGGCCGCCCGGGTGTCGCTGATGTCGAGTACGCCACGGTCTCCCCGGCCCCGTCTCCTGAGTGCTTCAAGTTGGAGCGCATGTTCAAGGCGAAGGACGCGAAGATCCACTTTGAGGCCCTCGGTTTCGATGAGTTGCCCACACTGCATCACGTGGCCGCTCGATTGGCCGAGCTCGACATCGTCAGCGTTGAAGATGTACGCATTGTGGAAGGAAAGGGTGCACCCGATTATCAGAACCAAAGAGCAGTTTCGACTTGGGGTTACGGCTTGTCGACCAACTGAGTGGCTACTTGATACCCATGCCGATAAGTCTCTGTTAAGCTCTATTATCCCTAGATTGATTTCAATTCATAATTTGCGTCTGAATGGTTTCCACTGATACATTAAGTCAAAAATGAGATCCTTCTGGCTCTCGAGGGAATGCAATGCTGGCAGACTGTGACTGAAACTGGAATAGTCTTGACCGCATATGCCAAAGATCGACCATTTTAGCAAGCAAAGTGTTGAATTCCACCAGTCGCAGCCTCCAAATCTTATTTGTCATCGGGTCGTCAATACGAGAAAAGGGTTCTCGAGGACATGCAGGTATCCTGCCGGGCCACAGAAACGCTTTCCTATTCAAGACATCAAGTTTAGGGTTTGCAAAAGAAAGTCACAACTCCTGATGAGCTGGTGCGCTGCAGCGTTCCAATCCTTCGTGCTGATCCTGCTTTTATGGAGGTGGCTGTGAACAAACCAATCCGCTGCCTGATCCTCAAATTCTAGTCTCATCACACCCCCAATCATGAAAAAGGAGGTCGATGGACAGCCTTGTGAAGGGGGCGCTCGTGATGGGGGCTAAGTTGCTTGAGACGAGTGTCATTTATTATTGCTAGGATCATACATCACAAACAGAAATAGCACAAGTAGGCTCGGCATTTTGTTAAATTCAAGACTTCCAAGCCTGCATGGCCATCATCGAATTCTCTGCGGCTCCCGGGAACAAGGTTTCGGAGGGAGATTGAAATCCGGGACCCCACTGCCCTTCTAATACCTTGTCTGTAATAGCGTAGGTGATTCTCCCAAGGAAAGATGGGAAACGGCTAAACTGCGGGTAGTTCTGGACACGAACTTCAAAGGAAGACCAATAAGATATGAATCTCTCGACTACCCCCAATCCTTTGGGTCCTCCGCCATGTCCGGTTCCATTGAATTGTGCGTTGGATCTTGTACTCAATTTGGTAGAATCCACCTTTTCCAGCCAATAGAACAACAGCTTTCCTACAGCCAAACAGAGAGCCAATCAAGAAAACACACGACTTCCAAGACAACCAGGACATGTTCCGGCGAGCCAACATGCACTGCCCGGCTGAAAATTCGTCGAAATATCCAGGGAAACGGCAGGGGCTGGAACTTGTCCCGGAAGATAGCCGCTTACCCCTATCCATCGCATCGCGTGCTGGGAGAGCCTGAGACGCGTCAGTCAACCGTTTCCCCACAACTAGTCCACAGCTTCTGCCACTGACGATCTAATTCTGGGCGATGGAATGGGGCCGGATCGTCATCGCAAGGAAGATCACCCCACCACCCGGGGGGCCAACGACGCTAAGTCCGAGCGGACCGGAAGTTTTCTGTCTTGTGCCTCGCGGCCCTTCAAAAGGCGCACGTAATCTGCAGTCACAAATCCACGAGTTCGCAGCTTCGTCCGCACGTTTGATCATCGTTCCAATCCGGGGAAAGGCGACGGATCTAGTTGCCGAGTGATACGGATACTCGGTGCATAACTTCTGGAGAACATCTTTCCACTTGGTGTTGGGCGGTAACCAGGCAGTGGATTCACGATATGGAGGGAACCCACGGGCAAATCCACTTGCATTGTTGCGCCATAAACATGAACAAAGTCTGCAGCAGGCACATAAGGCTGGGGTGCCATTGGGCGACTCCCGGAACTTGAGATCTTCCCTCAAGATTGAAGATGCAAATTTCAGACAGGAGTGAAAAATATGCTCGGCTTGTTTTGAAAAAGTTGGATCCGATATTCATTGTTTGTCATCCAGTTGCATGTTGAAGTTGTGGGTTGCAAACGTCAGCGGTGGAGAGGTCGAAATTGGACCCGCGTTTGCACAGCCCCTTGAAGCTCCCTTTTAACTCGAGCGACCCTTCTGCCCATCTTGGCGGTCCTGGCGGCCTTTTTTGAGCCCAGTCGTCGTCGATGCCAAGGTACCAAGCGATCGCGACATCGATTCAAGCCTTTGCTCAACCGAACTCACTTTAGTTTTCGCCTTGGCATCCTGGGCACAAGCCAGCCAACACAGTCAAGATGAAGCCGACAACATTATCGACATTGACGGCGGGTCTGGGTTTGGCGACAGCGGTAAATGCCATCGACGTAACATTCACCGACGATGGTGAGTTCTCCGTGAGGGAAATTCTATTGAGAAGAAATGGTTGCTGACTTCCTACAGATTCAATCAAGAGCGCCGCGGGCACAATTGCGTATGGATTGGTGAAATATTACACAGGAAATAACACTGGCGACACACCAGGAAATCTGCCAGATCCTTACTACTGTAAGATTTTATGACTGTTGAAGTTATTTCAAAGCTGATTGTAATGCGTTCTAGGGTGGGAGGCTGGTGCCATGTTTGGCACGCTGGTTGATTATTGGTGGCTCACAGGCGACGACTCCTACAACACGATCACGACACAAGCTTTGCTGCATCAAGTCGGTGACGATAATGATTATATGCCCCAAAACCAAACTTTGACAGAAGGAAATGACGATCAGGGCTTCTGGGCGATGGCTGCCATGTCAGCAGCGGAACACAAGTACCCGAATCCCCCAGACGGCGAACCACAATGGCTTGCACTAGTACAAGCAGTCTTCAACGAATACGTCAGTCGATGGGACACAGGAAACTGCGGCGGTGGCGTGCGATGGCAGATTTTCACGTGGAACGCCGGATACGATTACAAGAACTCGATTTCGAACGGATGCTTCTTCAACGTGGCCGCCCGCCTGGCTCGCTACACCGGCAACACCACCTACTCCGATTGGGCCGAGAAGGTCTGGGATTGGGAAACAAGCGTCGGTTTGATTACGAGCAACCACGAGATTCTCGACGGTGTTCATTTCGAGGGATCATGTCCCAGCTCCACCGATAGCACGAAGTGGTCCTACAACGCCGGCATCTTCCTGTACGGCGCGGCCGTCATGTACAACATCACGGAAAGCGACACGTGGAAGACGCGCGTTGACGAGATGCTCACCGACATCACGACCGCGTTCGTCCAGAACAACATTCTCTACGAAGCGTACTGCGAACCAACGGCGCAGTGCAGTCAAGATGCACAGAGTTTCAAGGGATATCTCAGCAGATGGATGGCCGCCACGATGCAGGTGGCTTCATACACCACCGACACCATTCAACCTCTGCTGCTGTCCAGTGCACAGGCGGCAGCTACGGCATGTTCGGGATCTCCGGCTTCGGGCTTTAAGGGTCATGCGGGTACGGCCTGCGGCTTCTCCTGGCTGAACAACACCTTCGATGGCTTGGTTGGTGTCGGTCCCCAGATGAACTCGCTGCAGATCATCATGTACAACCTCGTTTCGTCGGCAGATGCACCCGTCACTGCCAACACGGGAGGAAACTCTTCGGGCGATGTCACTGGAGGAAAGAGTGACGGCTCAGGGACGAAGGCCCCGTCGGCGATTACTACTGCAGACAAGGCCGGAGCGGCTATTTTGACTATCCTAGTAACGGGTAGTGTTGTTGCAGGCACGGTTTTCATGGTTCTTTAGACTCTTTCATGTTTCCATATACCAATTTCCTTTTCTTTCGGATGAATACAACATCAAATGAATTTCACATCCTGGCGACCCAGAGAATCGTACTCCTGGGGCATACTTCAGCATGGCACGGAGCATCGTCTCAGACGTCCTTCGTGTCTTTCGTGGCTGTGATTCTACTCTGACACCGTATCTGGTACTGCAAACCAAAGGGCGAGGCTCCTTTTTTTTGTTAGTGCCCACAACCTTTCTGGCTGGCACCTCAACTAGGTTCCATGTGGATCGTTGAAAACTCGACTGCTCATAAAGGTTGCTTCAACGGGAATACCATTGCCTCGAGCTGCTCCTATTTCGCACTTCCACGCACGAGATACCAGCATGCATCAGAGTCAACTCACAAAACCGCTGGCCACAATGTCCTTGCGAGAAAAGACGGCGTATCCCGAGAAAAGGTGCGTCAAATATCGCAAAGATGTCTGCACTTTTGACAGCCATGCTACAGCTTACACGTATACAACGGGCTGGGAGGATCGCAGAAACAAAAACCAGCCCAACTCCACCATTCACTGGATGCCCTGAGAACTCCTCATCGAAATCATGCTTCACCTCAAGCCTGAAGAGCTTCTTCTTTTCCGACAGACATGCAGCCTGATTTTCCAACTATCTCTGAGAGGCGCATTTGCTGAGAACTATGGAACAGCAGAAGAAAAGCAAACGCCAGAATGGAAGCCTTCAGGGCTACAACGACTGTTCAGGTCAATATTTGACCTTCAATTACGGCGGCAAGTTGCAGCTTTCAAGACTTTCCGTCTCCAAGATGACGGCAGAAAGAAGTTGAAAAGTTTGCGTCATAGGCATCGCCTGCGCCAAGGCCTATGCCCGGAATGCTGGAAGCGCGTGGACTCGTCTACCGAAAAGCAATGTTCACATGGCCCAGAAGCGTCTGCAACCCGCATTCTCTTTTGCCATTATTGCGATGCCATGCACAACTTTTATTATAAAATTATTTTATATTATAGTAGCTTTAGCTATTTAATTTAATTTTAAAATATAATAATTTAATATAGATAATATTTTCCTAAATATAAAAAAGAATCTAAATAAACCTCTAATTTATTATTGTAAGGGGCTGGCCCCTAGGCTTGTTCAACATAGAGGTGCTGTCGATTAACTATTCTAAGCTGAAGAAGGAAGAAAGGACTTTATAAGAGTAGGCACCTAACAGCGGTGAAGCAGGCCGGGTTAGGCGGCGTACTGCGGCAGAATAGTAGGTCCAACGGAGCTGGATCTCAGTAACTGCTCCGGCGAAGCTGGAGATATCAATCCAGGCTCTAGCCTGTGACATCACCCCCCTGCTCCCCTCCAGCGGCGCGCCTGCGGCGCTAAGGCTGGGTCTCTATCGTGCTCTATCGCAGAGCCATAACAGCGTTCGTAAGCCTCTATTGATTCTGTCCCCTAGAGCGTCTCAACAGGCTCCTAGGTCCTCTCTGTATATCCTTCCTACTTAACTAGAACTTTGCAGCGTCGCCTGCGCCCTTAACGCTTCTAGGTAGCAGCGTTAATACTCTCTACACTCTAGGTCTCTTCGCCTTTATCGTCTATAATTAGTGGCGGCTGCTTATCATCTAACGTTTAACTAGGTAAGGGGTTGTTACCTGCGCGCTTTAGGATATCTATATAGAAGCGTAGGTATATAGCTGCTGGTATATTAAGCTCTACTATATATAGTGAGATAACCTTTGTAACTATATACTTATGGTGTAACTAATCTAGTTTCTTATAAGGCTTAGGGGATCTATAATACCCTATGTGAAGCCAGACTTTGTCGCCTACTTCTAGTCTCTCTGTAGGCTGGCGCTTCCTATTAGCCAGCTCCTCATAGCGTTACTGTGTTGAGGCGAGGGTTGATTAGGCTATATCCATCATATCTTAAAGCCTTGTTACTAACTTGCGTGCTTAGCCCTCACAGGTGCCCTCAGGGCTTGCTAGGCCTGCTTCCTTGACCTTAATAGGCTCTAGGTTGTATCCATGCTCTAGGAAGAAGCTACTCATCCTAATAGCGCTATTATTGCAGCTACAAAGCGCTAGCTGAGCTGCTGGAAGGTTATATGCCTAGTCCTTCTGTGAGTAGGTGGCATAGTTGCATAGGTAGGCCTAGATCTCCTGGTTTATCCTCTCTAGGCCTCTATCAGTCTGCAGGTAGTAGGTGGTGCTAAGCTGCTGCTCTATTCCCAAAAGCTTGCAGAACTGCTGCTAGAAGCAGCTTATCTAGTTGCTCCCTCTGTTGCTTATAATTAACGTAGGGATGCTGTGAAACCTGAAGTGGCAGTTTAGGAATTATTCAGCGCAGGCTTCAGCTTCTATGCTTTCTATCGCCTTGAGGGTTACGCCTTTACCTAGCCGGTTGATAATTACCTAAAGATATCTCTCGCCCTTATCTGTAAGGGGAAGGTTAGTAATAAAATCTATAGCGAGGTTGCTTTATATATGCTGTAGTATCAGTAGTGGTTTCAAAAGTCCCTTACGACGTTCCCTCCAGATATAACTACGCCTATAACTATCGCAGTTACAGCAGAAACGCTATACTAGGTGCGACTGACCAGGCCAGTAGAACTATCTACTAACCAGCGTAAGGGTGTTATCTCTTCCTAGATAGCTACTTGTTACGACCCGTAAACAAGGATAACAGCTGAACGACCCACTCGGGCGTCGGGCGGCTAGGACAGGACATTTGTACTGCAGGATCACGGGAACAACAGGGACTCACTCGGAGACGGAAGAACTATAATATAAGTCACGTGATGATAAGATAAGACTGAGCAGGCAGTGTGGATCACTGAGCGCTCAGTCGAAGTTACTGAGCGCTCACCAACAGTTAATAAGCGCTCACTGGTACCTGGTAAGGGATCAGTGATAGAGTAAAGGGTACTGTTCAGAACTTATATATAGTATGACCCTGAGCCTGGCTTATAGTCAGACTTCTATAGCTCTTCAGCAATTAACTTAGTATTCATCCTCACGGATACTCTCAGCTTACCTTCACTGCAAATCACTTATTAAGTCTAAGACTGATCACCTTAGCCTCTGAAGAACCGATCTACTACAGCCTACAAACTACAACCTATAACCACAACCTAGTGTACTGTTAGAACGTATCAATCCCTAGCTTCTGTTAGCAGACCCTACTGTCAGATAGCTGACCGTAACACTTTGATTGCTCCTATTCAGTAAGTTGACTATTGATTCCTACTAACAGTAACAAACGATAATATCTTCCCACGCCTCTGTTAAGTCGCCTACCCTAGGATCCTCGTCCACTTCAGGAGGACGAGCCACCTAAAACCTAGCCCAGGAACTAGGAGACCAGAAGATAAAGGATGACTCAGACAGCAAGGACGACACCGAAGAACTTAAGCGCCAGCTCAACAAGACCAATAGCGACTTCAAGGCAATGTGCGAAATATTCAACCAGAACGCTGCAGCCCTTAGCGAACTCCAGGAACAAGCCCGCAAGAACCAGGATCTGGAGAAAGAAGTCGCCACCCTCCGAGCTGCCGCTAACGTCATATCCGCCCCAGTCGAAGGATGAGAACGCCTCAAGCTCAATACGCCTTCCACCTTCGACAGGACCCTAGGACAACTCAAAGGACACCTGGTATAAGTTTGAACCTACCAGGCCTTCCATATAAACACCTTCCAGAACGACACCAAACGCGTTATACACGCAGCCACCTTCCTTCAGGGATGAGCCCTTGCCTGGTTCAAACCCCTTCAACAGGAATAGCTTGACAACCCTGTCGAAAAATACAGCCAAGAAGTTAAGGACATCTTCTTCAGCTTCACAGGCTATATTAAGGCCCTAGAATCTCTCTTCCTTGACCCTGATGAACGAAGACAGGCCGAGCGAGACCTATCCCACCTATAACAAACCAAGTCAGCTACGCTCTACGCCGCAGAGTTTAGGCGATTAGCTGCAAGACTCCACATAACTAACGAAAGCAAAGTTTTTGCCTTTTATCAAGGACTTAAGGATGAGGTCAAAGATGAAATAGCCAAACTGGAGACACCTCCTAGTTTCCTCGCCTATGTCGAACATGCTATTAAGGTTGACAACCGCCTCTATAAACGACGAAAGGAATAAGGAGAGAAACAACAAAACCTAAATTCAGGATGTAAGTACTAATAGCAGCCTCAACAGAAGTTTAACAGCTAGCGGAACAACAACAGACCCTGCAACAACTGGAATAACACCTGCTAGAGCACCGCCTATAGATAACACAGCAGACCTATAGATCTCAGCATGATGACCAAACCTAACAACAAAAAACCTTAGAACCCTAAGTGCTATAACTGTAATAAGCAAGGCTATATTGCTAAAGACTGCAGACAGCCTAAGAAGCTCCCCTGGAGGCCAGTGGCAGAACGACCTCGATAAGTCAACATAATTGCAAAAGTTTCATATGCATCCTAATCGTGGACCAGATGCTATGACGATAACTGCTGAATTCACCTTAAAGACAAAGAAATATCAGGACACTACCTAAGGGACAGCAACCCTGGACGGTCTGGTTATAATATAACCATCCCAGACACTCGCCCTAGGACCCTGGCAATAATGCATTCCAGCAACAGCAAAGTGGCTAGAAAACCAGTTGAACAACTCAATAAGATGCTATAAATTCAGCGACTAGAACTAATCACCCCCTGCATAACTAGCCAGCAACTCCACTACAAAGAACAACAAATCAAGAAGGAAATAGAGCTAATCCAGCAAGAAGACGACAGATAAGTACAACTATATTAATAACAAGAATCAGAAGAAGAACCAGAACACTAATACGATCCTCTGATAGAACAATAACTCCTCAGTATGACCAACAACTAGACTTTCAGAGAAGGAGAAAGCTCTTCCTATAACTCAGATAAACCTCGCAACGTTGCCTAATAACGCACTTAGACAGAGATTGCCTATAGGTTCACCCCCAGTGTGGACGACTCCAGCTCCAAAGAGGAACCTAACGACCAGGAAGGAAGAATCAAGCAACTTCTAGGATACCAAGGAATCAACATGCTTCAAGATAAGCAATAACGCCACTTCTATAGCACCTCAGCAGCCTAACGAGACTGAGGCTACACCCCTCAGCTACACATAAAAGATCATCCCGCACTGAGAAGCAACCACCAGCTTCACTAAACCCTCTTCTGGCCCCAGTGCTTCCACGACAAATACAAGGAACACATAGGAGAAAAACATGATTACCAGTTTTATCCCAGAAGACATAACAACAAGCCTATCCATGAGATCTACTCAACCTCCATTATGATTAGATAGACTATAGTACTGTTTAAAGACAACCTTGCAGTCTTTAGACCTAGTCCTTAGTTCCCTATAAGATGTCAACATAACAACAGCATAAAATAGGACGAATGCTAATAAGACGAATGCTAAGTTCACTACCAAGAAAAGGCATAAGCCTAGAGAATCATAAAGAACAGACCTAGACCCCCACAGATCAGGATCTACAAAAACAGCCTCACAAAAGCATGACGAGAGGGAAGGCAAATCACCTACCCAGGACAACCAGAGCAGTTAAAAAACTAGACTCACCTACCGACGACAGATCACAACAGGCAACAAACATAAGATCTATTCACTAAATATCACAAGGACATAAGGGTAATATCAAACTCAAAGTTACTATCAATCAGCAAATAACACTCACGCTGATCGACAGCAGAGCTGAAGCAAACTTCATTACCCCCCAAGCCATCAATAGGCTAGAAATACGATAGGGAGGAAAAGAACAACCATATCAGTTACACACGGCAGAAGGAGAAGAATTCAAGTACAAAGGAGGTACTATCTATAATGAGACTGCGCCCCTCGAGATGAGCTACCTAAATCGAAAAGAAAGAATCTAATTCGACATTGCCGATCTAGGAACATACGACATAGTGCTAGGACTACCCTAGCTACGAACAAGCAACCCACAGATAGATTAGAGCAAAGGCTAACTCCATTAGGACCACGATAATTCAGTCCCTAAGCAGCCCTGTCAGAATCAGGCCTCAAATAAATCAATACGACAAGGAACAGCAAAACGATACCTCTGTTACCTCAAGGCAAAAAAAGCCATATCATAACCACCAACAATAATAGATCTCAAACAGAAGAACAATCCACTTCTGTCTATCCCAGAAGAATATAGAGTGTATAAAAAACTCTTTATAGCCGAATTAGAAACCAGACTGCCCAAACACACCAGTTTCGACCACGAAATACCCCTCAAAAAAGGGAAGGAACCACGCTTCAACAAAATCTACGGACTCAACCAGACAGAAATAGAAGCCCTAGACAAATACCTTAAAGAAAATCTCAAGAAGGGATATATCAGACCCTCAACGTCACCAGCAGGAAGCCTAATCCTGTTCGTACCTAAGAAGAACGGAAAACTACGATTATGCGTCGACTACCGCATGCTAAACGAAATGACGATCAAAAACCGCTACCCACTGCCACTCATCAACAAGATGAGACGACTCCTTCACGGAGCCAACTGGTTCACAGCCCTCGACCTCAAAGGAGCCTATAACCTGATCAGGATGAAGCAAGGAGAAGAATAGAAAACCGCTTTCAGAACCTGAAAAGGATATTTTGAGTACCTCGTTATGCCCTTCAGCCTCACTAACGCCCCTGCAACATTCCAAAATATGATCAACTAAGTCTTATGCAAATATGTCGACATCTGCGTAGTAGTCTATCTTAATAACATCCTCATCTTCTCATCAACACTTGAGAAACATAAGGAAGACGTACACCACATCTTATAAGCCCTCTAAGAAGCTAAGCTATTAGTTGAACCTGAGAAAAGCGAATTCCACACACAGAGGGTGGAATACCTCAGATTCACTATCACCCCTGGAAAAGTCTATATATCAGAAAACAAAGTCAAAGCTATCAAGGAATAGCTGGTACCCAACAACCTCAAGGAAGTCTAAGGATTTCTAGGTTTCGTCAACTTCTACCGCAAATTCATCAAAGACTATGGCAAGATCAACGCAGCTCTCATAAGCCTCAGCCGCAAAGACACGCCCTTTATATGGGAAGAACCATAACGAACAGCATTCCAGAAGATCAAGGACCTCATCGCTAGCGAGCCCGTCTTAAGCATTCCAGATCCAACAAAACAGTTCGAAGTAGAACCTGACGCATCTGACTACGCAATAGGAGCATAATTATCCTAATAGGATTCAGAAGGACGACTACACCCATATGCCTTCTTTTCTCGCAAGCTCCACAGACCTAAACTTAACTATCAAGTTCACGATAAGGAACTCATGGCAATCATTAAAGCTTTCAAGGAATAGAGACCTGAGCTCTCAGGAACTACACACGAAGTACTTATGTATTCAGACCATAAGAACCTTTCACACTTCACAACTTCAAAAGTGTTAAATAAACGACAGATTAGATAGTTAGAATTCCTATCAGAATTTAACTTCTGAATCATCTATCGCAAAGGATCAGATAATAGCAGAGCTGACGCTCTTAGCTAACGACCAGACTATAACGTCCTAGTACCTGAAGAAACCTAGGTGATTCCCAAAGGAAATAACAACGGAGACCTAATGCTAGCAACCAAACTCTTAATGATGGCTGGACGATCTAGTACTAGCCCGCCTAGCGAACTAGACGACGAAGCAATTAAGGAGTTCCATGCTCGCCCTGCATATGGTCACCAAGGAATCACAAAAACCTGGAAATAACTACGACAACAATATAGAGAAAAAGTCACTAGAGAACAAGTGGCAAAAGCAATTAAGGATTATGAGGTTTGCCTCAAAAGCAAACCCGCTCGTCATCAACCTTATAGTATGCTACAACCCTTGCCTGTGCCGCAAACAGCCTGGCAATCTATATCCCTCAACTTTATCGTCAAATTACTGAAGTCTCAAGAACCCCTTACAGGAACACACTTTAACAGCGTTCTTGTTATTATGGACCAACTCACGAAGTACGCCTACTTCATTCCGTACAAAGAAGCAAGTAACGCTGAAGAATATGCCTATATATTTCTTAAATATATCATCGCCAACCACAGAACGCCTAGAGAGATTATATCAGACAGAGATAAGATCTTCACTTCTAAATTCTGGAAGTTAATCATATCACAACTCAGCATTAAATAATTAATATCCACTGTATTCCACCTATAAACCGACGGACAAACAGAACAAATCAACTAAATCCTCGAAACATATCTCCACGCCTATATCAACTATAACTAAGACAATTAGGTTATATTGCTACTGATAGCCTAGTTCGCCTACAACAGCGCAGTAGGAGAAAGTACCAAGGAATCCCCCTTCTACCTCAACTATGGATTTGAACCAACCGCCTATAGAGAACCCTAAACAGGCCTAGCTGCAGTAAAAGCTGTCGCCTCAATACGCTAAATCAAGGATATCCAGGAAAACGCACGTAAAGAACTCAAATTCATACGACAAAGAATAACAAAATTCAGCAACAAACAAAGGATTAAGAGACCAACCTTGAAAGAGGGAGATAGCGCCTATCTTATATAGCGAAACATCAAAACAAAGCAACCAAACGATAAACTTAACTATAAAAAACTCAGACCTTTCAAAATTTCATGAGTAATCTCACCAGTTAACTACAAACTAGGACTCCTAGAAACCATGAAGTGTCACCCAGTATTCTATGTCTCACTCCTCGAACCAGCACTACGTGGATCACAGACAAACGATATTATCATCGTCGAAGATAACAAACCAGAGTATGAAGTCGAACGAATTATCAACCATCTTAAAGAACCAGAAGGGTATTAATACCTCATCAAATAGAAAGGATACAGACATAAAGACAACATATAGGAACCAGCTAAAAACATCACTAACGCAGCATAAGAACTCACGATCTACTGGCAACAACACTAAGAGCGAAAAGTCACACCAGCACCTGTTATACTAGCCCAAAAGAACAGTAGATATAAGCAGATCAAGCACCTACATCACTTCACCAGACCACCTACTGAAGTAGATCGGCTGCGACAAGGAAAACTATTTATCCGCCTAGGAACACCAGAAATCAACTAAGACGCCTCCAATAAGAAGTTTGGAGTGCCTAGATTCCAATCGCTAAGGATGGTATCCAGGTCTATCGCACCAAAAGCGCCCACCAACCGCGCCTCAAGAACCAAGGAAGACTCAACAGGGGAAGGACTTGCTGCCCCCTCCTCTTCAGCCACCACCGAAGTCTCCTTGCAACCCTTTTTGAACACTATTCGCTTAGCCTTGCGGACACGATCCAGTTTCGCAAGCGCCTCATTCACTTCAGCCTGCGCCTTTTGCAGCACCTCCATTCTCTTTCGAAACAGTTCCTTAGTTTCTTCCTCCTCATCATCCAAACGCTGAGACTCAACCATCAAACGTTCCACTACATATGAATTAGCATGAACAAAACACAATAGGCCTCAGGAACTACACAAACATTAACAGATCGCATCGTCGGAAGCATTGCACGAACGACGAGTGCCACCCACGGCGACACACTCTCCGCAAACCAAGGAGCCAGGCAGCATTTTACAGCGCAACCCCTTAGACCAACAGCGACGATAAGGCATGACTTTAAACCTGTTCTCCGCAATATTAAGGGAACGACGATAACGACAAAGAGTAGAAATCGCAGGATTTTCAGGAACGCAACCTGACATAATGTCAGCATTATAGGTAAATCAAGAAGCATAATTGACGGATCCCCAACCTGGGACTAACGACCTACTTATGTTAGGTCTTAAGGACAAGACCTTTGGAGAGGGGACCTGATGTTACAACCTGTAAACAAGGATAACAGCTGAACGACCCACTCAGGCGTCAGGCGGCTAGGACAGGACATTTATACTGCAGGATCATAGGAACAACAGGGACTCACTTAGAGACGGAAGAACTATAATATAAGTCACATGATGATAAGATAAGACTGAGCAGGCAGTGTGGATCACTGAGCGCTCAGTCGAAGTTACTGAGCGCTCACCAACAGTCAATAAGCGCTCACTGGTACCTAGTAAGGGATCAGTGATAGAGTAAAGGGTACTGTTCAGAACTTATATATAGTATGACCCTGAGCCTGGCTTATGGTCAGACTTCCATAGCTCTTCAGCAATCAACTTAGTATTCATCCTCACGGATACTCTCAGCTTACCTTCACTGCGAATCACTTATTAAGTCTAAGACTGATCACCTTGGCCTCTGAAGAACCGATCTACTACAGCCTACGAACTACGACCTACGACCACGACCCAGTGTACTGTTAGAACGTATCAATCCCCAGCTTCTGTTAGCAGACCCTACTGTCGGATAGCTGACCGTAACACTACTAAGCACTGAGTTATAGGTGCTTTGAACGATATAGGTGTATAGTGTGTTTGCGTTATTATCTAGATCTTTATTACCTAGTACCTAAATCTGATCTCTAAACAGTAGTTAGTTGCTATTATTAATCTCACACTTAGCGATCTGAACCTTTAGCTTAAGGCTTAGGTGGAAGCTTCTTTCTTATTGTTTTATAGCAGCATAGGCCTGCTGGTAGACTTTATCTTATCCTTAGGTCTGATCCTAGAGTTGCTGTAGTTCTTCGTCGTTAGTAAATATAAGCATCAATAGTGCTGCCTCTATACGTTATATATATGCTGAGGGTAGGGTTGCTTCTGGGAGGAGCTATAGGATTCAACCTTATTTACGCTTATCCTCTAGAGATATAGGTACGTCTTGTTCACATCTAGAGAGTGCGTTTAGCACTACTGCTTTGCTTCCTAGCTGGTATTATATCTTAAAGTTATACTAAGATAGTTCCTCTGCCTATCAGCTTTACCGTTCTATAAGCTTCTGCTTTATCATAAAGTACTTTAGGTTCTTATAGTCTGATAGGATCCTAAAGTGGCTAACACTCTATAGCTCTGCTCTCTATTCTTATAGACAGCTTATAATAGCTAGCATCTCCTTATCATATATCAGATAGTTAAACTAGGCAGCGTTAAGCTGCTGTAAGTAGTAGGCTACTATATAACGTCTGCTGTGCTTATCTTCCTGTGAGAGTACGCCTCTAAGGGTAAAGCCTGAGCAATCAGCCTCAATATAGGTTTTACGCGTAGGGTCTAATTGATATAGAACAGGCTTAGCAGCAAAGATCCTCTTAAGCTCCTGGAATGCTACTTCTTATTCCTTACCCAAGCAGAAGGGGACACCCTTTTTTATAAGAGCTATCAGGGGTCCAGCAATCTCTAAGTATGCTGGGATAAAGATCCAGTAGTAGTTTGCAAATCTAAGGAAGCTTCAGACTCCCTTAACTGTCTTTAGAGCTGCCTATTCCTTAATCGCCTTCAGTTTCTCAGGGTTATAAGAGATACTAACTTCAGCTGTAATAATAAACCCTAGGTACTTAACTATCTTTATAGAGAATGCACACTTATGAGGGGTCTAAATATAGCCCTGCTGCAGTAAGCTTATGCAGTACTAGCTTAACCTTTGCTTTATAGTCTTATTATAATCTGTTTAAGTAGATCAGGATGTTATCTATATATACTGTTATAAAGTCGTCTAGATACTCTTAAAGTATGCTGTTAATATATCGTTAGAATATAGTGGGGGCTCCTGTGAGCCTAAAGGGGATAACTAGCTATTTAAATAGCCTATATCTCATCTGGAAGGCTGTCTTATACTCCTCTCCCTGCGTAATCCAGATCTTATAGAATGCTGCTACTACGTCTAGCTTAGTGAACCACTTAGCAGCGCTGACAGTCTGTAGCGTCTCTTAAATTAAGGGGAGAGGGTATCAGTTGCACTTAGTAAGCTTGTTAAGAGCGTAGTAGTTGATATAGAAATATATTCCTCTATTTGGTTTATATACGAATAGTACTAGGGCTGATGCTTCTGAGCTGCTAGCGCAGATGAAGCCCTTATTAAGTAGGTCTTATAAGGTCTTATAGAGGACGAGGAGTTCTTCTCATGATATGCTATAGAGCGGACCCTATGGTAGTATAGCTTTATTACCACTACTATCCTATTTGATAGGGATCCTATAGTCGACCTTAGGGCGATATAGTGGAAGGTTGGCAGCTTTATTAGGTTGGAATAGCTCTTAGAACTTAGCTAGTACAGCTGGTGGGAGGAGGGCTTTTAGGTCTGCCTTCTCAGTCTTCTTTATAAGAGCCTTCTATATATCTACTAGGCTGATCGCTCGAACTTTATATCCTGCAGTTCCTTTGGTGTGTTGTTATGCCCTCTTATAAAGCGTTACAAAAGGGGCTCCTGGGAGGAGGCGGGCAGCTCTGATCTGGTGCACTCATCCTGGTTCTTCCTTGCTTTTTAGACGTAGGTCTACGCCGCCCCTCTTATATTATATCTGTTGCACGGCAGCATTATATAGGATGTAGTTCCTCTCTATCTAGGGCTTCCCTAGGAACAGATTATTGCTAAGGCTATATATAGTATATATGAAGATCTTCTCATTATAACCGCACAGCTTGAGGTTAAAGATAACTATACCTATTGCTTTTATAGCGCCTATGGCGTTGCTGAAGCTGCTTAGTACTCGCTTAGAGCGGTCTACTTCTAGCAGGTGGAGCTTGCAGGCTAGGTTGTAGTTAATAAGGGCGTATAAGTCGCACCTTATATCTATTAGGGCGTCTGCTTAAGTGCCCTTATATATATAGGTAGTGATTACTACTGACTTACTGCTTACATAATGCTTAAACTGCTTATATAATGCTTAAACTGCTTCTATTTTGTGATATCACTAAGTTCAGCCTCTAACGCCTAACTTTGCGGTGGAGTTACTCTTTTCCTAAGCTCTCTTCAGCCTTAGAGCTTCCTAGCTCCTCTATAGGACTCTTATTGCTGCTCTCTTCTCGCTTCTTAGCTTTCTTAACCTTTATAGGATAGGAACGCTTCAGCTTAGGACACTATATAGCAATATAGCCGATCTGGTTGCAGTTGAAGCATTTGCAGGTGTCTCTCACAAGCTGCAGCAGGTCTTCAGATGAGGAGCTGCTTTATTAGCAACATAACTTTATCTTCTCCTTACCCTTAGTGCAGCTGACGCTAGATATCAGTATATCTCTATCTGCATCTTATTAGCAGTTAGGTTGCAGCACTTTCTGAGAAGTGTAACTGAGGTAGTATTCCCTAAGCTTCCTGCTATCTAAGCAGGATCCTATAGTGAGAAGCAGTTTTATAAACTGGTGGTAGTCCTTTAGCGCTTCTAGTACCCCTATTAATAGGTTGCTTAACTAGGAATTTAGTATGCCTTCTAAGTAGTTAATCTTAATCTTATCTTACTAAGATCCTCCCCTACTTACTGTAAGCTCCTTCTCAAACTTAGGGAAGAAGGAAGTAAAACTCTCTTCCTCTTGTTGCCGCATAGTGCGTAACTTATCCAAGGCTTAGGCTTTAGCGTTTAGGTCCCTATATATTCTTTTGAGATAGTCTATAAATTAAGCTAAGGAGGTGTCTCCTCAGGCTACTCTATTAGCAAAGAAGGCGGAGGATGTTGCTTAGGCGGTTCCCTCCAGCCTGGCGTAGATATATGCAAACGCGCTCTCTTCTCTGCCCATAGCTTCAGCATCAATCTGTAGCTTTAAGTTTATCTCTAGAGCCTACTATAGAAACTGTCGTCTTATGCTATCGAACTTTAGGGGGTCAGGAAGTATTAGCCTCAGTTGTCTAGTTGAGGTTGGTTTATAGGGCTTAGCCACTATTTTTATAATGCTGTTGCTTATGGCCTATATAGTTATATTAGCTGTAGACAGGGTAGGTATGCTGCTTGCAATCAGCATAAGGGTTGCTCTATCTGTTAACATAAGCCTGTTTAGAGCTGTCAAGAGCTGCATTATCTGGTCCTAAAGAGGATATATGCTTGCGTTAACTGCTTCGTTAACCCTGCGGTCAATCTCTGCAGTTATCGCGTCATTTGCGCTACCCTCTGGCGAATCCATCATGTCGCACTTATGAGGTTTTCATATAGCGTCTTCTCAATACGCTACCCTCTAGCAAATCAGTTGTATCGCTCTCGTGAGGTTTTATAAGCGTCTTTTGTTGTTAAGCTTAGAATATATAAGGGGCTGGCCCCTAGGCTTGTTCAACGTAGAGGTGCTGTCGATTGACTATTCTAAGCTGAAGAAGGAAGAAAGGACTTTACAAGAGTAGGCACCTAACAGCGGTGAAGCAGGCTGGGTTAGGCGGCGTACTGCGGCAGAATAGTGGGTCCAATGGAGCTGGATCTCAGTAACTGCTCCGGCGAAGCCGGAGATATTAATCCGGGCTCTAGCCTGTGACAATTATTGACTGTTGAAAAGGTTTAAAATATAAAAAAGAATATATAGAGCTTAATAAAGCTTTATATAGCTTTAGGAATATATTACTCTTTTAATATAAATATTTCTTAATAACCCTAAAAAAGCTACGATTTACTTTAAGCTCAAAAGAAATATATCTTTTCTAAGATCTTAATTATTAGGTTTTAGTCTTATTCTATATAGATAATATTCTTATTTTATATTATCAAAATTACTCCTCTTAAGTGAAATAGATTATTAATAAACTAAAAGCTAAATATAAATTTAAAAAATAAAATACTATTAAATATTACTTTAAGATCTAAGTTATTCGAGATTATATAGCTTAAAAAGTTTATTTAGTATATAATTTATATATTAAGAAAATTATTAAATATTTTAATTTTTAAAAAGAAATATATTTTATAATTTATTATCTTTTAAGGAAGTTAAAAACAAATAAAGAATAAACTTCTTTTATATATATAAAAAAGTATTAAGAGAAAACTAGTTTTATATTTTATTTAGTTAATAATAATAATACATCTAAATATAGCTTTCATAGCTATATATCCTTTATAGTTACTTACAAATCTTTTATTAGTTTATATAATAATAATTAACTAAATAATCTAATACCTCTATATAATATATTTTCTTATTTTTTACTTTAGAAATATAAGAGATATATAAGTTTTCTAAATTATAAGTAATATTTTATTTATAGATAATAAAGAAATATAATGATTAATTTAAAAATATATTATGTTCCTTTTTAGAAATATAATATATTAGAAAGCTATAACGTGGTTCATCAGTCAGCCAGCTGGACCAGCCAGCTGGACCAGTCAGCCGGACGTTTTTTTCCCACATACATAACAACATCTAGTATTTCTCAACCACAACGCATCAAATCAACTATTTGTTGTCGCTATCAGAATCTCCTGAGGGTTCGACATCTTTGGAACAGGTTCGCACGTTATGCCCAGTCTCACCACATATACCACAGCGTCTCCAAGCTGGCTGGGCTCTCTTTGATGGACCCCCCTCGTCGTCCTCTTGAGGTGCTGGACGTTTCCCTTTTTGTTTCCCTTCAAGCAAAACCTAAGATTCCTCTATACTAAGTGCTCCTCTAAGCTGGACCTACATTCTTTTAGCCCTCTAGCGCTTAGCAAGTGCTATATTTGCATCCTCAAAGGTATAAAGCTGATCAGTCAAAATAGTGATTAAGTGCGCTATTACCTGCACACCCTTTAATAATTACTTAACTGCAGTAATAATTAATGTTGGTAAGCTTCCTTAATAAGCAGAGATATAACTTTTAATAAAGTTAGACTGTAAGATAGTTTATTATAAGTTAGAGGGCGTTTATAACTGCTAAGGTGGAGGTGTTAAAGGGTTGGCTATAAGAGGTGTAAGCGTCTGTAAATACATATTAAGCTTTTTGATAATATGGTCTAGGTCCTATGGTGAAATTCCAGCGCCTTAGAAAGCAGACCTGATGTTTTCCTTATTAAAACCCTTATTATAGGCCTAGTGGAAGGCAACAAAGAACTCAGACTTAGTGATATGATTTATAGAGGCTCTGATAAATTAGTTGATTTTATTATTATATATGCGTTTTAAAGGCGAATAAAGGGTAATATCTAATAGCTGTAGTAGATATAATGAATATGCAGGCATACTAATAGTTATTGTCACGGGCTAGAGCCCGGCCGAGATCTCCGGCTTTGCCGGAGCAGCTACCGAGACCCAGCTCCGCCGGGTCCACTATTCTGCCGTAGCACACCGCCTAGCCCCAGTGTGCTTCACCGCCGCTAGGCGCCTATCCCTGTAAAGTCCCTTCTTCCTTCTTCAGCTTAGAATAGTCAATCGACGGCACCTCTACGTTGAACAAGCCTAGGGGCCAGCCCCTTACAGTTATAATATTATTCTGCTTATAGTAATTATTAAATTCAGCTAATAAATAGCTCTTATAGCTGTTAATAGTAAGCATCTAATAGACACCCTTTATTTAGTTTTTAGTATATTTATTAAAGTGTTTAATCTAGTTAAGACCTATCTAATTATCTATCTATCTATTAGTAGTAGGTTTAATCACCTAGTTGCCTGGAAAACCTGATTCTATAGTCCAACTTATAAGGTGATATACACCTTTAACAATTATAAACGGAGGGATGCACCACCTGCCCAAATTGATATATTTAATAACTATAGCCTATTCACAGTTGCTAGGCTGGACAGACTTTGCTTTACTGCGTCAATCAGCATATATAACCACTATTAACATAGTGATCATGCCTATCATAAAGCTAGTTTTATCAAAATTATATAGATCCCCCTCTTAGATGCCATACTTAGCTATTATGTTACATAATAGCGCAAACCACTTTGATATAACCTCAGGATCTTCTTAAAGAGCCTTTTAATAATCGTATAGACGATTAAACTTGGTTTTCAGAGCAGGCTGTGAGTCCACAAACCGCCTGGCCTATCGCTTGCCAACAGGCTCGCTATTACGCGCTCTCAGCAGGAGATTAGCTATATCTTCCACACTGCTGAGGCGGAAAGGAAATCCTCTGGAATCCTGTTTAATAACGTATTAGAGAAGTGTTTTCTCTTCGATCGGATTGAGTTTATATCGTTAGGGTTAAGCTTGTTTGCGTCGCAGTTGGTTGTTCATTCTATCAGCTAAGGTGCTCTTTAGGATACTGTAGGTCTTTGCAGCATGCGAAATGTTTAAGTTATTACCTGCAGCGCGTGTCGATCGGATTGCTTTAATCGCGAGAATGACTTTATCTTCTTGGGTGTAGATTGGCATTATGGTTGTTGAGATTTTATGCGTCAAAGGTTTAAGTGATTTGGACGTAAGAGTGTTTAGAAAAAAACGTCCGGCTGACTGGTCCGGCCGGCTGACTGATGAACCACGTTATATTAAAACACTGTTATAATATCTATAATAAAAATAGAACTTTTAAGTTTTAAAAATACTTTAAAAGAAATAATAATATTAAAAAAAACATTTCTAAAATATAGCGTTAAATATAAAAAACAAAATTTAGAAGATTAACTATAATAATTAATAATTAATTAATTTATAGTTAGTAATAGAGAATATATTATAATATATCTCTATTATATAGATATCTAGAATATATAGTTGTAATAAAAGTTCTAAAAAGCTAGTTTTAATATAGCTTATATATTTATAGATTTAATAATTACTAATAGTCTTATAAAAGACCTTTCTAAAAATAAGTCTAAATATTTCTATATACTACTTAACCTAATAGATATATATATATTTATTATAAAAGATATAGAGTAAAAACAATTAGAGATAAAACAGTATAATAGCTAAAAAAGTCTATATATAGCTTTATAGCCAAAAAGCTTAATTTAGCTAACAAAAGCCTAAAAATAAGTCTAGAATATTTAAATATAAATATTACTATAAGCTAAAGCTTTAAATATATATAAAAACCTTTTAAACTTAATAATAAAACTTAGCTTTAATAAATATAAAAAGTAGTAATAAATATATCTAACTAGTTCTATTAATATTAAGCTAAAATAGCTATAAGAAGCTTATTAGCTATAATAAGGCTAAAAAGGACTTTCTATTTATTATTAAGTAGAGAGAAAATAATAAATATAATATTAAAAATAGTAGGTATAATAAGAGAGATAATAAATGTAATAAGTATAATAAAAACTAAAAAAGTAGTAAATATAAAAATAGAAATAACTAGAGGTATAAAAGTAAGTATAATAGAAATAGAGGTCTTAATAATACTACTTTAAGTGAAAATAAAAACATATTAGATATTAGCTCTCTAATAATTAAGATCTTATATTTAAAGATAGAAAAAAGTTAAAAATGCTTCTAAAACTTAAAAAAATACTTCTAAAAATATTATATTTATAGTTTAGCTAATAGAGTTAGACTTAATAACCTTTTAGAGGTAGTAAGCAAAAATTATTATAATAAGCGCTAAAAAGATATGGGGATAGCTATGAGAAGTAGAGGCGTATAATATATGCTAATTCTTTTTATAACGCTTTATACTAAACGCGTTAGTAGCTATAAATATAAGGTCATAATAATAACCTTAAGTCTTATTTATAAAAATAGACCTAAAGTATTTTCAATAAAGAACCTTATAATAAAAAGGTTTTTAAGAAGTTATCTCTAAATTATTAATATAATATTTCTAATATTTAAGATATTTAAGATAATATATATATAAATAGTTGTACTTATTCTTATTTTTAACCTCTTTAATAATAAAATAAAAGGGATAAAAGGGGGAGATATAGAGAAGCTAAAAAATAAAGTAATCTCCTTATTATTATTATTATTATTAGAGGGGATAAGAGGTAAAGCAAACTTCTTATTATTATTATTATTATTAGAGATAGAGGGAAAGCTAATAATAATAATAGTATTAATAGTAGCCTTTTTATACTTATATGCTTTATATATATAGGTAGTAGTTTTTCTTTTAGTAATAAGTATTGTTAACATTTAACATTCTTTTATAATAATAATAATAATAATATAAGAATAATAATAACGCTAAACTTACTTTAATATTTTATATAAAATAAACTAATAAAGTTTAAGGTATAAAACCTTATATAAAAATACTTGATTTATTATAACTTATAACTATAATATTGATTATGTAATACGTATAGTTACGTAAGCACCTTATGTAATTAGCAGTTTAGCAGGTTACGTTTCAGGTTATCTTTCCCCTCACTTTTCCCTACTAGAGGATGCAACCTGCGAACAACAACAACCAGACTCATCACAATACATCTGTTCCCTTATTTTTATCTATACAATTAAATGCTCATAAATGCTCAGAATTATTACCTTTTATCATAACATTACCACATCTATAACCTTATACTATATAGGCGCATATACTACGCCCCTGAATACGCTTATACCTGTGCTAACAAGTATTATAAATTCTAATCTATAAAATAGTTAGTAAAAACTCTAATAATTATATTAAATATTTTAATAATTATTTTAATAATATATAAATATTATAGTAAGTAATTTAAGATTTTTAAAAACTTATCTTTATAAAATATAAATAGTTTAAAACAAAATTTAATTATAAAAAAGTATAAGAGGTTTTATTTACCTCTAATATTTATATTTCATAGTTTATACTAACTATATTAGGAAATTTTATTAATTCTAAATATATTTATAACCTATTTTAATAACTAAATAACTTTATTAAGTATTCTTATATTCTATAAACATAATAGTAAATATTAATTTTATTTATCTATTTATTTTATTATTTTAAGAGCTATTTTATACGTTTTATATAATAAATTTAGATAGGTTTCAAGTATATAGTAGTAAAGAATAAGTTTTTTAGCTATCTATAACGTTTAAAGGGGTATATTATATCATACAACCTGTTATGCATGGATAACAGTTGAACGACCCCACTTAGGCGTCGGGCGGCTAGGACAGGACATTTATGCTCTGCAGGATCACAGGAACAACAGGGGCTCACTCAGAATAGAAGAACTATAGTATAAGTCACGTGATGATAAGAAGGACCGACAAGGGATAAGCGGTCCTGACTTAGGACCAACACAGAGAAAGCAGTCCACACCCAGGGACCGCTCAGAAAGATATCGGTCCTCAGAATAAGGAAACTACCTTAGACTTATATATAGTGTAACCCTAATCCTAGCTTATGGTCAGACCTTCATAGCTCTTCAGCAATCAACTTAGTATTCATCCTCACAGATACTCTCAGCTTACCTTCACTGCGAATATAAGGGTCTAGGACAAGGTCGATGCCATTGGTCTAGCCTACTACTACGAGTACAATAAATCTTCTTGAAGAACAGGAAACAGAACCGTATCCTCCCTATTTCCTGGGCATTCTTATAACCTTGCCATTGACCTTGTCGATATTCCTAGAACCTTCTAGCAAATGCGCCATTGGATTTGGTGGGTCCAATGAGTCGTGGCTGAGGGTCTTGCCGAAGGCCGAACACCGGTCCATAGACCGTGACAGCGAATCACTTATTAAGTCTAAGACTGATCACCTTAGCCTCTGAAGAACTAATCTACTACAGCCTACAAACTACGACCTACGACCACGACCCAGTGTACTGTTAGAACGTATCAATCCCCAGCTTCTGTTAGCAGACCCTACTGTCGGATAGCTGACCGTAACATTATAATACCTTTAATCTAAGCTATAGCCTCACTACCTACTATATAACATATAGTATTATATAAGCTACGTATATAGATATTAGCTTATAATATAGACCACCCTTCTAAATAGTTACTCCTATAATACACCTTTTATTCCTCATGACCTGCGCGCCTGTAACTCGCAAGAGGATCTCAATCGGATCATGCCCGACGTTTTGCTGCGCTTGTCATGTAAAAGACAATCCTAATTTGATCGGCAGATTTATGGTACACTATGGCTGGTAACACCAACAAGTCCATCACCACTCAATATTTTGCGGCCGTTGCAGTTTCAAGTATCTATGGAGACTAGAAGAAAACGACGTAGTCGTTTTGTTGGGGTCTTGGGCCATTAGTACAGACTTCAAGTTTGCAGCCGCGCACTCTGGCCTGACTGAAGAGAGCTTCGGATGGATTCTGGGCATTGATCCTACTAAGTCAAAGCACCCACTTTTCGACCACCCCTGCTTTTCGACCGCCATGAATTGACGCCATCGCAACCACCACCACTTTATTCAATTAATTATCAACTACCTCTTGAAGCCACAATAATGCAACTTTCGGCCTCACTGGGTAATTCAGATGCGCTGGATTCATCTGAATCATTTTCAGCTTCGCCAGCCTCAATCTGGGCTTGCCGTATCTCTTTGATTGTCGCAAACTTCGTATTTGGGTCCAACTGAACAGCCTTCCTCTTCCTGCTAGCAGTGTTGGCAACCTTGGCCTCTAGAAGCTCTATCTTTTGCTGGGCGGTAGCTAGGGCAAAGGACTGCTCTTGGAAGCCTTTTTTTACCTTCCTGAAGAGCTGGCGTTGTGTGGCGATGTTTTGTTCTAGTTGGCTGAATATATGTAGTTGGTCCCCTAGGTCCTTCACCTTCCTTGGCGTAGACCACTTCACAGCAGATGAGGCTGACGCCCAGCCCTCTATACCATGGGCATCCTGGGCTATATGTTTATCTCTGGCAACCTTGTTGAGTGGTGTTGATAGTGTTGTTGTTGATGATGTTGCCTTCTGAACCAGCAGCCCATTCATAAGCGGCTTTGCAATAGCAACAGGCTATAACCCAGTGTATTTCCAGCCACTCTTGATATTGCCTGCAGTCAGCCCAGCTAGGCGAGCCTTTTGATAGCAGGAAATGAAGTTCCTTTTGCCTATAACAGTAGAGTCGATCCACTGACTAAGATATCCCACCTCTTTCCTATATGCTGCCTTGACAGGGCTGAAGACTGACTGGTCAAGTGGCTGGAGGACATAGGAGGTATGTGGAGGCAAGAATAACAGATAGATGTTATTAGTATAGCATAACCACATAAAATCTGTCGTCGTATAGCTCCTATAGCCATCTAGGATAAGGAGTCTAGCTTGGTTAGGGCTAGAGGGCTTGGTTTGGGGGATAAAGACCCTTTCTAACCATTTAACAGCAGTAGCATCAGTAGTCCACCTATTCTCTGTTGATGTGAACTCCCATCCATCATATAGGCCAAGTTCTAGAGGAAACCACTGCTGTTGAACTGTCTTGCCCTTATATATAACCAAGGGATGGATAGCAGCGCCCCCAGCTGATATACACTCAATAATAGATACCCAGGCTTGCGAACCAGGCTGCTTCTTCCTTACTGACTTAGTCGCAGCACTGCCTAGCACTAGCCTATTATCCCCTTTACCCTCAAGGATACCAGTCTCATCCATATTATATCTGTTGGCTGGTTTGATGGCCTGGATGTGAGGTATGGCGAGATATTTGAACCAGTCCCTGATAACCTCAGTAGATGCCCTATTAACACGCCTCGAATCAATAGATCGACTTCTCTGGACCTTGATAGATGGGTTTCTTCTTATAAAGCCATCTACCCACCTCTTGCCAAGAGGTTGGGTGTCCCCCATAGCTTGGAGGATGCGATGGGCGAAGTCCTTCAGTTGTTGATGGGTTGGTGGCAGCCCAAGGTCTGCCTGGGCAGTCACCCAAGTGGCCAGGCTGGCCTCCTGGCCAGCAGAGAGCCTCTGGAGGTCTTGAAATGCTTCTTGCCTTGGTTGGTGGCTTTGGTACGGCTTATAAGCGTTGATCGTGGCACACCCCATCGCTTGGAGGCAGTGCGAGTAGATATACCATTTTTGATGTCGTTAAGCGCCTGGATAACCTCATTTTCGGTATACTGTTTCATTGTATAATAAAAAAGATATTCTGAAAGAATGATGGAAATTGATGAAGGATTGAAAATGTTGTGGTAGTTTGAAAATTGGGTATAGTAGTTAATGGGGTGGCTGGGCGGCATTTTATGGGTGGTCGAAATGCAGGGGTGGTCGAAAAGTGGGTGCTTTGACTTACTTACACACAAGATGAGGAAATGCGGCACTCCACTTGGTGCGAAGACAAGAGTTGTTATAATTCAAGGGCCAAGAAACTTCACGATTGGAATTGGGTCAACAAGTAGAACCATCTATCTTCAATCATCGATGAAGAGAGGCTTATGTGGTCTTTCTCTTCTCGCGCTCTACCTTCAGCCTATTGCAGGCCCAGGATATTTATATAAAGCTCAGTAAATCCTTCTTGGGACGCGCCGGTAGCGACCACTGCCCTCTGGCCTCTCCATAGAGAGGCTCAAGGTGATATGCGTCAACTTGCTTTGGTTTACTGTTGTTCATCTGACCCCCGGACTCCTCATCATCTCCGTTACCCGGCTCAGGGTACTTCTTCAAATGCTCCAACGCCCATATCAGATCTTCGGAAAGGACAGGAGGCACCCGCCCTTTACCTCTGAGCGTCGGCAGGCCCGCCACCCTGTACAGGCCCGTGAGCCACTCGAAGGTCTCGCCTGTCTCCCATGGGATGTCGTGAAACTTTCTGCCCTCCCTTCGGACTGTCTCTTCTCTTTCTCTTTCCCAGCGTTCTTGCTCCTCGAGAGGCGGTAGTGCAACAGAGTTCCTCCCAGAAAAGAGTCTTGCCAGGGCGATGGCTTGGTATTCGAAACTTCTGAATGTGAGAACGCGGGGCATGCCGACAATGCCCAGAGTTTGGAAATCCTGGAAAAACGTGTGCCAGAAGATCTTGACCAGCTTTCCTTTTTTGTAATCGTACAGCGGCCGATTGTAATTTTCCTTGCTGTTCCAGAACGGATACGAAGCCTTATAGCCCGTACAGTAGATAACGTGATCCACATCGTCCAAGTAGGTGTCGTCTTCGAATATGATCCGCCCGTCGTGTTGAAACTCTTTGATGACGGGCTTCCAAGCCTGGCCAGGGGGTGGCTTATCACCATCCCAGCGTGATTTGCTACGACGAGACTGAATCACAGGTTCGGCCGCCGTCCCCACAAGCTCAGCCGTAACATCATGACCCGATGCCGAGTTGCCGATCACAACAATCTTCTTGCCGGCGTATGGTTGCGGTGAGCGGTATGTCTTTGAGTGAACAACGCGGCCTGGGAACTTCTTGATGTACTCCTCTAGACCCTTCACTTGGGGGACCTATGCCGCGTTAGTCTATAGTATCGTTGGATATGAGATTGAACATACGTAGGGAACAGAATAGTGCCCGTTCGCAAAGACGACGGCATCAAAAATCTCCTGCCACCACACGTCGACGTTTCTTGCTGGGTCGAATCTTCGCAACGTTAGTCGCCACTGCTCAGGCCGATCAACGGCATCAATTCTCGTGACATCTTCGACGGTTGCATTGAGCACCAGAATATCATCGGTCTTGTGCTGCGAGAAGTAGTTTTCGATGTATTGTCGTGGGATCCAATGGGGCGCGAAAGGTCCATAGGCGAATCTTGAGTCGGAGAAAGACATTGCGATATCAGGGACGTTGGTTCTTGTCAATATGTCAGCAACGAACAAATAATGACATTTGCCTCGAGCTAGTAAAGACAGAAAGACTCACGTTAGGGAGTGGTAAATAGGAGTCTGCGTGAACCTCTCCTGAGAGGTGCTGTGCGGCTTCACCTGCGGAAGCTCGGCCGGGATGTCCAACGCCGGGTCTAGTTCCGGCGGCAGTAGTCCCGGCTGAAGCGGAGGAAGATCGGCTGGGTTCGGATCGTATATCCTTTGTGTGTCCAGTCAGTCCTTGCACAGATATCAGCGCCAATGAAAGAACAGTACCATGTTCCACCAGCAGATTCTCTTCGCTCGTACACCCGAATCTTCTCAAAATAATCCTCCGCCTTGAAAGCAGCGGCTGTGACAGCACCTGTTCACACCAAATCCGGGTCAGCTCTACCGCAACCGTACTCATGATCATCAAGCCAAGTGCACAGACGATCGTGTCGTGGCATGGCTTTTGCCGTATAGTATTGGGCGTGGCTTACCCGCAGCGCCGGCGCCAATGATGGCCACAGACTTGATTTTCCTTTCGCCGCCCATCTTAATTTCACTCGAGCTTAGACCAAGAAACTGAGATAAAGACGAGTTCTATACTTCAGGAGCTCAGACCTGAGATGTACAATACATGCAAGTGAATTAAATAGAGAAACATTCCCCCGTCAAACACGATATCTCGCCGAGTCGCATCATACGCATTTGTCATCTATCAGATGGTTTGAGGGGGGACTGGGTTGGTCGGGTGCAATTCGCCATCTGTCGCCATCCTCAGATGTGATTTCACCATCGATTGCATCACGTGAGCGCCGGGTATGAGTTTCGGCATGTTCTGCAGACTAGAAGCAGAAGCAAGCTCAAGGTTTCGGATAGTCTCAAAATGGTGCTTTCATAAACGCTTAGCGAAGCTTTGACATATGACACTTTCAACTGAGTTTCCAAGGACTTTGATAAGGGGGATGATGAGCTGGGTTCCGGCGCGATCAAATATCTACGAAGGACGGCATCCGGCGATGAGCGGGGGCGGGGGCGGGGCGCTGAAACTCCCCGAATCGCCGAGGCCTGCCGGAGTCGCTGGACGGTCCGGTCTCAAACTTCACCTAGTGAATCGACGGATGCACTTTCAAGTTTAAAGCCAATTCTACAATGGAACTGTCCTCCACCGTCTATGAGGCTGTGGCATCGAAACACTCATTATCTGATTTCCACCCCGCTTTGAGGTTGACCACTCAACAGTTGATCCGTTGTTCCGGAAATGCAAGCTGCTAGTGTTCACTGATGTCTGACATCTGGGCAATCTCATCCCCCGCTCGCAAATCTCACAATGTCCTTCTTGACCGTGCATCGTACCTGTGCCAGTTGACCACAACGCAGAGCACTGGGCTGGCAACATGACTCAAAAGACCTGGTTCCTGCCTCCAGATTTCAATTTCCTTCCTGACGGAGAGTTGGCTCTAGGGACAGTCATCAAGCATCCCACGAGACCGACGCTCGCATTAGCTTCGCTCGGACAAGGTGGGCAACCCGAGATTGCCCTTCCCGATACCAACATTCTTCACGAATCAGAACACCTTCACTCAAGAGGGTCAAAGCGATCTTTCTCGGCGGAATTATTTGCCAAGTGCGTTGACCTTGCATCAGCGTCGGGGAAAGTCGAGCTTTCTCGCTACAAGGGTCGTTCATTTGATGCCGTCGATCTTGAAGTTCGAAGCTTCAACGTTGGCATAAGCCCGGATTCTCTCAAGGAAATAGTGAGATTGGAGCGGGTAAAGAAACATATCGATGGGGGGATGTTTGGCAGACGACCAGTATACATAATCACGGGGTTACGGGTTGCCAAGGAATCTTTCAGGGTAACTGATGAAATTGGTTCCTCTAATTTGGTGTCAGTGACAGGATCAGGCCCTGTGCCTGCCGGCCCAGTACCAGTAGAGATTGGTGGCGGTCTGTCGTCGGGCGCTGAGAAAAGCAAGACAGATGGCTACGGGACGGCTCCTGGCATAGTTTTTGCATATCGACTACACGTCATTCGAGCCAAAAAGGACGGTGATGTTGAGACTGAGCTTTTCTCGCACCGCACAGCTTTCCTTACAGGTGAAGGTGACGAAGGCGAGGAAGTAGAGGAGATGGAGTGCACCGACGTTACGGCCCACGTGATGAATGACGATCTCGAGTTTGAGCCGGATTTTGAGGAGTATCCACTAGGGGGTGGCGAGGAATCCTTTGTGGTTTTCAAATGACTGCGGACTATGGAGTCATTTGAGTGATAAGCTCGTAGTCTTGTATCTCAGCAACATAACACCTGAATAGTGTAGATCTCATAACCGGACAGACGTACTAAATATCTTTCACCGCGCTGCATCCGCAAAACCCCTTGCATGTAGTGAAATGGCTCAAGCAGTACCGGCCACTTGTCATGACGTTCGGATCAAAAGTGTTGCGAGTAAGTAACCTCAGAAACAAGAACTCACAGATTCTGGTCATCTACCTAGACTACCTTACAACCGAATCATCAGTCAAAACAGCTACTTGGAATTTCATGACGATAGGTCGTCGAAGGGGTCAGACTGTAGTTCTTTTGATGAAGCATCTGTGCTGTATCAATCGTCTTGTTCTCAACTAGCGAAAAGAAAATCGCGATTTCGCAGGATGCAAATCGATCCTCGCTTGTATATCGAAAACTCTAACACTGCCCTAATACTGCAACCTACGATCTACTTCGTGCAGGCAATCAACAATAGCGCGGAACCGCTGGGAATGACTTCCCCCCTCGGCGTTATCCTTCCAGAACGATATCGGGTCCACAAACCACTGTCTACCCGATTTATCCCTAACCATTCTTTTGAAAAGTGATTCCATGCCGTTGGAACTCCACAGTAACTGTAGTTTCCTCTCTGCGTTACGATCAACGCTCCCAGCAACCCCCTTGAGCAGAATACTGACGAATCCGAGCATAGTTGCGCTGATCCCCGCTGCGACAGCTGTCGCAACGGATGATCCTGGTGCACAAATATTGGGGTATAGTTTTTCGATGTGGACGCAGATATTATCAGGTATGTTGTTGCCGTAAATTCCAAACACAATGGGCCCGTCAGATCGGGGTCTGGCGTTAGCCGGGAGGAAGACGCCGTGACAGTCAGTTGCGTAGATGGATAGGACAGACGGGTGGCGAGCCGGGAAGTTTTCGTCCTCTGTAGGAGAATTGCCACAGCTTGCCAAAAAGATCACCTTCCCATTACGTTCTGACTTGACTGCGTCGATAGCCTGGATGATTCCATCGTCATCTTTTGGAAAACCAAACGACATTGAAATTATGTCGGCTTGACAATCTATTCCTGCCCACATGATAGCCTGTATATTTTATCAAAGTCAGCAAAGCCTACTTGCAAACTTCAATGTAGTGACTTGAAAATGGGATGACCTTTTGAACTTCGACTTGGCTCCGACTCAATTCCGTAGAATTGCTTGCCACTCGCGCCACATAGATGTCTGCGGAAGGGGCACACTCCATGACAAGCCTGGCCATAAAGCTGCCATGTCCAAATGTGTCGTTGCCTTTGGACTGGTCCAAAAATTCCTTCACATCTTTGACTCTTTTTCTCCTACCATCCGGATCTGCGAATTCTGGTAATTCGAGATTCAACCCAGTATCAAGTAGTGCAACGCGGATACGAGTTTGTACTCCAGCTTTCCTCCGCTGGCCTTCAACCTCCCTGCTCAATTCATTCAGGGTCTTCAACCACTTTTGGGGGACCACTTCATTTCCGCTATGAAACGTTGCTTTGGGCTCCAGAGGCATATCGGGAACTTTTGTACCATGCGTAGAGACGGCCTTTCGACGGATCAGGGTGATGTCATCAGGATTATGTCTGAATCCCTTTCGAGCAAGCCAGGCCAGAGGCTGAACCACATTTTTATAGAAGGCTTGTCGACGTGCTAGTACACCCCCTTGCTCTTCTTTTCCCGTCAAAGATAGGTGGTTGGACTGCTTAAAAAGCTTCTGGCTCTGGATGCAATGGCTCACAGCATCATCAAAATATGATTTGTACCGAAATCCGGCCCACGATTCGCGACGAAGCTCCGCCAACTTACTGCTGGCGACTTGATGATCTAGATTTAATTGAGAGACAAGTTTGGGACGCTTAAATGAAGGGAAAGACTTTCCAAGCCCGATTTCGAGGAGTAGAATCCCAATGCGAAATACGCGGGGATGTTTGTGATTCAGCATATCGTCGTGTATAACATCTTTCAAGGGATCTTTTGGAAGCCCAGAGGGAAATGCAAGATAAGGCCGCAGGAGTATTTCTTCTGGCAGAGAAACATCTTCGGCCAACGGTGTCCATTGTGGGAGAAACCAAATAGACTCGCTAGTCCATTTCGTGCGCATCAGTTCTGAGTCGTAAAACTGCCAATACGCCCTGGCGATTAAATAGGCCAAGATGACTTTGTCCTTGGGAGTGAGAGAATATTCACGAATGACGTTCAGAAGAGTCTCTCCACGACCAGTCCCTGGTAACTGATTTTGCTCAGTAGGGATTTCGTACTCATGGATTTGGAAGTTTTCTGTGAAGGGGCCATAGCATATGGAAATATAGTTATAAGTTGGCGTCTCTTCATGATCACAGAATCGATTCCATGGGAACTCCTTCGTCAGGAAGTCGGCGTGATCGTCGGGTAGACTTCTGCATCGTCAGTCAAATGCACAACGTGTATCCCAATAGCGTGATTGCTGACATTGTTAGACGGAAGCCTTGCCAGTATATCATACTTGTAGCGGAAAGCAGAAAGGTCATTGAGCTGGCTTTTTGGACTTCCTCGCTCAAACATAATCTCGCCGGATGCCAAAGGGTTTCGCCTTCGACGTAATCTGTATACGGATGGGTACTGGGGTCGCACTGGGCGTGGTCCTGGATCTTCTCAAAAAGGTCGTCCGTAAATTCTATCAGAGGCCCATCTAAATCAGTGTTTCTCGCATTTTCTGGGAGCCGATTTGTGTCGTCAATGCCATGCTGACTCAGTCTATTGTAGAGCTCGAGACATCTAGCGTTCGCGTCATCAACCAGCTGGCGGTCCTCGTGTCGACAGAGGCAGCTGATTATCAGACTCTTGTTTGGTTGTCTCATTTCATCTGTCAATTGCGCTGAGAAGATGTCATGAATTTGGCGCAAGTTGCAGGTAGAACGCAGCCTTCGAGACCGTTCTTTAGGCCTCTGCGCACAGTTGAATGTATTTAGCATCATCACACAAATACATGGAGCTTGAAGGTAAAACATACAAGACATATTTCAGCTAGGTCTCTGAGAATTGATTGGCTTAGTGCTTGAATGCTGGGCTCGACCCCGTATGGTCGAAGTGATTTAAGAGCTGGCCCGATCACCGCTAGTCGGGTGGCAATCTCGCCTGCAACGCGGCGAGGAGCTAAGGGAATCGACTTGGAGCGATCGGTGCATATTTGAATAATGACTCCGAAGATTCTTGTGGCCCAGGAGGCTAGAACAAGGAATGCGTACTCCTCCGACGACATGACGGGAGTGGGTGATAAGGAGAGAACAAAAGTTGGCAGCCTGATCGCCTGAACAGCCAGCCTCTCCTGAGATGATGACGGCGCGTACTTATCAGCCGCAGAAGTACCCCGCATCATGTACCAATGACAGTTGGGCGATGTTCAGGAAACATGATGCGATTGGATCCAAGACACCCTACCTCACATAAAAGAACTGGTGTGTATCTCAAGGGCGACCTTTGGCGTAGGCAGTCTTCTTTCTCGCCCTCCAAATTAATATGGCACACCCCGATCAAGGCTGGTCACTAGCGAAATAGCATTGCATCGCTTAATTGAGCTGCCTGGACGCGTAGGTGCTTCAAACACAAGTGTGTACAGGCAACGCCGCAACATAGCTACGATGAACACCTCATTCCCCTCATCCGTTGCAGGTCTTGCAACGGCCTGCACTGGCAAGTTCGACGAACTTCTGAGCCTGAAAGACTCGGACCTCTATATTCATCTTCAGAATAGGGCGGCGGACTTCCACCTGTGGGTGGATGGAGTTGGCGCTATCGCAAAACCAGGAGCATCATTGGACTCGAGATTCCGCGATCGACCCAACGACTTGATCCTCATCAAAGGGATACTGGTGATGTTAATCGACTTTCTGAGCGAGATAACAAATGAGGGTACTTCTTCCGCTGCAGGGCTTGTCAATGTCGACTCGGCACTCAGCAATTTGGCAATGATTGGTGTCGCGATTCGGAGGACAGGCAAAGCTTCCCGGAGCCGAAGAGCGGACCGATCATTCAATCCAGACCACTACGAGGACCTCAGAAGACATTTAGAGTGTATCATCTTACTGAGACCGGTCGAGAACATACCCGAACGCAAGGTCTTGGATGGAGGCAAGGCCATTGCTTCTGATACACCCGAGGCCGTTGCATCGAGTCTCCACGACATGGCCTCCTTCCGACTGGGTCAGCTCAACCGTTCAAATTTGACCGAGGTTCAGCTGAGGATTATCGACACCAATCTCAGGCGCAGGCATAGGTTCGTTCTGGCTCAAAAACGCTCCCAACACAACAAAGCCGCCCAACAAGCTGCCCATCAGACGGCTCATCAAAACACCCATCAGGCTGCATATCATAGAGAAATATTTTTTCCTGAAGCAGAACGTCGTTCTGAAGGCAAAACACTGAGTCCTGAGAAATTCCAAACTGAAAATAAAACGCAGGGATCGACTGAGCAGACACCGCAAGCGCCGCGAACGACCGCGTTCATGTCTACTGCATCCACGGCCGAGGGCACGATGACATACGATCCGGAGGCGAAGTACGTCCCAACTATTGCGAAGTCGCAAATATCCGTCATTGCCAACGAGACAGAATTCCCCAGGATCTCACTACCATCGTCGGACCGTCAAATCATTGAGTGCCCGTGTTGCTGTCAGCCCCTGCCTTATGAGGAAGCGAGGAAATCTACAAATTGGAGGTGAGGCCCTTGAGACTTGATGCGATAAACCCAGACGGTATCTGACCTCCGGAAAAGGCAACATCTTATAGAGGATATTTGCCCATACTCATGCGTCGCTGAGCAATGCCCGGCTCCTCATCTCTTATTCGCCACGCGGAAGGCCTGGGACATACATGTTGAGAATGACCACCCTTGTCAGTGGAAATGCATCGTTTGCGGCCAGGACGAGGTCACTTTTTCCGAAGTCAGCGATATAAGAGACCACATCAGATCATGTCACCAAGACGACGTCTCCAGTCAGTCTCTCACAGATCTGATAGAGTGGTCGCGGTTTCAGCGCATGGGAATCAACTCATGTCCGCTGTGCTCGTCTCACGGAGCAGAAGATTCCCCCGAGCTAGTTGACCATGTGGTTCGTCATGCCTACGAATTTGCATTGAGATCCCTTCCCTGCCCTCATCCCCCAGTCGAGGATCTGAATAAGCAAATCGGAACGTACGTGCCGCCAAAAGATCCCGAGCGAGCTGGCAGGCTTTGGACCTGGCTTGAAGACGCATCTTGTAGCGATATCGAACAAAACATCATGCTATCATCGTTTGACTGCGCGGACCATGGCATTCCAACAGATAGTCCGATATCGCAAAGTTACCTACAAGAAGACTACTTTGACTCTCATGCTTACTTCGATCAAATGTCCACAGCTGGCTCTCAACTGGTAGCCGGGGCTGAGGATCAAACCTCCGACCTGTCCGCTTTAAGCCCCGAGTACGATAACAGTAGCGACTACAGCCCCAAATTAACCTCTGAACCTCACCCATCACATAGATTAGATAATTTGTTTACGAGATCAATGTGAGTGAAAGAACAAGATCAGAAAAACAGAAGGACGAAGATCTCTTCTCTTCTCCAAATCATATACTAAGCCTTTGTTCTAGTACACCTGAAGAAGCCTGGATCGAAAGGCAGTTTACAGAAGTAAACCGGTCTCTATTCAGCAACGTAACGTTGAAAAAGCCTCGGCAGATGAAAATAGCTGTGTTGGGAACCGGATTCGGCATACCTCACAGTGACAAAGAATCGTTACGAGATAGACTCGTTTGGCGCGACTTTGTCGAACCCCACAATTTGGACTTCTGGAAAGATGAAGATGCTACTACGCTTAGATTTGGTCAAGGTACCTTCGTGGTCTCTTTACTTCTCAAACTTGTTCCCCAGGCGAAGATATATGTTTGTCGAGTAGCACGAAGTCGTGGAACATTAAAAGACGCTTTCAGAACGTCAACCGTTGCACAGGTAAGCTTCGATGATATGAAATTCTTACAAACAAGCTGGTACTAATGGGATAAAAACATAACAGGCCATTACATGGGCTGCCGGGCTTCCTCAAGACGTCGATATCATCAGTCTGTCCTTCGGCTCTACGGAGCACCGCGCACCCGCCATACAGAAAGCCATCACAGATGCTATGGCTGTGAAGAAGAGAAGGTTACTGATCTTTGCGGCCGCAAGCGATCCAGGAGCTCTGTTTGAATGGTTCCCCGCCTGGTTGCCTGATGTAATATCGGTCAGAGGCGCAGGCTTGGAAGGCGATTTAATCCCCGACTACAATCCTATTCCTTCTCGCACCCGGGAATCGCCAATGTTCTGTACCTTGGCCAGGGACGTGCCATGTGAACTTGGAAATAGTGGGCAAAACTAGATGTCTGGATGCCCTGTAGCGACGCCCATCTTGGCAGCGACGGCTGCGCTTTTTCTGCAGTATGCTGCCTGTATGAACGAATGGGGATTTGAACAATGGAGGGCAGATGCGCTACATGAGAAGGAGACCATGGAGAATTTGTTTCAAGAGATTGGGAGAAAGGTACAAGGGCGTACTTGGGTTGTCCAACCACGGGATCTTTTCAAAGGTTTGAACGAAGATTCCCGACTCTTGCCTCCGGTGCTCAGGAAAGTATTAAGTCAAATACCAGAGAGGGAGTAGGAAAAGAGGTCAGGCTTTCGTCAATGCGCCAGGGAGAGCCATCAAGGGGCAAGCCAGTCGTACATCACGTCAAAACACAAAGACTGGAAGCTTCAATATCCAGGGGTATATCACTCAATTGCAAAATCAAAACTCAAGACCTTCCCTCAGGATAGGTCCCAATGATGGACGGCATCCCATCATGTTTTTATCTAATTACACAAAAGGTCTTGTACGTCTCTTTCATACAAGTCCACAAGACAACATGCAAAATTCAACGCACATGCGTTTCCCATCATCTTTCGCTCCATCATCACAAAAAGCGTTTGTCTGACCACATCAATCTTTCCCAATCATGCCCATCTGATATCAATAACTGCGTTCTCAAAAACACACAAAACAACACGAATACCCTGCCCAAACAAGTAACTTATCTCTCTTGCAGTCCTTTATTCTTTCAAAAGGAAAAGGGTCGAGGAAATGGGGGTAGGGGGAGGAATGGGAAAACCGTAAAACGCCAAGGCTGCAAGACATATTTCGTTTCGTCGAGTCGTGACCTCCTTACAAGCAGAAGGTGTGTGGAGGAGGAAGCATGGAGAGGGGATGGACAAACACACCCCGCCTCAACGACGGAACGGGTTCGTAAAGCGGCTGGTCCCGCTCAACCTCGTCCCGCTCAGCCTGCTCCCACCCACACTGCTGCCCCCAACGCTGCTCGACAAACTGCTCATCTTCTCGCTGACCTTCTCGCCGAAGCCGCCCATCCACTTGGGCATCTTGAGACTCAGCCGGCCCTCGCTGTGGACGATGATGCTGACGAGGTTGAGCACGGCGTACGTGCCGCTGCCGAGCGCGCGGAAGACGGCGAGCACGGCGACGGCCCACAGGATGAAGGCGAGGTAAAAGTTGTCGCCGATGCCGCGCTCGCTGTAGGCCTCGGAGACGGCCATGGCGAGGATGGCGTTGGCGATGAGCCACGAGAGCACCATGTACGTGCGCACGCTCTTGTAGTAGTCCTCCTGCATCTGGGCCTCGGAGAGGGACTTGGCGGGGACCTCGACGCGGTCGCGGAGGTTGCGCAGCGCCTCGTCGTAGCCCGAGTCGATGTCGAGCTGCTCCGAGGGCATCTCGAGCTCGACGCTGTTGCCCTTGCCGACGGCGCCGCCGAGGTCCGTCTTCATGACGTTGTCGCCCTTGGTGCCCCAGGTGACGTCGTGGGTGTTGCAGAAGGCGTAGACCTGGAGGGTACAGATGTAGGCGGGCAGGAGCATGAAGTACTGGCCGGCCGAGGTGAACATGTGCCAGGGGTCGAGGTAGAGGAAGGACATGATGAAGTAGAGGCCAACGGTGGAGAGGGTCGAGACGATGAGGTTCGTGAAGACGTTCTGGCCGAGGTGGATATTCGGGTTGTCCTTCTCCTTGAACTGCCGCACGACGATGAAGATTGTGGCAAAGGTCGTGTAAATCATGATGATGCTGTAGGCGATCATGCTGAACATGTACAGTTTCTTGGCGCCTTGCGGACGGTTGCCGAGGGAGAGGATGAATTGTGCGCAGATGAGCAGCACGCAGGTGTACCGGAGGAAGGTGAAGATGTAAAGACCAATGTTGTGACCGAAGGGGTCTACTGTCGGGTCGGCGAGACCGCCGGCGACGAAGTAGAAGGTGAGGTAGAAGTTTGCCAGGGAGAAGTAGGTGAACATGAGCTGCAGGAACTGGTAGACGAATTCGATGTGGAGGAGGACCTTGCGGGCGAAGGTGTGGTCGGTGGACCAGATCTGCTTGAAGTGGACGAGAGAGTAGACCGCAGCGAAGAAGGCACCGTTCAGCCAACGACGTCTCTGCGAGATGAACTCAGGAACAGTGTCTATGAGTTTGTTAGTCATGATCGATTATTGGTGCATGGGAAGTTTCTCACCTGGAACGTCTGTCTCACCGTGGCAGCCCTTTACATACTTCAACACCCAGCTCTCACCCCGTTTAGCCACAAGCTCCCAGCAGAGGATACGATCTTCAGCAAGGTACATGTTGGCCGTGAACACGTCTGCGTGCTGACCATGCAGCGTCTCTCCCTTGAAGTACTGACTGAGAGGACCATGTCCCGTCTCGTCATTCTGCAGGGCGTGGTAACGGTACGCACTAAGCGCACCGGGCAGCACGGTAATGTACCCAAAGATGGACTCCAAAGGCTTATCCAGGATGTTGGACATCTTGTACTCGAAGTTTTGCGAAGCCACCAAGGGGTTCAACAGGTTCGATCCGAACTTCCCCTTCATAGCCTTGATCTCACCACAGGCACCCGCAACGTTGGAGTCGTTGTCAAAAGCCTTCCAGAGATGGTACAGCGACGTGCCGCCAGGTCTGGTACCGACGTCGAGCAAAATGCAGACGTTCGGGTTGAGGGCCTTCCCAAAGGCGTTGAAGAACCAACGATGCGAGTTCAGCTTCCGCTGGTTCTTTTCCTTCAGACAGAAGATCAGCTGGCAGGGCACGATGCCCTTCTCGGCGCCCTTGAACTTGAGATCCGAGTCGAGCGACACCTGCGTCGTGTACTCGTACACGTGGGCCTGCACGGCCTTCTGGTTGACGAAGTTCTTGGCGATGCCGTGCTGGTAGACACCCATAGCAGCGAGGGCATCGAGCGTGCGCGGATGGATCGATCCGCGACCGTCGGAGACGATGCAGACAACAATCTTCTGCCACCCCTGATCGCCCCAGGTGCGCGAGCGGTTGCGAGAGCAAAAGTGCGAAATGTTCTTCATGACGGCGTACATGGTCCTCGTGAAGTCGAACTCGTTCTCGTTGTACATGGTGACGCAGATGAAGAGCTCCGTCTCGCGGGCCGTCTTGCCAATGCACTGGCGCAGCTTGTACCCGCGCTCGACGAAGTCGTCGGGGTCGCAGGTGACGGCGGTGTAGCGCATGTGGGTGAACTCGACTTCGTCGCGGCGCGGCAGGAAGCTGTAGAGGATCGTCGGGATCTTGCACTCCAGGACGAGCTCTCCGTTGATGAGCTGGACCTCCTTCCTCGACATCTGCGGGGCGCGCACGCCTCTGCGCTCCTGGTGGCCGTCGGGGGCGGGTCCGTAGTGCTCGACCTTTTCGCTGAGGTCGGTCTCGGCCTCATCCTCCTCGCTAAGGGTGACTTGGTCCTGGGACAGGTACGATTCTCTCATGGGGTGGCTCTCGCTGATGTCAGTCTCTGGGCCGAAAACGTCGTCAGAGTCGTGCAGCGGAATCGAGACTGTCGCATCGTCTGCGAAGGCGGCTGAGTTTCGGTTTCCGCCGGTCGAGAACAGGGGCGCGGGCGGGAGAGGACGTCTCGGGCTTCCGCCGTATCTCGAAGACGGGGTTCCGGGTCGCGGGCTGCCATTGAGGTCACTGGGCTCGTAGATGCCGGACGGAGGCGGTCTGGTGAATTCGGAGGAAAGCCTGGAGGGGCTGTACGTTCTCGTCGGGGACTGGCGGCCGGCCTGGTACTCGTAGGCGTAGTCGTTCTCGTACTCCTGCTGGTAAGTGCGCTCATACTCGCGGGCGTAGTCGCGGCCTTGGAAGGGCACGTATGTCGAGTCGGTGGGCGGCGGCATGCGGGGCGGGTCCCGGATGGATGAGCGGTCGGACATGAAGGAGGCCGCGTAGGACCGCCGGGAGGATTCAGGCCTAATACTGTTTTCTGCGTGTGAGCCTCTGCCTGCGCTGGAGTTTGTGCTGTCGTGAGAGTCGTCTGACAAAGGAGCAACGGGAGCACTTGAAGATTTGCGCATCGCCTGCCTCCGAGGCGAGGGTCCTTCTGGTATGGTCGGGAGACTGTCCCGGAACTCAGCGTCCCTCATCTGCGCGGGCTTCCTCTTCTTCTGCAGCTTGACAGTAGCAGAGCGCGCCGGCTTAGGAGTCAGAGGGGCGGATTGAGCTTCACCAAAGTCGACGACATTCACGCCCCTTACTCTCGGCGGGTGAATGGGCTCCGGGGGAGGTTGCGCCTCCTCCTGCTGCCTCAATGTCGCAATGTGCTCAGGTGTAGAGATCACCGGGTCAGCCCCGTCCGACTTCTTCCTGCGCAGCGAAAGCGGGCGTGGAAAGAGGCTGGGCGACGACTCGGGCGTCTTGTGGTCCTGCTGAAGAGAAGAAGACGATGACGAAGGAAAAGAGGTAGGAGCTGAGGGGATCTGGACATGAGCGCTGGAAGCTACATACGTTGATCGACTGTCTGGTTCTTCCACTTGAGTCAAGAGTCGAATGGCGGCGGGATTCCTGGAGCTCCCGGTGGGAGTGCCGTCGTCGTCGCGGTCATCGTAGGACGGCAGGCTGTAGTCGGGCGGTCGGTTTGGGGCCATTGTGCCTGTTCTGGTCGGCGCCGCCCAGTTACTGGGGTGAAGGTCTCGTCTGTCTCAGGAATGAGAATGAAGCTGGTCTTCCTTCTCGGTTTGGCCGGTGAAATTGAAAATGTTTCTCTCACAACGGGACCGGGCGCCGCGAAGGAGGTCTTGAGTGAGTCTGGCGTTCAGTCGTGGGTGGTGAGTTTGCCGGGCGCAGATTCTCGGCGTTCGTGGGGTCAATTGGTCGTCGTGTAAGTCGGTCTCGATGACGATGCTGGTCGGTGAGAGGAGTCGCCAACAAACGTCCGGATGAATGCAAAAAATGAGCTAGTTGGCCTCTTTTTTTTCGTCTTTCGTTTCTCGCAAAGTGGGAATGGAGTGAGATGATAAGAGGCAGGCAGCTGGGAATTCCATCTGGCAGAAAAGACGTGCAGGAAAAAGCTGGGGGGTAGCAAGACCTCGTGGGAGGGATGGAGTCTGGCGTCTGGTTGGTACCTATGGGACGCCTCCAGCGCATCCGTGAGTTGTCGAGGGGCAACAGGGCGGATCGGGGAGTTTGATCGCGTTGGCCCAGCAACCCGGCCGTGATTCGCGGTGTTCCTGGCTCGGTGGGCGCAGAAAAGCGGGACACTGCATGGGGGGGCTGCTGATGCACTGGGCTCAGAGCACCGCCTGTGGGAACTCCCTAGCAGGCGCCCGGTTAGCGCCCACGGGGGCGTTGCTGGACCCCGTCGCCTAAAACGGCCATCCAACGCCGGGCGGAGTGGCTCAAAGTAAACAAATCGAGCTGGGCACCTGGCTCATCCGCGATGCCGTCCATAGGTAGTCTTTCCCATGTCCTTTGACGATGCTCCGCCCTGCACCGCACCTGTCAACTCTCACCTGGGGCGCAACGTGGCCATTGCTCGCAGAAACACAACACAACCCCATGGCTTGGACTGTTTCTTTTTTGGTCCTTCTCCTCTTGTCTTGCGTGACGCACCGCAGATGTCGTATGCAGCACGACAGATCTTCTGTGTATCCGTCTCCCCGCCCATTCGCCTAAGCATGTATGTAAACAACTCTCCGCCTCCAGCTAAGGTTGTCTGTTTTCTCTCTATCGTGTTGATCCACTCCTCTTTGTCTTAATCTAAACACCCCAGAGCGCCCTCCAACGCTTCTCATCCGTCCTCAGAGGCCCGTCGAACCGTCCAAACCTGGCCGGCAGCCCCTCGTTCGCCTCGGGCAGGCAGATCCACTCCCGCACGCAATCCGGAACCTCCTCCTTGATGTGACTGATGCAGATCAACGCCTGTTGGTCCGAGAGGCCCCGGACCCTCACCTCCCCGGCCTTGGCAGCCTCGCTGTCGACGATCTCCTCCCCGCTGTACGTCTTCTCCTCGCCCTTGGCCAGGAACAGCATGCACTTATCCCGCACGGCGTCGTCCATGCCGCTGAACGCCTCGTCGAGGACCACCACGTCGGGGTTCTTGATAACGGCGCGGAGCAGGAGGGCGATGCGTTGCGCGCTGAAGGACAGCCCGCCGAAGAGGAAGTTGTCCGCCCAGACCAGGCTATCGCCCGTTGTGTTGTGGTATTCAGGGTTCAGCTCGGCGGCGAACCAGCGGAGCGATGCTTCAACCTTGCCTCTCGCCTCGTCGTCGAGCTTGGGCACCGCCTTGAAGGTGTCTGCCCACGCGTTCTCAAGCACCTGTCGCACCGTCAGGCTGCGGGGCATGTGCAGGTGAACCTCCGGGCTCGAGTGACCGATGCGTGACTGAATGTCCCAGAACGTGAGTGGCCTCTGTCCCGAGCCTGGCTCAGGGAGTCTGCTTCGTCCGAATAGCTTGATGGGGAGGGAGTACGTCTGCGGGTGGTCGGAGCAGAGAAGAGAGACGATGGTGGTCTTTCCAGAACCGTTCGGCCCAAAGACACCCCATCTCTCACCTCGTCTCACTGTCCAAATCAGGCCATCCTTGGTCCCGGATTCTGTATCCTGAGACCAGTTTCCGAGGGCAATCTTGCTCCCGTACCTGACCTGGCAACCGTCCATCTCGACTAATGGCTCTCCAACTTCCTTAGAAACACCCTCTTCAGTGACAACGGGCCCAACACCATGGCCCTTCTTCTCCTCTGCCGCAACAAGCCCATCGCCGACGACACCCTTGGCAGTCAGCGTTCTTCCCATCTCAATAAGTGAATGCACAGGCAGTTTCTCATCCTCCGTCAACCCACCCTTCCACACGCCCCTGACGTACTTTCTCAGCCCCTCAAGCACAATATCCTTCTCCCCCATGGACCCAATCTGGCAGCCGCTCCTCAAATACACCAAATGCGTAATCCACTCAGGAATAGGGTCCTGCGGCCTCACACTCAACACAAGCCTAGGGCTCTCCTTCTCCGCCAGCCCCTCCAGCAACGGACTCAAACTCGCCACGGTAGGCGGATCGAGACCCATGAACGGCTCATCCAGCAACAGCACCTCCGGCGTCGTCAACAGCGCCCTCGCAATCCTCGCCCGCCTCCCCTGCCCATTACTCAGAAACGCAACCGGCAAATCGAGCAGTTGATCCAGCCTCAGGTCCTTCACAACCCTCTCCAACAGTCCCCGCGGGAGCTCCCCCTCCCCCTGCTGCCTCAGCTCCCGCTCCAGCGCGTTCTGCTCAAAGTTGCCCAGCAAAAAGTCGCGCAGGCTGAAATCCGTGTTCTCTCTTCGTGACTCATACCGCGCGGCCAGGTACGCGCTGGTCGTCGGCCCTCCAAGACCGCCGCCCTGCTCGCCGTCGAAGCCGACGTACTGTATCGCCTTGCTGGCCGTCCGCAGCCGCGCCGGGACGTCTTCGCTCGACAGGTACGGGTACGACCGCGAGCTCGGCGGGATCGCGAGGTGCTGGCCCCGCAGGACCTGCAGCAGCGTCGTCTTGCCGGACAGCGACGGCCCCACGATGCACCAGTGCTTCTTCTTCGTACCCTCCGCCGTCGTGGAGGGAATCTCGAAGCTCAGCTCATCGAACAGTGACGGGTTCGGGTGCGTTGTCTGCGCGTTCGGGTGGCGTCGGTAGAACGTGCCGTTGGCGATGCGTAATATCGGCGCCGAGGAGCGCGGTGGTAACCTCATCGTGAAATTTCAAAAATCTGTCCCCCAATTGGCCGTTATAACACAGTCAATTGATCTTGTAGAATCTTGTAGTGTGTGGAATGAAGATGACCTCTCCACATGGTCTCCCCCTTGAATCGAAAAGTCTCAGGGGAGGGGAGTTGACGTCGCAGCTTTCCCCGGACTTTTTCTTATTTCGCGGGTACGGGTACGTAATTAATGGAGCGGACAGCTTCGCTGCGATCTCGGTGAAAGCTCGACCGTCATCGCACCCCACCACGCGGGTACCTTCCCACCTTCCTCCACAGCTCGCCCGGGGCCGGGGGAGAAAGCAGGCAGGGGTGGCCAGTGCACTCTGGCAGCTTCCTGCCGCGCCTGCATTTCAGCCTGGAAGTCACGTGTCAGTATTATCTAAGCAGTTCCGACCGGGGAAGCAACCACGGCAGCAGCACCAAAGCAGCAACGGCAGGCGGACAGCTCCAGGCACATCACGTAGGCGCAAGCTCCCAGCATCCCAACCAACACCCTTCATCACAGCCGCATCAACCACCTCCCATACACACACACAACACCTCCATCACCTCCTCCCCAAATCCAGTCAAGATGTCGGTGAGTACTCCAACTATCTCCCTCTCCCCCCAATCTAACCACCAGCCAAACTAACCACAAACCCCCCTTCCAGATGCGAATCGTCCCCGCCAAAAACCAACCCACAACCTACGCCGCCGGCGCCGCTGCCCCCTCGGCCCCCGGCGTCCACGACACCCTCCGCGCAGGCGTCGGTCAGTCCGCCCTCGACTCCCGCAACAACGTCCCCTCCTCCGCCCACCCCCTCGAGGCCCGCCTCAAGAACTGGGAGGCCACACAGGAGTCCATGCGCATGGAGACGCTCCGCCGCACCTTTGGCGCCGCCGAGCCCATCCGCCGCCAGATGGAGCTCAAGATCACCCAGAACGGCGAGTGGCGCCCCGTCGCCCTCGGCGGCCAGCAGGCCTCCGTTCACGAGGAGATCCTCCGCGGCAAGGACGCCAGCATCACGTGGGAGGACGTGTACACGGGCGACGAGAGCGTTGGCATCGTCGGCATGCACGATGAGATGGAGAGGAAGCTCAAGATCTGAAGGGAGCGTGGGGACGGGATGACTTTCGTGAGGAAACGGGTCACAAGGAAGGTGGATTGACTGTAACATTACGACACACGCGCAATGAACCTCCGGCTGGGGAGATTTTACACTACCCCCAATATCATAGAAGGAGTTTGCTAGAGCAGCCCAGGGATGGAAGGGAACCGAATACGTTCGTTCTAATATCCTATGGACAGATCCACCCACGGACGGGCGCGAGAGCAGACAGAACAGTCAAAAAATACAAGCTATGGATACGCCAACTCCTGTTTCCCCCCGTTTCTTCTTCGCTCTTTGTAATACGCTCGGGATGAGAGGGGTAGTGTCGGCGGATGGACACGCACTCAAGAAGAGAGAAGAAAAGTAGTAAAAAAAAAAGAAGAGACCCTGAAACACCCAAACCCGAGAGCCTCGAGACCAGCCGGCCCGGGGCACATCTGAAAATGCATGCAGTATCGAAACCGAACCAACCCCCTTTCCATCCGCCTTCTTCCCATGCATGTCATTCTTCCCTGTCGATTAAGGAATGGATCTTTGGAGATGTAAAGAATGCTGAAGAAAACACCGTGGTCGAGAGGCCGTTTCGATCATAAGATTACACAGCACCCGCTGCCTCCTTCGCGGTTGCGGCTGCCGCCCGAGGCCGACTTGCTACCTCCCTTGGGCTCCTCCTCTTCGACGATGTCGGCAGGCCGAACCGTCATATGGACGACGTTTGCCGCCTCAGCGCTGAAATGGTACTCTGCAGGATGAGTCAGTATGGGGGAAACTACTGCTGTGTGTAGGGTATCGTGGTTTACTTACGCTTGAGCTGGTCCTTGTCATCCAGCAGCTTTCCGAAATGGATCAACCGTATGCTGCTCGGGCTGGCCGGTTTTGGATCCCACTCATCACGCCACTCCCGCAGTATCAGCTCCTTAAGGGTGTACACACTGATGCTGAAAGGATCTTTCTTCCCGGCCTCCGTCAATCCGGGCACATTGACGTTCCTCTTTGTCAGGTACTTCTCGTCCAACTTGTAGGGGTGTCTCGCGCCGGTTGTTAACAGTAGCGTGATGTTGCAGACGGGGCCGTCGGTTGGTGAGACGGTGATGGGCTGGACGTCATCGACCGAGGGACCAATTGCCAAGGAGTCGTCTTGGCTCTGGGCCGCAGGCTGCGCTGTGTTGCCGGACTCCTTCTCCTTTCCCTTGGCCGAGGGTTCGATTGAATCATCGGCTCCCGTCGCGGTGTTGGGTTCTGGGTGTGATGAGGCGGCGGCGGCCTTGGATGTGTTTGCGGCGGCATCGTCTGTTGACAGGTTCGTCATGGGTACGGCGTCCCTGGGCTGGGCCAGAGAGGCGTCGCCGTCCTTGGGGGGTGCTTGTCCTCCAGTCATGTTGGCGGTATCGGATGGTTTGGTATCGGACATTACTGAAGTCGATGTCGATGGCGATGTTTTTTTTAGGGGTCGAGCAGCAGGTCGTCGTGCCTTGCAAAGGGGGACGGGACTGCGGCCTCGTTGGTGCTGGGGCAGACCGACGGCGACGGGCGACGGGCGACAGGCGACGGCGGCTGCGGCGGTGGTGAGGAGCGGCAGGGCGGCGATGGGGGAAGAGGCGACGCAATTGCTCAATTCATGCGGGAGGCGCGACGGGGGTTGCGATCGGGAATGTCGGCGAGGATTGAGGTGAGGTGAGGTGAGGTGAGGTAGGAAATTGGTAGAGATGTCGTCGAGTGAGACGGATTGGAAGGTGCTACTACTACTACCAGTTGGTTGGCAGTTGCCAGGATGGGGGGTTTGTGAAGCGGAAGGCGGACCCAAGTCAAGTTCCAACCATCCAGCAATGTGGGAAAAAGGAAGGACGGGATGTTATGGGGGTCGGATTGTTGGAGACGGGAGGTTGACGGACGGGCTGGGCGCTGTCTGCTGGGTGCCCTGGGCTGGGCTGGGCTGGCTGGGCTGGGCTGGCTGGGCTGGGCTGGCGGACCTCACAGGCTGGGACTGGAGTGGACTGGGAGCAGCACCTCACTCCCGTCAGGTTCAGGTCACAGTGTAGGAGGGTCGGGTGCTGGTGCGGTGCGGTGCGGTGCCCAGATGGGTGGGCAGCCGTTCGGCAATAAGTCCGTTGTGCTGGGTCAGGTCAGGTCCAGTCAGTTTAGGAGTGCGAGTGAGGGAACCTGGGAGGCGAACCTCATGCTCCAGTAAAGGTACCCGGCAACTCAGATACGGTTATGCTGACTACCTGCCTACCCTTCCTGGATAGTAGGTAGGTACCTGCAATCGCTATTCCTTCCTCGCTCGTCTCTGTCACTGACACCGTCCCCTTCAGCGTCGTCTGTTTAATTCCTGATTTCCCTATTCTTAATTGCATCACATCATTTGGCTCGCTGGACACGAACATGGAAACAGAGACGCCGCCGCGTGGCTCCAAGGTGCCCCAACCAACATGGCGGTAAGGTAAGCCCAAGACACGAGACAGGGTAATGCCGTGATGAGAAGCAGGCGGTGGTCCCGTTTGTCTTCCCGTTGAATTCCCGGGCAGATCGGATTACGGCGCAGGCACGGCGTCTTCGAGTCGTGCAGCCTGTTTCGTCTTGTAGGTCCAGCTTGACAACCAGCCTGCCAGCCCAGCAGATGGCGTCCCTAGCAGACCCAAGCAGGATATCGGTCGGCGGTCGCGGCGGAAGCCGGCAGCGAAGCGGCCAACGATCAGTCAAGCGTTGAGGATGTCAACCCGGAATCACGAGCTTCGGTCCATGGTCCAATGTCGAAAATCCAAATGTCGGTCACTCGGTCCTCTGCAAAGTACAGCAGCGTCGTTTTTAGCACACACTGCCGTTGCCCTTTCTGTGTCAACAAACAAGATGAGTGGCCGAGCTGATCTATGGCAATGAGACAATGATGCAGCCGGCGTTCAAGGGGCTGGCAGGCTGGGTTGCTGAGAAACGAGGCCGGTGATGGGTGCAGTAATGGTGCTACTGCTGCTGTTCCTCTATTCTTCCTCGGTTTGCATCGAGAAACGATCCCCCATTGCAGACGCAGGGTCCAGGATGGCGGCGACTCCTTTGAAGGCAATTGTCTTTTTTCGAAGAAGCAGAAAGCCACTGCCCACTTCCAGGCACGCGCTGGGCTTTATGAACCAATATTCTGGCTTCTGAAGGAACAGCGGGAAGGGACCTGCTTGCTTCCATCTGCTGCAGCACTCCACTCGGCTGAGAGTGGAAGTCACTGTGGGCGTAAAGCACCTCACTGGGGCCTCAACTCTCAAGAGAAGGATCCACCCAGCTCTGCTCCTCCCCCATCAATCCATCGGCCATTCCCCCTCCTTCTCCAGACTCCAGATGCTGTCCCAGGTCCCGTCGTCCCCTTTCCCTATCGGATCGGGTGCTTCCACAGCACGTCCTGCAGCCGAGATGCGAGGTGCGAAACCCGAAAACTCATGGGGGCAGTCGCACTGTATTTCTCCCGCTAGGCCTGCTCCAGTCTAGCGGCTTGGGCTGGTGGGGCAGGGGGCGCTATCGGATTTTGGCAAGCACCAACACCGGGCGGTCGCGGCTAGCCCCCGCCATCAGAAGGGCCGCTATCTCTCTCGACATGACACACTTCCAGCGCACGCACTGTACAATGCACTCTGAGGTCAGCCCAGCTGCCTTTCAATGGAAGGCAGGAAGCAGGTCGACTGAGGGAAGGATCAAATGGAAAACACGGCACGAAGCGCGGGCAACTCATCCGCGGCGTCAATGCCAGTCCAGCCCAGTCTCGACGGAATTGCCTCACTCGCTCAGCCAGGCACGACACCGCACTCGCTAGGTCGCTCATCAAACAGGGTACGTACTTGTTCACCGGCACCCTTCAGGTCAGGTCCTGCCCCGTCGGTTCTCTCATTTTCCAGGGAACATCCAGCTTCACCAACCTGGCTAAGTGTCTGGGCATCCCAAATCCTCCCCCGGCGTCCATCCCGAATCCAAATGCAATCGGGCACGCTGGAAACGTGGGCCAGGAAAAACGACACGAGTTGTTTCAGTAGTCCTCCACACGCGTGTGGGAAACACAGCTCGGTACTGCACTCAGACGCTCGAAAGAGAACCGCAGCAGACAGACCCCGAGGCGTCACCGCTATGCTTGTTTTCTTCGTCAACGCCAGTGCGCCGTCTCTGTCTCTGTTTCTGAACATGGGACAAGTCCAGGAACGACCAAACTCGTACTCAAACCCTCACCACCTTACGCCGCAGCATGGAGGCTCATTCGCTTGATCTACGCAGGACGGGAAGGAATCCCACGCTCAAGCCCCATGTTCCTCACGACATCTGCAGAAATAGAAGCCGCAAGCTCGAGCTCCCATGCGGCTCTGGAGTCTCTATCCTTTCGGCCTACCGCTGCTCTCATCAGTTCACAGCCTCAACATCGGCAACCTCCGGTGAATACGGCATAACGAAGGACTTGAAGGATTCGACCTGATCCAAGTCGCAAAACAGCCGCAGAATGTCAAGCAGCAGCAGCAGCAAACAATACACACACCGTAGCAGAGTCGAGAACACTGCGAGCTGAGCCGACCATCCCAGAACCCCACACTCCAAAAGAATTAAAATGTCAAAAGAGGGCAAGACACAGCCCAAAGCCACGATCTTAGACCTAAACGCATCCAGCCGACAACAAGATGCCGGTCCAAGAACTCAGCCTCCTTCAACCGCCCGGACACTGGCACTAGCTCCATCCACGGCTCCAACGGAAAGGGCGCCCGAATTCCAGCCCGTTTCTCGAGCTAGTCGCCCAGCCCGCCAATCGCCTCCCTCGTCCTCATTGCTACTCACCGACCTGCCTTTAACTGAAGTGCGGAAGGGCAAGCAATGGACGCTGCCACTTCGATACCCTACCTCGAGTCGCCTGCTTCTTCGAGATATCGCCCATCAGGGAACCTGTAAGACGATTCAAATCCCCCACAGACCGCGCGCACTACAAACTCCACAACCCCAGTCTCATCGCCCGTGCCTCAAATCCGCCCAAAACACTCCTACCCCAGACCACCAAAAAGCCGAGAAACACCACCGATCCTCCCCCTCCCTCGGCGCCCTCTCCACGTTACTGGCTCCTTCGCTCAAATCGCGGGGGAATCCACCTTTCTCCCCCACCCGATTGCGAAAACGCCAAGCCAAGTATACGTACAATACACCATCCATCTGCCCTCACTCATAATATTAGTAAGGCAGTTAAGCCACCCCCCCCCCCCCAAGTAACCGATACCCACCCCGAACCGATAGAGAAAACCGTGATTTTCGCTTACTTTAACTTTTTATATCTATAGACCTATTAAGGATATATAATATAAGAAATATATACAATAGTATAGGTATGAAAATAAATATAAATCTATTTAGTTTATATTTTAGTTAATTATATAATCTATAATTAATACTTAGATATAGTATTTAATATTATAGAAAGTTTATTAATAGTTATTTTATTATTCTTTTAAGATAATAATACTATTTAAAACTTCTTAATTCTAAGTAAAATATAAGATATACAATAAAACTTTACTATAGTAAAGTATTATGATTAGTTATTATAATATTAACTAATAGCTATAAAAACCTATATAGTAGTAATATAGAGATGTTTTATTAATAGATAATATAGTATTAATAGCTATAATAATAGTTACTTTAAATTTAAACTTGTTTTTAAATTTACATAGAATTTTACTAACTAGCTAATTTAATATAGAGTTTTAAGTAATGTTAAGGCTTTCTTAGTATTTAGTAAGAAAATACTAACTAAAACTCTTTTACTTTATATTTAGTTTATTACTAGTAAATAGCTTAGTAATAATTTATATAATATTTTATTTAGACATAAATATTACTAAACTAGCTATATAGAAACTTTTATAATTTTATACTATAATTTCGCTAAGTTATAGTATTTTAAAAATAGTGTGTTTTTGAAGTTTATATGTGGAACTGGTTATCGGTTACCCGGGGGTATCGGTTACTTAGGGGGGTGACTTAGAGTCTATCCATCCGTATATCGCCTTGAAGACTGGTGCCCTTTCAACTAAACTCTCCGAGCTGCGCTGTCTAGAGACGTCGCCCCAAATTCCGCCCCTTCTTCAGAACAGCACCCTTTCCCCCCTCTCTTTTTGGCTCGAGGCTAAGATCTAGGTCCCAAAAGCTCTTGGACCTACTCGAATAGACTTCCCGCGATCCCGCCACTCTAACAAAAGCAACAAACCTCCCGTACGCCCGCTCTCGAGACATCTTTGCGTTTTCTTTGTCTGAACCTCCTTTGAGGGCGCGATGGCACTAATCTGCAATCGCGAACCTTGCGAGACCCAACTACCCCGCGATTTCAGGCATTCCTTGGAACATTACAGTCCAAGCCCGTAGTGACACCGTAGTTGACCTACTTAAACTCCCATTATCGTGATGTTGAAGCAATGAAAAGTTGAATGAATCCAAGAACAGTGTCTCTGCCATTACCGACGAGGATATCAAATGTAATCTACGTACAGAAGCTTCCCACACATTACGCTCATCCGCTCAGCAGCCCTCACAAAACTACTACTAACTGTTACCCCATTGCTCTCACAGCACGAGCAGGTCCCCGTTGCCTCCCTGCGCCGGCTGCACAATCTGTTGCGGCGCGTGCTGGTTGACCACGTACCCCGTCTCGTAGCCCGACGTGTCCCCGAACGCGTCGCCCTGATCGATCCGCATCGCCGCCATTTGCTGCGGGCCGATGCTGGAGAAGTAGGCGTCCGCGTCGCTGACGGCTTGGGCGAGGTTGCCATTGGCATCGACGCCGCCCGCCGCGTTGTTGTTGACGTGCTGGCTGTGCATGTTGATGTCCTGCGCCTGACTGCCCATGCCGAGCATGCTGAGGCTCTTCTGGTTCTCGATCGACGTCGGGAGGAGGTGCTTCTGCAGCGCGGGCGAGTCGATGAGCTTGCGCGGGCGGGCGGAGCGGAAGACGGTCTGCACGGGCTTGAGGTACACGGTGGCGAGGGTGCCGACGTTGAGGCACATCTCCTCGAGCGTCGCGGGGTCGAGGCGCTCCGACTCGGCCGTGATGGCGGGCTTCTCGCCCATGACGATCTTCTTGGCCGCGTTGATGTCGGTGGACAGGAGGCGCCAGTACATGTACGCGCGGTCGCGGAGGTCGGGGTTGTCTGTCTCTTCCGTGGCCCACTTGAGCACCTTCGGGACCAGCTCCGCGCCCTTCGTCGGCCTCTGGATGAAGAGCTTGACGGTGGCGGTGAGCAGCGCCAGCTGGACCTCCACGGGCTCCTCGGCGAAGGAGTACAGGAAGTCTTCCAGGAGGGCGTCGCTATTCTCTATCCTGTCCGCGTACTGGCCAATGACCCACACCATGGCGGCCTTGGCCTCCGGCTCGTCGAGAGAGTCGAGGTGCTCGCACAGGGTGCCGATGATGGACTCGTACTGGTTGGGGTACTTGCGGAAGATGTTTCTAATAACGACCGTGGCCTCCTGCACAATGTACGTAACCTTGGTCGCGACCAGCTCCAAGAGCAGGTTGATACACTGCCTTGCTGCCGGTTCGATCTTGATGGCGAGCTTTCCTATGGCTCGCACGGCTTTGCGCACAAAGTGTACATCGATCTCGGTGGCGTACTCTCGCAGTTCGGTGAGCACCTCGTCAATGTTGTTCTCGTTGGCCAACATGAAAATGAGCTCCAGCTTCGTGACCTTGACGTAGATGGGGTCGTTGTATTTGCAGAAGAAGACGCGGATATCGTTGCGCAAGACCTCGGGCCGACGCTGCAGAATCAAGAGAGCATTCCTCAAGGCTAGGTATTGCACTTCGGGGCCCTTTGCGAGAAGAGTTACCAGGGGCGGCGACAGCTTTTTGCAAAGCGCCGCGTTATGTCTTTGGTCGGCGATGTAGTTCATGAGATACAAAACGACACGGATACACGTCAGAACGACAGCAGAGTTGGAGTGTGATAGGCGTGGTGTGATACGCTCCGCGAGGAGAAGAGCTTCGTTTCCATCTTGGGGCACGTATGACATGAGCGCCTCGAGGATGTACGTCTGGCCCCATCTGAACGTCTGTGTCAGCACGCAATCTTGACATTACGCTTTGGGTGTCAACCTACTCAGAGCAGTCCGCCAAGATGGCCACCATTTTTGAGGCATTGCTGTAGTCGATGGTGAGCTTGATCGCATCGCTGCGCTCCCAGATGTCCATCAGAGATGCCAAAGCGCTGGCAACAACCGTAGGGTTGTCGTCTCTGAGCAGGGTATTCAATCTGTCGATCAAATCGGAACCCTCAACCATTCGTCGGTCGTGGTCGTAGAGCTTCGCGACGCAAAACGCTGCCGTCTTCCTCACGTATGGGTCGGCATCCTTCAGCATGTGCTTAACCAGTGGAACAGTCGCTTCGACGAATTCGCGGACGTGGATGTAGGACATCGTTCGGAGTGCAAGCGCTCTGACGAGGGGGTTGTGGTCTTCCATATCCTGGACACTGTCAGTCACGGCTTCTTACGCAACATCGCAACATGACAACCTACCTGCTCTAGTACTGGGATCGCCTGAACTGCAATCTCGGGTCGCATTCTGGCATAGTTCACCAAAAACAAGAAGCACCTGGAGTTTGTCAGAAAGAGCCCCCTGGGAGTGCAGACATGAGGCCATACATCTTCTTGATTTCCAGACTCTGGATATGCATGCAGCCGATGATGTCGGGGAACAAGGCGACCATGTCATTGTTGCTCATGGTCATGTTGGCGACAATCTTCTTGAGGGCGATCTTCTTGTTCGCATTGTTCTTGTCCTTCTTGCCGCCGCTGTTCAGCTCGAGCCTCAGCTCGGCTACCTTGCCCTTCGAGGTTGTCAGCTGTCTGATGTAAGGCGGCGGGGGCACATAGGCCATGAACATGCTGGGCGGCGCATATGCAAGCAGTCAGGCAAACATGGGCCAGAAGGAGAGGCTCGGTGATGGTTGCGAGGCAGCTCAAAGCCGCAGGACGCAGAAGGCTAGGGTATGCGGGAGAGGGAAGATAATGTAGACTTTCAGAACCAAGACCTTGACTTCTTCAAAGTCATGACAGGGGTTCAGATGCAATACATGCAGGTATCACACGACAAGAGACGGGCGCACCCAGCGAAGAGTGTGCAAGACAGGAGAAGCAGAAGCTAGAGCTTACCCTGGCAAACAACTTGGAGTCTCCTCCACCCTGAGCGGCCGACATGATGACGCCCTCCTATATGAGACCTGGCGGTGGTCGGTGTGGTAGTATGTAGTGCGAATCTTAGACAGTAGTTCCCCTCTGGACAGGCCTCCAACAAGCTTTGCCGGCGTGTGCTTCGATCGGGTGGTGGTGGGCGATAACACCACAGACCCCTCACGCCTAGCTGTACGAAAGTCGGCAAAGGATGGGTAGGTATCGTTGACGCTGTTTGCTTCCCCCGCGGGCCTAGGATCAAGCCACCCAATTGGTAAGAGGGTCGCAAAAGTTGGCGGAAGGCTGCAGTTTTCCTGGACTCGAGTGTCTTGAAATGGTGGGAGGGGGCGCAGGTGCAGAAGTGAGGGATGTCACATGCGTCGTTGGGGCCGGGGGGTTTTCGATTCGCGGCCAATCGAAGGGTTTGTTTGCTGCGATAGTCCTTCTCTCGTCTCGATGCCAGATGCCGGCCGGATCTCCTCGAGGTCGGAGTTGTTTGATTTCTCGCGCGGCGCAAGTCCGATCGATTTCGCGGGTTCGGCAACGGTCGATTAAAGAGTGCCGGTTTCGGTGCAACGGCGACTTTGCAGGATGTCGTCGTCGTCGGTCAGTTCTCGTGGACGGCCCGTTTTCGTTTCCAGATGTTTAAGGGGAAACGTTGGGTGAGAAAGGGTCCCAAAGCTCCCGCCGTTCCGCGGTGGATGCGACAGGCCCCCGGTACGCTACTTTACCACTCGCATGTCGCAGCAGTCGCGCTCGCCCCGGTTTTAGCTTATCGGCCTTATGCAGGGCCGATAAGACACGGGCCCGACCTCCGGTTGCTGCTAAGGTAAGCAAGCGACAGCGCCTGTCCCTTGGTTTAACCGAGCTATGGTGGAGACTCCATCCAACGTCGTCGCGAGCTGTCAACGCCGCCTCCGAAGCTTTCATCCCAACGGCCCGCGCCCGTGTCATCAAATACCGAACCCGAAGTCCCAACCAACCGATCCCGATATCTACAAAGATGGCTCTGGTCAATGGCTCCGTTCCGCGATGGGTTGCGGATTTGCAGTCTCCTCCGGCCGCAAAGTCCAAGGTCTCAGGCATCTCCGACCCCCCCCGGCTACCCATCGCAGTCCACTGGCTCCAAGGTACGGAATCGCATCGAGCTCGCGTTGGAGCTGCGCTGACATCTGCATACAGAAGCAGAAGGATCAAAAGTTCCAGCCTCAGCCCCGCAAGCAGCAGTCGCCCGAGGAGATGGACACGTTGAAGGTCAAGAAGGCATGGGAAGTCGCCCTCGCCCCGGTCAAGAACCTGCCCATGACGGCCATCATGATGTACATGTCGGGCAACTCGTTGCAGATCTTCAGCATTATGATGGTCTTCATGGCTTTCAAGAACCCTCTTGTCGGTCTCACTGCGGTCAATCAGGCGTTTGAGAGGTTCGAGTCGGAGACGAACAAGGGCAAGATGCTCCAGGTCAAGCTGGCATACGTTGCTATGCAATTTGTTGCGCTGGGCTTGGCTGTGTGGAAGGTCAACTCGATGGGACTGTTACCGTATGTGTTATCGTCTGCAAGCATTGGCCATATACTAACGCGAACACAGGACAACGCGATCAGATTGGCTGGCTTGGGAGGTCCGCAGAGAGCCCCTGGAATTCTCAGTGCCCGCGTTATAGACATGAATTCAATTAAAGGCTGTGTCTCAGCTAATTTTCGCCTACACTATCATTAATCGTCATCGTCTTTCGCTCGGATTGTCCGCTTCCTGCGGTCGACGCCGTGCTTCCAGGATCTCCAATAAGCTGGGTGACAGGATCATGCTCAGGAACAACTACTGAGCTTATGGCGTTGAATGGATCATCTTCTATAGGTGTCTCAAGCCAGCGTCGCCTTTGTGTCGAGGTTGACTCGTCATGCGGACCAACATCGGGTACTACGATGTTCGGTTGATCTGCTGATATCACACATTGACGATCATGCAGCGGCCGTTGTATTGGGACAGCCAGGCCGTTATTTGGTATGCCTGTGGTTTCTTCAATTGGTTCTTGGGGAACCCTGGCAACAGCGGTAGCCCTTTCGGATAACATGAAAGCCTCAGTCAGGTCGTTCTCGTCGTCAAGGATTGCCTCTAAGAGTAGCCCCAGGGGCAAGTTCTCGAGAGGTTGGAGGTGGATCGCTCCAAGCTCAGTGAGAAGGCTGTCGACATGAGTCTATCAAACGAGTCAGCTCCGCACTAAGGCCTGGTTGGATGATCCTGTCTCACCATCTCGGTCAACGTCTAGGTTGGTCTGATTATATGTATGGTTTGTTTGTCACGGTTAAGGAGCTGCTCATTGCTTTTCATGGAGGTGGGGGCCATAGACTTTTATAGTCATCGACCGATCCTTAGACTGTAGTCGAGGTTGAACGAGAGGCTTCGGGTGTCAAGGCTGTCCAGATCGAAGGTAACAGCATCATAAGCTTATTTTTAGCTCACAATGATCAAGACAACCATCGCAACACCACGAAGAGGACGTGTTTCAACCAGTAACGCTCTCTCGTCACGCTCGTGTTTGTTTTTAACTATAAGCGGCTGAAGCCAGTCCGAGTCTTTACCCAAATCAGGACATCCCAGCCGATTAAGAGACAATGCTCCGTACGAGCCGGCAATATCCCCCATAGGTTTGTCGGAGTTGATTCTGACGTCCTGTCGCGTGGTCATTGGCCAATGGGTTGGTAGGAAAAGCAGGCTTCGAAAGCTGTACCTGACACTAGGACGATGACGATCCCTTTACATTCCAGCTCTGGGTTCCAAAATGGGACCAAATCTGGAACATGACCACCCACCGTTTCCTGGCGTGTTTTTCGAAACAAGTGGGCTTGCTGGCCAGGCCATGCTTGGCCAATGACCACTAGAGGTCGCTCACCCGCAAGAAACCTGTGTACACGATGCCGTGTTTGTGCAAGATGTCTCTGGTTGATGTCTCTCGTGGTTTCTGTCGGGGCAGTCGATGTCTGATCCGCGGCCTTTGTTCTTCGTCTATCCAGACATGCCCTGAATCGCCCGCCCAACCTCCAGCCGTAGGTGGGTGGTTGCCTCGACTGCCTTACCGGTCTAAGTCGACGCTAATATATCTCCCTTCTCAAACCTTCGCGGAATAAGCCTGTCAGGTCTTACCAAAAGCCAATCCTCGAAGCTGTATCCTGGGCATTTGCACATGCTTATTGAACGCGGCACCGAAAACAGAGAAATCCATGTTGAGAATCGCGAAGGAGGCTCAAGCAGCAGCCTCGATGACATACACCTCATTCTCTATCCAAGCCCCCCCCCCCCCCCCCCCCCCTATTTCCCTTTGCTGCTTTGTCCGTTGTGAACCGACAGAGACCGATGGCTGAGACCATCCAACCCAGCAGAGAACACTTAGGATCGAGGCAACGGGACTGGCGTACGGGCGCTGCGGTAGTGTTGTTGAGGCATTTGGCGGAACGTCTGGAGCTTTGGCATCGTTCCGTGGCGTTGACCCGCATTCTAAATATGAGGGGTTACAGTTGGCAGGTAAGCCACGGCGGAGCGACCCAACGATCACAGGCTCGATGACAGACCGCGCAAGAAGACCCCCCTCGATGTTTGGCCGTCACATACGAAGCAACTGACTCGAGCAAGATGGTCCGAATAAGTTCTGAGATCTCAATGACGCTATCAGTTATCGCATCTGCCTAACCGCGCTTTGCGCAACAATGTACCCAATCATCACGAGGCTTCCTTCATCCGCCTCTCATTCCTCCAGCCCGGCCCATTTCTAACAATCAGAAACATCATCGGACTGGTCACTGCGCACAACGCAGCAATGAACGTGAAGCACCACCCCCTGCCCATGCCAGAAATCATGTACTCGATGATGGCCGTGCCCACGGCGCCCACCAGACACCGGACGAGGTTGTTCGCGGCCGTGGCCGTGGCCGGCGCCTCGGGGTACAGGTCCACGATCAGGGTGTTCATGATGCTGAAGGACCCCGTGATGGTGAGCCCGATGATGCTCTGCAGCACCAGCGGCGCCGCGACGCTCGTCTCGAGCTGCAGCACCCAGCCGTACGCCACCAGCGTGATCAAGCCGACAACGACGGCGGGGTAGACCGGCTGCAGGCGGGCCTTCTCGATGGGGAACTTGCCGAGGTCGTCGCCGCGCCGGCGGTCGATGGTGAATCCGATCTTTCGTGCGATGCGCCGGTAGTTCCAGTCGAGCACGTACCCTTGGCCCAAACTCGCGATGCAACAGCCCGCGCCGTACGGCAGATAACACAACCCCAGTTGCAAATCATTAAAGTGATAAATCTCCCGGAACAAAGTCCCCAACGTCGCGGCCACATCGATGAAGGCAACGTACAACAAGGAATTGTACACCAGGATCAGCGCCATCTCCTTTTCAAAGATAATCTTGACCGCCCTCAACGGGTTCGGGAACCTAAGCTTGCGCGCCGGCTGCCCCGCCACCGACTCCTGCCTCTCCAGCCCGGCCGCCTCCCGCTCGCGGTGCCGCCGCCGCCGCCGGATGAGGTCCAGCACGGGGCGGTTCCACGTCTGCGCCGGGACGGACCCGTTGCCGACGACATTGCGGCACGTCTCGGGGATGAAGAGCGCGAACGGCACGAGCCACGCCCCGATGAGCGCGACGCAGAACCAGAAGATGGACGCCCAGCCAAAGTACTGCGTGAGCACGCCGCCGAGGACAGGGCCGATGGTGGGTCCGACGTTGATGCCCGCGCCGACGATGCCCATGTACTTGCCGCGCTCGGAGGACATGGAGATGTCGGCGACCATGGCGAAGCCGAGGGCGATGGCGCCGGAGCTGCCGCCGGATTGGAGCATGCGCAGGACGATGAGGGCGGCGTAGTTGCGCTGGAGGGCGAGGCCGACGTTGGCGACGAGGTAGATTGCGAAGGCGACGAGGAAGGCGGGGCGGCGGCCGGCCATGTCGCCGAAGTCGCCGAAGAGGGTGGGCGAGACGGCCTGGAGGATCATGTAGGAGGTGACGGTGAGGTTGACGGCGGCGACGGAGACGTGGAGGTCCTCGGCGATGGGGGCGAGGACGGGGTAGTAGATGTTGGCGGACATGGGCGGGACGAAGCAGGCGACGGCGGCCATGAAGGCGACCCAGCGCTTTGTGGACGGGGGGAAGGCGCTGTAGGCTGGGCCTGAGGGTTGGCGGGTGAGGTTCTCGGGGTCATCTTGTTGGGTTGTTGGTGGGGGTTCGTCGACGGGCGTGTTGTCTGAAGAGTTGTCGATGGAGACGGTTTCGTCTTGTTCTTTCTCCTTGATGGGTTGAGGTTGTGAAGGAGTGGGTATTACTGGTGGCTCAGCTGAGTTGATGACGGACGGTAAACTTGTGTCTTCCCCTTTTGGGGGGATGTCATTGTGTGCCATACTGATCTCAACTCTGAGTGCAGAAAGACTGACGTCGGTGTGAATATCACGAGTTCAAGTGAGATGAACGAAAGTACTTGGACGATTCGATTCGCTACGCCACCAACGATGAAGTTAGAAACAAGACAGCGTCAACACAACATACCAAACACAGGACAAAATCTCAAGATAAGAAGAAAGAACCAAACACCAATAGATCGACCTTCCCTTCATGTAAAACTTGTCGTCGGTATCCGTCCGTAAGCGGGCCCTATTCCCGCCCACCGGGCCGCCATGAATGATGTTATTTCCGCCCTGGCATCACCTCCACCACACCCTGGAAAACCGGCACCTGCGCCGTTCGCCATTGCGGCTCTCGTGATTCGCCCGGTCCGGCCCATGGTGTCCACCACGCCCGCTGTTTTGGACAAGTGGTTCTGTCTCGACCGTCTGGCATTGACCGCGATGCGACAAGCTTGGTGCGGTATCGGGGGTTTGGGTGAGCGTCGAGCTGACTCCAGCTCTGCTCCATTGATTTTCGTTCAAAGGCACATGGTCACTTGACCAGCTGGTTCCTGTCGTGCAACGAGAACGAAGGCCAATTTCGGTTCATCATTGTGGCTCAGTTGTCTGTCATCAACGTCTATGAAGGGACTCTCTGGCCAATATGCATGTTGAAACCGGTGTCGAAATGTTTGACCGAAGTCTTCTTCGGCGGCGAAGCTTCCTGCCACCGACCCGGGTGGGTACTGGACCGTGCGTTTTGCCGACCGCGGTGCCGAAGCTGCGCCGGTAGAACTCGCCTTAGCACGGCCACATCTGCCACAGGATCAAGCCACACATTTCAGCCAGAGCAAGCCGCTGTGGCTGGTGAGTCCAACGGCCAAAGCCACGTCATTGGAGAACAGCTTGCCAATCCCAGGTCGTGGTGGAATGTCGATGGCCTCTCACGACATTGCTGCTCGACTGCACCCACGACACACGAATAGCATGCGCACCGTAACTAGGTGACGAACCCCTCAACTCCCTCGAATTTTTCGTCTGGCCGTTTCGTCTGGCCGATCCCAGCTACGGCCGCAATGGACATCACACCACTCTTCAACGAGCTCCTCCGGAAGCACAATGCGCCCCCCGTCACCGAGAAGAAGCTCAGCCTCGAAGCGATTGACGGCTTCCTGAAGGAGGCCTACAGAATAGTCAGTCGCCCCATCCCTCCAGCAAACCACCCAAACCCAACTAATGCCTCATTCCAGAACTCCCACATCACAACCCTCCACAAGGAGCTTAAAGACGTCCGACAAGCCTACCTCTCCACCGCCCAACCGCGGCGGCATGTCCGCACGAACACAGGGAGCAGCTCCCTGAAGGAGCCCCAACAGCCCCTGACGGACCGGCAGCGCGAGGACATCGACGCGCGCGCCAAGTCGATGCTGCGCGAGCTCAACGCGTCCATCCGCGCGCTCGACGAGACGGAGCAGCTGCGCCGCGAGACGGAGGCGGCGGTGATCCGCAAGACGCACGTGCGCGGGCTCGGCGCGCTAGGCGCGTGGGCGGCGGGCTCGGAGGTCGCGGACGCGCGCAAGTCGGCGGAGCACCTCGCGGCGGAGGGGAAGGCGCGGGACGTCGGGCTGCACCGCGACGGCGTGCTGTGGAGCCTGCGGCAGGCGCTGCAGCTGTGCGGGCGGACGCAGCAGGACATGATGGAGGCGAGGCTGACGCGGGAGATGGAGAAGAACAGGAGCGTGCTGGCTAAGGCGGGCGGCGGGGCGATGCCGGAGCTGGACGGCGGCTTCTACGAGGCGATGAAGAGGGAGAAGGAGGCGAAGAAGGGAGGGTTTGATACGGCGACGGGGCTGCCGCCGGATGAGGGGTCGTATGACTTCAGGCAGGACCTCACGGAGGAGCAGATTCAGATGTTTGAGAAGGGGAATCAGGACATGCTGCAGCATTACAACAGCACGTTGGACAAAGTCAGGTACGTGGCATGGGGGTTCCTTTTCAAGACGGCTTTTGCTAACATGGGTGTTTTGTGCAGGACGGCAGAGAAGTCGCTGATTGAGATTGCCGAGTTGCAGACGTTGCTTGTGGGCAACCTCGCGACGCAGTCGGCGCATATAGAGCAGCTGGTGTCAGATTCGGAGAACATCACAGCGGACGTTGGCGGTGGTAACAAGCAGTTGAAGAAGGCGACGCAGAGGCCAAGTGCGGCGAGGTACACCTTCTTCGCGTCGGCGGGGTTATGCGCGTTCTTGATCTTGTGGGATTTGGTGATATAGATACCTCAACTGTCTCATGAGGAGGCTGTAAAAATACACACCAATGCTCAATATCTCGTAGGATGTTCGAAGTAAGCTGATGGATGGCGGGGGAGGTTGGCATGTGAAAGCATGGGGTCTAGCGTCACATGCCGGATAGAAAGCCCAGACCAGGACCAGGTGACCTCTGGCATCAAGCCATGTCGATTTAATCAACAGCGAACCTTGGCCGGTCGCTCTCAGCGCAGACATAGTGCGATGACGGCCATCATCAAAAGCCGTTGCAAATGCCTAGAGCGTTGTTGCGGTGTGCACAGTGTTGCGTGCGTTGGCTGGCGGGTTCGTCGGAGGTGCCACAAGACGGAGCTCTATCGGCGTCTGGGCCACGGCACTTGGAGCTGTAGCGAAGCGAGCTTCTGATTGGCGCTGTTAACTGCGTCAAAGTAGGTACATCTGATGTGCGAAACAGAACCGGGGGTTTTCATCCAGGCTTTGGAGGGTGCTCGGCGTCGTAATCCCGTGGAGCCAGGTTATTTGTGAGGGTGAATGGGCTATGAAAGAAACTGCCTGTGATTACAGCGTGTGCAGAGTGCTGCTGCAGACATGTGGTGTAAGTTGGTGTCAACTTGCATGAGATGGGATGATCTTCAACCGTTCCTGTCAGGGCGTCCCGCAGCGTGCACTCGCTGCACTGGGTTCTGGGGAAATCTCCGGAGAAAGACGGATGATACGGACTAGAACGAAAATGAAGAAAAGGCAAAACATCAAGTGAACCATGTGTCGAGGCATCTTCGAGTCGTGCCGTGGCCGTTGGGCGGCAGAGAGAGTCAGTCATGGGGGGCGGCGCTGCTCCCGAGACCTCGGCCCATCCGCAACAGTGACCTCACAGCTCGAGCTTGGGGAAGCCGGCTGCGGGAGGATAAGAGAGGGCGCATTCCCCCGCGGCGGGCCCTGCAGCAGTTTACAGCAGCAGCACTATCAGTGTGATCGGACTTGTCCCGTCATTGAACAATCCCGTTTTACCTGCACACGCACTTTGTAGAAAACGATTCCCGATAGTCCCCCGACACTTCGCCGATTCCTGCCTCTGCCCAGCCGGCATCTCACTCTTCGGTGTCCCTTGCCCTTCCACTGCGTATCAACCCGCTATCGGATATTATCGTCAAACACAGACAGACTGATTCTCCTCCGCGGGTTTCTTCTCCCTCTCACTGTGTCCAGCCAGCCAGCCAGCCCCCCCCCCCCCCCCCCCCCCGAATCCGCAAAATCAAGCCAGCCAAGACAAAGACAGCCCACAACCGCCGGCTGTCCGCGCCCGTTTCGAGTAACAGGTTACGAAATAGCTGCCCGCAGGCTGTGGATACCTCTTACTGTGTATTACCCTCGCCGCCGCATCACCTGGCCGTACCTGGTTTTTTTTTTTTCTTTCTCAGTCCTCCTGGAATTCCAATCCCGTAAGCCTGTAAGGTAGGTAACTAGGGCCCCCGTTCCCCGATCGTCCGAGCAGCCCCCGTAACGAGGCCACCCCGTTGTGCGTCTGTGTCTGTGTCTGCCTGCCCTGCCTGTTTTGTTTGGTCCTGCATCAGCCAAACCAAACAGTGCCTATTTTCTGCAGCTCTTTTTCGGGCTGTAACCGCACCTGCAACGCAACTGTCTGCAACGGTCTGTAACTGACTACCCTACCTTAGGTGCTTAGCTACCTTCTTTGAGTATCCGTACGCCTCTTCAGCAACCAACCACCTTACTACGCAGTACTGCAAACCTGCAACACTCGGCGAGACACCGCGTGCAGTCCCAAGGTGAGCACCCAGCAAAGTACCTCCTTTATCTGGGAGGAAGTCCTCTCACATCGTCATCCCCGCCCCCGTGGTACATCTCTTACCTCACCATCCCACCTCGTCCCCGGGTACTTGCACAGGTTCCCCTAGCCAATCCTTGGATTGTGCAGTAGCTTCCCCCGGCCTGCAACAAGCTGCCCGCTGCCATGGAGGCGCATGTCCGCTTCCACCTCCCTTTCTTTCTAGTATACTTGGTCACTCCCTATGTCCCGTCCTTTTCCCCGGTTGGCGCCTGTAATCGCAAAGCCTCCCATTCGCCCGTCTAAATCGTACCACTTCCTGATGCCATAATAATAACAACGACCCCAGGCGACCCTTCCCTCTGACTCGTTCCATCTCACGAAAGGTCCGACACCACTGAAAATGCCGGGTGACTCCTCGTCGTCTTCTTCTGCATTTTCTCTCTCTGCTTCCTCATCCTCATCCTCCTCCTCTCCTCAGACAAACTCTACCCTTTCGAGAATACGCAACATCGCACAGCACATCATGGCGCCCGTATCAACGACAAACTTCCCCGCCAGCACGGTGCCCCAAGCTCCCGAGGACCCCCTCTTCGGCTTGATGGCCGCCTACAGGGCCGACCAGAGCAAGGACAAGGTCGACTTGGGCATTGGAGCTTACCGCGATGACAACGCGAAGCCTTGGGTCCTGCCCGTCGTCAAGAAGGTGCGTTCCTCTCTACTGCCGCTTCTCACAGCTTCTCAACCCGTTTCCGTGGCATTTTTCTGTCGTCACGAACCCTCCGGCCCACCCGCAGAAAAGCTCAGCTGCGTCACCCGGCAGCCGCAAACCGGCTGATGCGATGGGTGCACCACCTATTTTTGACGAGATTTCCCCTCATGCCGCCTCCACTTCCCTTCCTTCCTGAGCCCCTACCTAAGCCCCTAACGTGAACCCACCCCCGCTGACCCCGCCATGATGCAACTGCACAGGCCGACGAGATCCTCCGCAACGACCCTGAACTCAACCACGAATATGCCCCCATCGCCGGTATCGTCAGCTTCACCTCGAAGGCCAACGAGCTGATGCTCGGCGCCGACTCGCCCGCCATCCGCGAGAAGCGCACCACCTCCGTCCAGACCATCTCCGGCACCGGTGCCGTCCATCTCGGCGCCCTCTTCCTCGCCAAGTTCTACAAGGGCAACCGCACCGTCTACATCTCCAACCCGACATGGGCGAACCACAACCAGATCTTTGGCAATGTCGGCCTCCCCATCGCCCAGTACCCCTACTTCTCCAAGCAGACAAAGGGCCTCGACTTTGAGGGCATGAAGGCCGCCATCTCCGCCGCTCCCGACCGCTCCATTATCCTCCTCCACGCCTGCGCCCACAACCCCACGGGCGTCGACCCGACTCAGGAGCAGTGGAAGGAGATCGCCGCCCTCCTGCGCCAGAAGAACCACTTCCCCTTCTTCGACTGCGCCTACCAGGGCTTCGCCTCCGGCAACCTCGCCCGCGACGCCTGGGCCGTCCGCTACTTCATCGAGCAGGGCTTCGAGCTCCTCATCGCCCAGTCCTTCGCCAAGAACTTTGGCCTCTACGGCGAGCGCGCCGGCTGCTTCCACTTCGTCACCGCCCCGGCTTCCGACGCCGCCGACACCACCTCCCGCATCGCCTCCCAGCTTGCCATCCTGCAGCGCTCCGAGATCTCCAACCCCCCGCTGTACGGTGCCCGCGTCGCCAGCACCGTCCTCAACGACCCCGCCCTGTTCGCCGAGTGGGAGGACAACCTGCGCACCATGTCCGGCCGCATCATCGAGATGCGCAAGGTCCTGCGTGCCAAGCTCGAGGAGCTCGGCACCCCGGGCACCTGGAACCACATCACCGACCAGATCGGCATGTTCAGCTTCACCGGTCTCAGCGAGGCCCAGGTCTTGAAGCTGCGCGAGGACGCCCACGTCTACATGACCAAGAACGGCCGCATCAGCATGGCCGGTCTCAACACGAGGAATGTCGAGTACTTTGCCAAGGCCGTTGACAAGGTCGTTCGCGAGTCGCAGTAGACGATTATGTGCGTGGCATGCCAATTGGGACCCGGGCTGTAAAGGCGGCCCGAGGATTGGGAGGAGCTTTTTTTAAAGACTTTACATGACTGTCTGATGAACAGATTGACGGCCGAAGGGACATGCGGCAGGAAATGGAAAAAAAGAGAATAGATTTCCCAGCTCTGGAGTATTCAAGCATCACGTCTTTTTCACTGCGTCACTTTGGCATATGTGACATGCTACGGGCTTACCTTTACTTTGGTTCAGTGTTGAATTTGCCATGATACATCTAATCACCCCTGCCTGGCGTAGACGTCGTCAAGTTTGCCAATTGTGGCCCAGCCATAACCGCAAATAAGGTTCCTGGACTTGTGTACAGACTAGAACATGACCGCACGCTTCTTGCCTGTGATGCTGAAAATCCCAGAATGCGGCCCCGATCGTGGGGTTGCTCTCGTAGTCATGTCGTTCGTCAAAAAGCTGGGCATGTGACCATATGCCGGCACATTTGCTCCAACGAAGCTAAATGCCAACGCCGGACCCAACTTTTTCGACACGTCGCATCGTGGAGCTGTCTCCTGGCGAAAATGTAGTGGTTATGATCTACGTTGAAGGCCTCCACGGGAAGCTGCGTCTTCGAGACTGGTCGGCTGGTTAGCATCCCAGTTCTCGGCTTCAGCAACTTGCGAGTCGAAAGTCGATCGAAAGATGCCTGCTCAGCTGCATGCTGCATCTGTAAGTTCTGATGCAGCTTCCTCCCTCTCTCTGAAAGCTCTCAGGCGAGAGATCTGCGAGGAAAATGGCCTTTTCTTCGCTGCTTTGTGTGTTTTCCTCCCGGCAGGTAGAGCGACGTAGGATGTTATAAGTTTAGCTGGTATTGCGCGTGCTGCTGCTGCAATCGAATATTCAAGAAGAATTGTGGCCCGGTTCTGGAAGAATCAGCCGGTAAGCTTCTTCAGAGCTGAGCCGTCAGGGTTGTTGCCCGGTGTAAGTGAGAGCCGGGATGGTGATTGGCCGGTTCGGTCTCGATGGTGCGCCTTTGGCCAAATGTCTGTGTTTTTGTTTTTCTTTTCCTTTTCATCCAGTTTCCAACCAATCCTCACCTTTCCCTAGCAAAAGGTTTTCGACGTATGCAGTCTCTGACAGCATGATCGTCGACCTCGACACAACAGCAGTCGCAGTCCGCAATACGCTCATTCGGTTCGTCCCAAGGTATATCGAGTCAATTGTCTAGTTTTCGTCTCGTAAGTGGCGTTCATGGTCGAATCCTCCTTCTCTTCCATTCCTTGGCGGACGGGTGGTCCTGGGTGAGAGGAAAGGGGCATGGGAGGACATCGGGTGAGAAGTTCAGGGACGACGTCCCGGTTATCTACCCCGAAGGGCGAAGGAATCCCCCCACGGCAATCGGCCCTTCTCTCGGGTGTTTACGGCTAACGGTATGCCCCATGCCGGCAGACGGGAGTGGCTGCGCACCCCTGCTGGTGTAGGTTTTGTGGGGTGTGCCTCCGTGATTTCACGATGCGGCGGTGGTTTGTTTGTCCCCTCTGTGATAAAGTGTGGTTGACGCGGAAAGTATTGGCCGGGGCATGTCTGCTATTCCGCTATTCCGCCGGACTTTGGTTGAGGTGGGAGAGAAGAGGGACCGTTGGAATTGGTGGACGAGTCAAAGATTGCTATGGTGTGTGCCATTGGGAATGCGGAACTGTCCTCCCCCACAAGGCAATATCTCTTTCCTGGTGGTTATGCCTGCCGGGGGAAAGATGACTGGAGGATCTGTCTGGCTTTGCTGCCGGGGTGGTGTGGTAGTTTTTGGCGTTGGGGAAAATTGGAGGTTGCCTATTCCCCTAGCCGGGCGACACACCCTGCGATGTTCATCCCGTCTTTGGACAGTCGTGCTCTATGGAGTAGAGCCATAATGCCTCCTTTAATGGTTTTGGTCCTTGAACTAGAATTACTACCATCCGTTCTCTGTAGTGTATGGAGAAAACCGAAAAGCAAAGAAGGCGCCATGCTTTCCCGTCCTCGTGTTGAAGCTCTCATGGTAAGGTTACATCTCCGCCGTTCCGTCTAACCATTCTCCCGGGATAGCTTCCAGCAACGCCGGCCGTCTTGGGTCCATCATTCCTCCATGCAGAGTAATTGATCAGAGTAGGCCTCACCTGACAACGCAATGGGCCAGCATGCCGCTTCAATCACCATCTTGGCATGCCTCGCCCATTTGAGGCACAGCCAAAATTGTGAACAAATCCCAAAAAGAAAGTGTTGATCCCCCGCAGCCCTTGCCCCTACCGCCTCAGCTAGATGAGCTGTGCCGCGAGGAGGCGCTCTCGGCAGAGGTCCGCATGAGCATGCCTGCATTCTCAACACCCCCGATCACCTTGCTCTTTTCGTATGCATGTTCGGACTCGTGTAAGCGCCATGCCGCCATTCTGACATGGAGGTTTCGATACAACACTGGACAGAGGTCGCACATTTGAGAGTCACTAGCCCTGTTCCAAAATCAGATTTGCCAGAACACCGCCTGAGAACGGATGAATCCTTTTTAACCTGCCAGAAACATGTTAGCAAGCATTGCGGGAGGTGGTAAGACAGAAGCCCGGCTTCCAACTCGGACTTCCGCCAGAACCTCGAGTCTGATTCGCTCGAGTTTCGTCCCGAATCACCGAATACGGCCATCGTCCCTGTTATTGCCAAGCAACCCTCGTCTAAACCAACATCGACGTTGAGCCATTCCCCATATCCAAAGTTGGAGCTAGCCCGTTGCTTCGTCGTTCCCCCTCACGGTTCACCAAACAAGATGCGGAGTTACCGCCCTTCACCCACCCATATTTTAAGCACAAACCATCCAACATCTGGCCATGTGAGCGCTGCCCATGGGGGAGAAACCCGTGTAACCATGTGTGGGGGAGAATAGCTCCCCCCCCTTTTCTTCCCCGCAGTCTTATTCTGAGTGGCTCCTTTGAAACCTGGAGTCGGAGGACCGCCGCTTGCGTTCCCTGGTCCCCCTGTCAAAAAAGCAACTGAATGGAGACTTGAGATGCACCGCGCCGCCATCTGACTGGATGGATAAATGCAAACACCCCGGCCTCTTGGCACCATCCGGCTCTTTTGCAATGTTCAAATTTCATTTCGGGCCTTCAACCACCTGGGCGTCGCTTTGCACTCCCGTCCTCCCGCCTTAGCATGCCCTCCCTCGGGACTATTCCAAACCACACCCAACCAACCAACCACCCCCATGCCCGGTACTCAGTGTTGTTGCGTCTGCTTTTGGAGAAGCAGGCCAGACGGGAATCCGAGCATGGGGTAACACTGGCGGATGTAGTGGCATATAAAGACGGACGGGGTGGGACCTCGTCGAGCAGACGCGTTGGTATTGGAAATTGGATCGAGGAAGTTTGCGCACTGGTATCCGTAGCCTGCACAAACCCCAGGCCTTGGACTCGGTAGCATATACTCCCGTCTTGTATGAAAGCGGATATAACCTCTCTATCGAGCCCATCTCCCTCTCTCTCCATTTTGTTGTCCCCAACCGTCCGCGATACTCCCGTCGTTTCTGCCTCGTCCGCCTTTTCGGACTCTGACTCACCGAAGTTAAGAAACATCCAAGCCTGCGAGGTCTTGACCAGCGACAATGGTTGCCATCAAGCGCGCCCAGGAGACCGGGGCCGCGGACCCCATCCTGACCCGCATCTCGGAGGAGGACAAGGTGCCGTGGTACCGGAAGCCGAACCTGCGATACCTCTACCTGATGCTCTTCCCGACGTGCATGGGCATCGAGCTGACGTCCGGCTTCGACTCGCAAATGATCAATGCGCTGCAGATCGTCGAGCCCTGGAAGGATTGTGAGTAGTCGCACGGAAGAGGAGAGCTAGGGAAGCATCGCCGAGACTGACTGTGCCTGCTAGATTTCGGGAACCCGGAGGGTAGTTTGAAGGGCATCATCGCGGCTGCGTACTCGCTGGGAGCGATCCTGTCGCTTCCCTTTATCCCTATCGTCAACGACAAGTTTGGACGACGATGGTCCATCTTTGGCGGGAGCTGTATCATGATCCTGGGAGCTCTGATCCAAGGATTCTCGCAGCATGGTGTGTAAATTACACCGCATTTACTGATCGTGGTAGCTGATACTCCAACAGTCGGCATGTACATCGTCGCCCGCATGATTCTCGGCTTTGGTATCCCGACCTGTATTGTCTCTGGCTCATCTTTGATTGGTGAACTCGGATACCCCAAGGAACGTCCAGTTCTCACCTCTCTGTAAGCCACTCTCGCATTCGGACACCTCCAGAATGCAGCTGACAGCTCTACAGCTTCAACGTTGCCTACTTTGTTGGCCAAATCACAGCAGCGGCCATCTGCTTCGGCACCAACAACATCGCGAGCAACTGGTCCTGGCGCATCCCGTCGCTGCTCCAGATCTGCCCTTCTCTCCTGCAAATCAGCTTTGTCTTGTAAGCCAACCACATTACCTCCCTTCTCCCCATCCCCAGTGACAACACCTAACGTTGAGCGCCCCAGCTTCCTTCCCGAGAGCCCCAGATGGCTCATCACCCAGGACCGCACCGAAGAAGCCAACGCGATCCTCGTAAAGTACCACGCCGAGGGCGACCCCAACTCCGAGTTCGTCAAGGCGGAGATCGCCCAGATGAAGACCGTCATCACCCTCGAGATGGAGGCCTCCAAGCAATCCTGGATGGACCTCCTTCGCACCGCTGGCATGCGCCGCCGCTGCCTCATCACCTCCATGCTCGGCCTCTTCACTCAATGGAGCGGAAACACTCTCATCTCATACTACTTAGGTACTGCTCTCCCAAAACATCCCGTGGCGGCTTTCAGCGTGTCGTTTCCTAACTACCTTTCCAGGCGACCTCCTCGGCATGATCGGCATGAACGACTCCCTCACCAAGCAGAAGATCAACGTCGGCATCGCCTGCTGGTCCCTCGTCTGCGGCGTCACCGTCGCGCTGCTCGTGCGCCGCTTCCGCCGCCGCGTCATGTACCTCGCCTGCACCATCTCGCTGCTGCTGTGCTACATCTCGTGGACCATCTCCATGGAGCGCGCCGTGCACGCCCTCGACAACGACTACAAGAACCAGTCCGCCTCCATCGCGACCATCTTCTTCATCTTCATGTACTCGCCCTGCTACAACATCGGCTACAACGCGCTCACGTACACCTACCTCGTCGAGCTGTGGCCGTACGCGCTGCGCTCGCGCGGCATCTCCTTCTTCCAGCTCTTCGGCCGCATGGCCGGCTTCTTCACCACCTTTGTCAACCCCATCGGCATCAAGAACGCGAGCTGGCGGTATCTGATCAGCTACTGCTGCTGGCTCGCGTTCGAGGTCGTGTTTGTGTACTTCATGTTCCCCGAGACGGCGGGGCGCACGCTCGAGGAGCTGGCTTTCTGTGAGTTTCAGTGTGTGATGAGTGTGATGAAGATGACGTGGCTGACCGTTCGCTCCCAGTGTTTGAGGACAAGGCTCTTGCTGAGCAGGCCAACGGTGCTGTTGAGAAGGTTATTCACCACGAGGACATGGAGCCGATTGGTGATTGTAAGACGGCGACTGGTCAGGCTGAGGCTGTGGAGGATGTCACAAACAAGTCTAGGGTCTAATTAAGTGGCTTCACAAAATAACGGTTCTCAACAAGCGAAGGAGGCAGCATGTGTATAGGTTGATAATAGCTACAAATAATTGAGTCATTGACTTACGAGAAGCATTCTTGCTCGTTCGGTGTACACACGTGAGGATGTCAGACGGACTCACGAAACTTACGAATCTCGTTCGGACATCCAGTTATGTGGACGGCCTCTTGGAGGTACCTATGGAACGTACTCTTTTCAGTGAATTGAGGCGAGCTGCATGATTCTTTGGCCCTTCGGATATGCTTAGATTAGAGACCACTGTCTGGCATGCCGACATCAATACTTCTCCGTGGCGGGGCTGCGTTCGGGGAGGTGGGGCCGTAGATTCGGAGCCGGCTGCGACATCAACCATGAGTTCCGCTCGGCGAGCTCGAGCAGAAGGAGCTCGGGACAAGGCACGTCACATTAAGCACAGCTATACTCAGTAAGAGTTGCGCAAAGACAATTGATTAGAAGAAGGAAATAAAGTCTTGGTTGGCGTGGCATGGTCATCACGGGGGCAAAAAGCATCATCCAATGCATACTAGGTAGGTTCTCAACAGGCAACAAAAAAAGACATCTCTCTCGCCCGGAATCGAACCAGGGGCGCCACCGCGACAAGGAGGCATGTTACCATTACACCACGAGAGACTTCATTGCTTGTTGTTGAAAGTTTAGACGACCAGAGAAGACTATGTAGGCAGGCTTGGGGAGTGACTCATTGTGGCAAGTGAAGGACCACAAGGTAGGTCATGATTGCTGCCTTCCAGTCTTGTTCGGTAAGCTTACATGTACAATCTACCTCTTGGCTCTTATAAATTTGAACCTCGCTGAGTTACTGTTCAGAAACGTGAGGGTGGTCTCGAAGTTTGCATAACAATCTGCGGGTTGCTTTCTGTACAGATTAATCAATCCAGACGCGATTCCGAATGATCAACGCACCAAAAGCTTAAATCTCCTAAAGATGGCTCTGTGATGTTTGATTATCGTGAGATACAAGCACAGATATAGAGATTAAGCATATGCAACTCACATTCCGAGCTTAAACGTTAAGAGATTTCGCAAAGTGAATAAAACTGCTGTTCTAGACCGTATACATTCAGTGAATAATACATTTACTCAATATGATCTTTTGGCAAATGAAAGTTCATCGGCCCCAACAGCCGAGCTCATGAGACGCAGGTGCAAAAAGGAATTTCTCTCCCGCCCGGAATCGAACCAGGGGCGCGTCCGCGACAAGAACGCATGTTTCCACTACACCACGAGAGACTGTTATTTCTTGCTGTTGGGATTAAGGCCAAAAGATAGGTCTATGTAGTGAGTCAAGGTTACCAGAGGAAACGAAGGGACGTAAAGGTTGGTCGTCATGGTTGCCTTCGGGGTCTGACTCACACGGCAAGCTACATCGAAGCCAGCCAGCATCAGAGCAAGTCACACCAGGCGCGGCACAGGCAGTTCTAAGATACCTTCAGATTTGTCAAAATAGAAGAGGTGTCTGAAATAGCAGAAGTTAGCATGATTCATCTGGTAGGTAGGTGGTAGTACATAAATTGGTGGACTTGGCGTTTGACGATGCGGCCCACAGAGCCAACTCCGCACATTCTTACAAATCAGCGGCGGACTTTCACTTGGTACCAGATTAGCAGTAAGAAGTACTGCGGAAATAGTCCTTGATAGATCATACGGTCTATCATGGACTTCGTATTTCGCTTTCGCTTTCGCTTTCGCTTGTACGAATCAGTTGCGGACTTGTATCCGTCGCTCAGTTCAATTAGCGTTGATAGTCTGTCAACACCCAGCGACTTATAAGTACTCACAGCTTCAACTGTAATCAATTTTTTGATTGAGTTATTATCGACTTGGTATCGGAAACTGAGAAGTATTCTTCACATTTTTGACGAATCTGCTATTGACATTCCGCAGCCAATATGAAGGTTGCTATCGTAGGCGGATCAGGGGAGACGGGCACCTCCATCATCAACGCTCTTTTTGAGTCTGACATCCTAGACTTGGTATCATGCCTCCCGTTCCAGACTTACAGCTGTCCCTGAGACTTAATACTTCTGGAACCAGGAAATCATCGCCCTTACCCGACCCGCTTCCGTCAAGAAACCCAACGTTGTCGCCCTCGAGAAGAGGGGAGTTGCTATCGCCAGTGTTGATCTGGAGGGTCCACAAGCCGAGCTTGTCAACGTCCTCAAGGACGTCGACGTCCTGATCTCGACTGTCCACGTCAGCGGACTGGGAAGCCAGATCCCCCTCGCCAATGCCGCCAAGGCCGCCGGCGTGAAGCGATTTGTTCCCTGCTTCTTCGCCACCGTCGCGCCTCCCAAGGGCGTGTTAACACTGCGCAAGCTGGTAAGGAGTTTCTAGCAGAACGCAAATCCCGAAGTCTGCGCTAACTCTTGTGTCTGGCATAGAAAGAAGAGGCTCTTCTCCACGCAAAGAAAATTTCCCTCCCCTACACAGTCATTGACGTCGGCTGGTGGTACCAACTCAGCATCCCACGCCTCCCCTCTGGGCGTATCGACTCTGCTACGCCCTTGCCGGTCAACTTCATCGCCGGAGATGGCCACACTCCCACTGCGCTAACGGACGTGAGAGACGTTGGAAAGTTCACTGCGCGCATCATCGCCGATCCTCGTACCATCAACAAAATGGTCCTCGTCTATGGCGCCGTTCTCTCCCAGAATCAGGTTTTCAACATGCTGGACAAGATGAGTGGCGAAACTACCAAGCGGGACTACGTGAGTGTTTATCGACAGTTTATCTACAGCGATTCGCGAATTGGATATGGCCCACTTTGGCTGACCTGCTTTTATTTCCCAGATGTCTGCTGAGGCTATGGAGGCCGCCCTCACCGAATCTTTGACAGCAGGCGCCCTTATGGAAAATGCATTTGATCACAGGATGAAGATCTTCTATGAGTACTGGTACTCGATGAGCGTGCGCGGAGATAACACGCCGCAATATGCCGAGTTCCTCGGGTATATTGATGGCACTAAGCTGTACTCAGATTTTAAGCCTACTACCTTCGAGGCCTTCCTGAAGGAAGTTCTTGACGGGAAGTCGGTGACGATCTATGAAAGTCTCAAGCATGACTTAGAAAAGGAGGCCAAGAAGCTCTAGACTTGACTATCTTACACAATCTGATGTAAGGTATGTACTGTACTAAGATGAGCATTGGCGTCCGCCTTTAGGGTAACTATCCTATGCAACAAGAGCATTTTTACCCAAGCGCACAAGGAAGGAAATTTGAATTCAGGTATTTTGCCCAAAGCTCAAGTGCGTAAGAAAACAGTTACCCCCATCAGTCAAACCCTTCGGGTGAAGACAAACTAGACAGTGATCTCTCGTACGGGATTTGAAGCATGGCATGTGCCAACTTCCAAGCAACTTCGCGAGTATTCAGTTGATGACGAGCCTCACCAGGGGCTCTTCCCAATAACAATCCAGCATTTCTCATCAAACTTTCACGAATTACCCCTAACTTCTCCTTGATCCGAACATCGCTGTCATTTGAGTAAGTGGCACCATCCTCTTCGACCTCACTCACAGATTCAGATGTAACTATGACATAGGCTGGTACACCGTCAGTCTTGGTATCGGTATCGTCGTCAGAGGCCGAGTATTGACGGACTAATCCTTCAAAGAACGCGTCCGTCAGTCGGCCGTCCGAGTCAAAGTGGTGTTGGTCCTGGGAAGAAAGCTTCCTGTAAGGCAGGATCTCGAGGAAATGATGCCCGTTGCAAGTAGGCTTGTTTGGTTCGCTTCGGGGATTGAACCGGTGATAAATTTTGGATAGTTCGGCGTGAATGTTGTTGAGATGCTGGGCTTGAGCGGCCTGTAGTTCGCTCCCCTCTTGTGGATCGAGCCACTTCAACGTCCGTACACAATCAAGGAGGTCAACAAAACGCCAACCAGGTGGCTTCAATGGTCCCCACTTTGTTCGCAACTTGCAACGCTTTGCCCACCGCAAATAACCCTTCGTCTTTGCGTCTATCCAGTCGTCGGCGAAGCTCCCTAGTAACCAAAAACAAGTTGGAAGTGTCTCGGCACCATAAGTGCGGAACACTTCTGCTACTCGAAGAACTGGAAATATTTCACGTTCCAGTCTCCATAACCTTCGAACTTGCTCTGGTATCGTTTTCGGTGGCGTAGAAGAACAATAGTCCTTATAGCAAGTCCGGCATAAATCCAAATCTTCACAAACCGCACACTGATAGGAAGGTATCAGTACGGGTTCGGAGCAGAAATCACATTCAAGACGCCCTTTCCAATGTCGCTCTTTCAGCTCAATCTTGCAGAGACGAGCTTGCTCGATACTGGACCGGGTGTTTAGTAGGAGCAATGCCATTGATAGTTCGACTAGCGCCTGGTGTCTTTCAACGTCTTTGTTATTATGGCTGGTATTCTGGGCAACCTCGACGACGAAGCGTTTTTTGGCTTGAATGTGAAGAGTTGAACTCAGCGAAGATAGATCGTCTTTCCGGGAACTAAACAACTCTCGTAGATGTGGATATTTGGCTGCATAATCCATTGCGCAGTTTCCGAAAACGTCTCTGATCGTTGGATCAGCGCCATGGGCGAGCAAAATGGCGGCTGTTTGCTTTCGTCGATACAAGATCGCATGAATTAGCGAATCTCTTCCCAACCTCCTGGTCCAATCGTAATCCATGTTTCGTATTTTAGCGCCTTGTGAGACTGCCTTGCTGATGAAATCTGTGTACCCATATTGTGCGGCCATTGAAAGAGGACTGATCACACTCTGTTCCAGGCCATCGATCGGTATTCCCAGTTCGAGGAGAATGTCGATCATGTTGGCGTGGCCAACATTCGCGGCATGAGACATGGCGTCCCATCCACGCACATCGAACGTAAGTTCTTCTTCATTGCCATAAGTGGTCAGGAGTTCTTTATGGACGTGATTCGAAAACCGTTTGAGAAGGTCTTCGTCTCCAGAGCGCGCCGCAAGGCGGAATAGGGTGACACCATTTACACATATGTCCTCTGCATTCTGATCCGCATTATTTTCCAGCAAAAGGTTCGCAACTTTAAAATAGCGTTCATTGAGAGCAATGAAGATGGGGGGCATCCACCCGTCTGTGGTGTTGACATCGGCACCTTGCTCAATCAAGTATTTTACCACGTCATGGTGGCCATCCCTGCAGGCGAGCCACAAAGGTGTTGCTCTGTCGGCATCCTGGCAATTGATTGTCTCGGAAGTGATAAGCTCTGCCACACAGCATTTATTTCCAGACAGAGCAGCCATATGCACCGGAAGTCGACATTTGAAATCTTTGACGTTGCGGTTGGAAGGGTCCGATGCTGATAAGAGTTTGACGACATGTGCGGCGCCCTCCCGAGCCGCCAAATGGAGGGGCGTCCAGCCATCAATACTAACACCTGTTACATTAGAGTGAGGTGCTAGTTTCATTAGAGAGGAAATGAACCTATGATGATTATTCGCAGCTGCAACGTGGAAAGGTGTGAATCCCCTCTTGTCTTTTGCCTCTGCGCATATTATTTGGCTTGGAAAGAACCGCAGCAGATCATCCAGACCCCTCTCCGCAGCGTAATGAAGTGCTGTCTTTCTGTGATGCCCAGGCTGATCCGGGACACTTTGATAGTCATTCAGTAGTAACTTGGCTACTTCCAAGCATTTTTGGTTGATGGCAACTTGTAAGGGTGTAGAATAGCTGACATTGACCACATCCGAACGAGCACCTGACTGAAGAAGTATCTTGGCTGATTCTGATTGACTTTTGTAGAGCGCCGCAAGTAGTGGGGTATCTCTGTTCTGATCCACGGCGTTCAAAAGGCCCCTTTGAACTGCTAGCAAAGGTCTAATGAGGGAGTGATGCCCACGTTTTGCCGCTACGTGGAGTACAGTTGATTTATCATTCGGATTGAAGGCTGAAATGTTGGCACCGTTCTGAATAAGGCACTCAAGGACGTTGAGATGACCCATGTAACAGGCGATGAACGTCGCCGTGTCTCCGAAGGATGTCTGCCTTTCCACACTGGCCCCACGTTGAATCAGAAGATGGACCATGTCCGTCATGTTTGCTCGGACAGCGCAGTGCAGTGCAGTCTGTCCAAAGAATAGCGAATTGCGTGAGCAGGTTGCATCGATGTCGGCGCCGTGGTCCAAAAGGCTGCGCGCTGCGTCGGTAAGTCCAAGTCCAGCGGCGTGGTGCAGTGCAGTCATGCCGCTTTTGCCGGGTTGTCTTGTATCAGCTCCAGCTTTCAGCAATATCTCCACTCCCTCAGAGTTCATGTGAAGCGCTGCCAAAGCGAGAGGAGTTTGCAAGTCGTTAGATTTGCCGTTAGTGTAGCCTCCTAATCTCAAGAGGCAACTCAGAGCACTGTTCGCTGAAGTCCTCACAGCTGCATGAACTGGAGACTCTCCTGAAAGGTCACGGGCCTTAACATCGAACCCCATTGACACCAAGTCCTCCACTATGTCGTCCCAATTCTCCTCTGCAACGCTGTGCAGCAACCAAGTCTTGCAAGACTCGAGAATCTCGATGCTTGGATGATGGTCGTTCTTGAAGTTTCTCAGATGTTCGTCCAAAAGCCACCTTGTTGTTCTTCTATGACGATATAAAACCGCGTATTCAATTGGTACATGGCTGAAATCGTCTCGGCTTGTGAGATGTGATCTGATGGCTGGCATCTTAGCGGCGACCTCGGCGAGATTGAAGATCGCAAGGATGTGGAGGGCTGTAGGCTTTCTCATATTCCAAAACCCGTCTTGGAATGCGCGGGACTCCAGTATTTGGATCGAGAGTCTAATCGCGGCTTCCTTAGTTAAGAACCGTCCTAAGAGTGTATTGAGATCCTCGGCCCTTGCTTCATCTTTGTCCAGGAAGTGGTGACCCCAGAAGCATGTGGCATAGTCCAACAAAGGATATCGAGTCTTCAGGCCAGATAGTTGTTGTGGAGATTGGACCAGAAGGGTATTGAAATCTTCGAAGCTTATGTATGTAAGACATGTCTCAGCCATGATTGCGTGCGCCTGCTGCTGAAGGCACTATAAGAGAGAAGTGTGGGCAGCTGCGAGGAGAGAAAGTCTTTCAAGGAGGCATGTCGAAGTTGATATACCCCGTTGATCTCATTAATCAGGTCAGCACACTCTGTGCTAATGGATATTCCTTGCGGGAGCCTCTGAGATTGGTTGATCCCCATTCGCCCCGGCTTCATGGACAGTGCTTCCAGTAATTCAGCCTTGGAAAGCGACCGATATGAGTTAGTAACCCATAAAAGGGCTCTCAGAGCTCGATCCCGGACAAATCGCGAAGGATGGCTCATGATCTTTCCAATTTCCTCGCCGTAAAGGTCATCAAGGCCTTCTTTAGTATCGTTGAGGGCGTCTTTGATATCCTCGACACATCCAATTTCTTTGAAGTGCTTTGCTTTAAAGTGAACCCACAGAAAGATTCCACCTGAATTGTTGAACATCAATGTTTTGATTGTTTCAAATTCAACACGTTCCTCTGAAGATGGGCTCGTGTTGATGCCGTCAACTTTCTGCGATATGTAGGCTTTTATGTCGCCATCATTTACACCGTTTCCCATCTGGATCTGCGGGTAAATGGAAAAGGCGCTTTCGACATCTTTGTACTCGGGGCGGCTTAGAACAAGAATGCGTGCTGAGACCCCCGCATCTTTGATCTCAGCTAGACTGGCGAGAAAGGTGCATAGATCCTCGAACTGATGATCCGGAAAGTGGCTGCACTCATCTAGGCCATCAATGACGATGTGAGATGAACGCAATTGACAAACAACCGTCCTGATTCCCTCTTTCATTTCACTCCTCTGCGGTTCTTCCTTGCTGCTGTTATCTGAGCGTGAAAGCAATATTTCAATGCTCTCTGTTATAGGAAGCTGTTTATACAACTGCCCAAGAATGGCTCCAAGGACATTGTTCATCGTCATTCTTGTCTTGGTTTGAGTGGTGGTACAATACGCAAAAGTTACTGCAGTCTTGTCGGCCTGGGATGGTGATGGACTGAGGTCGTGGATTACTCGAGCTGCCAGATGAGACTTTCCCGAGCCAGGTTTACCATGAATCCACAGCAAAGTTGAGACGGGGCTCGCTTTCCAAGTTTGGAAATCTGCATGGTCCAAAAGCCAATCACCGGAACCAGGTACCCGACGCTCAAAATTGTTCTCCTGAATTTCTCCAAAGTCCAAAGTCGGAAGCCAGTATAAAAAGCGGCGACGTCGTTCCTCTGTGTATGATCAGCCATGAATTCATTGACAAAAAGATGGGTTTCCCTACCTTGATGCCAGCCCACTCTTGATTCTGCCCGATCAACTCTGCCTCTGTCTTCATGCTCCCGTTTCAGCATCTTTCCAATGTCATAAAGTCCAACGTGAACTGATCGCAGTTTTCGTGCATTAACCAAGTTTCTCCTCTTCTCCAGTGACGTCAAGTGCAATTTGAAGTCTGTCTTGATGTCCCCGAATCGGACTTCAAAATCTTTGCAAAGACCCTTTAGAGCAAATACCAAGCTGCTCTTTTGCCTTCCGCTATCGTCATAGAATAGCTTAGTAACCTCGATACAGAATTTGAGAATGTCTGCGGCTAAGTTGATCTCGCAAGCTTCAACTGCTACATCGCCGTCAAAAATCCTTTCGTGTCTGTAGTCATTGATAAGGTCTACCTCATCAGCCATCCATTCCAAAGTCTCCAATAATTTGCTTTGGAAGTCGTCGACGCGAGTGCTGAGCGAAAGAATGCAAGTGATGCCTCCGAGCACCAATGATGCTGGCATAGGCGTAAATTGACTGGCGCTAGTCACAATCGGAGCGATTGAATTCGAAAGTTGGTATATCGGCTTCATTTTCCGCGAAAGTCTCGAGACTTTGCTAAGATTGGAGGTGTCCTTGATCGTCTTGGCCAAGTCAGTTACGAAGCCCTCATAGCTGGTTGCGTTTGAGACCCTAAGAAATAGTGCACGGCGCTCTGGCTCAAGCTTTCCTGCTTCAGAAATCCAGAAGCTGATTGCGCCTTGTAGGTCTGTCTGTACGCAGTCATTTTCGATGTTTTTGTCTCCACAAAGGGTTTCTACGGAGTTTGATGGCGTCCGCAGGTGATCTGATGAACCTTTCGACACGTCCCAAGATATCCGTTGTCGAGGCATGGTCGGTTTCTGATGATAGATCAGACTTTGTTCTTGGCGATGGAACAAACCGCCTTGAGTTGGTGAAGAGGAGCACCGAGTATAAATGGATTGAAGAATGGAGTGAGATTAATCTGTCATCTTCGCCGGCGACCTGATCTTACCTTCAAGGGTGGCAGTGCTTCAAGCAGGCAGCGAACCAGTTATTACTCGTGGCACAGCAAAGAGGGGCTGTGACGCCCCCAGAGCTGATTCGTTCAATGCGATCCAATCATGGGAATGTCGAACATGGTGGTAGTACGGTCGAGGCCTAAGAGTAGCCAATGAGATTTTGGAGAAATCAGAAGGATTCCATATCACGATGATCCAACTGCTGAATTCCTGCAATTATAATCTTTATGGGATTAATCCACAGTGTAGAGCATACTGCCTCTAGTTCGTGACTTGTCTCGTCTGCATTTCTACCCGTTGTGAGGGACAGAATCAGTAGTGAGCCATTCTGAATCTGCGCAAGTCAAGCTCTCGAACCACATATTACTTGAGCTGAACAACGTGATAATATCGTACCACCATGACTTTTGTGTAACATTACGAAAAGCCATTGACCAACTGTTTGATATCGGTCTTGACGTGGATATGGCTTCCAAACTCGCTATCATTTTCGCTGTGCATGCTTCCGCTTCCCTCGCCTCCGACTGCCTGACTCTGCAAATCGATCTCATCATCCAACCTCAACCTGGGCCGTGTACTTCGAGTCCCTTTTGAGCCCAGTGGGTAAATAGATCCCTTGTCGCCTGAGCTGCTGGATTTCATGTTCCTGCTTCTCATGGCCCGGAGCAATGGCTTGAAGCTAGGAAGACAGGCAGAAAAGATGCCCACAGACGGCTCAACCGATGACCAAATCGCTACTGGACCCATCATCCATGTTATATCGGTCGCCGTGGAGAAGACTTTGAGATAGTGCACACGCACCGCGCTAGCTATGCAGACACTACAAAGATAGTCAGCACGGGGCGGATACCAAAGATTTTGTAACCAGTCACTTACAATCCTCCTAGTCCAAAAATGCCGCACACTGCAATTTTCTTGTCCTTGCTCATTTGAAGCTTAAGGATCTCGGGAACCGGAATCGCCAACAGTATGACATCCGTGATCAGGTTGATGATAGCCAGAATAAAGAAGAAGTGGCCGACGTCCAGACATGTGCCTGTAGTGCCCTTGAACTGAGTCCAATAGTGCGACAGTGGGTTGCAGCAGAACCCCATGGTGATCATGAAGTAGATAGGGTATGAGCCGACGAGAAAGGCTCCAATCCAAATGGAGAAGCGGAATGACAGTACGTTGCCCATGAAGACACGCCAGTAGAAGAGGAGGATCGATATCTTGGTGGATAGAACGGCGGTGCAGAAGACGAAGCTATAGATATAGAGCAGCTGTAGCTGTTAGTACGAATTCATGATTGTGACGTCTTTCGGAACTTGCCTTTGAAGTTTGGACTAGATCATCCACGCTCAGAGCCCAGACATGGCGACCAGCCCCAGCCTGGCCAACTGTAGTTTGTTGGTTCAAAATCCAAGTTTAACTACGATGGCTATGAGAGAAAACATTGGACTTACTGGCTATTACCATTCCTGCCGTTGCTGCGACAAGTACCCAAGCCACGACGATGGCGTAGTCATCGAGGCTTAGGCCAGCGCCATACTTACTGCGAGCGACCAGGCGACCGGCAACAGAAAGAGCAGCAATGACGAGAAGGACAATTACGATGGCATAGTTCTTCGTGGCCTGGCTCTCGGTCAGGTCAACGCCATCAGGAGGCGGCCCAAAGGCTGCCTCAATGAAGGGGTCTACAGCCATTGTCAACAGTGGGTACGTGAAAGGTGTAAGTTATCGAGGCTGCATGTTCAAACCTTTACCAATGACAAAAGAAAGTCATACAGGAGAGACATGCTTACATGAACGATTGGCGAATTGCACAGATTTCAACGTTCATTGGGTCGTGCCTTCGAGCCAAAGCAAAATCTCGGTGACCAGCCTAATACATGCATTTAGGTACGCGAGTGGATCGGCCAGGAACAAAACTCGCCCATGATCGCCATTCTAATTGTCTGACGAGTCATTTATGCAGCCAGAAGGAGCCCGTCTCCAAAGTTCCTCGTTTCCGGAGCAGTTTCCTACTGAAGGAAAGTGACGCGTTGCAATTCTTTAGTCGAATCCAACCAACGCAAGCGAACGAGGGCCCTCGTCACTTTGGTGGCTCTTGTGGAGCCGAACCAACGAGACGTTGGCGCTCACATCAACCAACATCGCGCAGTGAAGACAGAGCATTATTGATTGATCTGCCCTCCGGGAAGTGACCTAAGGACTACCCGAGTGGAACCCTTCAAGGGCACCTAGCTTGGCGTTGAACTCTCAGAGGAGGGCGGCCGCTGGAGGTGTATAAACAAGCTTGATGCCGTTCCATTTCATTCTCGTTACGGTGACTACGAAAGATCTTTCCCGTCTAAACGAAAACACACAAAAGAAAATCCTCGAAGCAATGGGGTCTGTGCCAGATCTCCACCTTCTCTCGGGGATCCCCCAACTTACCCCCTTGGAGCAGATCAGTCCCCGGGGGTGGGTGCGCTATCTGTTTCCATTCCAACTCCCACAGGACTACGACCCTGAAGCCATCACGGACATCTTTCGCAGAAGCCTGCAGGCCACCAGGGACCGCTTCCCGACGTTGGCGTGCGAGGCTGTTCCTGATCCTGACGCAAAACAAGCCAACGCGCTCAAACTTCAAAAGATCACCGACCACGAGATCGAGCCCATCATCATCAATGATTTGCGCCATTCAGAAACATTCACAGCCTCATTTGAGGAGCTCAAGGCTAAGCGTTTCCCAGTCTCGAGCTTCCCCGCTGAAGTTTTCACCCGCTGCCCCATTTGGCCTGCCCCTGGACAGCGGTTGCCCATTACAATTGTGCAAGCCAACTTTATCCGCGGTGGCTTGATTCTCAACTGGAATTTATTTCATCTCGTCGGTGATGTACAAGCATTCTACAACTGGATTCGCGTCTGGGCTGAGGAGACTCGCCGAGCTCAAAGTCTTGAAATCGTGGATCCCGTTCGGTATCCTGACCACATCTACACGGACCGCCAAATTGCACACGACTCGCCACAGACTCTTCCCCAAGGCAAGGCCGGCCGTCTCGAAGACCATCCAGAGTACACCATTGTCACGGATCCTGCGACGCAGCTGGCTAAGATCGCGACAACAGATGGTCATGTCGGACAGATTTTCTACCTATCGAAGAATTCGCTGGAACGACTGAAACGGGATGCCCAACCCAAGACGAATGACGGGTCTTTCGTGTCCACCAACGACGCGCTCTCAGCTTTGATCTGGCGAAGCATCATGGCAGCTCAGTTTGACATGACCCAGCTGGATGGCAGCGAAATATCTGTTTACAATATCGCCATCAACGGCCGGGGACGAAGCCAGCCGCCGATTCACCCGCAAGCCATGGGGAGCTTCCTCGGTTTCATTCAGGTTGAGCTTCCCATCAAGAAGATTCTCGAGACCGACAACATTGCGGCCTTGTCCCTCTTGATTCGCAAGGCCATCATTGCAATGGACAAGGATTTCTCGGGCTCGTTCATCAACGATGTCGTTCGGCTGGTGAATAATCAGAAGGACCTTGGCGCTCTGATCCCAACGTCATTTCTGGATGTGCCTGGCCAGAACTGCGCGCAGACGTCGTGGGAGAAGTTCAAGATGTACGATCTTGATTGGGGCCATGCGCTGGGTGGCAAGATTGCGGCTATCCGCTCACCTAGCTGTGGTTTTCTTAACGGCATGCAGATGATGTATCCTCAACACCCCGATGGTGGCCGGGAGATGCTTGTAGGTATTTATGAGGATTGCTTGGAGAAGCTTTGCAACGATCCGATCTGGACTAGATATGCCGAGCGTCGATAGCGATTTCATGGCTCGCGAAATATGATTAACAGCCCTTAAGTGATGTTCTTGAACAGAGGTTCCCGCTATGTCTTCTCAGTTTATACTACCTAGTCTTGCATAAACATCCCTGATTTACTGCCCTTTCACAATTCAGAAGAGCTTGATGAAACATCCAGTCCGCCGAACTTTCCAGCGGCATCAGAATTCGACGCCTGCGCAGGGGCATTCAGAATACCGCAAGGAAACAGTGGGCTGCTTCAGTGGGATCCACGTTTCTCAAACGAAATTGGTGGTTACGAAAAGCTGGGGAAACCTGCGGCTTCTTGGACCGGACGAATCTATTAACGCACCAATCAAGTGTACTACCAATCATCTGGAACTGGCGCCGGAGAGCGAAGCTGAAATCAGAAGGTTGTTCCACACTCCGTGTGACAGTGTGTTGGCGCTAGAGTGGACCATGAAGTTGGGACCCATTCAATTTCATGTTACGTAGTGGCAAGCCGTTGCCTTTCCGCCAAGGCCCGTAGCGTACCTTAAACTAACTGTTGTTGAGCCTGGTGGGTGGTTTAATACTTGTATTGGAGGGTGATACATACTCTTGGATATCGCTTCGTAAGCCCTAATGGCCACCTGTCTCTGAGTCTATGCAGCAGGGTAGATGGTCTCATCGCACTGGCAGTGGACTGAACCAGCATCACAGTGGACCCAACAAGTTCTCGTGTTGCTTGAGAGCAAACCCTTGTAAACCGGTGGAGAGAGGTGATAAACCCGGCCAGGGGCTGAGAGACATCACAGGCCCATTGGCGGGGGCTGTTGGGGCCACGACGATATCGGCACAGTTTCAGCCGAGACCGAGTATAGGCAGATGGACATGTCGAGGGAGAGTAACCTAGAGTAGATAGTTAGGACGACACTCACCAATATCGACACAGATTTCCAAGAACCAGAATGGGGGAGGAGGGGACAAAAGGAGTATCGTGTAGGCTATGTGCGCCTGCAGAGATCAATATTACATCCAGGAATGATATTGAATCTTCACGGTTGCAAAACTCGACAAATGGTCTCTCTTGGGCAGTCAACTCAAGACGTCAAACTTGGCTATGGAGACTGCTAACGAAGTTCCTTGAAAGAGAACGTTCGCTTCGCTGAAAGGACTTCATCAGTCGATCACGACATGAAGACGTTGCGTCGAGTCGATCTTCGGCAATGCTTGAGCTTCATGTCAAACATCCCGAGGTCGCCCGAATTATCATCCGAGTTCATTGGCCAACAGGTAAAGTAGCACTTTGTAGACAGCGACAGAACAATAATGATGACACAACAGAAGGAGAGCCACTCTAATAGGACTAGAAGACCCATATTGAGAATTTAGCCAAAGAGGAAGTTTTCGGTCGAATCACCCCCGCCCTGGGGAAGACTTACATATCTCCTAGTAGTGTTTGACGCAACTGGTGTTTGTGCAACATGCGTAGTAGTTAGATCAGAAACATATGGATGGCGTTTTCATAAGAAGACTGACGGCTACAGCATTCCCAACGCTGATTCAAGTAAGATCGAATATGAAAACTCTAGTTGGGTACCAGGGGGTGAAGATCTGAATTAGTGTGTCCATGATCATAGTGATATATTCAATTACTAATTATAATTCAACTGCGGAGCACCTTACTGTAATGTTCTATGAAGAAGGCGCAACTGTAGGTGCTCTAGACCGATGCGTAGATACCCTCGGTGCTGTGCACATGTTACATTACTACTATTTGGAGGCGCAACTGTATCAAACACCGGCAACTGCATCTTCAGCAACTCGACACGATCTCGTTACCAGAAGGTGAAATCAAACCAGCGCCACTGATCCAAATTTTGCACTGCCCATCCTCTCTGACGGGCTGTAAGCTCCTCCTGGCCTGTTCGCAGAACCTCGTGGCGTAAATGCACGCTCCATCGCTGGCAATTAATGCCAGCATGCGCGTCAGCCCATCCAAAAGGTGGACTTGAATCATCGTTCTCGTCATGTTCCAAGTGGCGCATAGCATCCTCGCGCCGATGCAACTCGTCACGTGGGTCCCCGTCTCTTTCTGCCACTTTATTAGAACCAATGCTCACAGGCAACGGTCCTGCCATGAGGAATTTAACCCGGGCAATAGTACCCATATCGGCCCCTTTAGGTTGTATCTATCTGCTCTGCTAAGGGGGTGTTGCAATTTCCAGATCAGCAGCCAGCAGAGCTCGCCCCAAGACGACCTTTCTGTGTGGCACGCCAAGATTGCGGTAAGTTGCAGCTCTCTCCTTCTGCAACTCTGTTCCCAGGCTGTCCACTATAATCCTATCCAGCCTCGCCGTTCCTCTGCAGTAAAAGAATGCCTGCTCTACCATACAGCAGATGAAGGAGTGAACATCAGACAGCTAGTAGATCTCCCAAGGTCTACAGAGACTAATGAAATCATACAGCATATTAAACCCTTCCAGTTGAGACTCGCCACCTTTGGTGATGCAGGTCAGAGCCTGATACCGCAGTGGGCTTTTACGAAACGCAAACGCTCTATAAAGCTTAGTAGATAGGCGGCGTCTGGATACATCTTGAGATCCATGAGCCTTAACGCAGCGAATTCGTTAGTGAGAAACTGCACGCTGTGATTTACGTGGCGCAGTGCTATAGCTACATCAATAGTTGCTAACGCCAAATTCTCATCGTCTCTAGGTAGTAACCTATATCTCTAAATAATCCTAATTCTCCCTCATCTCCTTAGTGTTCGATTTTAGCTAGGGCTAGAGTGGCCACAGCCAGAGCATCCCACAGCGCCAGGCCAAGACCTCAGACCAGAATGCTGAGGAAGACAGTTCGATTAGCTGGAAGAAACGCTCTGTAAATTGTAGGTGAGGCACTAATATAACGATAGCATGGAAATCTATCTTCGAGTGTGAGGCAGATAAAATCGCCTCGAGCAGCTCCATCAGTAGTGACTCATGCCTAGAGGGGAGATGTTCGGGCACTGACTGTCCTATCGTATCAATAACTCTATGCAAGCCGAGGGCGTTTTCGCTGCTATTGCGAGGTTGAATGAAAGAATCAGAGCTTTGAAGTGCAAATACGGTCGATTATTGTATTGCGGACTGTCGTATTACTCAATGGGAAGGGGGAAAACATATAAGATGGATAAAATGGCCAGAGCCCCGCAAATCAAAGCAACAGCGCGTCCACCATCATTCCCTGGACCATGCTGCCGGGCTTGGCACTCAATCGTCCAACCCAATAACGGAAAGGATTGAAGAACACAGATGGAATGACTGGCGCGCCTATAGTCTGGCCTTCGAAAGGCGCAGCGTCTAAATTAATGCAAACAGAGTGAATCCCTTGTTGTATTGTAGTTAATGAAGAAACCCTGACGGAGAATGCATAGAAGATTTCATCTGTCATAGGATTAGCTTGAACTACTAGATAAATAACCGCAAAGTGATGTGACGTGGCATTTCTACACCTATCCATCCCTCGCGGTATTTAAAAGAACGTAGCATAGGGAAGTGATTATCACCTGAATCAATCGTTCTCAAGCAAAGATGTAAATTCATAGCAAGCCTTGGATTCCATCTCCCGCTCCGTGGTAGCCTCCTGATATTTGTAGACATGAACCCACAGGTTTCTCCTGATCCTTAGGTACATCTTAAGGTGCCTCAGCCTGGGCAACTTTTCTACGTTCAGCTCTATTCAAATGGTTGTAACGATGGTCTCGCATGTAGTGATATTCTCTCAAATGACGCCGTGTATTTTCGTTATAGCTGGAAACCATATGGCAGTGAACACATACTCTAGTCCACAGCCCCTGTCTCCTTCGAGCATTCTGAAGCCTAGAGTGCGCCACTTCAGACGCAGTGCGGAGATTCGCGTCAGTAGGCGAGGCTGCTGCCGCTGCAGCTGCAGCTTGTGCTCGCGCAACGTACGTAGCCACAATCCTGGCACACTCTTGAACAGCTCGATTCTGGAGATTGGCTGGAATTGTCGCGACCAAGGCTGGAGCATTGGCGCAGAGTTGGTTGGCAGTGAGACGTGGAGGGTTGTTAGCTGGGGCAACAGGAATGGGGGCAGCAGGAGGGGCAGCAGGAGGGTCAGCAGGAGGGGGACCAGCAACGGGAACAGCAGCGGGAACATAATTCGAGTCCGGAGACGCTGATCTGTCTGTCGATTGGGAAGGGCTATCAGACGGGGAGGAGTCGGCAACCATCTCTTCAAGGTTGTTGTGTCCCTCCTCAACATCCTGATGGATGTCGTAGGCAAGCTGCTCGTTTTCGCTGAGCTCTACCGCAATTTCATTCTCGTTGCGCGTAACCCCGCGGCTCAACTCCAATCCTCTCTGTTGCAACAAGAGGGCTCGGCCCGCGGCTGTCCTTACAATGCCAAGCTGTTCCCGCGAACCTGAGATACACTCTCGGAGGTCCGTGATGTTATTCACCCTAGTTTCGAACTCGTTGTCGTTAGGAGAAGACATCGTGACGTCTATGCTACGGTGTAATTTGTGTAATGGATGAAAGTAACGTGGAAAGAGTTTGTTGTTTATTGGTAGTATTCGAGTTACGAGGAAACCGCGTGGATGATGAGGTTGCAATGTGAAACTGAATGAGATAGGCAAAGGCTCGTGGTAAGAAATGTTATATTGGAATGACCTGAGAACTGATATGATTTCGGGAATGATTCAGACGGAATATAAGGTCGAGATACGGGCAGAACCGTCGCAAAACTGTTATTCAGGCCATTCTTTAGCACACAGCAGACTGCGTTTTTGGACAGCTTTCAACTACTTCCTAGCTTCAAAGACTCTCATAGGCCGCTATTTTCTAATCTTGAGTATCACGTTTATCGTCAGGAAGCAAGGGAGCAACGATTCTTTCTGTTCGGCGAACAAGCCTATTGACCGTCAATAATGAGTAATGCACAAGGGCAGTGGAACCTTTATTGCCACTGCAGGGTAAAAGTTTCTTACAGTGACAAGCGTATTGTTTTCTCTCTTGATTTCATGTCAAGGTCTTGAACTCGTTCTACTTGCCCAATCCAACAGATTGATTACACATCCTGTTTCCGATTTGCTTGCCTAAGCCCCGGCTGTAACAAGCATCGCTAGACCACTACTTTAGATTTCTTGGATCTCAATCTTTCTATTCATTCCAGCAGATAGGTCCCCATGATAGCTAATCCTGCATTCTCGCCTTTGTCTTGCACCACTCGCTGCATCATTCGGTAAAACAACTCGAGCCCGTCCGCGTTGATCTTCTCCTCTGCTAAGGTTGTCAAGATGGTCTGCAGCCCTTTCAACTGCATCGAGACCGGATTTCCAAAGTTCTCGTCCCAGTCCTCCTTATCCAAAGCTCTTGATAGATTGACTAGATGAGGCAAAAATGTCGAGAGGAGAGGGAGCACAATCTTCTTCATTGGTACTTCAGTTGATGGTGATTCTGTGGCCAGGTCATCGGGCCGCTGCCGCTTGAGCACATTCAGCGCGACAATTGCCCCGGAATACATGCCATACATGGCTGCGAGGGCCGCAATATCCCAGAGGCTTGCTGCGCCGGAGTCCTGGGCAACGTAGTGAGAACTTCCTAGCGGCCTGAGAATCCCCGAGACACTTTCGAATTCGGCTTCATTTTCTCCGCTAAAGAACATGGACGAGTGCATGGTGCCAATAAGCTCGGGAGTGACCATGATTGCGCCGTCGAAATATTTCGCAATACCGTTGGATTTAAGACGCGTCTCCATATCCCGGGCTTGCTTAGACGTGCCGGTGGTAATGTTGATGACCGTAATGCTTCTCTCGGTTCCTTTGAGGGGTAAAATGGGCGTTAGGACTTCGTCAATGTCATCGTAAGTTGAGACGCATAAGACAATTTTGTCGCTGTAATGCATTGCTTCGTTGATGTTTGGCTCGAACATTGCACCCCTTTCCACAAGTTTGGCGATTTTTGGTCGATCGATGTTGCGGTTCCACATTGCGACCTTCAACCCCGAGTCAAGCCATGCACTGACCATGGCGGCTCCGATATTGCCGACTCCAACGATGGTGACATCAGCGTTGTTCATCTTGATTGTCCGGATCGGCTTGTAAGTGAGATTTCGTTTTGGATGTTTCCCGTATGAATGAGGTTACTTGGAATCTTGATTGGGGGGCATCGGATCATATATATATCACCATCGAAGACTTCACTTTCGGCTGACGCCTATGAGAATGACACCTCTACAGCGCTTTTTGCCAGGTTTATCGTCTACTACTTTTCCGAGTTGTGAATAACAGGTCTCGGTTTTCGGTTGTTACGGCCTCCGAGTGCACATGTTGAGCTCGACATTTTCGACATCTTGTTCATCCCACCGTCTAGAAAATTGCCCAAAACAGTCAAACTCCAAGTTCAAACTTTCGGAGTTCTGTTATGGCGCAATTTCATCTCGTAAATGAACCAATGGCGTCCTTTCCCGTGCGTTTTCGGATTCCGACTTCCGATGAGACCCAAAAGACATCCTCGTAATTCGCGAACTAATTCTTGCGCACATGAGTTTAAAAGCCAAGGCTGCGCTGTATCATAGGCGTAGAAAAAAAGTTTAGAAGTTGTTTTAAGAACAATATCCTAAGTCTAAAGGCTCATTTTTGCATCAGTTGGAAAACTACGTGGTCATCTTCTAAGCTTACATGTAAGGTAATGACGAAGGCGTGGAGTCATGCATGGATGTAGTCATGGATGGGCTCTCTCGGTTATCCTTCCGTTCATCTAAACAATCACGCCAAGATTTCTAGGACGTCTTTGCGATATGTATATATGGAATTAACAGAGTGGTTCGCCTCTTAGAAGGGGATCCTAGTATCTATGGTCGCTCAAAAAAGACAGGCTTGACGTGAAAATCATCAACATCGCCGCATAACACATTATTTGCAACAATCATGCTGTTGCAAAAGTCTACTATCACCGCTTAAATCCACAGAACAGAAATTTCAGTTCAAGAATCCATCGTGCAGCTTGAGCAGGTCGATGCCGGAGAAACGGCCTGCTGAGGCTCGCTTTGCGTGATCTTGCGGCATCGCCGAGGAAACAAGTTGTTTCTTAACCGTTGGTGAATCTTTTTGTAATGTTCCCTCTATTTCCAAGTCAGTGTTTGCTGCAGATAACAGGGCGAGACTAACGCGTACCATATTGTCCTTGCGACTGAAGATTCTGTCGCAGTCGGGGTGGAGACACCGGACTGCGGGCTTGTGAGACCCCATATGTCGCTGGAAGTCCTTGCGAGTCGCGAAGCCGACGCCTGCTTGCTGGCAACGCTTCTCGGTGCAGAAGAAGTACTTTGCGTGGCCCCGGAAATGCTTTCGCAAATCACAGGCTCTAAGAAAGACGCGCGACGAGCAGCACCCTGCGTACCGGCAACGCCAGTTTCCGGCGACATCGAGGTAGCCCATCTGATGAAGATCCGAAGGACCCCAGCTGTCGACCTCTAGCTCTTTGGGAGGTGAGCTTGGTGATGTGGTCACACTGCTGGGTGATGGGGCGAACTCGAATTGCTCGCTGGGGACAGGTGAGAAATCCGGGGGAGGAGAGGGCGTGGCGTAGGCGGTGTTGAATGTGAAGTCCGAATCCATAGAGAGTGTTGGGCTGGTGGCCATCATTGGCATTGGTTGCTGGCATGTTTGGAATGAGAAAGGGTACAGAAAGCTGTCGAGGCTATCCCCAGAAGGGTAAGGAATGAACTGGGAGTCAAAGGTGTATCCCATGTTGCCGTCGACACTGGGGAAGAAAGTGTGGGAGGTTTCTTCGAGATAGGACTCCATGGCGCCTGATACCTGCAGACAGAGAATTGAATGATAAGAAATGGTTTGAAGAAATCAGAAAGCCGCCGAGAAGATTTTGAACTGTGATCTGGAGAGAAGCAGAAGAAGCGATCTTGGCGAGAACCGGATCGACGCTGGCGTTTATGTATCTCACGATCTGGGCTTTCCCACCATCCATCACCCGTCACCCGTCATCGTATGCAAGTCATATAAACAAGGTGGTATATCTCGTGTCGGAATGCAACGTCGGCGCCTACCCTCCAAAACGCCGGGGGGTTGGTGATGGATGCATGGCATCCGGCGAGAGGGTGAACCGGGCCATAAACGGCCTGACGACGGCGGAACAATGGCAGGGCCCACATGAAAGAGGCGTCGCCCTCTTCCTCTCTCGGCAAATGCGTTAGACTTTTGAGATCTCAGCAGATCTATTCCCTATCTAGGGACAACCGACCGACCGTTTCAATTGTCAGCCATTTGACATCGGCGTTAGGTGCGTCGATGCCAAGGATCTCGTGGCACGAACAGTTGGGGAAATGAGGGGAGACGGCGGAACAAGTGTGCATCCGCTGAAATGCGATTCGCTAACCAGAACGTCCAGGAGGCCATGTTGCAGCGTCAGATCGCCTGGAGATCACGAAAATTGCACAGCCCGTCGCCCAGGGTCAGATATAGCTATTATAGCCCCTCCTCAGCTTAATCACGACAGTCATCAATGTCAATGGGGAGAGGAGGTTCGTGCGCAACGCGGGACGGGATGCCACCGTCTTTTCTAAGCGCTGACTGAACTTAAGACAGCGTCTTAATGGACATCTTGTGCCCTAAAATTGTAAACATCTCGCTGGGACATGCTGTCTTCTGGCGGCTGATTGCGGGGAGGTGTCATGGTGATGGGTATGGATCCCCTTGTTCCCGATGTTGATTGCGATTGGCTCTTGGAAAGCTGTCAAGCCAAACCATAAAGTTAAGGAAGCGCAGAGTTCCGAGATGGCCTTCTCATGAGCCAATCGGTAGCCAAGAACTTTTGACATGTCGAGGCTGTCTGGGATTGATCCATGATGCTGTTCCCGCTTCAGACTTGACAGTCTATTGGAAAGCAGTTATTCATCCACGGAATAAACACGGCCTCCCAATCACAGCCAAGTCGTGCCCCCTTGGCCTTTCTCTGACACCTGGAAGCCAATTCCGTAAGGCTGGACGACAGGCCCGTCAAGTGTCCCAGACGGATAAAAGTGGTTCTCTTCAGGGGAATAGCGAGATGCGATTCGCTCATGAGAATCGACCTCAGCCACGCTCAGCTGCATGACTCGAGACGTTCGGTGGGGGTTTCTTCCTCCGTGTTCACTGGATCGTCACCCTTCCTTGCCATGATCGGCCGGGCTCGCCAACGTCACTTTGTCAATCTAGGCCTCCTCGAAACTGCCCACCTTGACGGTTGAAGCAATGCCATGATCACGGCGACGACGGCGAGAGCGGCTATGGCGCGTGTCATGTACCCCGCCGATAAACACGTTCCGGTCGATCATCAGCGGAGGAGGCCTCTCCTTCTCCGCCGAACTGAGTTTAATATGTGGTTGATAGAGACACCGGCCGAGAGCAGCGAGTATTCTTCCACAGGCCTGGCCTATACTATACGTGTTTTGTTTGCAGTGATAGCCAAGCTGATGGCCCTGCCCGGCTGGGTTCTTCCCGTTGATTCCCCTTGTCGCTTCTGTCTGGCTAGACCGGCGCCGGAGCGCCACACTGCATCAGGTTCATGTTGAAGACCAGAAATGTTCTTGAGTTTATCACAGTTAGGTGGTCACATCAATTATAACTGCGGATAAGGACGGCCTACTCTCGTCCCGGTGTCATCATAGTGAATATCCCCCACGCCGATGATCCACGCTGGTGCTGTTGATCGATGCTGCACATCTACGCAGACGTAACGGCATCTGGCTTAATCTAGCTGCTGTGGAAACTAGTTTCAGGGAAACAAACATGCAAGATCACCGCTGGGGTGCTGGCACCACGCGCAGGACTAGCAACGCTGTCGCGCCGTTGGCTCTGGACAGGGGTGAAGGAGAGCAGAGTGTCATCCTCAGCAACACCCTCCATGGACAAACGTAGAACAGGGTCGCATTTGACCGTGCCTGCCTCATGTGAGATAAGATTCCTGGCATATCGACTGGACAGGGATGGTGCGACATGGCTGCGCGATGCAGAGTCGCATCTTGAGTTCTGGAGACTGGTTCTTGGGGGATGTGCGACTCGCAGTTCGTCCCTGTGCTCTTGGCCGAAGTCCTGAATGGTTCATCAGTTTGGGCAGACGATGTTACTGTTGCTCGTCTGCTCTCGAATCCGATTCGAGAAGCGCAACAGTCGAGTCCGTCAGGCCACCGGTTTAGAAATGGAACGAAAGGATCGTGAGATGTATAGATAACCGAAACGACCGTGCAAGATGGGAGCGGAGACGTGCCGAATGTTCGGGTGGTCTGTCATCCAGCGTGTTGGAATCTTTGACAGATGAAGGTGAATCAGTATGAAGTTACGAATCCTAACATTCTACCGATGGTTTAGGCGAGTCGGCGACTGCTAACACGTGCGAGAAGGAATTGTAGCTCAAACTTCTGGGTCTATTGACGTTGAGACCTCGCGGCTCCCGAGAACCCGGAAAAAGCAAGCAAAAGATGGGGAATCTTAGCAATGTTTAAACAAGAAACATAGCCAGGAACCCTGAGAAGATCTTGCTGCACGTATGTCCGGCAAAGCCACAGGAGGATATGCTTGTCAACTTACCCTAGTGGCTGCTGAGGAACATGTGGCTTGTGTGTGTTCGTAAGACGACAAGGGTAACTAGTCTCTTACTGCTGGGTTTCCTAGCATGCGTCTGCCAGCATGTTCTGCATCATCTCTTGCAACTGAGCCGAGAACCGAATAACGTTGATGGTGTCTCCGTTAAGCTTCGATGGGTACATGGTTACCAGCGCCGCCTCGTGGCTATCCACATACCGAAGCTTATCAAACGTTACCGTTTTGGTGACCCTGCAGACTAGGTTAGTTGTTATTTTCTGGCGTTACCGCGTTAGGGTGTTGTCGGACTTAGTACAATCGTGAATAGGAGTCATATGTGAAGCGTGACTCATAACACCGGAGCTCACTTACCGTCGTGCCTCACAAAATTGACACATAAAAGTGATTTCCCAAAAACCGCTCTTGAGTCGGTGTTACACCTATCAACCATATTCTGCCATTCAAATCCAGCGTCAAATTTCACAATGGCTCTTCCGTCAAAACCTCGACCAAGAGTCTATGTCAACGGCTTCCCAGGAACAGGCAAGCTGACTATTGCCAAAGTTCTAGGCCATGCCAGCGACAAAATCAAGCTGGTGCATAACCACCTCCTCATAAACCCTGCGGAAGCCGTGCTGAGCCGGGATCAGCCGGGCTATCAAGACTTGCGTCGTCGTATCCGCTCGGCGATTTTTGAGTCGCTCATTCATGAGCCATCCACCTACTCAACACTTTACATTTTCACAGACGCCCAAACAGCCAACGAGGCAGGAACGGCTGTCTGTCAAGAATACAAGGACTGTGCCGACAGGCGAGGTTGCGATTTTATCCCCATTACGCTAGATTGCGATGAACAGACCAATCTGGGCAGACTACTTGAAGGTGGCCGGCAAGCGCAAAGGAAGTTAATTGACACTGAGGTTTTGAAAATGTTCCGGGCTGGCGAAGACCTGTACGATTTTAGTGGACACTCTCATCGATTACGGATTGACGTGTCTCATTTGACGCCTCAAGTTGCGGCAAGCAAGATTCTTGCCCATATTGTAAATGTTTGTCCCGATGACACTCGCGGCCTTGTTATTACGGTATAGCAGTCTCATTAGGTGTTGGTCTACTAGAAAATTACGGGGGAGACGAGAGATATCAGAAACGCACTCTTTATCAAGATAGCATTGATCGGATTGTCGTCTTATTGATAGCCGCCATGCAAGTCAATGCGCGACGAATGTAGTCAAATTGAGCTGCGTCTGAACCTCGCCAAGTCGATGTTTACCTACCCTGTTGATAATTATCGGTCCGTCCATTGGCCAGCTGCATGTGCTGAGTAGACTCAACGAGTGACGTCGGTAAATAACCAAGTTTCTTACTTGCCGCGATGCGCGCGAGGGATTTCCCTGATAACATCTCACGTACAGACTTTTTTCTTGATCCACCGGAGGTCCACCGGAAGCACGCCGGTGGCTCCCGGAACGCTCACTGGCCTGCCGAGCTCTCGGTCTGATTCGGCGCTTCCGTCCTGAGACGATCTCGGAAGGTGACGGGCATCACAACGGTGGGTTTTTCGTCCCTGGAAAAGTCGCCAGATACGTCATAGGTGGGGTGAAAAAGTGGTCCTGGCATTTGAGAAGATGCCCCGCGGTCGGTGTAGGCGGGGTGCTCGGTGAAGGAGGGACTGACCGAGGCTTACCGAGGACGCGCTCAATTGGAGGTAGAAACGGCTTCAGCCTTTTCCACAACGCCAAACAGCTGATTTAATGGGTTAATTAACGGTCAACAAACACAATTGGCTCCCAAATTCCAAAGCATCCAGCCCAGCCATGGCGCAACATCTCACCGTCCTCGTCTCGAGGTACTGGAGGCAGATACAGCTGACATCTGTGGCCAGCCGTCAGCATCCGTGCCGGAATCCACTGTCCGTCGCGATTCATGAGTAAGCCCGGCAACCGGAGAAAGCTTTATGGCTCATCCCACTCTAACACCACCACCCCATCCCGTCAAAGCCTCTTCTTTCTGGCCGACCCCATGTTCACCTCCTGCAGCAGAGCATCTTTATTAATAAGATCAACCATCTCGTCCCTCCGCCAGTCCTCTTCTCGTACAACTTCACCACTCCTCTCACCCTTCTCACCACCCCGCACAAGCACAGCCGTCACACCAAAACTCTACTACGCCCGCGCCATGTCCTCCGCAGTATCCCTCGTCGAGTCGGCCAAGAAGGCCGCCGCCTACCGTGCCGTCGATGAGCATCTCGATGCGTCGGCCCGCTTCGTCGGCATCGGCTCCGGCAGCACCGTCGTCTACGTCGTCGACGCCATCGCCGCAAAGGGCCCCTCCTTCTGGTCCAACATGACCTTCTTCCCCACTGGCAGCCAGTCCAAGGGCCTCATCCGCGCCGCCGGCCTTCGCCTGTGCAACCTCGACGAGAGGCCATTGGGCCCCGACGGCAAGCTTGTCGCCCTGGATGTTGCGTTCGACGGTGCGGATGAGGTCGACGCGGACCTGAATTGCATCAAGGGCGGCGGTGCCTGCTTATTGCAGGAGAAGCTTGTCGCCATTGCCGCCAAGAAGTTCGTTGTTGTTGCTGGTGAGTCTTTTACGGGAAACGCCTCGGGTGGAGGTCCGAGCGAAAAAGTGTGAACGCAGACGAGCTGACGAGAACCCGCAGACTACCGCAAGCTCTCTCAGAGGCTACTCACCAACTGGAAGGCCATCCCCATCGAGGTCCTCCCCATGTCCGCCCCGGATGTTCTGGACCGTCTTACGGACCTCGGCTCTATCAAGCCCATCGTCCGTCCGGGTCTGCCCGCCAAGGCCGGCGAGGCCGTCACCGACAACGGCATGTGGATCATCGACGCGCCGTTCCCCCAGCTCCTCCTGCCCTCGGACGTCGAGGCCGGCGCCAGCCGCAACGCCGCTGGCGCGTGGGAGGTCTCGGCGCTGGCCAAGGAGCTGCTGCTGATTCCCGGCATTGTCGAGATCGGCATCTTCCACGGCCTCAACGGGCTGCAGGCGGCCCAGGCCGGCAAGTTTGGTCTTGCCCAGAAGCCGGTCGCGGCGTACTTTGGTATGGAGGATGGCAGTGTTAAGGTTACTGGCGCATAGATGGCATGGCATATTACTGATATTTAGAGCGAATTTGAATAGAATGGAGTTCAAAAGGTCAATTAACAGCGACCCAAAATCTGTCTGCAAAGATGTATTGATGCGACGATATGAAGATGGCTGGGATGTTTTGTCTTTCCGAACGGATGAGAGGGACCGCGAGCAACTTCAACGAGGTAGGTCTCTTCATTACAGATTAAAACGACATATAACGTTAAGCTAGACATGTACAGGCAACACCGTGAAATGCTTACAGGTCAATATCAACTGACGGACGTGATCCTCATTCCGTATACACCATGCGCTGGCTCCTCAAGCATCCAGGACCTTCCAGCCGCCGACAAGGAGATTAGTGTAGATCCTTAGTGGGTCGTACTTTGTTCGAACAGCTTTGAGTCTCGCAAGATTCGCAGCCGGATAAGTCTGGAAGATTCGCTGGCCCTTGCCCGCGTCATTCAGGTACAGATATCCGCCAGCCACGCCCTTGGCCTCGAGAGCAGCTTCAATATCAGCAGTGACAGCCTCCGCGAAACCGCGCGCTGCCGCGTCGTCCTTGGCATCTTGCCAGGACAGGTTCTCGACGACCCAGAAGTACGGCGCCTTGGCAGGGTCCACGCCCTGCGGATTGGGCCCGCCGCGGCTGATGCCCTGCTCGATGAACTCCTTGGTGATGGGCTGGAAGGTGATTGACGCTGACAGGCCAACTATGGACGAGAGCTTGGATGTGGCGGCCGCGATGAAAGAGTCATGGACGAGGTCAACGGCCTCGCGGTTGACGACCAGCGATAAAACGCGGAACCTGCGTGTATGTGTTAGCCTGGATTTCGTGTGTTATTCTCCGAGGGGCAACTTACTTTTGGCGAAGGCCAGTGGGCTGGAGGGCATCAACCGCGCTGACATACTCCGCGAGCGGCTGCAAGGCATACGAGTCCGCTACGGGCGCAAGGACGGGCGAAGTGAAGTTCTCAAACGCCGTCGCAGGCTCAGTCTCAGAGTCGTAGAATCTCGCCGCGGCGTAGGCGGTGATGTTGTACGATGGATAGGTCAGGATCGTCGGGATGATGGCCGCCTTGCCGTCAGCGGACCCATACTTGCCAAAGTTGTACACGGCATCGAGGTACTTTGCGCTGTCGCTCTGAGCGTACTGCGAGATGCCGACCCAGACCTTGGGCGACGTGACGGTCTTGAGGTCGAAGCGAGTGACGATGGCGAAGGAGTTGCCGCCGCCCTTGAGGGCCCAGTACAGGTCCGAGTACGCGTTGGTCGCCGTGGCTTCGACGACGAGACCGCTGGCCAAGACGGCCTGGTAGCGCACCACGTTGTCGGCCGCGAAGCCGTACTGGTTCGAGTAGAAAGATATTCCGCCGCCGAGAAGCAGACCCGAGACGCCGACGCTGCCGATGCGACCCCCGACCACGGCCAGGCCGTAGGGCTGGAGGTATGAGTACACGTCCCTCCACCTGTGTCCGGCGCCCACGGAAACGGTCGTCTTGTCATCAGACACGGCGAGCGTAGTGAGGTTCGAGGTCGACAGCAGAACGCCGGAGGAGCCAATGCTGTTGTAGCTCACAACCGGCATGTGTCCGCCGCTGCGGACTGCGAATTTGGTCAAGCTCAGCGTCAGAGTCGTGACGGCGAAGGAGATCTGCTGTGCATTCTGAGGAACAAACACGCATGCCGGGCTGTTGTAGGCCGTGGCCGACCAATACTGCGTCCGTGTCTCGTAGGTATATCCAGCAGACTCGTTGAAGAATGTTTGCGCGGGGTACTTCTTGCTCAGCACCGAGCAGGCAACCTTCTCGGAGCCGGGTAGGCTAGCGACAACGGCTGAAGTCGTGGCGGCCGTCTCAACGGCCGTGGCGCCGTGAAACGAAGCGCAGGCCGCAAAAGCAGCAGCAAAAAGTGACACGCGAACCATGGTTGCAGACTCGACGGGGCAGACTTGGCAGGGAGGATTCACGTCGCGAAAGCCTCAGAGTTGCAATGGTTGCAGGAGTAGATTTATCTCTCATTCTCGATTTTCCTACGTCCTGCCCGTCGTGGCGAACGAAATATATTAAACCTCACCGGGACGATCCAGGGTCCCCATGAACCTGCAGCGAAATGTCGTTAGCGAAGGAATGTCCATGGTCGGCTGCAACCTGCAGTAGTGGCTTCATCTGGCGACGGTCTCATTGGCACGCTGTCTGCATCCCTCGCAGATCCGAGATGAGGTTTCCTGGTGTTGGTGGCGGACGACCCCGGTCACCACCAAGACATCCTTGCGTGCCCCCCGTCCCCCACGGCTCGACTTGGGCTAGCATCTTCGACGTGGGAAAGTGACAGCTGCCTCGGTTGCGATCTCTTCGATTGCAGCCGGTCTATCCGCCGTTGAAGGATTTTTTTTTCTTTTGTCTTTTCTGCTCTCTGGTCCCTGTGAGTCTGCAGGAGACGAGACGTGTGGCGTTCCGGCGCAGATGGCTTGATCTAGCAGGTCGGAGCGGGGAGGATTCGAAATGGGAGGACAAAGGGTAGAGAGGCCTCTCCTCTGTGTGTGTATATGTCCGGTTCGTCGCACTCTCCACGCATTTTTCTGCGTCACGTCCCGACATCATTGTGGAACGAACGACGTTTGTCACGAACTGCGCCGCCGGGACGGCGCTTGACTGGTCGGCATCATGGCGACGCAAGTGCTTGGCTTCACCGAGATGATGGTAAGACAGCCCGATTGCGACCCCCGCTTCTCCGGAGTCCCGCTCGGGTATCACGTTAGCTGATCTCCGGGACCCGTCTTACCCTCCGTTGCATCGGTCGCTCGGATAGCATGGTGCTAATGCGACTCTCTAGATCCTCATCTGGGTGTCGTGGTTCGTCGCCTTTGGAATGACAATCTTCCGTGGCACCTCTCAGTGGATGCTGCAGCGACGGCTTCACGCGGATGACTACTTCATCTTCGCTGGGCTTGCCACGTTGACGGCTTTGAGCGCTGTCATTACGAGCATGTTGCCCCAGTTATATCTCTCTGGGGAGTACACCAAGGCCGCGGCCAAGGAGCCCTTGACTCCTCTGCCGTTGCCGGTGGACGAGTTTATGGCGAGGACAGTTGCGTCGCTCAAGATGATGTTTTCCCAGATGCTGCTCTTCTGGACGACATTGTGGGCTGGTACGAGCTTTCGAGTTCCCGATACCTCCCTCGACATTAAGCTGATCCCAAATTGTGGTAGCCAAGTTCTCAATCCTCTTCTTCGTCCGGCGGCTCATCATCGGGTTGCCCAACTACATCCGGGCATGGTGGGTGTGTTTTACTGTAGTTCTGCTGCTTTATCTCGCGTGCATGCTGTCCAACTTCTTGACTTGCACGCCCTTGGAAAAATACTGGAGCACAAGTAAGCCACGCATGATTCCCAAGTATCACCAGCGACGCACACTGACACTTCGGAAACCCAGCTGGATGCAGTGCCCCAGAAGACCTCGTACGGGCCGACGCCTCCATCAAATTCGCAACAAGCGCCGACGTCGCCGCCGACATCTTCAGTCAGTCCACCTCTCACCGTCCCTCTCCTCATCAACTAAACCAAACCCGCGCCAACCAGTCATGATCCTCCCCCTCAACCTCCTCCGCAAGCTCACCACATCACGCACCCACAAACTCGGCCTCGTCGTGCTCTTCTCCCTCGGCGCAATCATCATCGCCTTCGCTCTCGTCCGCCTGGTGCAAGTAACCAAAGCCACAAGCGACACCGCAAAAGACCCCACGACCGTCGCCAACGGGCCGGTGCTCCTGAGCATGTGGAGCCACGTCGAGTCCACCGTCAGCATCATCGTCGCCACGCTGCCCGCGTTCCGCTTCCTGCTGAGCAAGAGCCGCAACGCGACGCGGCAGGCGCCGTCCAAGTACGCTGGCCAGACCATCGGCGGGTCGGGCATGTCGTTGAGGTCCAGGAGGTGGCAGAGAGGCGGGGAGCGCTTGAACGGCGGGGAGAGCGATGGCTCGGTGTTGGATAGCGAGACGGAGTTACGGCCGGTGAGGGGTATTCACAAGGAGGTTGAGTATGTAGTCGAGCCGGTGCCGGGGGTGTCTGCTTCTGGAGAGAACAGGCGGAGAACGCAGGAGCTTTTTGCATGATCTTTATGGTGAATTTGATACTGCCGGGCTGTTATCTACAATCTTGGATAAGACTATCGTTTGTCACGTCTCAAATTTCTCGACTAACAAGCGCAGTCACTGCTATTCGCGGGCCCTTGCTCCATGTTGCGAGACCGAGAATCCCCCCATGATTCCTTCAGCAACTTTCTGGGACATGAAGCGGACTAGTTCTTGTAACACTTAAAGCTAACAGCCTTGCCGTTCATTTTCTGCAGCGAGTACGTTCCCGGTCCGGAGATGTCTGCAGTGCTTCGAAGCACCGCCGCATGAGCTTCTACTACGGAGCCAATATATTTCCCCGTAAGAGTAATATGGCAGCCAAAAAGGTGCGCATCCAGGCGTTAAACTGCGAAAGAAAAGGTTAGAGGATCATGTTACTATAATTATACGCTGGATGCCTTGAAAGAAATTGCAAGCTAAGTAACTCATCAATTCAGCTCTATGGTGAGCGGAGCTACTGTCGGTGCGACCAGGCTCTCGCCCTTATGAATCTTTTCCAAACGACTTCATTGCTTTCTAGCCTGGAATATCTCTCTTGCGGTCTTCCTATCTCTTGCCATGGTCATTCTTTCTTTTTGGTGTTGTCGCATGTGGACGGGCTGGTGCGGAGAGAGGTAACCACAATCACGACGGTGTAGAGGACTCGGTTTTGACAGTCGGACCAGTCGGTTTGGGACTTCTCGGTGGGGCTCGCAGTCTCGTGAGCACTCGGTTCGCCAGGTCTATGTCTTCTTGGCTGCCGTTTTCTTCTTGGCTGTCGCTGTCTTCTTTGCTGTCATCATCTTCTTGGCTGGTGTCATCTTGACTGCCATCGGGGTCTGCCTGCTTGTCCTGGAGACTGTCCATTCTGAGTCTCTTTCTGCAGAAAGTGTCAGTATAAGGAGATTGTTAAGTAGAAGAGATGATTATTCGATAACTTACAGTGTCATGAGAGTCTGGAGGTCTTCCTCCGCGTGCCTAAGATTCCTTTTATTGAAGAACTTGCTGTGATCCGAGGATGTGAAAGCCCCTTTGCTGTCCTGTATGATCCACCTGTAGCGGTTGACTGCCTTTTGAGCATGCTCGACAGCCTTAGTGATGTCTTGAGACTTGGAGAGGAGCACGTTCAAGACAGCCTTGTGAGTTGCAGGCAGTCCCGACTCCTCCTGGAGTATGTTTTCGGCCAGGTCAAGGGCTTCGTCAAGCTTGTCTTGAGCACAAAGGCCCCAGGCTTTGTCACATCTGATGGCAAGTTCCTTGAGTATTTTGTCATATTCGGTCTCGAAATGCGACATGATGGGGAAGTTGTGCTGTAACACTCGAATGGCGAGGACAACGGAGGACGAAGGCAAGGTCGAACGATGATTGAGATGGATGATGGATAGAGCGAATTGATCAATGGTAGACTCCAAAAAGCGCGGTCTGGTTTCAGAAGTAACCGTGAAGTTGAACTTGTAGGCAAATAGCTGTTTAACACGGGCTGAATGTCGTGGAAGAAAAGAGGTTGATGGGTTGAAGTGGGAGAGGGTGAGTAGAGGCAACCCGGTGTCATTCGAGATTGATTAGCTTCAGGGTCGTGTTTGCTTCAGGCAAGAGGCATTCGAGCGCGATTGCCTCGTGGTCGTGATGAATACGTCACAGCCGACTGTGTGTCCTACAATTGGAAGCGACGAAGACTCAGTTTGGCTGATAGATAAATGGTCTACGCCTTCTTCGTCCGTTGAAATCGAGCAAGATTTGCAAACAAGGCATGGCCGCCCCTCCAGTCCCACGCCCGGCTTCCAGCATTGCCTTTTCTATTCTTTGCCTGTCCACGCTCATTCTCTCTTTCTTCTACTCAATCTTGCTTCAGAAAATCCTGCCTCAGTCGTATGTCGCCGCCGACAATTTTCGACGCAAGTCTCCCTCTTCTTCTTGTTCTTGCCGAGCCATCAATGTGTTCAGACGCGAGGCGATCTCATATTTGATGTACGTCATCCTTTCGTATTCTCTACATCTAGATATTATTCTCATAAGCCATCAAGAGTCGAGCTGGTTCCTTCCAAGCGACTGTCATAGGGCATGCCGCTCAGGGCCCCCCTGATTCCAGGAAAATGCAACCAAGTAACGCCGTCGCCTCTTGCAAGAAGCGCCCCATCATTAGAGTCTATAATTAAGAGAGATGTAAAAGTCCTCCGACAATTTGGCACATTGGTATCTGTAAACGACAGGAAACACATGCAAGCTATCAAAACACACAAAACATTCTCTCCCTGCTCGTGTCGCTTCTCTAAGCGGCACCGGAGAGGTTCGCGGTGTTGAGCTTGCCCCATCTTGAGCCGAGGGAGATGAGGAATGAGACACCCGCGCCGGCGATGGCAATGGCGAAGGTGACCTTGAGACCGTCCATGTAGGCGTGGATGATGCCCGGGACGGCATCGGCCGGGAAGGCGTTGCGGATCTCGGTGGCGCCGGTCAGGGCAACGAGGTTGGGGTCAACGCTGGGGGCGTACACCGCGACCTTCTTGAGGACGGTGACGAGGAAGCCTGACTGCGCGCCTGCTACGAAGAAGGCTCCGCCGACGGTTTGGAAGACTATGATGGTTGTTAGATGAAAGTCCATGAATAGGTGGGGGGCGCGAAGGATCACTTACAAAGCAGAATGGCAGTAGAGGACGCCATGTCGGTCTCGGAAACCGTACCCTGGACCGCGATGATGGGAACCTGGAATGCCGCGCCCCAGGCGAGACCGGCAAGAGCCTGGTAGCCGATCCACTTGTCGCTGCCCGTGCCGATGTCCAAGGTGTAGAGAAGACCGGCACCGACCGTCGCGACGGCGCCGCCGACAACCATGATCGGTGCGTAGATACCCGTGGCGGAGATGGAGATACCAGATGCGATCGTGGCAATGGTAACGGCGATGATAATGGGCAAGTTGCGCACACCGGATTCGGTAGGAGTGGCATTGTCGACGGACTGGAAGTAAATCGGGAGGTAGTAAACCAGCACGAAGTAAGAGCCGGCGAAGAAGAAGGCGTATGCCGAAGAGATGTGTATGGTCCTGTCCTTGATGAGGCGAGGGGCAATCATGGAACGCTCACCCTGGTACCATTCCAGGACGATGAACGCGACAAGGATCAGCCCGAATCCAACAAAGAGACCGATGATGGTGGATGAGTTCCACGGGTGTGTGCTTCCTCCCCACTGAAGGGCGAGAAGGAAGGCGATGGTGCCGCCCATGATCAGGGAGGTGCCGATCAGGTCCATCTGGAGGAACTTCTCGAGCGCACTAGCCTTCTGGGGCACGGCCTGGGGTGGCGTGTGGAAGAAGAAGAGGATGATGGCCGCGCCGAGACCTCCAACGGGCAAGTTGATGTAGAAGCACCATCTCCAGCTCACGTGGTCAGTGAATGCGCCGCCGATAAGGGGGCCGATGACTGAGGCCAATCCGTAGGAGGCACCGATGATGCCGGTGAACGTCGGGCGTTTGTCGGGCGGGGCCGAGAAGCCGATGATCGTGTAAGCTCCGGAGCCGATACCTGCCGCCCCTACACCTGCAATGGCACGGCCGACGATGAGAGCAACGGAGTTCGGGGCGACGGCGCAGATGAGACTGCCAAGTTCAAAGATGAAGATGGAGAGGAGGAACGACCACTTGAGTGGGAAGTACTTGTAAGCCTTGCCCCCTGTCAGATCGTTAGTATCGTGAAACTCGGGGAGAAGGGGTGTTGACGGAGGCAATGGAACTTACATGTTGACTGGAAGGCGGCAACACACATGAAGAAGGCAGCGCCGTACCACGATACTTGGTCGAGACCCTTGAATTCGTCGGTGATCTTCGGGATGGCGGTTGCGACAATCGTCATATCAAGGGCGATGAGGAAAATGCTGAGAACGAGGGCGAAGACAATGAGGCCGAGGGCGAATCCGGAAGGATACTCGGCGTTGGCCGGCTCCTGAGGCTGCACCTCACCGGCTTCCTCATCGGTCCCGGCGCCGGCCTCCTCCTTCTTTTCAACGGTGCCCTCCCCGGCGAGGACTGATGGTGATGGGCTGGTGGTTTCTCCCTCCTTGTCACTTCCCACTCGCTGTGAGCGGTCCCGGGGGGTTACCAGGGTGCTGGTTGTGGACGTCATTGCGACGGTAGTCTCGATGGATACTCGGCGTGTAATGAAGCTCGATATGAATGGCGATCCGTACTAGTTGGATTCTCGGCCGAGAGAGACGTCGAGCTTGTCGAGGTTAAGGTTGAATGTCTCTGGAGTGCGTGCCACAAGAGGGACCGAGACGGGAATCCGGGGGGGAGACCGGGAGGCTTTATGTGTGTGAAAGAAACGCCATGAACAGATAGAGCACCGATTTTTAGACCGGACTTTGGGGGGACGTTGAACCCGGCGCCCGGACGAGGGACAGTAGTGGGAAGAGACGGAAGTACCTTGGGATGCTCACTCTCTGGATGCAGACAAGAACAAGCTGACGGCGGGCCAATCCTCCGCTGCGCACATCCCATCTCACACGGCGGAGACATTTTTTGACGCGATGGCTCATCGTGTATGGTGCAAGACCTAAGCCTTGGGTACCGTGTTACAATAGCATAACGGTAATGGGGATGTTAGACCCGGCGCGGTGGATGGTGGGAAACCGATTTACGAAGGATGCGTTAGGCCGGGACGGTACGACAGTACAACACGAATATGGTGTGGGTGTGTGTGTGTGTGTGCGCGCGAGTCTTGGCCGGGTGTGTTGGGACGGCGTCATTGGTAAGCCCTATCGACGGGTATACACCGAAGACCGATGTAGAGAGGTAGAATGAGAGAGAGAGAGAGCCTGATGAGCGCCTATCAGCAAGACTTGGGCGTTGCTGCTTGGTAACCACGACATCCAATCTCCGCCCGCGTGCCGCGTGTTGTGAATGTGTGGTTGTGAGTATGAGTCCCCCCTTGCCTTGCCGCGCAGCACCTCATCTCAGTCTTACACGGCTCACTGGACGTAGATCTGGAATGTTCCGAAAAGTCCGCGTAGCATCCCTTGCTCTTCTTCTGAGGCTCTCCTAACCAAGTCCCCAGTCTCGTGCAGCAAGGAATCTTACGGTACCTGCTGGCAGAAACCCCCTGTCTGATAATCCTGATAGGCTCCTGCGGGCAGGGTAGCTGCTGTAGTACCGGTTCCGCCGACTCGGTGGAAGAAGGGGGACATAAGGTAATCCATCCCAAATTCCCCCGAGACGCCCAAAGAAACAAATGGTGCTCGGCGGAGTTTGCGTGAAAGGGAGTTAAGCGGCGGAGGGAGTCAGACCCGACGGCACTTTTTGGGGTCGATCCGTGGACTAATTGGAGCGCGCTTGCGAGCGGATTGCGCCTTGGGTTCGTTGACTTTGCGTCCACTTGGGGATAGCTCGATGTTTCACTGGCACTCTCTTTTAGGGGGCGTAAGACTGCAGACGGATAAGGCTGCGCTTGTTGCCCGTCTGATGCGCGCCACATCATCAGAACAAGATACGGCACTGAGCGCCTCGTCGCACTTCGGACGAATAGCTCTCTCGCATGCTGAGGCCTGATTTGATTTGTAAAGGGCGGCCGTGTGCGCCGCTCGGTACGTGACGCTTCGCCTGCCGGTGACTGCTGTCTACCGGCACTGCGGACTTTTGCGGGCCAATATCCGACGACTTGCGGAGGATAAAACTTGGAGTGGAATAAGTCAACAACATTGATTTAGGCTGTTTAAGCTTAGGGCTAGAGGAGTGCAAAGATGGTGTCGTTCGCTCATCAACAGAAGGTGGAGTCGACCCTGAATCTGACAAGAGGGTGGATGAACGTCTCCATCGAGTAAGGTTGTTGGCCATGGAACATTGTTGTTTTGTTTGTTCTTGTCTCCGCATGCAAGAAATCCGAGTCTGCCCGCTAGTCATCTCGACTGGCAGGCAGCCGTGATGGCAGTGCTCGGGCGGGATCGTCGCGTCCCACGAGAATTAAGGAAAAAGGAGGATTTCGTACAATGGGCGAATAGCAGACGGCGCTGGCACGGGATGCTTGAGTAAGCCGAGGACGCCAGAAGCTGATGGCATGAATCACTCGGCCATCAGGGCACGGGACAAGGGGGGAAGAGCCATCACGAGTGGCTTGACGCTGCGGTCTTAGGTCAGAGCGAAGTCAAATTTGAGCCACTGATTCACCATAATGCCTGCTCGACCCGGAAATAGGAGATAGTCGGGGGCCAACGCCATTGGGGGCCCTAACGGCACGGCAGACACAGACGAGAAACCAGGAAAACAAATGGTGCCAGACCACGGATGTATGCCCGTCTCAAGGGTCCGAGAACCCGCCTGGTCGGGTAAGAGTTAAGGGTTATGGTTATGTGGAGATAGACAGAGAGAGAGAGATAGGATGGGAATGAGGATGTTGCCAAGGGGGCTCAGTCTTTCGGCGACTTTTCTCGTGCCAATGTTGCCGTCGCACGTGTCAGTCAGATTGCCGCGTCCAGATTTACGAGAGATGCAGGTGAGAGAGATTATGTAAGGAGGATGGCCTTTGGGGGGACGACTAGAGAAGATTAGGACTCACGCTAGAGACCGGGATGGTAAGGATGCTTAGTGAGGCAAGACAGTTGAGAGAGAAAGTGGAAAGTGCAGGTACCGTAAATCTCGAGTCTTGGGTTTGGTTGCACGGGTCGTAAATCTGCCTGGCCTGCCCTACACACCAGGGACACGCCCAATAAGGTTGGCTGGATGGGAATTGCAAAAGATGCACCCTTGGCGGAAGCCCGCCAACACATACGGATACACCATGCCCGATTCCCATATGCTTGATTACCAATCCCCGGCCTCCGGCGCGCGTCCCGGACCAGCCAATTCTTGCCCCTGGTTTCGGTGTTTATCAATCTTACATTCCCGTCTCAGCACAAGATTTGCCCGTTCGCATCCAGAGACATGCAACTGGTAGACTGCTGTAACAGGTTTCACTTGGGGGTGTTCTTGTGTACATGACTGCAGATGTCGAGTCATCTCTTTCCGAAGAATCCCATCTGTGCTACCCATTCGAGCTTACGTGGGACCGAGCACGCTCCGTCGCCCCCATGATGGATCCGACCCGGACCGGCTCCTTCGGTGCTTCGGTCGCTGGGCCGATTCACCCGCTTTTCCCGTCTATTTCTGGGACGAACAATACAACTCCAGGTTGCCTTGCAGATACCACGTACCTGAACCATGGAATCAGGCTTCCATCCGATATCCCAGTAAGTGGTTAGAATAAGATATAAAGCCTGGATCCCTCATCCCCATCCGTGGACGAATCCGGGGCAGCGTGGTTCTTCTTTTAAGTGAGCTCCTTCGTCTTCTTCTGAACCGTGAGTACAGAGTCAAAAAGAGCCGGCATCCCAGTGGATGCCACGATGCCTGCTGTCCAACCCTAAAATGACTTCATTGTCTGGCTTGGCCATTGCTCATCTCGGACCGTTTAGTCCACCCAGGTTACCTCTTTCTTGCCGTCGGAGTCATTCGCAAGAAGCCAAGCTCTGTTGTCCTCCCCTTCGCTCCTCCCTCGCGGCATGGTATCTCGACAGGCCCCTTATCTGGTACTCGTCAGTTTCACTTGTTTTGCATTCTATTGGTTCCGCGATATCCGGCTGACGCCCAGCGGCTCATTGGACGCGCAAAGTGCCTCCCTCGAGTATCTAGCCGCCTCACATCACCCTGTCCAACGTGGCTGATAGAACCAGACGTCTGACGTGAGACGGAGACATCAGCAAAACGGCGAGGATTTTGCCGGTGCCCGGGATGCGTTTCATTGGGTTAGAATCTCACCTCAGAGCGGGAATGAATTGGGCTCGAGACTTGTTTGGGACGAAGGATTGCCTCAATGGACCAGTAGCACTGCACGCACTGTGAAGAACATCGAAATTAACGGTGTGGTGCTGTAATTGACACCACTGTAAATGCAGCACACTGTGCATCCTCCCGGCTGCACGGTGTTTGACAGGCAGCTGCTGTTTTTTCCACCTTCCGCTATCAAACAAACCCGTTCAGGCTGCAACCGCAACACCACATCAACCGTCGCGACCTCTCATCCCATCCGACGAGGGTGATCGCACTTCGGAAGCGATGGGAGACGCTGCGCCACACCCAAAGTCCATCCTGCGAGGACACAAGGCCCAGGTTCATGCACTTGTCTTCGTCCGCGGCAATGAGCGTCTGGCCAGCGGTGACGCTGAGGGCTTCGTGGTCCTTTGGGACCTCACCACCAGGCGGCCGACTGTCGTCTGGAGACCACACGAGAACGCAATTCTGGGCATCCAGGCGTGGGGACACGATCGTATAATTACGTGAGTGTCTCTTTGAAGAACTACGGAGCGTGCAATTCTCTGACACTCTCCCAGCCACGGTCGCGATCACAGGCTGGTCGTCTGGCAGCTCGGCCGCGACGATGAGGTTCGTCTCAGTCAGAAGCTACCTCTCGACGAGGCGCCAGAGTCTAGACCACAGCCACAAATTCTTCACACCATTGACGTCAACACGATGAATTTCTGCTCATTTGCATCTTGTGTGCCACGAACCGGCGACGGGTCCGAGACCACGGGCATGCTGCTAGCGGTGCCCAACACCCTAGCCTCGGAATCGGTGAGTCCCCTCGCCCTCTATCTCCGGCTCTAAAGCCCGGCTCTGCCCTGCCCATCTCGCTGCCCTGCATGAGAATCGTCCCGGACCCTAACCCGACGGCCGCGGGCGCAGGTCGACGTCTACGAGTTACCATCGCATAAGCGACTGCACACGGTGAAAGCTAGTGATAAGAACGGTATGGTCATGGCCCTGGCCCTGCTGTACGTCGACGGAGCCGAGTCTGCAGGCTCATCGTCTGCCAATCGCGCTGTCCTCACCCTCGTTGCGGCCTACGAGAACGGCTTGGCAACGGTCCTGCAGCTCGCCGCCGGCGGAACGTGGAACACTGTGTACTTGTCGAGGGTCCACCAGCAACCTGTCCTCTCCTTCGACGTCGCCGCGGATCGATCCTACTTTCTTACCTCCGGTGCGGACGCCGTCGTAGCGAAGCACCCCATCCCGCGCCCTAACTCCGGCGTTGACGACCAGTCCGTCGTACAGCAACCGGTAAAGATCTCAAACACCAAGCATTCAGGCCAACAAGGTTTGCGCGTCCGCGACGACGGTCGCATCTTTGCGACCGCAGGCTGGGATTCCACGGTACGCGTCTACTCATCAAAGACCCTGAAGGAGGTGGCGACCCTCAAGTGGCACCAAGTGGGATGCTATGCTGTCGCCCTCGCCAACGTCGGCGCCAGCACTACACACGGTCGGGATGCTCCAAGCGAGCAGCAGCAGCAAGAAGAGGAGCCGCCCCGCGACCTCGTGTCCCGTTCAGGGCAGTTGAGCGTCAAGGATAGGCGCATTCTTCAGGCTCAATCCGCCCACTGGCTGGCTGCCGGGAGCAAGGACGGCAAGATTTCCTTGTGGGATATTTTCTGAGATGGTCGCATACAAACAAAAGAAGAAATCAAATGGCTTTCGCTGTGCCTTGAAGCGTGTCGTCATGGTAAGACCTACCGCTTAGCGCGAAGACTAGGCCATGTCACCTCTGTCATCGCTTCTTGATATTGGTCTCTAGGCCTTACATCCGCGCAAGCAATCCTTTGGCGCCCGTTCAGTCGGCCCGCATTCCATCCCAAGAAGCAATCACCTTCAAGCTCGGTGCATCGCTGCTGCGCCGCCGACGCGCTACATCCAGGCAGCGGGGGAGAGGACCGCATCGGCAGCTCTCCTTAATGATCCTTTTTTAGTACCTCGCCCTATCAAGCCCGCTGGCTTGCCCTACGGCTCGCCGCTTTCGGTATACAAGCGAATCAAACAAGAATTACATGGCTCAGAAACACTGCTTGTAAAGCCCGTGCGGCTCTCACCAAGGTCCCTTGTTAGCTGACGTGAGGGTATCGTGAGTGGGACGCTGCATCGTTGCATCCATCGTGCGCTGGACCGGCGTCCCCTGTCCACGCAGGACTGTCGATGACTTAGGCCTCATTCAGCAACGACACGCTCCACGGTGAATGAGGACCGGCATGGGCAATCCGTCCGCGTCCGAACCCCGCGGTATTATCGCCATTTGTGGAGGGACCCTGGGCAAATGCGGGAGACCCTGGGACTTTTGGTTTGACGGTCCACAGATGCAATGTGACATCTCAGGCACCAACAGCATATAAAAGATGATCTTCCAGCTGCCCTTTCTTGCTGTTGATGGCCCCCATCTTCCCTCGTCTTCAGTCCTTCTCTCACAAGTTCTGATAAGCGCCTATCTAATCATCCAATCTCCAACTTCACCTCAAAATCCAGCCAAAATGTCAGTCATGGGCGAGGAATACAAGAATGTTGCCGCGCAGGGCATGAACGCCTATGCCGCGCCCTCGCTCTTCCAACCTCACAAGGCTCGCCAAGCCATTCGCGATGCCCACGAGAAGAAGATACCCCCATTGATGTGCTACTATGCTGGCCTCAGCTCTCTTCCCATTACACGATTCCTCGCCCCCATGGGTTACGATGCCGTATGGATCGACTGGGAGCACACTTCCTGCAACGTTGAGACAATGACATCTGTAAGCTCACGCTCATCCCCAAAGGCATATTAATCAACAACGCTAACGCAACTTAGATGGTCCACGAAGCCATCTTCATGAGCCAGGGTCGAACCATCCCCTTTGTCCGGTAAGTCCACCACTGCCCCTCCCCCGCGCGCGGCCCGCCGCAACCTCAAGCATCCCTAGCGCTGACCCTCCTTCCTTTCAGCGTCCCCGGCCACGACCACGCCGCCATCGGCTACGCCCTCGACTGCGGCGCCTCCATCGTCGTCCCGCAGGTCGAGACGGTCGAGGAGGCCAAGCACGTCCTCTCGGCGGCCAAGTACGGCACCAAGCAGAACGGCACGCGCTCGGCGCCGCCCTTCCGTCTGATCCCCTTCCTGACCGACACGCCGTACGACCCCAAGTCGGACATCCACAAGTGCGTCAACAACCAGGCGGCGGTGATGATCCAGATCGAGACGGCGCAGGGCGTGCGCAACCTCGACGACATCCTGACGCAGTGCCCGGACATTGACCTCGTCTGGCTCGGCTCGCTCGACGCGCGCGTGAGCATGAACCTGCCGGCCAACATGGGCGGCCCACAGGACGAGCCCGAGTGGCTCGAGATCCAGAAGCTCTTCTTCGAGACGATGGACAAGCACGACAAGCCGTACGCGGGCTTCGCGTTCGCGACGCCGCCGTACGGCAGCCCCGAGAAGCTGCAGGAGGCGGCGAAGCGCATGAGCCTGATGACAATGTCGGCGGATGTGCTGCACCTCAGCATGATGGCGATGGACCTGCAGCAGGCGAAGCAGATTGTCGGGCCTGTGGGGCAGAAGAATGGGGAGAACGACGCGAAGAAGAACGGGGAGAATGGAGAGAATGGCAAGTGAATTGCTGCCTGTGCGATGAAGAGTTCTGTTCTAAGATTTGAGCAGCTATACCCCTGAGACTAAACTAAGACGAATGATTTACGAAGATGCCTGGATACGAAGTGAAGATGACTTGGACTGTGATGGTTACCACTACATGCTCATGAGCACAATAGACATGGTCAAACAATTTGCTCTTGCACAGCTTCTTAAAGTAATCATTTGCAAAATGTATTGACCATTGGGTCATCTTCCTATTTCCCGCGAATGTCAGTGTCGTAAATCTAGTTCTACTTGGCAATGCGACCTCACCACGAGACGAAGGGAAACCGTTCAACACCTTCCCATTCAATCTTATGCAAGTCCAAAAGCCATCTTCTCTGTCGTTTCTACTGGTGAGTTTCAACACCAGTCCCAACCGGGAATGCTATCTGCTCTCAGCGGCGGAAGCAGCGGCGGGAGCACGCAGGCAGCAAACTCGCCGACGATTCTCTCTTCACCGCTGCCCAAAGTTCCCATCCACGGTCAGCACCTGCCACATGTCTTCCGAGACACTTCGGAGACAATCTGGAAGGGGCGGTAGACGGATGCTACTTTCTGTGTCCTCGAGTGGAAAGAGACAGTCGCGCTGACATGCAGCTCGCCGGGTAAAACCTTGGCTTACACGACTGGCAAGAACCTCCTTCTGATCAGGTCCTGACCCATGGGGTTGTCGCACCATCTCCTTCCTGGCAAATGCATTTACCCTTGATACCTACCTTCCGTAAGGTAACCGACGAAGGAACGTTCTTGGGTTCGGGCAAGTGCAAAGCCTGGCACCTCCCTTACCTGCCCTGCGTCCTTTCCTGACATGCTGGCTACTTCCTTCACGACAGGAAAGAAGGTGCTCGATTCCGGCAACATCAACCAAGCCCAGTCACTGCCTTCATGAGAAGACGTCCCTTCCCTAGGACTTCCCAGGGACATGAGGGCTACTGATTGATTGCTGTCCCCCTCCCATGTCTATATAATCCCCAGACCATCTGCCCCAACCTCCATTTCTTTTTTTTTTTTTTCCACATCATGGACCGGATTCCCGAACCACGTCCCACGCCGCGTCGGGCCCCTTCGCTCAAGAATGTTGGGGCCCTCGACCAAGTCCCGGCCATTGCACACTGGCTCGGGTGCCTGCAGACAGAGACCCGTCCTGTCTCGGGGCGGCACAATCTTTTGCTCCTCGATCACTGATCTTCTCATAGGACTTTGGGGGCCGGGGCCCATGGGCTACGCGGGCGCGGCCCACGACGTCGTCGTCGTCGTCGTCGTCGTCTACTTTCTGCGTTGGGGGCTCAGGGGGGGCTCTCCAACGCACTCAATTTTTGGAACTTGACTCTCCTGAGTCGAAGTTTGGCGGCTGGGTTGGAGACCTGGCGGCTCTCCAACACACTCAATTTTTGGAACTTGACTCCTTTGAGTCCTTCATTTTTTCTTCTTTTCTTTAAACTCATTGCTCTGCCGCTGGCGACAGCTTGGGTTTGGGTGGGGAAGGGATGGCCAAGCGTCTGACTTGCAGTGGTATTGGGGGCGGTGATCCGGATCGCTGGGTTGGAGTGGAGGGACGGTCTTTTTTTGCCTGTTTTTGGTGGTTGTGCTGACGGTCACTCGTCGTTGGACTGATTGATCATGGCTTTTTTCCAGGGTATCACAGCATTCGGCAGAGTTGCGTGGCGGCAGATGGGTTTCGGGATAGCATGCTTAGCCGTAGTTAACTTGAGTCACTGTGAGCCCAGCGATCAGTCATGAGTTTTCAATCTCGCGGTTGAAAAAGAATAATTCCTATCCGATAATTTGTCACAGCTTCCGCTGTGCATTCTTCGATGACAAACAGCTGCTAAAATGCTGTCAAGTCAGTTCCCCTAACCCCGGTCCTACAGGCGCTTCTGCACGCTGTGTGACAGCAATGACGCTACCGGTGGGAGGCCCGATTATTAATGCCGCCACCATGGATGCAGCAAGGGACGAAGAAAAAAGTCTGCGCACGTGACTCAGACTCGATGATAAGCAACCCCTCCATTGCTTATCGCTGGAAATTTTTGGATTTTGCGATCAACCCCGCCATACGACAGCCCAAAATCCCATCAACCCCGGCTGCCGCCCTCCCATTTTTGCAATATCTTGACAAAACACACAGGGGCATCGAGGGAGAAGCGCAAACAAAATGACGGCCGCCACGATTCTCTGCTGCAACTGCGGCGCCCCCATCGACGGAACCACCGCCGCCAACGCCCTCTGCTTCGACTGCATCAAGTTGACCGTCGACATCTCCAACGGCGTCCAGCGCGAGGCCACCCTCAACTTCTGCCGAGACTGCGACCGCTGGCTTCTGCCGCCCACCAGCTGGATCGTCGCCGCCCCCGAATCCCGCGAGCTGCTCGCGCTCTGCCTGAAGAAGCTCAAGGGCCTGCACAAGGTCCGCATCATCGACGCCTCGTTCGTGTGGACCGAGCCGCACTCGAGACGAGTAAAGGTCAAGATCACCATCCAGGACGAGGTCCAGAGCGGCGTTCTCCTCCAGCAGTCCTTCGAGGCCGTCTTCATCGTCGCATACCAACAATGTCCCGACTGCGCAAAGTCGTACACGGCCAACGTCTGGCGCGCCTGCGTCCAGGTCAGACAAAAGGTTCTGCACAAGAGGACGTTCCTCTACCTCGAGCAGTTGATTATGAAGCACGGAGCGCACAGAGATACCCTGAACATCAAGGAGGCCAAGGACGGAATCGACTTTTTCTTCTCCGCAAGGAATCAGGCCGAGAAGTTTGTTGATTTCCTCAACTCTGTCGCCCCTTGCCGCGTCAAGAAGGCGCAGGAGCTTATTTCTCAGGATATTCACACGTCCACAAAGTCATACAAGTTCACCTTCTCGGCCGAGCTTATCCCCATATGCCGTGACGACCTTGTCGCCATGCCCATCAAGCTGGCCAAGTCTCTGGGCAACATCTCTCCCCTCGTCATCTGCCACAAGATCGGAACCGCAGTATACCTCCTCGACACAAACACCCTCCAGACAGCAAGCATCCCCTCAGACATTTACTGGCGCGCACCATTCAACTCGCTCGCCGACGCGAAGTCGCTCGTCGAGTTCATCGTCATGGACGTCGAGCCGACAGGCGTCTCGAGGGGCAAGTGGCAGCTCGGCGAGGTACAAGTCATGCGCGCGGCGGACCTGGGCGTCAACGACAAGACGTACTTCGCGAGGACGCACCTGGGCGGCCTGCTGCACGCGGGCGACTCGGTGATGGGCTACATGCTCACGGGCACCAACTTCAACAACCCAGAGTTCGACGCCATCGAGGAGTCGCACGCGTACGGCTCGACGATACCCGACGTCGTGCTTGTCAAGAAGCACTACGCGCGCAAGAGGAAGACGCGCACCCGCAACTGGAAGCTCAAGCGCATGGCCAAGGACGAGGGCGAGCTGCTCCCCAAGAAGGCCGACCAGGAGCGCATGGACGAGGAGTACGAGCAGTTCCTCCGCGACGTCGAGGAGGACGACGAGTTCCGCTCCACCATGGCCATCTACCGCGCCCAGAAGGCCAACAACCAGCCCGCCGACCCCGATGCGATGTCCATCGCCGAGACGGAGGACGATGACGAGGCGCCGAGGGTCGACATGGATGAGCTCCTCGACGACATGGACGAACTCCAGATTTAGGATTAAGCTTAGTCGGGACGGGAAGGGGGGGTAGGGGGACGTGTGCGTGTCGTACGCGGGATGCGACGGAAATTTGGTTGTGCGGGAGATGCCCCGACTACCTACTTTCACTCACGCGGTCCCGGTGGGTTGTTAAGGTTAAGTGGCCGTCTGCGGGGACGAAGTTCGTTGCTTCCTCTCTCAGCGTTTGTTTCTTAGGGCACAGAGCAACAATACAACGTCCAGGGTTAAAATGTCTTCAAAAACGAGGGATGGGACGGTTAGGGATGGGCAAGGCGTGTATGCATCAGAATCAGATACCTCGCACGCCGGCGCAGCAGCAGCAGGGGTGGGCGTTGCGTCGTCGTTGGGATACGAAGAATAGAAAAGGCCACAACGTGGCTCATGCGCTTCAAAGCCTCGTCCTCTCTCTCTATTCTCTGTGTCGGGCTGTCTCTCGTTGTCGTTATCGCCGTCGGCCAGAGGGGAGGATGAAGCACTGGCCACCTCAGTCGGCGATGTGCCTTCTCAGAAACTCTATCACCGCCGCTTGCGAATCCTCATAAGGAGGGGGAGGGGTGTAAGTGTGTGTGTGGCTGATCCCAATTCCCCATTCAACGGCCGTCGTCGACGAGCGAGGCGGACGTGCGTCCGGCACTCCCGCACGAGCCTCAACGCCAGCCCGTCCGCTGCCGACATGTGTCCATCGCCATTCCCCGACCTTCCTCGTCTGCCCTCGTCGTCCGTGCTGCACACCTCTTGACGATTGTACATGCCCTCTGCCTCTGCCTCGCCTTGCCTTAGGGTGCCGACTGCCTGGGCCCTCCCCTGGCCCCCATCCTCTTCCCGTCGCCGAGCCGTTTCTAATCGCCGATTTTCGTGGTCGGTGCGGTCGGCACCCCGCGGAGGCAGAGGAGGCTCTTCGTTCGTTGGGCGGCAGGGCTCCCCTACCTTGGGACGCAGCACGCCTGACCCCATGTCCTTCGGCGATGTCGTTTCAGAAATCACGAGTCCGATGGCGAGCACGACGGCGGTGGCCCATGTGTCCTGCCCGCGGACGACGGACTGCGGCGTCTATGCTTGCCGCCGCGGCCGCCGCCCGCCTCCGCGGGACCCATGCCCTGTGTTTTGTTTCCTTTGGGCGTGGGATCATGCATAGACGCCGGCGCCGAAACGCCCATTTACCCCAGGGCATCGACCACCCCTCGGCGCGTGGGCTTGGACATGTTTGCTTCCCGCCCTTTCCCGGTGCCGTACTCCATGCCCTCGTTCGTGTTCTCTAACGCCCTAGGTCCTATTCCTCCAGACTGGCTGCGGCAGTTTGCCCAGACGCGCGCGCCCGTACCAAGACCTCCACCTCCCCGCCGCGGCCGTGCCGTCTGCCGGCTGGGGCGGGAAGGAGGATGAGACGGTTTGGGGGGCGTGAAGAAAGAGAGTCAGGGAGGGAGGGGCCTTGGAGACGCAGAGGGCAGGTTCGGCGGCGTAGGTTTTAGCTGGCCGAGACGGACTCTGGTGTCCGACGGCACCCACCCACGCAGGCTGCTGAACGGGCTTTCATGCGGCGGGGTGGAGGTGGAGTGCGTCTTGTCCGCGCCGCGCCGGCGGCTGCCATCTGATGGTGATGTGGTAATGCTGCGGCGGACGAGAGAGAGGTCTTGGTGGCCGGTTGATGGTGGTGGTAATAAACGGGTGGTTGTTGAGATGGTTTGCGATGACGAGGGGCATTAGGTTGATGATGTATGTCTTCGGTGTCTTGGCGCTGTGAGTGGTGTTTGCGCTGTCGGTAGTGGTGGTGGTGGTGGTGGGAGGCGGGTGTTGAGGGGACGCGTGTAAGTGAGGCTTCCGGTGAGATGACGAGGTTTTTCGGCAATCGAACGGGGGACAACACCAAATTGCCGAGTACAGAGACAGGCCGGTAGTCGTGAATAACTTCACATGCGCACACTTAATGAAATCTTCTGGTTACTTTATATGTTGTTGATACAAGTGTAGCCTTAGATCATAAAATGCTGTACAATGTTGGTTGAACGAGACCCACTCCAATCCGTCAAGACGACAAGAATAGATTTCCATCACAACATTCTCGTTCATCGCCTCATTGCCAAGACGCCAGACGTAAATCATCACCGGGCCCTTGGCAGCTTGGTGATCCAAAAGCCGTCTCTTGGCGTCCGTATGCCGCAGCAGCAGGTAGTTCACACCCCTCTAGCTGCCTCATCAAGGAGGAGCAACTACCGATCCCAAGGAACCTTTTCGTCCTATAATGGAGATCGATTATGCTTCAATACCAACGGTAGTCCAAACAAGAAAGAGTGGGAGGGTCCCTCCCGCTGCCGCTGCCGCTCCCACTGCCGAGGAGGACTTACACACACACCATACACCCACACCCAGCCCAGCCCTTCAAAAGATCTTGCCGAGCACCCTCGCAACATCCCCCGCCGGCTTCCCAGCCGCAGCAGCCTCGCCGCTCTTCCTCTCCGCCAGGGGTATCTGCTTGAACACCGTCCGCCTCTTCTTCTCGCCCTCTCCGCCGCCGCCAGCAGACGCCTCTGCCGCTTCCGCCGCACCGCTGCCACCCTGCTTCTCCTGCTGTTTCCCGCGCTTCGCCCTCGTAGCCGCAATCCCGTCCAGCACCCTCGCGCGCTCCACATTGCGCACAAACTCCTTGTTCTCCCTGCTCGCCTTCCCAATCTCCGCGCGCATCCTGCTCGTCCGCTCCGCGTTCTCGGCCGAAATCTGCTCCGTGAGGTGTCTCCACTTGAACCCCTTGAGGTACTTGAGCGTCCAGATGTCGTCGTGGTAGTACGAGCCCTTCTTGCCGCCGATCGTGCGCGCGTTGAGCAGCTCGCACACGGCCTTGGCGTCGCGCTTGCGCACGAACTCGACCCAGCCCTCCGTGTACGACTTCTTCTTGTTGCCGCCGGCCTTGACGCGCCGCGCGTGCGCCGCCGGGTCCTCGGGCGCGAGGAAGATGCGGTTGATCTTGCCGTACGGCTCGAGCAGCGAGCGCAGCTTCTGCGGCTTCATGAAGGGCGGGATGCGCGAGATGTAGACGACGCCCGACTTCTTGACGGCCTCTTCGGACTGCACGAGGTTCTTGTTCGTGAGGGGCCGGGTGACGTCGGGGAGGAGGTCTGCGGGGGATTTTGTGGTGGGCTTTTTTGAGGTTGATGCTTCTGCGGCTTCATCGTCGTCGTTGTCGTCTGCCTCGTCGTCTTCGGCGGCAGCGGTGGGAACTTCGCGCTCCTCGTCGCTAAAATCGTCTTCTTCGTCCGAGTCGACCTTGCGTCTCTTTGCGCTGCGGCCTCCTTTGCGCAGGTCCTCGGCCTCGGAGTCGTAGCCCTGGTCGAGGTCGTCTTCGCTCTCGTCGGCGTCGAGGAACTTGTTTCGCTTCTCGGGAGCCATGATGAGCAACCGAAATTGGGTATATTAACAGTGGTATGCGATTGAGATCCTCGGGGTCGATTGTAGGTCCGCAGCAAAACCAATGGCTTCGTCGAATATGGAGTCGTCGTTGATCACACACACACATGCAGGACATCAATCGCAGCAGCCGTGGTGTTCTGCAAAAAAGTTTTAGTGGAGCCAACGGTCAACCGCGACGAGCCTGATTACCTCATCATCCTTATCACTGCTATCGGTATCTTATCTGCAACCGCGCTCACAGCGCGCTCCGCGGTCGGCGGGGCAGCTCAGCTCCATCGCCCCTCACCGACGTTCAGTGTTGCCCCTCCATTTGCCCCTCCAAGTGACGATTCATGTGGCCCAGCCAAAGGGGATATCTAAGCCGAGTTGCCAACTGATCAACCATCGTCAACCTCACTCTTCACTTCCTTTTCCTCTCTATTCTTCTAATTATACCCAAGTACAAACCGCCCATCATGTCCGTCGAAGTTCTCACCACAATCTCCCCCACCACCAACGAGCCCATCCTCACCCGCAACGGCATCTCCCAGGCCGACTTAGATGAGCTTCCCAACACCGCCACCAAGGCTTTCGAGTCGTGGAGCAAGACGTCTCTCGCAGACCGCCAGAAGATCGTCAGGACCGCACTCAAGCTTCTCCTCAACCTGAAGGATGACCTTGCCCAGGAGCTCACCGTCCAGATGGGACGCCCCATCGCCTACACCGGCGTCGAGGTCGCCACCGCCGTGAAGCGCGCCGAGTACCTCCTCAAGATCAGCGACGAGGTCCTCAAGGACACCGACGGCGAGGCTGAGAAGGGTTTCAAGCGCTTCATTCGCAAAGTCCCCGTTGGCCCGGTTCTCGTCATCTTTGCCTGGAATGTACGTTTTTTTTACATGTCTCGCCATCTTCTTGGCCGTTGCGTGGCGACTCCACCACTTAGAGACATCACGAGCAACTGCCACCACCCCTGCTCACCTCATCTGACTAACACCACTCCAGTACCCTTACCTCATCCTCGTCAACTCTCTCATTCCCGCCCTGTTGGCAGGCAACACCGTCATCCTCAAGCCTTCCCCGCAGACGCCGACAATCGTCGAGCGCGTCGCCAAGGTCTTTGAGGAGGCCGGCCTCCCGTCCGGCGTCCTCCAGCACTTCCACTGCGGCTCGCCGACGCTCATCGAGTCCATCGTGCGCAACCCCAAGATCAAGCTCGTCGCCTTCACCGGCTCCGTGGCCGGCGGCCTGGCCGTGCAGCAGGCCGCCGCCGACCGCGTCGTCAACGTCGGCCTCGAGCTCGGCGGCAAGGACCCGGCGTACATCCGCGGCGACGTCGACATCGACTGGGCCGCCGCCGAGATCGTCGACGGCGCCGTCTTCAACTCGGGACAGAGCTGCTGCTCCGTCGAGCGGGTCTACGTCGCCGACGAGATCCACGACGCCTTCGTCGAGGCCGTGCAGAAGGTCCTCAAGGGCTACGTCCTCGGCGACCCCTTTGACAAGGGCACCCACGTCGGCCCCGTCATCTCGAAGCGCTCCAAGGAGACCATCGAGGCGCACGTCCAGGACGCCGTCGCCAAGGGCGCAAAGGACGCGACGCCCGAGAACGAGTCGTTCGCCAACCCGCCGCCCAAGGGCAACTTTGTCAAGCCGACGCTGCTCACTGGCGTCGACCACTCGATGACGGTGATGACGGAGGAGACGTTTGGTCCCGTCATCCCCGTCATGCGCGTCAAGAATGACGACGAGGCGGTCAAGCTCATGAACGACAGCGAGTTCGGCCTGACGGCCAGCATCTGGACCAAGGACACGGACCGCGGCTACGAGATTGCGGACCAGGTGGAAGCGGGAACTGTCTTCGTCAACCGATGCGATTTCCCCAGCCCGGTAAGTTCTACAGCGCTGTCCCTTTAGAAACTGCATTGTCCCCGTTGAATTCCCATCACTGCCTTGCTGGTTTTCTTTTAATGCCCTCCCGTTCGCTCCGGATGACACCCTTCCCGGTGCTGCCCCACTTCTTCCATATGTTCGTCCGGCATCCTCCGTGACACCAAGCTGCTCGGCCCTTTACCAGGTTCTTGGTTCTCAGCAGCTAGAAAGCAGCTAGAAACCTCAACCGACTGGAGTGGGCTTTGAACGGCTTTTACTTCGCCCTCTTGTTGACGTTGTGTTTGAACTGCCGCCATTACAACCGCTTTCTTTTGTCCTTCCTTATGACGTCGTTTTTTTCTTTGATCCTCTCTCGCAAGCCACCTTCGTCAGGGCTCTTTCACTTTGCTAACAACCACTCCAGGACCTAGCGTGGACGGGATGGAAGAACTCGGGCAAGGGACAGACGCTCAGCCGCTTCGGCTACGATCAGTTTGTCAAGCTCAAGAGCTACCACTTGAAGGACTACCCCAAATAAGTGATGGTGAGAGGGGGGGAAAGGGAAGCTTGGGGAGTCAAGCAAGTGTTTGAAAGGCTTAGGAAGCGCACGAGCCTCATGATGGTCTCTGTTTGTGCTTGTTTGACAGGAGCACCGGTCGAGGGCGGCGGCGGCGCTGGGCAAAATGGCAGTTATGGTTGTTGGGTTTTTGTTTTAGGGTGATTTGCAAGGCAAGGGAATGGCTTCACGGTAACGCGATCGCGAGTTTGAGATGGAGCCGCGGCACTTGTCAGTCGGGTCTTGGCAAGATGAGGGGAGAGTCAGAGCACGAGAAGGGCCGTGTAGAGTTTTCTTCTTCCCTAGCTCTCTGTCTATCTTACTCTGTAGTCTAGGAGAATGCACGGACAGCAGCGCCGCGCCGCTGGGTTCAGTGGCTTGGCGATGGCCTCTTTTCACGAACGATCAAGCACCATGACTTGCGACCCTTCCTTGGTGTTTCGAAGAGATTCTGCCAACCGTGATGTATGTGGATGTGAACCGGGGGGGGGGGGGGGGGGCCATCAAGATCGGGGATTTCAAGGAGCGATGGGGCCGTGGGAGCACGGGGCACGAACCGGAGGATCGGGGAGAGTGGGGGCCGCGGACTCAAGACCCAAGACCCAAGACCCAGGACCCAGGGGATGCACGATGATGGAAGTGGTGGTTGACTTGGTGGAGGCGCGGAAGGGGTTGGAGGGAGGGGAGGGTAAGGGGAGTGCACGATGATTGTGATCCTCACGACGTACTGCATAGTATGGCCTGTCTGTCTCCTGGGCTGCCGGTATGACACGATTGAACCACGGATGGCATGATTCCTAAACGCCGACAGCGATATGCTTAAGCGGTCGGCACTCCTCTCACAGGCCGCCTCACCTCAGCTCCTGGGTGAGGTGACAGCCAAACCGCCCACGACACAAGACAAAACAACATGCTTTTTTTTTTTTTTTTTTTTTTTTTGCGGGATCAGCCCAACGGACAATGATCAGACCGCGTGCGTCGCCGTCGTTGTCAGTTGTGCGCGTGCGTGTCCAGGAACCCGGGACAGCGACAGCCCCTGCTTGCGTCCCCGACGGGAAGGCCAAGCTCGTGGGTTGTGTTTTTTGCGCGTGTGCGTGGTGTCTCTCCTGCTTGCGTTGTGTCTTGGGGTGGTGGACTGCCCTGTCCTTTCGGCGATCTCTTAAACGGGTAATCAAGTAATGCTGGGGAGGAATGTGTGTGTGTGTGTATGCGTCCCTGACACTGCCGAAACCGAGGCTGTCACTGGCTGGCGGCGTTGCTGCAGCGGCACGACAACGCATCTTCAGAAAAGAGTTTGGGGCAAATCTTCAGATTGTCCGAGAGCCGTCAGGTGGTGGTGTGAAGGGCGTGTTTGTTATGTTTGCTGCTGCGGTATCCTCAAAATAAACTCGTCTCGTTTTCGCGACAGCCATCCTACTGCTGGGGATGTCCCCGTCGACGTCATGAGATGAACGCCGCCGCAGCAGTTTGCAAAGCGCATGGGCGGCAAGGAGGGCGAACAACGTTAGAGAAAGCGCCGCTGCGGTGTCAGTCATTTGCCGCACTACCAAAACACGACGAATCCTTGAAACCTGGACACGCAGCGAGAGCGAAAGCGGCGTCAACGATGCGGCCGGTACGCGGGAATGGCTTTGGGGGGGGGGGGGTTGTGTGATTCATGATACTGTAAGCATGGCATGGCAAAGGTCGAAGGGCGACTATGACTGCATCACGGAGGGATTCTGCTGTTAGTTCAGGTTTGGGATCGGACTGACATCGCGGGCCCTCTTCCGAAGGACACGGAAGGATGCTCCCGCGTGCTAGCTTCGTACGAGAGACGACATGCTTCCCACGTCCTCCCTCCTCCGATACGGGCTAAAGTGGAGCCTGCCATCACGGACTATGGGTGATCGACTCGGACAATTGCCGCGGCCTCGAGAGTTAGTTCGGACTTCAAACCTGGAAAAAGGAAGAGGGTCCGAAGCTTCTTTTTTGGGCTGCCTTGCCTTAGTCAGAAGCGCGGCAGGTGCAGGGCACGGGAAGGGGACGGGTAGAGAATCAGACTTTCAAACTGGCGCAGGAAGAGAATCACGGCTCGACGACCACCGCGGCGACGACACTGCATAGGTTTGAGGCGTTACGGGCGTACATGATGTGTGGCGAACGGGAGACGTGGATGGCATATTCAGGGTCCAGCGTCCCCTTTGACGTGGCTTCCTTTCTCATACACGCATAGACTCTGTGGGCAGACTGGCGAAGGAGCAGAACAAGACTGCTTGGGAAGTGTGAGTGTGTGTGTCAGAGACGACTGCGCCGCAAACCGTCGCAGGAAAGCGTTGGAGTCGGCCGCTCAGTGTGTTTGTAAGAGAGTTCGGAAAGCCACTTCTCGGCCGCAAGTGCTGGGGCAGACAGGTCGGAGTCAAAGGGTCCGCAACAGTTCTATTGTGAGTTTCGACTCGGGAACGGTTGAGCGTGCAGAGGAGAAACAAAACGCACACGAGGAGGGAAGTGAGACTGTTGGATGTCATGTCCGCAAACGGAAAACACACCATGGGTCTATTGTGTTGTTTCCGAAGAAGGGGCGGATACTGAGGGGAAGGGGAGGAGGAGGTGGTGGTGGTGGTGTGGTGTGGTGTAGCGTACGATAACATCTACCGATGGGCAGAGCAGGCAGACTGGACCGCGACAACTGCCGCGTTCAGCCACGGTCGGGGCGGTGGTGATCGGGGCCTAGTGAGGGTATCGTGATGTTCTCGATCTTGGTGTGTGCCTTGGATGTGGTGGTTTGGATGCATTTGGACAAGGCAGCAAGGTTTGGTGTCGATGGGGACTGCTGGTGCTGGACCACTGGGAAGGTCCAATGTCGTGGGACGCTAAGGCCGTGGGACAGCCGAAGCCGGCGATTTGGGACCGCCCTAGAGACGCCCAAGTCGCTAAGTCGCTAGCGGCCTGCGCTGGAGGAGCGGGAAGGGTGGGGGGGAGGCGTCGAGACGGCGCCGTGGGTGGGGTGCACACGGCAGCACAAGCTTAGGTTCTCTGTCAGACATCTCACTCTCATTCACTCCCAGTGCAATGGAAGGCAAGGCAAGCCTCTGGCCGTCTCATCGTGAGGCGTCGACAAGCCATCCAACCAGCTCACAGGCCTCGTTCAGTCATGGGCGGCTGCGGCAATCGTGCCTTAGGTAAGGCAGGGCAGCCCTTCCTGACCATGCCCAACGAGGCTCAATCCCGCGAGGATGGATGGATCTGCCGCCTCTGCTGGAGCTGGACAGGCTGAACAGGGCTAATTATCCCCAGCAAGAGTCCGACCTTTCCCATCTCTGGTAGCGAGACAGAGGAACAGCCTTAGATACACCCCCAAACTCCACTTCCTCGGCCGTAACAGCAATCGCTAGTCCCTGGAGAACTTCACATCCGTGAGCCACGTCGCGTACGACCCAATCCTACGGACGAGATCTCTTGACTCTTTTCTTCTGGGCAGCAGCCTCATTGGGGCATGGGTCGGGTCGGGGGATCGGGCGCGGCGTTTAGGTCCATCGTGTCCTACCTCACCTCACCTTGCACGTACGAATATGCACTCTCTCTCTATCTATTTCTCCACAGTCCGCAGTGCCGCCTTACCAAAGATGGCTATCGCTGAATCCTCACTCTCCATCTCGTAATCTTGCAGGGTATCATCGGGGCTAGTGGTTTGCTTTTCCCTCTCAGTCAAGTAAGATTGAAGAAAACCTCAAACGGGGTGTTCGTACATGTGAGGCGAGCTGAAGGGCATGGGGTTATTCGTTCATTGCTGCGTGAAGATGTGTAATCATGCCTTCACCGACTGCCTGGTTCCCACCGCCCTGCGAGGAAACACAGCAGGCATCACGATCCTTTCCCGCGAGATCGCGCCAGATATGGCAGCCTAGCGTAGCACCATCTCGCGATGCGGCTGCCTGGGTTACGGCTGACTACTTTTTTCTTTGCACAGGATGCAATCTCGCATCTCCCAGCATCCTGGGCCGTGCGCATGCAGGTCCGAGAGAGATACGTGGTTATGGAGAAGCGAAATACGTGATTGGGGAAGAAGCACGCAAACCACAGGATGCCCCTGTCGACAGCTCGCCTCCGTCTTCGCCTTCGCTTCGTCAGCCCAACAAGCATCCATAATGGACAATTACCCCCCCCCCCTCCACTCCAGCGCTGGCGTATGCCCACCTCCAACCCCATTAGCCAGGGCAAGCAACTTCGAGGCTGAACGCCCTGGGCTGGCAAGCCTCGTCCAAGCTTCTCAAGCATGTCCAAAAGCGACCATGAAACCCGCAACTTGTCAGCTTGGCAGGGTGGCTGGCGTGGCTGATTATTCGTACTGCTTTTCTGAAAGGGGGGTGGTGGGAAGGATGTGCAGATGCAAGTCGTTGCTCTATTCACGGGAACGAAGAGATCTACGTTGGATGCGTCCAGCCCAAATGCATACATACACACAATCTGAAGCTTAGCTCCAATCTGCGTTTTCCGGACAACGACGACCGTTGTACGGTTTACTGTTTGCGCAAGAGGGAAACGATGCAACGAACGTTCTAGTCCATTACCGGAGAACTCGGATGGTGATGCGTTTCCTGAACGCGGTGATCACGAAATTCGGGGGGGATTGGGCTCGTGGGGATCATGACAGCAATGGCCCGATCTCTCCTTCTCCCCCATCGGTGTCCCTTCCCAGGGGTCCATACTGGGCACGTCTGCATTGAGAATAAGCCTTACGGCTCACAAGGGGGTGGGCAGCAAGAGAGATTGTCATCATCGATATCGTCACCAGGGTTTAAGGTGGTGTAGGGCTTCAATTGGATCCTCGGTCTCGGCCATCCCTCATTTTCTTCCTCCGTGGCATTGTGATTCGTAGATTGCAGGTTGATTACTGACCGACCAACCGCAAGTCCCGAGGAATGCTTGCTCATCCACAAGTTTACCCCTGCCGCGGCCTGCTGTAATCTGCCAGATCAACGCCAGCGCAACTCTGCTGAAGAAGCAAAAAGGAAAACGGCGCTAGTCCACAGATGGGTTTCCGAGTCACTGGCTAATGGGTATCTATCAGAGTCACAAGAGTGTCTATCAGAGTCATATTGAGACGGCGCAGGGCTGGCTGAGTCGAGTCGGTAATCATCGTGAATGCGAGGAATGCTGTAGCTGCCCCCTTCCAATTCACACATTTCGAAACCGTCGCACTCTTCAAGTTCACATTAGTTACACGTCGCGATACAACCCCCGCGCGCCGAAAGCGAAAGTGTGAAAACCCCCCCCCCCCCCCCCTCTGAAGCTTCTCAAAACACACAAAATCGTGATCACCGTCCTTTCTTCCGTTCATGCCGACGACCGCCGCCGCCGCAGCCGGACGGCGGCATCGCACGGCGTCCATCAACACCGCACGCAACCCAAAAAAAAAGTGTTGAAGCCCAATGCAACCTTTCACGAATCACCCCCTGCCTGCCAACAAATCTTGGGTCCGGCATTGTGACCCCATCGTCATTCCCATGTCCCGCCCCCGCGGCCCCCACCGGCGAGCCCCGGCACTCCGGGCCCAGCTGGGGTTCCACCAGGGGGGCAGCAAGCAACACGCACTTCAGCAGCTGTGCGGCGGCGTGCGTGCGCGCAGTCGGCCAACTCTCAGGTTCTGCTTGCGCACAGATTATCCGGGGCATTGCGGCCAGGCACAGGATGATGCTGACTGAATAAGCACGGATTTTGGGCAATGCGTGGGCAGCACACCACACCCCCTGCAGCACATCCGACCAGGTCCCCGAAAGGAGTAGGAGCACGGCGGCCACGGCATCGGCGACGGCGACGTGCCATTTTTGCTTGCTTGCAATTCCTTTTGAGTTGGTAGGGCACCCACGTCCACCAGAGTCGGAAGATGCAGGGGTCGCCCCCTGCTGTCCCTGGGGCTTATATCTGCAGAGAGTTATTTGTAGACGCCGTACAGCAATTAGTGTACGGCGCAGGCTGCAGCAGGAGGTCGCATTTGGGACATTGTGACACTATCGAGGAAAGGAGACGGAGAGAGAACACATGTAACCTCAGATCGTCGTCGCCGCGTCCGCGAAGCACATGGCCTCAGAATCGCGTGACCCGTTATCCGACCATGTGTCGTTTGTGTTGTTTGTGCCCTTATTCTCCCTTTCTTTCGCACGTCAGCGCGCAGCGCGCTGTATGTCGCTGAAGAAACAAGACAAGTGATCCCGTAGGCCGCGCCGTGGTTGGTCAGCCGTGATGCACTTCCCCTTGCATCCGGATGTTGATCTTTCCATCTGTACGGTTTAAGTGCGTGCGTCGCGTACCTGTCTGTGTTTCTGTTCCTGCATTTTTCCTTGACCGAGCACAGAGATCACAGAAAAAAAAGAAAAAGCCGTTAAATTGCGTGCAGCGCACGACAATCTCGCGTGTTGCTGTGCTGTACCTTTTGCATTGATGGGCCATTACGGGAAGGCCGTGTGTGCTGTTTGCCCGCTTGCGCGTGTGCGTGCGTGTAAGTCGCTGGAAACGTTGAAACATCGCCAGGAGACAGGACAGAGACAGAGAGAGACAGCAAAAATTCCAAACAGCGCACACCCCTGCCGAACCGTCATGGCCGAAGTTTCAGAATCTCGCAGTTAAGGAGAGCAGGTCAGCAGAAAAAGAGTTTTACAGTTTTACATACACACGCACGCATTCCGTCCGCAGTCCGCCCAGTCCGAACTCTGTGTCCGCACGCGTACCTGTCTCTCGTGGAAACAAGGCTCTGCCCAGCACCGCATTCCTCCCAGAGGCTGCCTGAACCAGAACCACCGCTGCCGTCCGCAGCTCTGCGTGCGTCGCCGTCGCCGTTGGAGGAGTCGGCGGCGGCGGCAGGATCGTGCTCTGATTGGGAGGTTGACGAGCGTGTGTGTATTCCCCGATCAAACTTTTCTCTGCATTGCTCGTTTTCGTCGTTGGAAGTTGAAGCAGTGTAAGCACCCAGCACCATCCCCCCATCGCCGAACCCCCCGGTTCGCGATCAGCCTTGCCCTGCCACGGCCAAGCAAAGTCAAGTCTCTTTTTGGGCAACGATACGGCGAAAAGGTACCTGCCCACAGAATCTTGCACGGCTTGCTGCATTACATGCCCAAACATCGTAATCTCATAGCAGATTCCCAATTTAACCCTCTCTGAAAGGGCCTCGTGAAATCGAGAGACAGAGGGCCCATAGGGAAAAGAAAGGCCGACTAGTAGCTACGGATAGGCTCGTCCGTCCCTCTCTACGTCCGTTAACCCAAAAAAAAAAAAACCTTGCACCCCACCCAGGAATTCAAAGATCGTACCCCCTTCAGAGAATGAAGCCTTCACGCCCTGCCACACACCCTCCACCTAACCTTCTTTGCCCAAAGAGCGTGGCGCCCGTCGGCCGACGGACGGACACATTTCTTCAATTTTCCCCCCTTGACGCAAATGTTCGAATGGCATGCCGGGGAGCACCAGACCACGGCACTCCACTCTCTCCTTCCACACGCCCCTCCCTCCCCGTCCTTCGGGGAGATAGAAGCGCTAGGTAGATGATTCTGGCATTGATGAGATGGGACGCAGAAAAAGGGCACACACTCAGCGCAACTCTCCAAAGGGAAGAGGAAGGATGGGGTGCGTGTCGTACGTATGCAGCATACGTCCCCGGCACCTCCACACACACACACACACCCCCTCTACCGTAGGGCAGGGCGTGTGGTGTGGTATTGCGCGTGCAGTGCGGCTGTTCCCCCCCCCTCCCCTCCGCCCATCCTGCTGCCAACACCACACCACACACCACACACCACACACACCCGCCGATCTGGGAAATGGAGATATATGATTCTGGCTTCTCCCACCCTCACCTCTGCTTTCTTTTGCGGAATCAGCTCGCAATCTAACTCCACCAACTCAAATCCCAATCTTTACCCAATATCTTCAATCCAAGGGCTGAGCCGCAGGAAGCAACACAACGACACAATCACGTCGAGACAAGGAGCAAAAGAAAGCATACCACACTATCACTACCCAGCAAGAGCGAAAGGGACCCGAGAAGCTGGAAAGGGAACACCAGAAAAAGAAAGGAACACAAGGAACAATTGGATATAAACCCAACACAGCAACCAACCGATCGATCTTTCATGTCGGAGATCGTCACCCGGCATCCCTCGGAATCGAGAAACAAAACATTCACTTCTTCATCCCTGTGTACGACCGCGACACCGCACTTACATATACCACCTCGACCCTCGCACCACACTACCACCTTCTCGCAACCACCACAACCACACACACACAACAGCCATAATGCAGACCGACGCAGCCATGGACTCCCACAACGACGGCTTCAAGGTCTTCCTCAACAAGGTCATCCGCCGCAGCAGGAAGGAGGCCAAGCCCAGGGGCGTGGACATCTCCGCCCCATTCGACTTCAAGAAGTGCAACCTCGAACTCGCGGGCATCAGCGCAGATGAGTAAGTCTTTAGACCTCAATCACTACCATCAAACGCAATGACACTAACAACCTCTCCAGAATTGCCATGCTCAAGGAACAAGCTGTCGCGAGCCGCATCGGCATCGCCGACTTCGACTCCGACTACACCGCCAGGCCCATGTTCTCCATCCAGTCCGGCATGTCCAGCGCCTCCATCTCCACCCTCGGCAGCTCCTACAGCAGATGATTGACTCAATCAACCTGCAAACCAACAAACCACACACAAACAATACATACACTAGCGATGGACGGTAATGGCAACTTGCCACGGGTTGTTACACCCAGGACGGTGATCAGCAACGTCTATTTTATGAGCGTCAACTATTAGCGAGAGCGAGCGTCCGGCACTATCATGCCTTTTGGGAACAATGACTTCAGCGACGGCGTTATTGGAGCGGGGAAAAACTACTGCAGCGACGACGACAGTCGGTTCGCTCTTGATTTGCTTGGTCACTTTTTTGAGATTATCAGTACGATACCACTTGGTACGCAGTGTCGACTGCAGAGAAGCTTGCGAGCTGAGGATGATTGTTGTTCAGAGGAAGAGAGAGAATGGTGCCCAAAAAGGCCCAAATACAAATACAGTAAAGTTACCTTTACCTTCACTTCTTCCGCTGCCACGCCTGTGATCTTCTTTCATCGCAATGCTTCCGACGACTGCGCCTCTGGTGTCTGTGGCACGCATGCACCCTGATTTGGAAGTATTCACATGCCGCTGAGCTGCCTCAGCAAACATCGTCATTGTCAGCCTCGTGATTTGTGAAACTGCAAAGCCATGGGCCATGGCTGCTGCCTTGCAGCCTGCACCCGAAGGTCCCCGATCCCCACCTCGGAGCCGTAGGGCGAAGCCGCCGAGGAAGCAAACATGTCAAACACGCAAACATGAGGCGCGCGTAATGCTGCGCAATGATGCGCAGGATCGAAAGGGTCGTCAAAGGGACTTGCGCGCTTTCGGGTGTCACGTAAGCTGAGCCCCATGCGAGGTCGCAGGCCAGGGGATGTTGTCGATCCTCCACAGGTTCCAACCAACCCACTCTCACCGAGACCCGAGCCGATGTATCTCGGTGACAGGCGGAGCGCTCGCCAGTGTGCCAGTCTTGGCTTTGGGGCGGACGGGCGCAGGTTACAGCGCATTAGTGGGATACGCAGCAGCAGCATCCAGATCTGGTCGGAGCAGTCAGAGGGCCGGGTAGCGGCATTGGGCCGTCGGCGTCGGCATATTGAGGGCCACCTGGCAAGGCCACGGGGATAAGTTCTCATGTCCGGCGGCCGGATGTAAGACGGCGCAACCAGATGCCCGCCCTCCGAGGCAACGAGAACGTGGCTCTCGCGGTTTGAGCATCCGCATCACCACTCATGGTCATCCATGCCTGCGGCGAAGCGGTGCCTGGACTAGATGCTGTTTTTTGGGAACCGGTGGGCTCCTAGGCTGTGTGTGCCGTGCCGCAACACATGGCGGCTCTTTTTCGTGAATGGATGGCCGCGTGACCTGAAAGTCGTGAACGAGCCCCCACGAATTGCGGGAAATGTTGGCGCGATCTGTCAGAGCTAGGGGATTGCTGGCCGGTGCTCAATTGCGAAATTGTGGAGGAAGCATGTTGGCCAATGTCTCAGCACGTCACGTCTGTTAGGGCGCGACGTGCAACCCCTCGAGGATCATTTGTCGTGGGCAGAACTCCCAGGCTCCATCAGCAAGGTGCCAGACTCGCGTGCCAGACGGCTGTAAGCCCTGATTCAATTTGGCTCCCGCTGCCACTTTAACAAGTACCAATCGGTACCAATAGTTGGTCAATGGAGATCGCATCGCCATCTCCGTGCCATGTGTGAGATTCCAGATGGTAATGATTACGGACAGGTCAGGGTCTGTTGGGGCAGATTACACTGGCAGTTTTGGGCGCGTTGCCATTCGTCGACGGACGCAAGGGACAGGGCAGGCGGGTGAGCGTGGGATCGAGTGTTTGCTGTTTTGGCCCGTTTTGGATAGGTGAGCGATGGCATAGATGGGGCCGGCAGGGACGCCGACGAGGGTTGAACTGGCGGTGTTGATGTGTTGTTTCTTTTCTGCGCGTGCTGCTCGCGGGGCGGTGACGGTGACTACCCGGCCTCGATTCTGAAGACGTGCATGCTGATCTGCGGCTGGGCGCGAGGAGGGCACGGCCATGGACGTGTTTGTTTGGTCCACGAGATTGTCTCTCCATCGAGTTGAGATCTCGCAGGTCTCAGAGCCGTGATGCTTGATATCAGCCAGTCGTTGGCCACATCCCTCCGTCCGATATCGAGACAAGAATTCTGCTAGCAAGGTGCTCTGAACCTCACCGTTTTGTCAAGACGGCATCGCTGCTGTGTGTATACTGCATACGTAGTATGTGTGGTTGCAGCGGGAGCTGAGCCTGAGGTCCGCTCCGTAGGTTCGTTCATGCGCATGAGGTTGAGGGGTTGCTAGAGGTGAAAAATTTGCGTCTTGAGTGATTGGTTTCTGGTGGTGAATCACCAATGAGCAGGCGCGACTTGGTCGTTAGCGGAGGCTACCAGCGGGGAAGTAACGGGCCAAGATGCAGTTGCAGCCACTGGTGGAAACGGAGATGGAAGGTGGGGCTGGAGGCTGCTTCCCGACAGGACGGGGTCCCTTTGAGTCCTCAGAGTCCTGCACCTGCCCCTGGTGCACTGTGGCTCCCCAGTCTCCGACCCTCCCGTTCCTTCCGGCTTCTCCCAGTATTGAGGCGCCCGTGATTGGTCATGGACACCGACATCTATTCGTGTCCACGGCCTTCGCCCTTGGTCAGCCAGCCCTCTGAGTCCCTGACTGGCTTCCCCCGCCATTCCAGCACATTGGTGCCGGTTTCTTCTCGCTGGCAGGGGCCACAGGGCAACCGTCAAAGAGTCATCAGGCCCGTTTTGGCAGTCGGCTGGGTTCGTAACTTGTAAGAGTGCTGGGACTTCGCTGGGAGGCAGCCCCCCTTCACACGTTGAACCCCCAAATTTCCCCGTGTTTTTGAGAGGGTGTTGACGTTCCAGCGGGCTTGGCTTAAGCCTGCAGCGATGATCAATCTCGCGTCCTTAGGCGTCACCAGGGAGTCGTCATCTCGCAAAGGGACTTGGAGGAGACCTGTAGGAGTTGTGGGCGAGGTATCTTGTCGCATGTCGAGTACGGCGGAGTACCTCTCCTCCGCCGTTACGGTGTGCGCGCGTGAGTACCGCTAGCCGTGAGCCATTTCGCGTTGGCGGGCGAAAGGGCAGCAGTGGGTGATGACACGCAGACCAAGGCAGTACCTTCTGAGGAGTCGGTGCCGGACGTTGCTGAAGCATCCGTCCGGTCTCTGGGAGGTATTCGTCCGTTCTCTCCACGTCGTCACCTGTCAGCTTGATGCCCTGCGGCCTGCGACGAAGGGTGTCGAGCAAGGCAAATATCGGAATCGCGAGGCGTCAAGGCCACCTGTTGCTTCCTCGAGGTTTGCCTCAGTATTCTGGTGTTTGAGCGTCGTTGCCCCCCCCCCCCCCCCCCCATCTCAGGCTTGGAGTCAAGATCCATTCCAATTAATCGTTGCTTTTGGGACACCAAGAACGACAGGGAGCTCGCGGGCGAGAGCCACTGAGGCTAGAGGAACTGAGCCACTCACAAGCCGCGGATCAAGGCCCCAACGGCGTCGGGGTTTGGTGCCTGAGTCATTAAACCCGCTCGCCTTGGTCTGGCAGGAAAGTACCACGCACCAAGTATCGGCGCCAGAGAGGGAATCGGAAAACAGGGACCAAAACGCGCTTCCATTTAGTAATTTTAAAGTTCCCGAATCCACCCTGTTGCCGTCACTGAGCGAGAGAGCTCCGAATCCACGCGAACGGAGACCTACGCAGTAAATCCGTCACGGTATTGAATCTTTCATTGGAGGTGTTGCTTCGAGTCACTCGCTGTATCTGTATTCGACATAGAACACACAATATTTGAAGTCTACTGCGCAAATACTGATGAAATGATAATGTGAAAATGAGTGTGAACTTCACTTGCAGCAACACCCATGCCCTGCCTCCAAAACCCTCATGCCCCGGTCTAGCGCCCCCGTAGCTGTGCCCTTCTGTCGCATTCCCCATTCCTTCCAGCGGAGGAGACTGCAAGAAAAAAAGACGGTCCTAGAAAGGCGCAGATCTCCACTGGAAGAAGACTGCTGAATCAAAGTGAAGAGGCGGGACACCGAGGCGGGCCATATGCATTGCGGTCCATGGATGGCAATGGCAATGGCAGTGGCCCGTAGGTACTCGGCTGTACGTCTCATTGACTCCGTCCGATCTCACAAAGCTCCCGCTCCAGTGTGCCAAATTCCCACCTTTCTAGTCCCTAGCTTAGCTCCGCTGCTCGCCTTTTCCTCCCACTGCAACTGCCACTCACACTCGGTCACTCTGAAAATCTACCGGCATCTCTAATACTTCTAGTTCGCCCCCCTCGCTCTCAATCCCAGCTTCTGTTCCTCTCTCCTCCCTCCAATCCCAATTACACCCCCTTCTTTAATCAGATTCGCGCGTTTGTTTGACGGCTACAGTGCTGTCAAATGAACCTGCAACGGACTCTTCACATTTTCCCCCATGTAAGTTGAATTATTCCCACCTGCTGCTCTCTCACGACATCACCTTCCCGTCGCTGCAAAATCGTGGTGACTCGCCGCCCCTCGCCCGGGATTTTGCCGTGGCGAACCAAACACGGCAGTCCAGCCTCGGAAATTTCGTCTGAACACCGCAATGCACCGCGCAAATCTTTTTTTCCTCGTTGGCTGCTGCTCCTCAATTTCCTGTCGATCCTGTATCCCCAGACAATTGCGACTGACAATCCAACCACAGAATCCCCCCCTTCCCCGCGAGTTCTAAATGCCCACCATCTACTCCTCCCTCTACCAGAGTTTCATCCGTCAAGGATTTGCGAAATCTTTCACAAACGGCTACGCCCAGTCTGTCGTAGCTGCCACACATCCCATCCTTAACACACAGAACCGGCCCTCATTCGCCCGCCGGAACACCAACCGCTTTGGTCGTCTTCAGTCTTTCCAGCTCCAGTCCGCATTCCACCACGAGCGGACAACCGCCGGTCTTCCCGAGCATCGCCACGAGAAGCTCACCAGCCAGCATGGAAGCCTAGACGCGTACTTTGAGGCCCTGCAGAAGCAGCAGGAGCAGGCCTCCGAGGAGGATCTCGAGAAGGAATGGAGCCAGTTCCAGTTCCAGAGGCAGATTGAGTGGAAGCCGGAGCCAGAGGCTGTGCTTGCCGCCGAGCCCAAGGCTCTCGATCTCGAGGACGCTGCCGAGGATGCAGAAGCACTATCCGACATCCCACCAGAGGCCCAGGCCGCCCTGGCCGAGATCGACGCAGCATTAGAGAGAGAGATTGAACACAGGAACCGCTTGGAGGCTTTGGAAGAGGCTTCCGAGCACTCCGTCCGATCAGCCTCCCCCGCCGTCCGCTCATACCACTCCCCGGCCATCGACCCCTCGAGGACGCCGTTCAGCATCCGCACCGCTACCCCTCCCGTGCACCCGCAATCTCAGGTTTACGCCGACCACTTGCACCACCTCTCCGAGGATGGTCGCTACTCCGAGATCCCGGCCGTCTTCGAGGCCATGCTGGTCGCCGGCGTGCCCCCCATCGCCAGTGCCTACAACGCTCTGTTGATGGCCGCCATTCACCTGCCCAACGCCAAGAATGAGATGGTTTCCAAGGCTCTGGACGTGTACGCTGATATGCTCCGCCGCAAGGTGGTCCCCGACAGCGACACCTACAACATCTTGGTCGGCCTTCTCGCGGCCCGCTCTCTCGAGGTCGCTGCTCTGAAGAAGTCCCTCGACGAGAAGCGCGTTCGCTTTGGTGGCATGGACGAGCCTGGCAAGTTCATGTTCGCATCCCACGAGCTTGAGCATGCCATCCTCTCTGAGGACGACAGGCTGGGTCTTGCTATGGAGATGTTTGAGAAATCCGTCCTCACCCAGAGGGCGTCCTACTCGTCTGAGTCTTACCACCAGCTGATCTCTGCCTGTGCTCAGGCCGGACGTGTCGATGACATGCTCCGCCTGTACGAGCACATGGAGCTGAACCGCGTCACTCCTTTTGCTGCCATGTTCCCCGCCATGATCACCGCATTCGCCAATGCCGGTGACCTGGTCAGCGCTGTCGAGTGCTACAATGAGTACAAGGACCTCGCCATTGCTAACGACAAGGGCGAACCCTCCCTTAACGACAGACTCGACGCCGAGGTTTACGCTGCAGTAATTCACGCATATATCATTTCCGACAAGGTCGAGGGCGCTATGAAGTTCTACGAGAAGATCATCACGGAGTACGAGGTTCGCGCTGGCGACATCAAGGACGCCATTGTCAGCTCTGGCTTCGTCAAGGCCTTCACTGAGCGTGGCATCTTCAGCGAGGCTCTTCGCTGGGCTCAGGTTGTCGAGGCCGAAGTGAGAGCTGAGCCGATGAGCAGTCTGGCAACCCGCGCTGCCGACGTCGGTGACAAGCTCACTGCCATTGCGGCGTTTGCCAACCTGCCCATCAACTTCCAGCCCGTCGCCACCCCCGCCATGGCACTTTTGGCTCTCAGCGTTCGTGAGGGCGATGTCGCTTCTGCGGCCCGCTACTGGGGCATCCTCTGCAACCCTGAGACCCCTGTCACCGCCGCCCTTATCGAGCCCACCGCCATGTTTGCCATCGCCCTTATTGGCTCCGGCCAGGTCGCTGAGGGTCTGTCTCAATCAGAGATGATGTTCCAGAGAATTCGCGCAGTTAGCCCGGAGCACGCTGATGAGGTTGAGGAGGGTGTTGATTTCATCCACCGATTCATGACCAGCCGCGGTATCGTGGATCCTCGTGAGATCGCTTCCCAGGTCAACTCCGCTTCTCCCTTTGCATCCACCGCCACTGTCTCCAGCTTCGAGGATTCCTTCGACCCGTATGCGCACAACACCGACTTCAAGGGCTCTTCGCTTATCTCCGATGAACTGGAGGGCGCGCACGGTCGCAAGGGTCCCAGGCTCCATGATGCTCTCACCCGGTTCCGCAACATGCGCCGTGCTGGCCGTCACCCCCGCTACATCACCTACGCCAAGCTCATCTCCGCTGCTGCACGTGATAGCAAGATGGAGCTGTGCAACGACATCCTCGCCATGGCCCGCACCGACGTTCCCCTCCTGCCCCAGTACGCTGTCGTTCGCTACGGCTGGTCTTCCATCCTGGACGCCATGGTCGGTGCTTGCTTGACGATGGGCAACCGTCAGATGGCCGAGCAGTACCACCAGGAGCTGCTCGCCATGGGTGCTGCCCCCTCTGCCAACACTTTCGGTCTGTACATCACCACCCTCAAGGAGTCCGCCAAGACCTTTGACGAGGCTTCCGAGGCTGTCAAGATCTTCCACCGCGCCAAGGCTGAGGGTGTCGAGCCCAGCTCCTTCCTGTACAACGCTCTGATTGGCAAGCTGGGCAAGGCTCGTCGCATTGACGACTGCCTGTTCTACTTTGCTGAGATGCGCGCTCTTGGAATCAAGCCCACCTCTGTCACCTACGGAACCATTGTCAACGCCCTCTGCCGTGTCAGCGATGAGAAGTTTGCTGAAGAGCTTTTCGACGAGATGGAGGCCATGCCCAACTACAAGGCTCGCCCCGCTCCCTACAATAGCATGATGCAGTTCTTCCTGACCACCAAGCGCGACAAGTCTAAGGTCCTTGCCTACTACGAGCGCATGAAGACCAAGGGTATTGCGCCTACCGCGCACACCTTCAAGCTTCTCGTTGACACCCACGCTACCCTGGAGCCTATTGATATGGCTGCGGCCGAGGCTGTTCTCGACGCCATCCGCGCCTCCGGTCAGAAGCCCGAGCCCGTCCACTTCGCTGCCTTGATCCACGCCCGCGGCTGCAACCTCCACGACATGGAGGGAGCCCGCAAGGTGTTCGACTCCGTCATGGCTGACCGCTCCGTCTCTGTCAACGCCAGCCTCTTCCAGGCTCTGTTCGAGGCCATGGTTGCCAACCACAAGGTTGCCGACACCGAGGCAGTTCTCGGACAGATGCGCCGCCGCGGTGTTGAGATGACCCCGTACATCGCCAACACCCTGATCCACGGCTGGGCTGCTGAGAAGAACATCGACAAGGCTCAGTCCATCTATGACTCCGTCGTCCACGACAAGCGCGAACCCAGCACGTACGAGGCCATGACCCGCGCCTTCCTCGCTGTCGAGGAGCGCGAGAAGGCCAAGGGCGTCGTTGGCGAGATGCTCTGCCGCGGCTACCCTAGCGCCGTTGTCAACAAGGTGCTGGAGCTCCTCGGCGGTGGCGGTGGTGAGGAAGCTGCTGCCCAAAACTAAGCTTCTCCTCGACCGCAACCATCCTTTGTCAATTCATCGAAGCACGCATTGAGCAGCAGGTCTGCGTGTCCTTTCAGATTACCATATTTCCTTTGTAATTGCCCTCAACTACCGTTTTGTTTGATACCCCGTTGTGTGTTTTGACGCCGGTGGACCGAGGGTTCGGGGTGTCTGGGTAGGATGGGCGGCTAGGTTGTGATAATCGGCAGTGCGCCGGAGGCATCTTTTCCACTTCCGTTTCCTATGTCAGATTGTGCTTGGCTTTTTAGGAGTCTGAATTTGGGTGTGGGAGTCGAATTCATCCCCGACGTGTTTCGGGGCGGGTTACCACGGCGTTGCGGAAGCAATAGGGTCAAAGGGGCAGAGCCACCCGTTCACAGGGGCTTTTTCGGAAAGCGAGCGATGACGGCCATTGGCCCGCAACAAACGATAGACACTACTCCACTCAGCATACAAAAAAGAGAAGGGCGCGCGCGGGTAGAATGCGCGACGACTGCAGCATAGAGGGATCAGGGACGGGTCGGACGGACGGGAGGACACGGATAACGGTATCTACGAAGGTCAGATTACGACATGCCCATGACAGAAAGGGGCGTGTGATCCTGCTGTATGTATATTATCGGCAGACATTGGCATTCCAAGAAGATTATGTCAAACTGTTCAAAGCTTGTTCCTTACTCGAAGTGAAGACGAATGCGTGATTTGACGTTTCGAAGAGGCCAGGCCCCTTGTCAAGTAAGAGGCCGCCGCTTCCATCCGTGCCCGCAAAGGCAGCTCTGACGTCCGGCATGCCGTGCATGTTTCAAGAACACACGAAAGAGACAGGAAACAGGCCCAAGCTCCTGGACGGAAGCAGGTCTGACAGCTATGGGCATCGGGGAGGCACGTCTGGCAGAAAGGCATTGGGTGTGTTGGTCCGCTGCCATGCTGGAATTCTTCAGTTGATCCAGCAGAAGCTCGACAACGAATCCATCGGGGTGCCGCCCGCTCCAATTGGACGGGCGGATGGGGTCACTCCCATCCTCGGCGTTGGGGGCCGGAGCTTATGGGGCGGGCAAACGCAGTCGCGGCAAACAGAGGCACGGTAAGGTGCCAATCATGCAGCAACAGCACAGGCGGCAGAATCGGCGGACTCGGATGCTACTGTATTTTAGCGCTGTCTCTTCTCCCCACGATGCATACCTGAGGTCGTCCGCCCTTTTCTTTCCCTCAACGCTGGCCCAAACTTTCTGCCTTACGGTTCCATCACGACTGCGTCATCAACTCACCCTCCCTCTTTGACCTCCTCTGGTTGCAACTTCAGACCAGAGTTTCAGAAGGTATACACTGCGGTTTTCCCGCTGTGATTGTTCCAATTGGCGATCTTGCCCTTTCTTCTCTCTCATCTTCTTTTGAGGAACGCAACTCGGGAAGGCGGCAGGTTGCAGCGCAGGTTGCAGCACAGCTTTAGCAAGCACGGGAAAGACAATAGACGCCCCTGCACCATCGTCGTTATCGCCGTCTCTGTCGTCTCTGTCGTCCCTGTCGTCCCTGTCGTCCCTGTCGTTATTCATCTCCGTCGCCCGTCTCCGTCGTCCGTCGTCTCTGTGGTAGATCTAGTACGGATACCTTAGGTAAGCTAGCTGTGCGCGTCTTAGGTAATCACAAATAAGTAGAGGACAGAGGGGTTCTCTAAGTGATAGCTTATATAAGACGAAGTTCCTCAGTTTGCCCGAGACATTTTGTTCACGCTAGAGTAGGTAACACGAGAAGGCCCGCCCTTCAACCTAAGGCTACAGTTCACAGACTACAACCGGTCAACAGAGTGACTACCTGGACTAAGCAGTTGGGGAACAAGAGACGGAAGGTCGCAAAAAAAGGAAGAAGAAAAAAGAAAAAAAAATGACGGCCGGAGCAGACACGACCGCGACCGCCGTCTCGGCGCCCGGGAAGGTGCTCCTCGCGGGCGGGTATCTCGTCCTCGACCGGGCGTACACGGGCCTCGTTTTCGGGCTCAGCGCGAGGGTGAATGTCGTCGCGGCCGAGATCCACACGTCGCCCGGCGTGCACCTGACGGAGATTGTCGTCGAGAGCCCGCAATTCCTCGACGCGACGTGGCGGTACGGGTTCCATCTCGCGCCTGAGGATGGGGGGATTACCGTCACGCAGCTGCAGGTGTAAGTTGCTTCTCTTTACGTGCTTCCCTCTCGGCTTGGATCAAGTTTCGGCACGTTTGATATGTTGAAGTAAAGTGGTGATGGTTGTCGGTGAGGAGGGGTCAGCAGTTGCGGTGAGGGGCTGATATCGCTCATTTCGAGATGTGAGATCTCATGTGAGATGACGGCCTCGATGAACCAACCTCACCGACATCCCACACGTCTAGAGTTGAAAAGTCACTAACACCATCCCCCAGCGGCTCCAAAATCAACCCCAACCCCTTCGTCGAGACCACCCTCTCCTACGCCCTCACCTACATCGCCAGCATCCGCAAACGCCGCCCAAACCACGCCCTCACATCCACCCGCCTCATCATCCTCGCCGACAACGACTACTACTCCCTCCCGGACACCACCCCCGGCGCCGCCGCCCAGCAGCAGGGCCGCTTCGCGCGGTACCCCCACACCCTCAGCGAGGCGCACAAGACCGGCCTGGGCTCCTCCGCCGCGCTGGTGACCTCCCTCACCGCCGCCCTCCTCACGCACCACCTGCCCACGAACCTCTTCAACCTATCCTCCGAGGCCGGCAAGCACACGCTGCACAACCTCGCGCAGGCCGCGCACTGCGCCGCGCAGGGCAAAGTCGGCAGCGGCTTCGACGTCGCGGCCGCGGTCTTCGGCAGCTGCCGGTACCGCCGCTTCTCGCCGTCCCTGCTCGACGGGCTCGGCGCGCCGGGGCAGCCCGGGTTCGCGGAGGCGCTGGTGCGCAAGGTGGACGAGTTCCAGGGGTGGGACGTCGAGGTCGACAAGAGCGTCAGCCTGGCGCCGGGGTTGTGTCTGCGCATGTGCGACGTGGACTGCGGCAGCCAGACGGTGGGCATGGTGAAGAAGGTGCTCGCGTGGCGCAAGGAGGACGCGGAGGGGAGCAAGGCGCTGTGGGACGAGCTGCAGGGCCGCAACGAGGCGCTGGCGGCGGTGCTGAAGGATGGGCGGACCGAGGAGGTTGGCGCGGCGGTCGGCAAGGTGAGGGGGCTGATTAGGAAGATGGGCGAGGGCAGCGGGGTGCCGATTGAGCCGCCGAGCCAGACGGAGCTGCTGGACGCGGTGAGCGGGGTGGAGGGCGTGCTTGGGGGCGTGGTGCCTGGCGCAGGCGGGTTTGACGCGCTGGCACTGGTGATGAGGGACGATGAGGAGACGAGGAAGAGGGTTGAGAAGTTCCTGGAGGGGTGGAGCCGGGAGAAGGGGGCTAGGGTGAAGTTGTTGGGCGTTTTGGGGGAGATGGAGGGTGCGAGGAGGGAGGAGCTGGGGGTTTATGCTGGGTGGCTTTTGTGAAGCGATTTTCTTGAAGGGGGTGGAGCAATCGAAGGGAGTTCAAAAAGAAAACGGCAAGTTTAGAACATAGCAACGACAATTGAGCGTGAGATTTCGACGAGCAAAACTGGCTTGGTGTGGATGAACGGGTGAGGGATATGGTCGCGATCTGCGTGGGTGCTCCACACGATCATGCTACCTAGGCTAGCTTAGACTATACTTACTCACCAATCAAATGCGGCGGACATAGCTCAGTTGGGAGAGCGTCAGACTGAAGTTAACTTCAATCACTTAATCTGAAGGTCGTGTGTTCAATCCACACTGGCCGCATCTTCTTTTGGTTTTCTTTTTTTCCTTCCCTTTTTTTTTTTTTTTTTTTTTTTTTTTTTCGCTGATCTCATGATATGTATGTATGTCCTTGGAGACTTTTCATTTCTCCTATGCTTGATCGACTACGTTTCGCGTGTACTAGGCTGTTCTAACTGAGGACGATACCAGAATAGTAAGAATACAGGCAGGGACGACTATGGATGGCAATAACTAGAGACGACGATAGACAGTAATAACAGGCGTTGAAGATGGACGACGACGACGATAATACTAGCGGCAAAGATTATACATAAGCCCATAGGAAAAGTGATCGCTCTAGCACAGGAGAATGACTGAGTTATTCAGCCCCTGGCTACCTCTGCCACGATATGTCAATGACGCGATCGCTCCTTTCTCGGAGTGCTTACAAGATGAGACTTTGTCATTTGCTAGCTACTTAGGCTCCCAAGATGAGGGAGGTATTTGCTAATTACTCAAGCGTCCAAGATGGATGACTGCTCTCCAACGGCCCTACCGTATGCTAGTCGTCTCTTTGAATCCCCGTAATCTCACACGATGCCAGCAGGACTCTCCCTTTTCTTCAGTTGAATCGTTTGAATCTGCATCTCGCACAAGACTGCAGATGACAATCATTGCACTGAAAGATGAACTCGCTCAGCCTGTCACTGCACCCCTCACAAGTAAACTCGCCATATAACTTGGTCCAACGGCCGTTATGTTCGCATGCATGGTTCCGTATGGCATTTCGCCGGGCTCGAGTCAAAGCAGCAGCGCGCTGCTGAGCAGTCATGTTCCGGGCGTTCGGCGCTCTGTTGACTCGCGCCCTGGGCTCGTCCCATTGGCGGCAATTGCAGGTCTTCCAGGGTGCTTCGCAGAGATAGCAGAACTGTCCTCCGCAGCGGCAAGCTGACAGGCGTTAACGGGGGCCTGGGACGTGCATGCATCCTCGGAGAACTCACTCATATGATAGCAGCCCGTGTCCAGTTCAACAATCGCGTGGCATTTGTTGCATCTTGGCCACTTCTTGTCAGCAGCTAGCTTCAGAACTTCTTGCGTCGCTGTATCTTCCTTGCATGCGTCGGCGTGGTCGTGCTCCATACTCTTGCACAACACGCACGTCTTTGCTTGACAGGCAGGACAGGTGCCGATGTCTCCTTCGATGCTGGTAGGAGGTATGAACCCCGAGCACTGAGGCTGGTGACAGTAGGTTCTGTTGACCGTCGAAAACTCGATCTCCTTGGTGATGAATTCTTACATCAGCTGCTTGGGTATGACGTGCTGTACTTGATTCATGGGGATGGGTTTTCGGCAGCACCGGGGCGGGAAAAGACTCTCATCTACCAGAGAAAGTTGGAACAGTTTCTGCAAACACGTCGCGCAGTAAAGCTGGTCACATGGAGCGAGGCAAGAGTCGCTCAGGTCATACTCCTTGGTGCAGGAAATACAAGACCGGGTCTCTGGCTGGTTTGGTCTTCTTGAACTTGTGCGCTTTGAACTTTCTCTGGATGCACCCCAGGAGGACGACTCGGGCATGTCAGCGATAGAATCATTGTCGTGAATGTCGTTGTTGCAGACTGTAAGGACAGCATCTGCGGCGATGGTCTCCTCCGTGACGATCTTTTCCGCGACAATCTCCTCGGGACCAGAACTCTCAGCTGGCTGCGAAGTAATTGGATTGCTTGGGTCTGGTACAGTCTGCTGTGTCAGAGCTGGGTGGGTGCCTTCCTGGTGAGCGATACATCTGCTCATGGCTCGGTCCGCGGCGAAGGTCTGGAAGGACAAAAGCTCGGCCTGATACGTGTCCAAAGCCACGTCTGCGTCAGACCGATCGATTTCTTTAGCTTTGCCCTTGCGCTGGTCCTGCATTTCTCTGATGTGTTATTGTTGCATCTGGACAACCAGCTGCAGCGTCGCTTCGTCCATGCCATCGACAAAGGCAGACATGATGTCGTTTGGTGCTGAGAAATCTCTGCTACATGTAGATGAAGTTGTAAATTTTGGCAAGGATAGCCGTTACTTCCTATGCGACGGTCAGTTTTGCGCCGAGGCACTTGGAGAACGTTGAAGGAACTCCCGGGAAGGCCTTCACATTTGATAGCTAAGAAGTCGCCAATGGAGAAGAAGCAAAATTACAAGAAAAATTCAAGATAAAACTTACTTTCTCACAGAAAGATTGCAAGTCAGGAAGGGTAAAAGCTGGTACGGCTGTGATCGTCGAAATGCGAAGAGGTGGTTGATCGCAAAAGCAGCTGCGACGATGCAGAAAGGAAAAGAAATGAAAAGACGAGAAAGAGCAGAGACAAAATTGCAATTCGAGGTGAAGTGCGCTAGCCTGAAGGAGAAAACATCTGGAGAGGTTCGGACAGCGAGGAAGGAGCATCCACTCGACGCGGTATGGAAGGAAGGAGCGTGGTGACCTCGATGAGGATGACAGTAGTGGAGGAGAGACAAAGATAGGGAGGACGACGACAGACAACAACGATGCACGACGATGGTAGACGATGGCAGACGATGACCATAGTGCCTTGATTTAAGATGGACTACATATAAAACCAAAGGAAAAGCAGGCTTCCAGGCGGCAAATTGCGAAGGAAAACTTAGAAGGAAAGAAGGATTCGATCTAGCACAAGAAAACTAGGCGGTCTCTTACGTATCAATCATTTACATCTTGATCTATCAAGTAAGTTCTCGTGTGGGACTTCACTTCGTATTGGTTCTAAAACAGCCTGACAGCCAGACAGATGATCACCTACAACATTTGAGATTCTGTGAACCCCAAGGACAAGATTATATACAACAAACGCTACCAACCAGAGTCACCGCTGTCGCTGTCTGAGTCATCCTCTAGTTGTAACTGGTGATACCGACATTCTCGGCAAGCTTGGATGCGACATCGGTCACATTCATGAACGAAGTGAGGCACGACATTACTCGCATCTGAAAGACCCCTTGCGTGTCCTCCAAACTTTGTTATTAAATTTATGGTTTCACTCTCCGTTTACTTGCACGATGTTCCTTTTTGTCCCCAGATTATTCAAGTCAGTTTGCCGACTATCCTTCCCCTCATCACGCCCTATAGCAGGATAAGTGCAGCCAACGTGGTCTTCTGGCTCGTCTCCTTACTCCAGCGGTGTGGATAACCGGTCTGCAGAGTAAACATAGCCCTGTATTGTTCGAGCTCCGCTCCGACATCGAGATTCTTGGAGATGATGAACGCGGGTTGGAAGTTTGCCCTGTTAAAGACGGTTGAACCTGCATCTCCGACAAGCACGGATATGGCATCGCTTGCATTCGTAGATGTAATGAAACAGAGTGTCGTAGCATTCCTCACAAGTGAAGAAACCACCGCGAGATCTCCAGGCCCCATGCGCACACTCATGGTTCTCAACCAAGTTCTGCGCCTGCCTTTCAACTAGTTGCGCTCTCCTCTGAGCATCAAACTGTCGAGCGCCGGGGATTCGATCGACGTTCACATTGGCGCGGGCCAATAACCGCTCCTCGTTCCACTGCGCGCAAGAACATGTCTTCCATTTCATGCCGCATATGTAGCAGAACTGGGCGCCGCAACGACAGGCTCATCCATAACTTAGTTACAACGGTATCTTTGAACGCGACTGACTCACTCATGTGGTTGCAGCCATGCTCGAGCTCCACGACGCGCCGGCAGGAGAAGCACCGCTGCCATCCGTTCTCGGCCGCCAACTGTAGGATGATCTGGGTCGCGGTGTCCTGGCCACACTCATCGCCCCGGTGTTCTGCGCCCTTACACATAGTACATGTTCTGTAGTAGCATTGTGGGCACGTCGCGACGTCGTTCTTGATAAACTCCACGGGTACGAAGGTAGAACAAGTGGGTTGGTGGCAGTACGTGCGGTTTAAGGTTGAGAACTCGACCTCCTTGGCACGGAACTGGCCCACGAGCTTAGAGCCGAGGACGGGGCGTTGGTCGTCAACCGGGATTCGTTGGCCGCAACAACGTGCCGGGAATAGAGATTCGTCTGTGAGGCATGCTTCAAACAAATTTCGGAGGCAGTCATGGCAGTAGAGGTGGCTACAAGGACAGTGGGAAAGGTTAGTGACGGAGAACCTGTCCTGACAGCTGATGCAAGGTTCCTTCGCTACCTCGACGGGCTTCGCGGTGCCATTCATGTCGCTTCGAGAAGCTGCCCAGGAGGACGACTCTGGCTGGTCCAGAGTATCGTCATCGTCGGCGTCTGCAGATACGTAGAGCTGCTGAAGCTTGCGAAGCATGTCGGCGTCTGAGTCGGACTCGTCTTGGTCTGGGGAAGTTGTCTTTGAATTAGTAGAAGTCTGAAAGGAGTTCTGGTTGACTGTCTCGCCGCGGCTAAGGCGGAGTGCCATCTCTCTGTCGCGCTCAGCTTGCCTCTCCTGTGCAGCGAACACTGTCACAAGTTTACCATCTGTACGGGTGGCCTTTTGGATGCTCTGGCTCATGGTCCTGTCCGATACTCGTTGCTCACATGTCTTGAGCTCAGACTGGTAGGTTTTGAAGGCGAAATCCGAGTCAGGAAGACTACCTTCTTTCTGCTTGCCCTTTCTGCAATTCTTCATATGTTCTAGATCTTCGAGCTGCATCTGGATGACCAGGTGCAGGGTCTCCTCGTCGATGTCGTGGCAAAGCATCTTGACCCAATGAGATGAGATGAGTAGAGCTGATTAGTGAGGGTTCGAGGTGGATGGGAGTAGGATTCATCAAAGGCCATTCGAGTCCCGACAGGAGACGGATGAGATGTCGTTTCAGATCGAAACTGTGAAATGGACCTCTACTGCCGGGGAAAGCTCATGGGTCTCAAGAAGAAATGCAGACAGAATCCACTTAAGCAAGGAAGTATTGGAGTTGGAAGTTGAGTGCAAGATGGAGGTGACTTAATGCAGCTGGGGAGCCTGGGCCTGTTCACAAGAACGTAGCCGAGCATAACAGTGTAATTCAGGTGAAAGCGAAGGCGGGGGCAGCTGAAATAAAATAATAAATCCTCCGGTGCGGACATCTGAAGCTCGATGCTTTTCTGTTGGGTTGCCGACGGCTTGGTCTTTGACTTCCAGATGTAGACGGCCTCCTGCGTTGGAGTGGACGAATTACATGTGGGAATAGGAGCCAGCCGATGCGCAGGCTTCCAGGCACACCCCTGGCGAAGGCACGATTGCATCATTCACTCCAACCCAAATCACAGAAACCTTCGGTCTTTGGTTGCTTTCAGATGACGCGACCAAGTCGGAACTTTCCAGAGTACGTCGAGGCATACCTGAACAAGGTATATGGCGGGGAAACCCAGACACGCCTTAGGAGAAGAAAAGTTGTCTTGACGACTGACTGAGCCAGTGAGAAACGCCTGATTAACCTCGTCTGAACTTCACCGGGGCCCGGGGATGGGGGTAACGATAACATTTTGGCCGAACAAACTGATGGTGAATAGGTTGCAATAGTATTTTGGCGGAAATGCTACCGTCGGTCTGCGACAGCCACTTGAGCATGTGAGAGTTTGTAGAGGCCTCTAGACGAAGGAATCAGGGGTCTCAAATGGCCTGAGTGGAATGGTGCAAGACGGCCGGTTTTGAGGGCAACAGACAACTCGCCGACAGCACCTGAAGTTCGTCAAGGACAGCCCGAGAATATTACAAAGAGTTTTGGTAGCCGGGCAGTGTCCCTCCCCATAAATATATCGTAGTGTACCTATACTCTAATAAGGACTACAGTAGAGGTAGATAGGAATAACGATGGACGACGACGACAGTAATAATAGTAATGTGATAATAAAAATGATAACAACAGCGAGGATAGTCGTTTTGGCATAGATATAGGACATATGGATTGTATACTGCTTATGTAGTGGACACTGCCCGGCTAGCAGAATTCATGACGAATACTTCCAATCATAAATGATGTTTCTTGATGCGTAAGCTCCGCCGGTGAAGTAACCTGGCCTGTTTAAGAAGACTTTGGTGATGTCTCTGAGATATAGCATTACTTTTCGAGACCCGTGATACAAATGATTGAATGAAGATAATGTACGAATCCTACACAAGTGTTTCAGGGCTTCATTGTATGCCACCACGTGCGGCGTTGTAGATCTCTGCCCTGGCGTTGTAGTTCTCTTCATAGGCGTTGTAGTTCTGTTCATAGGCATCGAGCAGGTCCTCTTCATCCCACTGGTCGCAATCGCATGCGGCATGTCTTCCACTCTACGAGGTATAGGTAGCAGAACTAGTTGTGGCAACGGCAGGCTAGTGAGGTTTTGTTAGCGAATCTTGAGTTGGATATTATCCGATGGTTACCTTACTGATGTGGTAGCATCCTTGATTCAGCTCGATAATAACTTGGAAGTGGGGACATCTCTGCCAGTTGTTCTCGGCAGCGATACGAAGGACTTCGTGGGTTACCTGGTCTTGCTCGCAGGCGTGGTTGGGGTGCGCTAGGCCTTTACAAAGAGTACAAGTGCTATACTAGTATATTGGACAATGACCGACGTCCCCGTTGATATTGCTCGAAGGAATGAATACAGACCGCCATCTGGCAAATCCCGTGTGCATAAGAGTCTCCCACCACCTACGAGGGGTCGGAAATTCCGCGCCAACATCATCATGCCGGTTCTCAGTCTCTGCAATTTTATCCTCTGCTTGACCAGCGTCCTCTTCTTCGTCGGCGTCCTCTTCGTCGGTGTCCTCTTCGTCGGTGTCCTCCTCTTCGTTGAAGCGTTGACTCAGTTGTCTGTCAATTGCAAAGGTCTCGAGAAAATACAGCTCCTCCTGGTACATCTCAAAGGCAAGATCTGCGTCCAGAAGGAACCCATCCTAGTTATTACAGCCTCTGGCCTCATGTCGAAGCTCTTTGAGGTCGGCCTGCTGCAATTGGAGAAACAGCTGCAGCGTAGCATCATCCGTATCGTCGGCAGAGCAGTCCGTGTTGTCGTTGAAGTATTGGCAAGTATTTGACTAGGGAAAGAAATCAGCAGGAAGGGGGAAAAGGCAGAGAAGGGTTGCAACCAGGGCGAGACCTTGAAGGCGCACCTTGCGTATGTCTTTTGAGAGTGTGGCGCGATTAGGAGGCTCAGTGATTTACTTAGATATTACTCAAAAGTCAGGAAAAAAAACACAAGGCGTAAACAATTTTGTGGTTTTAAAGAAGACATGGAGAATGACCTTTTCTCGACTATCGTGGGGAAACAAGTGCGCCTGCAAGTCTAATGGCGAGAGAGGCCTGCCTTACGGACCACCGGATGAACGTCATTGCAATAGATTGAGTTCGGATGAATTGGAGAATCTCGGCATTCAAGGGGAATTGAAATGATGCTGTTTCGATGTTATTGATGAGGAAACCCAAGGGCCGGCCTCTTATCATCTAGGTAGTAGTAGTTCAGTGTTGTCGATGCACAGCACCGGGCACACGCCACTGTGACAGGAAACCGGGATGGTGTGGGCCCAAGCGCCATGCGGGTCGACGCCTAAGAGTGGAGCCATTATCTAAACGCCGATCGCGATAAGGCTCTGCTTCTGAAATTTTATTTTTCGACTTCGCCTCAATGACCTTTCATCATCGCTGCGACCGACGGCATTTCATCAGCAAAAATGGCGGACGATGGCATGATTATGAACTTTGACCTGGGGACGGGTCCCATCAAGTCCCACGTCAAGATCCAGGGAGGACGATGGCGTGACAGAGTGAAGGCGCAGAGGATTGCGAACAGGGGCGGCGACAAACGTCCTTCATCACCATCTTCAGACGCCCCGCCGACCCAAAGATGGACGCCCGGAAACAGGAAGTCTCACAGAGCCGACAATGACGACGGCTTTCACGAGCGCCCGGCGAAGCGACCAAGAGCCGACCCTTCGAGGCCAAGCTCCTACCAGACCGGCAAGCTGCCGCCAGGCAGCATCTCCAGCGGCAGGCCGAGGGACGGCCAGGTTACTTCAAGACTTTTCTCATTCAACCCGACACCGAAGACTGTGTTTGACGACCCGAACGAAGAGAAGGCTGAGGAAGTTGTGAGAGAACCGTCAAACGCGGCGTTGTCCGCCGAAGCTGCCAGTTTCCACGCCCTCGGCATCTCACGACGTCTCGCACTGACTCTGTCGGACAAGATTCAGCTGAAGGCCCCGACAGCTATCCAGGCCAAGGTCATCCCGCAACTCATCACAGAAGACAGCGATGCGTTTGTGCAGGCGCAAACAGGTTCCGGAAAGACTCTGGCTTACCTGCTTCCCATCCTCCAACGGATCTTATCAGTCGAGGGTCAGATCAAGAGAGACTCCGGCCTCTTTGCCATCGTTTTGGCGCCGACACGCGAACTTTGCCGGCAGATTGATGTTGTCCTCGCCAAGATTCTTCCACCTTATCTAGTCAGCACGACCGTCATCGGTGGTGAAAGCAAGCACTCTGAGAAGAGCCGTCTGAGGAAAGGCGTCAACATTCTCATCGCCACACCCGGTCGTCTGAGCGACCATCTCAACAACACCAAGAGTCTCGATGTCGGGACTGTCAGATGGTTGGTCCTCGATGAAGGTGATCGTCTGATGGAGATGGGTTTCGAGGCGGAGCTGCGTACCATTGTTGGCAAGATTCGTGAGGGCGGTCTCTCAGACACGACGGCAAATGGTGTCTCTCTCGCTGGTCTGCCGAAGCGCCGTGTCACCATTCTGTGTTCCGCTACCATGAAGATGAACGTCCAGAAGCTTGGCGAGATCAGTTTGGAGGATGCCGTACACGTCACGACATCTGAAGAGGACCAGGATGACGCTGAGGAGGTCAAGTTTGAGGCGCCCGCCCAGCTGAAGCAGAACTACGTTATCGTCCCTGCCAAGTTGCGACTCGTCACCCTCATCTCGCTCCTCAAGTCAACATTCTCACGCAAGGGTTCGGTGATGAAGGCCATCGTCTTCTTATCTTGTGCCGACTCCGTCGACTACCACTTCGATCTCCTCCGCAAACCACAATCCGAGGATGAGAAATCCTCGGCCAATCCCTCAGGAACGTCAAACACCGTCGCCCCAGCCGGATACATCACGTCACCAGCCAACACCAACATCGTCCTTCACAGGCTACACGGCTCCCTTCCCCAACCCGTCCGAACGGCCACGCTCGCGTCCTACAGCAGCTGCAAAGACCCAACCGTCCTCATCACCACCGACATCGCTTCCCGTGGTCTCGATGTGCCCTCCGTCGAACTTGTCGTCGAATACGACCCTGCTTTCGCCGCCGCCGACCACGTTCATCGCATCGGTCGTACCGCTCGTGCCGGTCGCCCCGGAAAGGCCGTCCTGTTCTTGATGCCTGGCTGCGAAGAAGGCTACATTGAGCATCTCAAGGCCAAGAACGCCACCCCTCCTAAGCCCGAGCTTTACGATACCGTTCTGCAGCGCGGCCTTACAACACCAATGGAGTTCCCCGTCGAGACCGATGCTAAGCCCCTGCCCGCAACCGACAAGAGCTTCAACGCTCGTGCCGAGAACCTCCAACTCCACCTCGAGCAGCGCCTTCTCCTGCAGTCGAGCAAGACTCTTCTCGACGAGTCTCGTAAGGCGTTCCGCTCTCACATCAGGGCATACGCTACCCACGTCAAGGAGGAGCGCGTTTTCTTCGACATCACGGAGCTGCATCTGGGTCACATGGCGAAGGCCTACGGTCTGCGTGAGGCGCCGTCTGGTGTCGGTCGCGGCGACCATAGCGGCAAGAAGACTGTCATGAAACAGAAGGCTGCTGGCAGACGTGGCGAGAAGAAGTCGTCAGGTAACCCCATGGAGGATATCAACACTGGTGGAGGCGAGGAGCCAAGCGAGATGGAGAGAAAGATGAAGGCGAAGATGAGGATGGTCATGAACGCGGCCAGCGAGTTCAACCTTGGTTGAGTTGTCTTTTGTGCATGGGTGCATATTGGGCTGGGGGAGGTTTATAGACAAAAAGTCATGTTTATAGCGATTAAAAGGTCATATACCAGACAGGGTAATTTTATTTGTCGACACACATGGTCTTGCCTGTGCACCTTCTGTGACATGAAGCGGCTAACGAGAATTTGCAGCAAGTGGGGTCGCTCTTCCCCTGCGAAATTGTTAGTGCAGTGCTCACACAGCATTGGACCACCCGGACGGCTACCTAATCTCACCGAAACCGTTCACGAAGCATCTACCTTGAGACGCTGAACCCGCGAAATCTTCGAGAACCCGCGCGTCGCAAATAGAAATCTCGCCCTCAAAACTCATAACATGTCATTCATCGGGATCAGCGTTGATCAATCTCTATATCGCACGCGACTACAACCCCCCCAAACATGACACGACGACTGCCCTGGGCGCGCGACGACGTCGACCCAGTACGAACACCCGCGAAAGCCGCCACCAAGCCGCCGACATCTCGTTCAGCAGCGACGCCGCGACGCGCCACGCCAAAGCAGAAGGCGACACCAACGTCGCGCAACTCAAAGCAACAATCGTCACGGTTAAATGGCCTCCTCAGAGGTAGGTGCTCATCACTCATGGCAGCTGCGCGGACGCTCACCCACACGTTGCAGATCGAAGTGCTTCAACTTCGCCACCACCGCAGCCTATCCCGGAAATGTGAGCTCTCTGCCTAACAAACACGCCCGTGCAGCACTAATGCTCTCGCAGCTTCATGATCGAAGGCCTAGAAAATGACGACAAGTATCGCATGGTCGAGGACGAACTCTTCACCGTCGCCGGCCAGTTCACAGCGCATCTCCACGCAGCGGAGTACCAACGCCTCAAAACGCAGACGAAATCTCAGAACGCGGAGACAATCAAGAACATCTCCCGTCCCGTCGTTGGATCCCTTACAGAGATCGCGAGGAGACGTCAGGAGGAGCTGCTCCGTAAGAAGAAGCAGCGCGAGGCGCTCCGCAAGGCGAAGAAACAGGCCGGCGTCGACGATGAGAGCGGTGACGAGACGAGCATGCCGTGGCACGGCACCTCGCTACAGGGCTTGATGGACAGCCCGCAGAAGAAGGAGGTGCCGCTCACAACGCTTACGAAGGCGGACTCGGGAACGAAGACGAGCTTGTTTGGAGGGGTGATCAAGTCCCAGAGAAGGTCTGCGCCCATGAGCAGGAGAGAAGCTCTGGAAGAAGAAACGGAGTCCGAGAGCGACGATCTTGGCGGGCCGGTGAAGGCTCCAACGAGGCGAGAATCCGTGAGGCCAGCGCAGGTATCGAGGCCTTTGCCAAAGGATCCGGCGCGGTCCACAGCAAAGGGAGCGGGAGCCGCTGCTTCGCTGGGAGCCGCGAGGCATGCTTCCCGAGTATCTAAAGAAAGACCGGCGACAAGACCAACAAGCAGCTCCTCATCGAATAGCACAACTGGAACCGCAACACCAGCTGCCGATGATGGTGACGACGAAGACGATATATTCACGCGCCACAAGAATCGCACTGCAAGGGCAAGAACGCCACGGCTTGGAGCTGCGAAGCATACATCACCGACGGCAAGACCAATGAGCAGCTCCTCGTCAAACAGCACGACTGCAACGACGACGCCTGCTATCGATGACGGCGATGACGAAGATGACGACGACCTATTCACACGCTTCAAGAATCGCACTGCAAGGGCAAGGCCGTCACGGCGAGCTCCCGTGAAGAAAGCGGAATCACAGGACTCTAGAGATATCATTCCATCATTTCTATGAGCTCGGCTTCTCTCACAATTAAATGTAATCTAGTAATTCAATACCAAGAAGGCGTGTCAATCACCCATATCAGACGGCATTTTCTTCAAGCCATCGAAATTTTAAAGCCTCAACAATGGTGGTGCTCATCGTCAGACTCCTCAACGGTTGCTATTTCTCGCTTCTGACTTTCTGAACGCTCGAAAAGGTTACGACCTGTCAGCTTCTTGATGAGATTGGTACCATCCAGAGCAAGAGTTGAGAGCACATGAGCGGTGGTCTGTGGATCAGGTTAGCTATGAAACACAGTTGGGAGGATCCAGAGCCTTACCTTTGCGTTCACCGTCAGCTGGTCCAGGTCCGGGTTGTTGATGTTGTCGCACGCTTGATGATAGCAGGGATCCTGGGCAGAACCTGTCCCCGTGTGAAGACCTCCGATGGGCTTGTTCAACACCTGCCAGAACGACGCGTAGTCACTGCCGTTGGTGAAGCGCGCCGCTGTCACGTCGATACCCTTAGAGACGAAGTCGGCAGTGAACAGCTCCTGAATCACGTCTGAGCCGGCCGGTGCGGGGACGCCGTAGGCGGCACCGTCGCCGTCGAAGACTCCGTAGTAACCCTTGGACACCATATCGAAGTTGAGATACGCTAGGATATTACCCGCCTCGGCGGCGGTGAGGTTGTTGACGTAGTAGCGCGAGCCGATGAGGCCCTTCTCCTCCGCACCCCACCACGCGAATCTGATCTTGTTGTTCACGGAGTACTTGGTGAGGGCTAGGAAGAGCTCCAGAAGGAGTGATACGCCAGATCCTGCTGAAGTTAGTCCAGTCGTTCTCATGGCTACACACGTGAATAAGTTGACACTCACCATTGTCGTTGATACCTGGACCCCAACCAACGCTGTCGAGATGAGCACCAAGCTAGGCATCATTTAGCAACGCGTCAACTTCCAAGAGGCAAGCAAACTCACAACAATCACATTCTCGGAATCTCCGCCTTCTGTCTCGGCAAAGACGTTCTGCGTCACCCGACGATCGACGTACTCATCTTCCCAGAACGTCGCCGTCAAAACCTCTCCAGCGAGCAGACGCGTCTCCAGCGGGTCTCCAATATACTTATTGACAAACCCGCTAGGAATGAACGTCCCGTCATCAGCCACCCCAAGCGAACCCGCCGTCAAATTGAACTGGAAATCCGGAATCGCAATCACAGCGCTCGCACCGGCCGCGGCAGCCGGCTTCATGATCCCGGCGTACTGCGAGCTGCGGCTGTACCCGTCGCACAGCGTCTCGCGGACCAGGACGATCTTACCGGCCACATCGCGGCCGTCGTACGAGGACGCGTTGCAGGCGTTTGAACCCTCTGGTCCGAGGACGAGCTGACCCGTGACGCCCTCGGCGGGCGTCGCGGGCGACAGCGTGAGCCCGTACGCGGCGAGGGCCTCGCCGTTGACGGTCAGGTTGGCCCTGATCTCGCTGCTGAAGACGGCGGAGAAGTCTTGCTTCCAGACTTTGGCGCCGGCGACGCTGGAGATGCGGTCGTAGACGTAGTCGACGGAGGCGGCGTAGCCTGGGAGGCCGAAGGCGCGGTTCCCGTCGTTGGCTGTGGCGATGTCGCTCAGGGAGACGAGGTTGGCTTCCAAGCTGCGGGATGCGTCAGCTGCGATATGCATAAATCGTCGACGGGAGTGGCTCGTACCTCTCTCTGGTGATTGCTGCTTGGAAGCTGGCCGAGTCGACGAGGGGCTTGTCGTCTTGGCGCTCTTGCAGCGAGCATGCGCCCAACGCGACCCAGACGGCGCCGGTGATGGCCAAGGACCTCATCTCGAATCGTTCTTCACGGGCGGGAAGTGAACTTGTGACACCTTGGGGAACACAGAGATCTCACAGGAGCGAGATTCGGTTTTTTAAGATGATGGCGGTCTTCCTTCTGCCCTCCTAACTTTTCTTTCGCGGTTTATTGCCTTTTTGACTGCAATATGACCCTGACGGGTACTCGGAGAGCGACATGGCATCATGTCGTGTTCGGTGGGACCCCTGGACGGGTGATCGAAGAATGAGGAAGGTCGCAGCGAGGCAGCCGGGCTCTAATCCCGATTTCATTATCAGAACCGACCGAGTCCTCCACAACATGGACAATGCCAAGATGCTAATCATCACAGAAATCATGCCTTGGAAATCGCGACATTCCGAACATGGTGTTTTGAGAACTATTTGGGTGTTCTGACGCTACAGCGCCTCGTTCTCACTTGGCTGACCCAGAACCCGCGAATGATCGACCGGGAAGTCAGATCTTTCCGCCAAGCCTTTCGTGCAGGGGTCACTGACCAGGGACTCGACGGCGAGGGACGTTTGAGTATCACGATCGTGAGTCTCGGGAATAATCTCATCTAACATGCTATGTAACAATGCTTGCCCGACATCAACCGAAAGTTTTCTAGGTCGCAATCATTTCAGGAGCTTGCATTCCCGCTGTGGAAACCAAGACCAAGACTCGTCTGCTAGAAGTGGAGATGTCTCCCTCCCCAGATCTTGGTTCTTGGCTACTTTGAACTTTCAATGGTTACTTCAGAGCTTCCACCATCCATGGATACTCCTTCGAATCTCTCCATTGCCTATCATGATCAAATCGCTCACCATCCGTTCGCTAAGCGTTCCAAGAGGCGTTCTGGCAGCCCAACGATTTCATGTAAGGCCCGTAAAACAGAATTATGATACAAGAAGACCAGGATATCAACATCTGCTGAAAGCTAAGAGCCGAGCTTTGGCGGTGTAGGAAGATGTGGAGGACATGTCAACATCCATACTTTGATATTGAACGGCGGAAATCGTGCGGGGAAAACTCGGCCCTACAAAGACTGTTTTTGAAATGGTCTGATTTCATGCTAGAAACCTGAGACATGCTCCTTCTAGCTCTCGCGTGGGAAAGCCAAGAGGACTCGGTCGGGAGCACCCATTCGGCAGTGAAGACAGTTTCAAGACCCTCAGCTAGGCCCGAGGTCTGTGGAGGTCCTGAAAACGTAACTCGCAGGGAAACGAACGAATAGGAAGCTAACAAGACCGCCACAGTCACATCCCTACAGGGACGCTAGACGTTGCGGTTGAGGAGCGGGCCGCTAAAGAAGCATGTCTCAGGGTATTTGGAGGCAATCTGCTTGCTGGACTCTAATGCGAACAATGTGTTGTAAGACAGTATATCAGAATACGAATGCACACACATGCGCGTTACCGTGGCACCCGCTGGGAGCGGTGAACTGCTTCCGGTGTGGGGAAGCGGCTGGCTGAAGTTGACAGGACGACGGCTTCGGGAAATATGAATGATTTGGCGAGCTTTCCGAATATCTTGCGTTAGATTTAACGCGTGCCCAGGCTCACATACCTTGATTATAAAGAGGAGCCCAATTGTCCACGGCCTCGCTCCTTTTCGATACCGTGTGGGCCAAGTCAAGACCCGAACCAAATCCAAAATGCATCTTGCTGCTTTATCCTCGCTGTTTCTCGGCACAATCGTTGTCCTGGGCTCTCCGATTATTCGAAGGCGAGACGTAAGGGCCTCTTTTGATATCAGAACATTGTTTTCTGTCGACTAATATTCTGCGGAACAGATCGAACCCGACTTTGACCACTGCCCCGACTATTGCGCTGGAACCTCTAACGGCACCGACGGTTCAGATTCTTCGGCTTATGTATGTGGCGACAAGCGTCTCGGACCCGTTGTGATGCCCACAGAAGGCCCGGTAAAAGACCTCCTCACCACGTATCGATATTTGGGTGGACTTTGCCCTCAGCATTTCCTCAAAAAGTACACGAATCGTCCGAACGACACCTCCTTAGCAAAGTATGAGTACCCAAAGGACTCTGGCTTCACTTATGACACACCGGGCGCGATCGCCAATCACACGTACACACTGGAGACGGGAACCTACGTCGACAGGTTCGGCAGTGAGCGTGGCACATATCTAGCTCCTGCGGGCACGCCGTATGCGATGCGAAGTTTGCCGCCTGATAATTTGATCACGTATGACCAAAGTCATCCGTACAATTATTATGTGTACAAAGTCGCGATAGACTTCGAAGTTGGGGCCGGGCCGATTGCACCGTACTTTGGCCAGCCAGGCCTCGGCCTGCAGTTTTCCCTAAATTCGCGAGTAGAGCAACTGGTCAACGAAGGGAAGTTGCTGCGTGTCAATTTGACGACTGAGAAATACTGGGAGTATTGGTAGCGATTTCGCTAGAAAAGGGTTTGGTCACAGCATATGTGGTAGTTTTCGATGTCGGCCCACAAGCAGCTTTAGCAGATAAACAATCTGAATTCTACCATATCTACAGAAGTATTCCAAGATCTGTAGCTTCCGCTAATACGAACGTTTCCGGAGTCAAAATTGAGAGCCGAGCCTAACATTCTGGGACGAAAAATGTCGCTCAAATCTCGATGACGCGTTACGGGCTTGTGGTGCAAACCCAGGTTAGCTTTTAAGACAAGCCTCAATCTCTTCTACTACATCCTTCCTGTTGTATTGGGGGCGATGCAGTTTTCATTTAAATGTGTTTGTGGGGGTACAACTGAGACTGCCTGCGCGGGCAAGCAAACCTCGATTTCATAATGACGATGAAGTTGTCGTGAATATGCTACAGTTCAAGTTCATGAACTCCTTGTCTGCCAAGCTAAGAGCATGAAACCTGTCTGTCAAACTCGCGGAGGCATGAAGCAAAGGCGAACACAACCGTACGCAAAATGACAAAATCTACATACAAACTTTCAATTGTTGCTCATGGGTTAGAACAACTGTTCTTTTCTTATTTTGATTACCATCGTTCACTATTTAGTTGTCCTAGGAGGATAAGCTGTGATGCTGTGATGTGGTTACCTGCATTGCTGCTTCTGTTGCAGGCGATATCAATATTGGCTTGGGCAGATACTTAGACCAAACGAAACATACAGTGGGAAGCGAAGCGTTGCGCTCGAAATCATGCATTATAGTGGAATCACTAAAATGTCCTTCTTTCATGCTTGTTGGCAACTGCCCTGTTTGAATCCCTAGCAAACTACTGGAGCTTTGTGTGCTTCGTCCTTGTCTAGTGAGTCATTCCAATTCCATTTATCGCCGAGTAATTATGAAGCAGCTGGTAGTGTTTTAGATAGCTGAAAGAAGTGTAGACAATGAAGTCACGGCCTGTGGGGATGAAACGATGAATAGGATCTGAGTGACCTAAGGTTTTGGTCGACATTCCATTCATTTGAGATGTTGTCAGGAGTACCAAACCTCACCACTAGATTCCAACCATGCTTCCTCTTCATCATAACCCTAATGCCACAACGGAAAGCACTAAGCTACTGCAGGTTTGGCATCACACCTATGGCTTCATTATAATCATTCCTCTTCATTATAATCATTCCTCTTCATTCACTCGTTGGGCTGGTAGAACACGACTGCAGACGTGTGTCCAGTGTGTTTAATCATACGTTGACTGCCATGACCGCCTGAAGACCAGAATGTGCCTACTTCTGCGGCATGAAGGTATCACAAATCACACTTACTCAAACTTTTGACATTATCCTTGGCCGTGACCCTAGGTGTACTTACGAGAATACCTTCGATTTGGCTTCTTGGCATCATCTAGGAGCCGTTTAGTTCTATTCTTATGTCGTTTCATGGCATTTCTGCATCTTTATTTCACCAGATCGCTAATATAGACAGAGCTCAGGACCCTTCCTCCATGTCTCATGTCCGTATTTCTAATGAATGCATCCCATTCTGAATATGAAGTAGAATTTAGGAGTATATGCGCTTTCTTTTTTAGTTCAACTCGTACTATAGGCCGGGTGTACTAAGCAGTGCATTCGACATGGATTGTTAAATCGGACGAAGTCGGGCCCTGTATTAGAGTTACCCGATGATTCGGCTAGTTGCTGTTTTGTCAATATCTTTGCGATGTCGAAACAGAAGCAGGGCACGCATAACCCTAGCAGAAGGCCATCGCTGTCGAGATCAATAGATAATGGAATGCTGCAATTTACTCATCTCGGTGGGAGCAGGGGAAGGGTACTCCGAATACTCAAGCCGAGGATCTGAAGACAGGTTCCCTAGTAACAGCTCAGTGATCCTTTCACTTGAGAGCCTCTACCTCCTGCCCAAATTTGCCTCCAGTCTCGCACCTGCTGAACGAATCCCAGCTTCTCTTCACCTTCTCCCCAGGGTTTATAAAACGTCGAATCTCCACACTTCTATTTCCTCTCTTCCTACTTCCGTCTCCAAACTCCAAACCTCACACTTTTCACAATCCCACCTCTGCCAACACCCTGGGACCTAACAAAGGTGTGCACTTCCTGCCGCGCCCTCAAATTTCTACTTTCAATCTAACCAATATTTGTCCTAGATAAAAGCCATGGACTCACACACGCGCACTGCCTTTGTGGAGCGCGTCATGAATGCAAGTCTTCAGGAATGCATTGTAGGATCGCGCGAGGAAGCCTCTGCTGCAACAGGAGCTGCAGACCGCGCTGCTATATGGCAGCAAAGAGGAATCAAGCTGAACAACGAGATAACCAGACGACAACATGCCACCACTAGCGAGATGAGCCACAACACTCAGCATGCAGTTGCAGACGAACGCCGGGCCCAAGAGGGCAACTCCAACCTTGCTTCCTCCACTGTCTTGGCCCCTGCCCAAGCTCCTGCTATTGCTCCGAATGCCATCAACAATCCCATTCTGGCCCAAATCTCTGCAAGCGCCCCAGCTCTACTCGCTGCCATCCCTGCCCATCTTCAAGCTGAGGCTGCTGCTTCCTGCGCTGCTCATCTTGCCGACCTCGATACCAAGGCGGCTGCGGCTTCAGCTGAAGCTGCAGAGTCTCCCGCAGATGCAGACCTTGCTTCTAAGGCAAAGGTGGCTAATGAAAGAGCCAAGAGAGCCCACCAGCGCGCAAAGCTTTCTACTAAGGTCTGCGTGCACTGTCATGACAAATATTCGTTCAACGATACCCTGCGCCGCCACCTCAAAGACATTCATTACAAAACTCTGGAGCCATACTACAACCTTTCTCGGGCTGATCAGAATGCCGTCGCTGCCGCCGAGGCCCCCTGAGCATATAGGTGGAGAGGGGTACACGGATGGTTGGACAAAGCACTATGCTCTTTGCGGTCGCTGAGCACAATAAAGAACATTCACAGGCATTTTCGCCGTGAGTCACGATAACACAGCGTCTCTTTTACAGATAGCGACACCTAATAAAATCAATTTGCGACAGTGATTCTGAGTTCTTTGGTTCAATTTGTATTTCCACATTTGAGTCTGCTTCCACTTTTGTGTTATTTAGCCCAAAAAACCCACCAAAACCTTTCACAGGGAGCAGGCAATAACCATGAGATCCATGAAGCTTCGGGAGTCACAGGACTTAGCAATTCTACGCCTAACAATTCTAAACAGCTCACATACAGAATCAGGAGAAGCTTCTTGCCAATATTAGAAGACACTGTTGGTACTGATGCTTTCTAACACGCAAGCAATAATCTTTATCCTCGCACCCTTATTTCTTGTATTTAGGAGAGACCTCTGCCATCTGCCTCTTGTGCTCTCCCTTCTCGACCATGTCCTTGATAGCCTCGTCGGCAACCTTCATGGCCTGAACTCCGGCTGGTGCTCCGCAGTACACAGTAGCCTGAAGAATTGCCTCCTGAATCTCGATTTCGGTGAGTCCATTTCTAATGGCTCCTCGAATGTGAATGTCAAACTCAGCCCAGCTCTTCAATGCAATGAGCATTCCAATATCTACAGATTGTTAGCGACAGCTTACACCCGGGTCTCAAGTCACTCACTTAACAGGCTTCGCTGCTTGCGCTCGAGGCCCGGGCGGGACCAGATGTTTCCCCAAGCCCATCTTTTAAACACGCATCAGCTCAATAAACCTAAGATGACAGTCTGGGGCGGCCTCTTACTCGGTGATGAGCTCCTGCTGGGCAAAAGCAAACTCGCTGGAGCCATTTCGCATGGCATTATCGACGTAGCTCTCCCCGACTACCTCACGGCGGTTCTTCAAGCCCTGCTCCCATAACTCGGCACGTAGCTTATCAGTGTTCTCGGACGACATGTTGCTGATTGGTATCTAGTCTGTTTCTGCAATGAGGATGGGCTCACGGTCTGTCGAGAGATGGATTTGTGAGTTGTAGAATAGCTGAAGTGAAAATGGGCATGAAATAGAAGAGACGTCTTGTTATTCCGGATTCGGCACAGCCACGTGCTAATTGAGGGGTCATTTGGGACCTTAGCTGGAGAGAGTTTTGGCGTTCCGATCCGCAACCGGGGGAAAAATGTACACCCCGCGTTACCCCGATGTTCCGCAGGGAAATGTGGGACTATCCCGATGGTATTCCGAAAAGAATGCAATTAGTTTAGAGTAAACGATTTCATCATAAAATGAAATCTCAATTTGGACTATGTGATACAGTGATATACATTTCAACTTCTGTTGCAGTTGATTGCCCGGTTGTAGTCTAGAATATATTCCTCTAAAGGCCTCTACTAACTCACTACTTGACGTTGCCCAGAATATATGGTCTCTGTTCTTGAACAAGACTTGAAAGCTACCAACCAACCTTCAATGATAGCTTTCCGTTTCGCTTCTGAATTCCCTACATAATACGCTCTGCGGAATTTCAAATGCCTGTGTTTTCCCTATTCCTGACACTCGCAGATGCATCATGCAGGATCTTGAGACCATGAGCTAATTGATTGACCGTCCTTCCTTGGATGCTCAGTCAAATGCTGTTCCACAATCCAGTCTTTGATGTGAACTGATATGAGTTCCATACATGCTTGATATCCGAGGTCTCCGAATATCGTATGGGATACAACCACAACATCAGGGGCAATTTATCAATCGGGCGGTTTATGAGAAGGACATCTAGAGACAGGACTGCAGGGATCTACAGCCTCTAGCATATTATAAACAGACGAAGGATTTTCATCGACCCATTGAGCTTTTCAAACTATCTTTTGTCACGTCCCCGGGTATCGAGAAACTTCGTATGGTCGAGTTGAGCCATCCTGACAGTTGGTACTCGATTGTGGGCTAGCATTGCAGCATCACTCCAGTGGCAGCGCAACTGCAACTTTACTTGTCGTGGCTGAAAAGCTTGCCATGATGTTTTATGTCTGGCTTGAGTGTAAACGCGTATTGTATTTAACGCATGCGGCTGACGACTGCTTCATTCATCTGAATCGCAGCGGCCCACGAGCTTAAGTTGTCTGTTGACCATTGCTGGCTGCCCTACATGCGGGTTCTCCGGCAAATGATCCGCCGAACCACTCAACCTGATACACCGTCTCTCTATTTTGGTCGTTACGAACCAGCCCGTTGAGCGCATAGGCTAATTCCATCCTGATCCGCGCCTCAGCCTTGGCTATTCCCTGTAAAAGCCCAGTAGATGGAGCCCTCCCTGACTCAGTAAACGAACGTCGGCTCCCACGCGGCTTCCAGCCAACACGAAACTCCCGATGAGTAAATGTTTTCGTCACATATCCAAGAAGCTGTTCGGCACCCACTTGCTGGGGATCAACAGGAACTGGACCACTGGTTTTGCCTGACAGATAGCGCTAGGCCGGAGACATGACGTTGATTTGGCAGGTAAACCAGGGCATCAATTTCCGGGATCCCTGGTCTCGGTGGACCCGTCTTATCGTCGCTTCGTATTTGACAGCCTCCGCGCATCCCTCGCTGGTTCCGGGGAATTCATTTATCTCCAGTTTAAGCAACAAGGAAGCCCCAAACGATTGAGCTTCAAAAGATCCGGATGTGCGCCCTTGTCGCGTGTGGCTGAAGTCTCTTCTCTTGTAATTTTTTCACCTCTCACCTCATCCGCCGAACACCGCTGCCGCCGTCCGACAGTTCGCCGTATCCAAGATGGTCTCAAGTCTCTCAGCGGCGCTCGCCCTAGTCTCCACATTGCCATGGGCCTCGGCTGCCTCGGTGGCCACGCGTCAATCTACGGGTGACGGCGAGTGTCGCGACGTCCACGTCTTCCTCGCCCGTGGGAATAACGAGCCATATCCGGGCCGTCAGGGAAAGCTGGTCACAGCCATTTGCGACGGGCTCGATAGCTGCGATTACGAGGACATTCAGTTTTGGAACCCACTGGAGGCGCCGTATTGCCAGTCTGTGGAAGAGGGTGCTGCGAACGGCACTGCACAGGTCACCGCGTACAACAAGCGGTGTCCGGACTCGAAGTTGGTCTTGAGTGGGTACTCACAGGGAGGTCATGTCATCGGCGATATCCTGGGTGGTGGAGGTGGCACGTTCTTCCAGGGCTGCCAGCAGACCCCGAACTCTGGTCTTGACGCGACAAAGGCTCCTGGAAACAAGAGTGAGTTATGATGGATAGCTTGTTTGGACCCAGGAAACTGACGTTTCAACCCCAGTCTCTGCGGTGTTGATCTTTGGCGATGTGCGACACACCGCCAGCCAGCCGTACAACTACGAGTCGGGATCCGGGGCTAACGGCCTCTTCCCCCGTCCGGATGACCAGCTCGCTGGCATGAAGGCCTACGCTGCTTTCTTCCGCTCGTACTGCGTGGAGTCCGACCCGATCTGTGCCGGTGGCGACACGGCCGCCAACCATCTCAACTACTTCGACATCTACTCTGGCAGTGCTGGAAAATGGGTTCAAGAAGTCGTTGGGGCCCAGACGACCAGTTCTTCTACGAAATCATCAGCAACCTCGACCAAAGTCTCATCAACCTCGGCTAGCGCTTCCGCGAGCGCCACAACGGAGATCACCTCCGCTGCACCGACCACGGAAGCTGCATCAACCGGAGGATCTACCCCAGCCCCAACATCCGATAATGCGGCGGCTTCTTCAACCCCAACGGGCGCCAGCGCAGCCGGGGCTCTGGATTACAACAAGATGATACTCGGCCTGGCCGTTGTCGCTGGACTGATGATGGCCTGCTAGACGACAACGCAATTATTTACGACCACGATAGATCAACGTCACAACATGGAAGCATTGACCGCTTATACCCCGAAGAAACATACCACGAAGGATAAATAATTACACGGCATTGAATATAATGACTACATACTGGAGCAGGAGAAACAAAAATGCCATCATTCTGTTTTGGGTTGATCAAACCTCACAGCAGCATCCTAGTGCCCAGCTTTTATCGAATCTCGGCATCAGAAAACATGATAGAGGCGTAGGTGGCTTTATAGAAGAAAATCAACTCAAATGTTATCTAGCTCACAACTTCGTTCTCTGGCCTTGATGTGTTCGACTCAAAAGGGTTTCGTTACCAAGCGACCTACCTCATAAAACCACCTCCCAGCGATATCTGGTCTAGCCCGCGCCCGGACAGAAGGGGTCAATTTATATACCGGCGTTTATCTTTCCCTGCTTGAACTTAAGAATACGTCAAGCGTCCATACTTCTCAAAGCAATCGATCGAAGCCGACAGAATGACCATCGTTGAAAAGGACACCAACCTGCGAGAGTCGCGGGTGCTGCAGAGTATTAGGATTCCGGACGCCAACGCCGAAGAAGATTTATGCGTACTTTATCAGATCTTTCACCCCCCGGAAGACGCATGCGAAAGCTGCCAGTATCCTGTCCTCGTCGCTGTTGATATCGACATCTTCGGTGGTATTCGTATGGACGGTCTTCCAATCTTGGACACGGCGAAGCTCGGCTCTGCATCCAACGACGGGCTGATATCGACATACAATTTCGTCCAGACTCCTCACCATGAGGCTATTACCTCGCAGCGAAGTTCTTTCGGTTTGGGAATCCTACTAAAATGAGCGATTCTGCATCATACATGAAGAAACTCATGCCTGACGGATGTAGAGTCATTCTTGTTCACAACGGCCTGGGGTTACCAGGCTGGTGGGAGTTTTTGGACCATGGCAAATTCAGTTATTGTCTCAACACCCTCCAGCTTACTCACCCGATATTCGGCACTTTTGGCTCCCTTAGCGAACTCCGACCGCATCTTGACGAACTAAGACCGCTGCCAACTACCATAGGGAATGCTGGGAACAATGCCTACGTCACGCTGAGGCATCTTTTGGGTTTGGGTATGGAAATCACTCAAAACAACACCCAGATAAAAAGAATGGAGTTGCTTGAGCAGGCAGCGCTGTTTCCCGGATACACGCCAGAAAAGTCGCCGGCCAAGGCGGCAATGCTCAAGAGAACTCGACCAAGGCTTGTTGGCCGAAGAAAGGGAGAGAAAAGCCAAGAAAACAGCCGAACACTCTAAAAGCACCCAGAAACTCTTTGAGGAGATGAGAAGGGAGTTGGTCACTCTGCGCAGCGGGGTCGACTAGGTTGGAACCGACCTGACTTTACTCCTGGAACAACCTAACATCGGACAGGAACCACACGACCTCATGTGCAAATGAATAATCAGAACGTTCGAATTGTATTTCAGCCTCCACCTACCGACAGCTATGTATGCTTAGGACCAACTTTGATCCGTTCTCGGCCTTCTGAAGTAATAACTTGCACAGAGCTTCTTGCCCGTCGAGCTCTCCAGAAATCTGCATCGAGGTAATTGCTTGTTCTGAGTCGTGACTTACTACTGCAACCCACATCATTCCTGCGGACAGCCGAGGCCCTTGATTTTCAGGAGGTCAAGCTCCGGGCCGAGCTTCTCAATATTGCAGAGTTCATCCTTCTTCCCGTCAAACACAGAATGCAAGGCAGTCCTCACGATGTCAATGGTGAGCTGTCCAGCGCGGTCGCCATCAATAGTACCGAGGAAACCCTGGAGAGCAGCGGTGTAGTCCGGATTCTTCAAAAGCTCCTTGATCGGGGGAAGTTGGGGCGCATCGAGGAACGTCGGGTGCATTGTACCGTTGATTGTGACGATAAGTGCAGGGCCCTGGTGTTTGTCGTACGTTTCATTCCAAGAGGGAACCCCAGGGAAAACTGTCTGGGGCAATACCGGCTGCCCGGCTAGAACAAGGAGCTTGTCGCTACCTTCGGTGGGTACTGGACCGTACATGGCGCCGTCAAAGTTGAGCCCGCCGAGAACACGATCGTCAGTGAGGATCGTAGCGGCAGAAGTCGCTCCTCCGAGTGAGTGGCCGTAAACAAAGACCTTGTCAGAGTCGATTGAAGCCCCCGTACCTGCTACGAGTTGAGCAGCTACATCGGGGGTTTGCAACTGGTCGATGACGAAGGAAAAGTCGGCTCGCCGTGTCTGTAAAGTTGAAGTCAAAATCTGATGGATGCAATAGACAATGAGTTTCCCGCACCTCGACAAGCGACTCTAAGTAGGCCGGGGCAAGACCTCCTGTCGCGTTGACCACACCGTAGACTACGCTTCCATCCGGAAATTCGACAACGCCGGTCTCGTACGTATGGTCCAATGTGAGAACAACATAGCCATAACTGGCAAGAGACCGAGCCAGAACGCCGTACATATGTCTCGAGCCCCCAAGTCCCGGAGAGAACAGCACTACTGGGTACTTGTTCCGTGACGCGTCACGTCGGGACTTGCAAGCTTCTCCAACCTTGCAGAATGCCATTTCGAGATTGTCGAAGAAGTCGTCGGGAAGAGCGAACCCGAGCGAGGCGGAAAACCCTGCCATTGCCTTGGCGGTGATGGGTGTCATGTAAGGGACCACATCGTCCGAGCAGTTACCCTTCTTCACGGGGATGAATGCTGATGTGGCAACGCGTCGTTTCTCCGGCTTATCCGCCGGTGCCAATGGATCCCATCTTGCTGAATCCTCGAAAGCTTGCGCCTTGCGAGCGACCGAATAAGGACCGGGAGGTCCTTGGATGAGGACGGCCGAGGCCACAGAAATGAGTGCTGTAAAGACTGGAAGATGCATGTTTGGTCGACTTGGGATGCAGCGAATAATCAGAAGATTTGGAGACGCGAACGGTATTTCATATTTAAACAGGAAGACATTTTTCGTATTGGGGCGTCGATGCTGACAGACATTCCTTCGGCTGGGGTTATACGAGCTGTCAGATTCAGTAATTACTGTGAAAGGAAATTGCAAGTATGCCAACGCGGACCGGATCTCGGCGTGGCTGTGAGCAACCAAGCACGTAATGAAGTTCACAGGGACCGATAAACACCACTCGGGAGCGACGGATCGAATAGTCCTAGAAATTCAGACGGTCTGTCCCTGATTCCAGGCATACAAAATCGCTTCTGGGTGAAGGGATTAGAGCTATGCTGACCACTAGTCCTAGCTCAATTGAGTCCTAGGAGCAACACGAATACAACCATCGTGCCATCGTACCATTTCTTTCCCGAGCTTTCTTCGGCTAATAGTAAGACATAGGTCAGCAGTAAATTTGACGTCAGCCAAGCAACTTCAGGGCTCAGCTCCCTAGGCAGCACAGCAGCCGAATGGGACTTTTGTACCATCCGATCCTCCCTCCAATGAAGCCAATGAAGGAAGCAACATGTCTTCGCCCTGAGGAGCAGATGCGGACCGCCCCGCTTGTAAAACCGAAGACGGAGTCCGATATTCCCGTCAATTCAGACCGTTGATCTCCGAGAAGACTCAACGAGCAGTGGAACTCCGCCCAGGCCGCGGCGCGACCAGCTACAGATGATGGAGTAGTCTGAGCCAAGAAAGTTTTCGCAGACTTTAAATGGACGTCTTCCCGTACTTTAATATGACAGAAAATTCGAATGGAGTTGTTGCTGCAAGCGCCAGTCTGAAGTAATTCTACAGAATGGCCAGTGCAAGGTGTATGTCACGACTCTCAGGTACACTCCCTACACAAACTAATATGTTTTCGATTTGTGAAAGTAACGGGCAGTATTATAGATCAAGCAACCAGAATAAACGTACGGATTGACCTCCAACGAAGCCGTCTACAGTGATCTTGGACTTCCACTGGCCAACAAAGCGACAGAGACTTCCCCATATGAAGCTGAGTATCTTTAATCGCTCAAATGCGTTTAAGCAATCATGTTGCGACCTTCCAAAGAGTGGCGGCAGGGTCTTTTGACCCTATTTCTGAACCGCCAGCATGCAGGACGTGACAGTGGTTGCCTAGGCCAACCGACGCCTGAACCTGGCTGATACCCTGGCATCAGCCAACAATCTTTCCCCAAGACAGCAGGGTGAGCCCACAACACCATGGAGAAATGCAACCCAGCATGTTGCTGAGGGGCAGAAATGAACCACAGTCGGTTAGTGCGTTGCATCTCACAGCACTTTAGTTCTGAGCTCACAGGCTTTAGCTTCGATAAGCTCATTTCTGCAGGGGTTTCCAGTGCTTGGCAGTCATGAATGCGATTGATGTTGACGATTGGCTGAAATCACGCAGGTGAGAGAAGAATTGGCGAGAGCCTGGCCACCCCGGGAGGCAGGAATCTATTTCATCTGCCCAATGTCGAATAAGTAGACAATAGCAGTCTCCACAGAGTCAATGCCAACTCATTCTCCCATTTTCTCGCCGTCAGCCGAACCTTCAGACGAGGCTTTTAGCCATTAGAACACAAGATGAGGAAACCCGATGCATCATGGTCGTTTCCCTGGTCCCTGCAACCCAGCACTTCACCAGACTCCCTTAAGCTTACCCGCCACAGCCTAAACCAGCGTGCACCAGAGGATACATCTTACCGGCCAAGAGAAAGCTTCCTCGGCAGCTCTGGGGCCAGCTACTCATCAAGAAACCTGAGAGACGGGGAAAGCAGCTCCAAGGACTACAAGCGCGTGTCTACGAACGAGAAAGGATCTGCCGGCGCCAGATTTCCTAAGCACAATGTTTCCACGTGGACCGCTTTGGCAGATGCAGCTGCAGTCATGCTTCCTCTCGGTGTTCTGATCTTCATTATATTGGTCTGGCGACTGCATGGTACTCGGACCGAGGAGGAGACTGACAGAAAGTGGCGGAACGCCATTACTATGGTAAGTCGATGTTCACGCGCAGAAATTCATTCCCAGTGATCTAACAGATGGCTTTCTAGCTTGCTACTATTTTCCCAATTCTTTTTGCTGCTGTTGTTGGAAGACTAATGGCCGAAGCTGCCCGATGGAGACTCGAAAAAGGATCCAGTGTTGGCAGCCTGGAACAATTGATGGGAAGTCGTACTGTTGGCGCCACTCTGCATACTATGATTGAATTTCGCACAGTCAACCTACTCGGATTCGGTCTGATCTTTATCTGGGCTTTCTCACCTCTCGGGGGCCAGTCAATCCTACGAATGCTGTCCTCGAGATTCATACCCGAGTTCTCGACTACGGATCTTACGTATTTCGATACGGGCGCGAATAATCAACTCAATACCTTGCCTGTGGCCAGTACCGCGTCCATCGTAGCAATAGCCAATGCTGGTGTTCTTGGGTACTTGGCAACAGTGTATGCCTCATTCGTTGCCCAGCCCGACTCCATTCAGGTCGATACGATGGACCATTGGGGAAACGTCAAGATCCCCTTCCTGGACCAAAACGCGCCCAACAACTGGACAGAGATTTCCCACAATTCTCAACAGATTCAATACTCGTCTTTAGCTGGAATTCCTCTCCAATACTCAACCGTTGGGAATGTCACATTCGCGGTCGAGAGTAGCTACGTCCACCTCGATTGCAACAACATCACGAAGTTTCCAATCAGCTTTCCGCAGGATTACATGACGAACATTACGAGCGGATTTTGGGCCAACAGTCATACATATAGTGACAACATTCTGAAGGCCCCCAATGGGACATGGCGCGGGGTCAAGAATCACGTCAACAACACACAAAACCTAACGACTTGGGCTATTGCGCTTGACCGATTTGTCGACCCATTTTGGGCAGATCAGGAAGTTCAAAATGCTCGTTTGGCTGAAAAGCTCAATACCACCGACGTCCAAGCAGACGTCAGAGACGGGTTGAGACTGTTTATGAATGAGACGGGCATCGAGGCTGGCGAGGCGAACTTGCTGCTGCAGATCATCATCCCTAGCATCAAGCCTACTAGAACGCCTGAAACTAAACTCGAAGCTGTGTGCGGTGTTACACAGAGGTACGTGGAGTCTCGTGTGAATTGCACATACGTGCCCACCTCTGGCCGTCACACCTGCGCGGTAGTTGCACAGCGGCCATCCCAGCAGCCGCACGCTCCTGAGGCCATCTCGATTCTCTCTCTGCCACATCTCTTCTATTACATTTCGAAAGAATTCCCTCTAGCAGCAACAGGCCGGCCCCTTGGGGGGTTTCCCGACTTTTCAATCCAGTACCTGAAGGATCCGACATTTAAAGAGCTTAGCTCGTCGCCGGACGTCAGCCTTGATGATCTCCCTGACGATAAGATCGGGATCCGCCTAAACCAACTTCTCAACACGTATCTGATGCTCAGTCAACAAGAGCTCCAGATTACTAGCAGTACTCTGGGTCAGACGGCAAGCTTTGAACCGAACATCACGATCTCGTCAGAAGTCAGTAATCTAGTCGAAGTGTTCCAAGTTTCGGCCTTGTGGGTTGGGTTTTGCCTTGTTTCGTGTCTCATTCTTCTCGCGTGTGGCATTTTAAGCGTCGTATTCACACACTTGGCGCATGGCCCTGAGGTTCTGGGATACGTCTCCACCTTGGTACGTGACTCGAAGTTTATGGACTTGCTCATGAATACCAGCTGGATGGATGGCACGGAGCTCACAAAGGAGCTGAGATCACAGCGTATCAGATACGGATACACGCATCATACTATGGGCGGAGAACCATTGATGGGTGTTGGTTATCAAGCAGATACGGAGCAGATTAAGGACTTCATCGCTCGTTATCAGGATAGGTAGATGACCAAACCTTTCATATGATTCTTGCCGAGAATCCCTGTTCAGTTAAAAGAAAATTTATCTCTATGATGGCATTATGTCGCTCGGGTGTAGCCAGATCACCCGCCGCCTCAAGGAGGTATAGGAAGCTCCTTATTGAGGCTGTCGGTGTTGTATTTGCTCCTAATCTTTGATAATGGTTCGGCAGGTCGCGAGTGAAAACAACTCGTGACCATCAGTTTCCGAGTATTCCCCTGCGTTAGTACCGCGTCATTTCATATACACTGAAGGGCCAGCTTTGTTTAGGACGTGTGTGCGTGTGTGTGTGTGTGTGTGTGTGTGAATATAAGCAGTCCAGGCAGAGTGTGGTATCAGCTTGTACAAGGAAGTCAAATGAGACCCACATGTCTAGCCTGAGAAAACACAGCATTCAGATACGAACCATGTGAAAACACACGATAACTGCCGTTCTATTGGTGGCCTTGCCCCTCTACTTAAAGAGCAGCGAGAGCTTAAGCCTGCTCGGTGGGCCCAATCGTGCGACTCGTCACTGATATCGCCCTCGACGCTGCATCGCACTTGCGCTCCGACCAACAGTTCGGGTGGAGGTGCACAACAACTCTGTGCAACTCTGGTGTGTCGTGTGACGACTGGCAGCTGACTAGTACCTAGTTGGACAAATGGCGGGCTGTAATCAGTCTTTCTGTGGGTTGACATTAGCTGAATTTGAGGAGATCTCTTTTGATCACAAGTGTGCACGGATCCGTGACTCTATCCTTGCTATTCGTTCCTGCGGAGATGCCGGGTCTGGTTCTTGCCGCTCCGGGAATACCGTTTCGGCGCTGGCCGTCTACGCGTCAGGAGCTCACCTCTGACTATCAATCACTCATAAGACAAGTTTAAATGAGGCCCAGAACCATGTTTATGTAGTTGAAACTACTACTAAGGTTATGCATGTTGGAACTCGGTCTCGCTCCCGGTTGTGAGCTCAGAACAAGACGACTAGCCACTTGTCTCGACTTTGTTAAAGGATGAAATGCCATGCATTACCTTCTTCCGCAGAAAACAATGAAGCCTCAAATTCGTAAACTACTCGAATGGAACGGGGTTGTGGACACTTGACTGATGTAGGGCTGGAAATACGACGGTCCATCGCAGGCGATAGGCAGACAAACTTTGCGAGCGAAGCGAGCGGGGGAATCCCTAGGGTAGACATTTGGGGTTGTATATGCGTTGCCGCTTAGACGAGTGTTACTTGTCAGAGACAGGGAGACCGAGTCGGGAGATGATCGCACGAACCCTCAGCGTGGTGGCTATGGTTGTGGGGATGGGGTTCACAGAGAAGGATCAGCCCTGGACTGTGCAAGTCCATCATCGCCCAATGTGCAGTGGCTGCTGCTGCAGTAAGAATGGACATACCATCTCGTTCAACTCGTTGCTTTGTGTGCATGACTTAGCAGCCCCCAGATGTGAATGTATTGGGCGGATGCGTCCCGAATCTGAGCTATATCGACATGACTTCATCACATTCGCGCCTTGTTCCCTAATTAGTTACCATTCTACCTTGGTCACATTTCTAGCACTCTACCAGGTTTACTTACAGTTGCTGTAGATATGGCAACATTTGTTGGGTGTGCCTAAGCCCTATCTTCGGTTTCACTCCGTTCCCTTTAAGCTCCCCTTGAAGGATGATCCCTGTAGAAACTTCGGGGTTGCCGGTGGGAGCTTCTCGTTGGTTGGTCGTTAGGCATCTTTAACAATAACAGCATGGCATATAGCGAATGATGATAGTGTTCATCTCAGGTGGTGGTATTATTCGCATAGTGAATGTTGCGTGTGAGTCAGGGCGCAAGTCAGCGTCTCGGTCTTTATGTCCGCCTAGAATGAGGTGCGTTGCGCGTGAGTCAGGGCACCTGTCAGCCTCTATATTATGTCCGATTAAGGTAGATGAGGACTAACTCCTGACTGCTGAGTCTATTTTATCATGGCTCTTGAACTCTTGGCCGCCTCTTGCGACGCATTTTATTTAACGCAACAGGTTTTGCTGACGTTCCTCTGTCCGACGTTCCTTTCTCAGTCACTTTCTGATCCAATTGACATACAACTGAGTACGATCGATCAACCATAACGAATTCAAAAGAAAAACGGCAATTTAACTCTCGCAACCGTTATTTCCAGCGCCTTCTTACGATGCCGACATCACCACTTCCCCGACTCCTCCTAATGGGCCTCTTCGTCGTCCATGCGATGGCTGGTAACTGCTGCTGGAGAGACAGCTGGGGAAACAGCTTGCAAGACACCGGATACGGCAATAGGAACTACAACTATGATACGCTATGGCTCACATGGGACGAGCCTGCACAGATCGTTCGATGTGGTCTCTCTGGCAACTTTCAGCCCGGAACGAAGTGCTCCTCTGCAACCTTCAATGACGAAAACGGCAACCTTCAAGCATTAACGAACATCACCTTTGGTAGCGACCCTCAGCCCTTCCAGTTCCGCATAGGTATTAATCCGGGGAGCTGCGACCCTTTGCCAAACGATAAGGTCGTCACCGGCTGGGAAGGCTGGGGAGTGTTCATGTGGGAGGGCCATGAATTTGCCACAGAGCCGCTGGGACTCTGCAATACGGACCTTTCAGCGTGAGCCCGGCATGGCTTCTTTTCTACATACGTTGGACTGCAGTACACGGCATGCGGGGTTGTATCTGAACAGCTCATACGAATATCGATCGACATTTGTTTCCTAGCTAATAGCGAATTTTGTACTCGGAGAAATACCAAAGTCTTTTGCTGATCTTAAGTACTGAAATCCACTCGCATGGTTTGAACTCAAAACGCCGCTCGAACTGGTCAGTCGCGCTCTAGACGCACGCGTGTTGGCGATCTGCGAAGAGACCGCTGTGCTTCCGTACCCGATTGTGGTACTGGGTCGTCGCAGTGTCAAAGATCTATTACCATCGCTCCGTCACTCTTTCAGGGGTTCCATGTAAAGAAGCCCCGCAAGTACCACGCCAATCTCCAAGATCGTGGGATAGATGTAGATGCTCACGCGAGCTCATCCGAACCTAAGGTACGCAACCACAAGTAGTAGACTCTCTCATTTCCGCACAGGTCCGCAGAACTCCGCTCATCACCCCGATAGATCTTCAGATCCATGATCGGTGGATCTTCGTGTAAAAGCTTAATGCTCAAGCATAACAACGCTTTCAATTCCACGAATCTGGCGTGATGTGAGATGCTGGGGTCATTCAGACCACATGCAGAGGCAAATTTATCAGTGGGCGGAATGATTGCGGAGTTGAGGGATTCGGTCATTTAGTGTTTAGACCTCAGACAAGTCAAACTTCAGAATTTATGTCCCCGCCACGGGCTACCAGGAACACTATACTTCAAACGTATTTTAAAGTATTATCAATTTAGTGAATGACAGTGTGAGCAAATTCTGTTTAGGTAATATGATGCCCACCCACCAGTGTTCCGTTTCTATGTGAGAAACCATTTCTCATCGCGTGGGTTTCTTCCTTGACCATAGCTCCTGCAAGCACCATTAAAAAGGCCAAATACTTCTACGTCACTATCTACCCCCTATCTTAGAGGTTTCGTGGCTGATAGACGTGCGTCCAGGACCTTTCTCAGCCACAGGTATACCAGACTGCTGGGTCCCTTCCTTGGCCGAAGAGACCAATTCAGTTTCTTGTTGCCCATCTGTCTCCTCATCAGATGGACTGGTGTCTTGTCTCTTATCTCTCTTCAGGTAATAGTGCATAATCCGCGTGAATAAGATCAGCGCGACAGCGCACCCAAGGCAAAAAGAGAAACCCTTTCTGTATCTTGGAGACTCGACCGTCGGAAATGTTAGCAAGGGCGTCCATGCCGTTGAACTCTGAGACAACAGATTGATGAGCACCAAGGTGAAGCTTCGCTCCTCGGGACTGTCTCGCAGTAAATTGTTGACCCACCCGTGGAAGACGGACGACAGGGCGTTAGACCAATACATAGTTGCGAACCCAAACCACAAGCCTGCTTCAGGAACTGTCCATATAGTCAACAAGACTAGTCCCACAGCGTTCAAAAAGGAGCAGATAGTGATGGCCCATGCTGGTCCGAGGAAGAGGTCCGAAGCGAAACAGGCGATAAGCGTGTAGGCAATACCCAACGCCGGCGAAATTGTGCCGAGCTCGTTGACCTTTGCTGCACTGTATCTACCGAGACTTTTGATCCAGAGGAGATAAGATCCGGTGTTCTTGTGGATACCGGCATTCCAGAAAAGAACGTCTGTCGTGATAACCAGCCAGAAACGGAACCCCAAAATGGTGCGCTTGATATGACCAAATTTCATCTTGCCGTGTAGCACATGCCCGTGCTTCTCGAGGCGCTCTCGAGCAACTCGAAGATCATTTTCGTTGACGCACCATTTATTGGGCTGATCGACTGTTCCTGGGATGACGAAGTAGCCCAAGATGCCTACAGGAATTGTGATCAAGGCACAGATGATGTACATCCAGCGCCATCCTTCCATGCCTGTATACCGAAGTTAATAACCTGATTTAAGCGGTTCTAAGTTTTTTAAACGTGGTCTCACCGCGAACTCCCTCCAAAGAAGTTGATGCGCCCGCTTGGATCAAGCCTGCAGTCAGAGTGCCAGCAGCTAAGCCTGTGTAGAAAATGGCCACCACGGCGAGCAATCTCGTGGCCTCTATACCAAGAACCTGATTTTAAATGAGCAGCTATACGGTCGATGAACAGCCCAGACATACCGAAAACGTAGTGCATAGCGGGGAAGAAGGCGGCTTCAAACCAGCCTACCATGAAACGATACGCCGCCAACTCTGCGTAGGAGTTGACGCGATACTGAAGAAGAGTGAACACTCCCCACAGGACGTCGCAGATCGGCACCAGATACTGTATAGGAACATATGTCATGATGAATCTGCAGGCTCTATCAGCGCTGGTACCAGAATATTCAACTCCTCAGAAGGGCTTACAAAAAGGGGATTTGTCCAAGCACTGAGCCAAGGGTAAAAATGGTTTGAAGTTGTACGAGCTCATTCCCGTAGAACCCAAGGTCTTCTTTCATGCCAGCCACATAGGCATTATTCAAGTTAGACTGGTCGATGTACTTGACCCAATACCCTAGGACAGAGTACGGGACCAGGAACATGTCGATTTTAGTGATGAGACGGCGCTCCTCCGGGGTGTCGTCGTCAGAAAACCATTTGATTTTCCACCATTTGTCCCGCGGGACGGACTCTTTCAAAGCCGATGCCATGATGGTCTGACAGCTTTGGGTGAAGTACTCGAAATCACTTGGTTGACCAAGTCAAAAGTAAGCGGAGGCTCGTGCTTGTGATATATCTTTCATTTTTGGACCCGTTTGGGCCAGTCTTATTGTCTTCAAAATTTCAGATGAGCCATTGCGCAATAGAACCCAAGAGAATTGCAATCTTTCTGATGCACCACAAGCTTGTGAAGTTGGGGACCGAACTGGTGAAAAGTGGAGGGACAAGACGCGAAGGAAGAAGTGGCCAGGGTGGAAGTGAAGAAACGGCGATAACAGCATGCGATATCGGTAAGTAGAGCCAACGTAATCACATCCAATGCTACGATGGGTCGTTGACATCGAGTAGCGAAGACGGTCACAGGGCGATCGCGGGATGATGTGCTGCAACCCCACAATGATGATAGACGCAATCTTGCTTCGACAGTTTTGGCTCACTTTAACGCATTAAAAGTTCGAATAAAAGGCTGGCTGGCCCATCAAGAATCTTCAATGGCGGATTGATTTACCCTTTCTCTCACGTGAATCTTTCCGAAAGACGCGTTCTCTATCATGTTTGCCATAATTCAAGCCGGGTCCAGCTACGTCTTCGACGCGACTGGTGGTGCAGAACGCCTAATCTTGCGCCGAAAAGCACTGAAGATAAAACTTAGTAACCCAGACAGAATACATTTATCATTTGATCTCAGAATCACTCATGTGATGATTAACACCCTAATTTAATGCGATGCTTGCCTTGAACGTCGAAAAGATGCACGTATTGCAGCCGCGGCGCTTGGCCAAAATTCATACGTGACTGGCCAGGTTGGATTTTAGTTCCCCATCAGAAGAGGAACACTAGGAAAAGTTGCTCTTCTTCATTGATTCGGTCGCAGATCCCCGTGAAAGAGGTCATAATTACGAAATGCGTGAACTTTTACCTCCTTCAGCCGGGCGGCGGGTGCTGGGCGATTTCTGATGCCCGGGAAATTGCTCTACACAAGGAATCCTGCTGTCAAGACTGAATGTTATGGGCTCCAGGCAAATGTGTATGATTGTGTTGGAGTGGCTCAAGTCTGGATTACTATGTTAAAAAATGATTCACTCCCTCAACCCTTCTTTTCTGTGCGGCTGCCACGAGTTTCTGTAGTTTATCAGAGGTGGAGGGAAACTAGAGAGTCCCGTCAGCAACGCTGCATCTGAATTACGCTGTACATCTCATGAGAACGTTTGGATCAAAATAGAATTCTTGATGCATTAAAGAATACAGGCCATCGCATTTTGTTGATTCAACACACTCAAGGAAACAAGTCTAAGTACTCCCCAAACCGATTCTCGAGAATGCCCGACCGAACGAGTTGTCTTTCTGACACAAAGGGACGCTCAAACCTAGGCTCGAAGTCGTCCCTCTGCATTCCAAAACCATCTTGCACAATGGGCTTCGCCGGACCCTCGCCCGACCGGCCTCCCGTTATCACAGCTTGCCGTCGAACGTACGGGTTGCCGCCTTCGTCGTAAAGAAACTCCTGTAACTCATTCTCTAGCCAGATTGCGCGCCCTCCCAGAATACGATCTATCCAATCTCGAATGAGCAACCGAGGTCTTATAGCACGCCCCTGCCAGCCCAGATCATCGCGGATATGAAAGAGCAGCTCTCTGTAGTCACCATTATTCCCCATGAACATCAGAAAGCTGAGTTCTACAGAGTGCAGGGTTTGCGGTAGTACGGCGAGAAAGTCGAGTAGGTCTTGCTGCTTGACAAGGAAGCGCGACAGCCCTAAGTGCGCTAGGTTCTTCCATGCCTCTACAGGAAATATTGATCGCAGGGGGATAAAGTGATCCCTCGTAGCGTTTGGAGGCTGTGGCTCCTGTCCGAGGCTCCCGTCCTCATAGTCTCTAGTGTGAAGCGTTGTAAGTCGGCCTCTAACATCTGCTTCAGGCGTCCATTACGGAAGGCCAGGTAGTTGTTGTTCTCCGCTCCGCAGATCATGAGGTTGAGACTGAGCGTGGTGAAGCCTGGCTTCTTGATCACGGCGGCGAGGTGGTCGTACTCAACGCATGGCTCCGGTGCATGGAGGATGCCGCACGTGAGCCCCGAGTGGATTTGATTGCCGTCGAAAATCAGCTTCGTGATCTTCGAGGTCGCGCTCCGCTGCTGGGCGACGATGCGGACGACATGGCGGAATCCGCGCCATTTATCCTTCGCGTCCTCGCGCTCCCACGTCTCGTAGCCGGCTCCTTCCTCGTCCTTAGAAGCTGGCCAGCTGCGAGGGAGCGGGTAATTGAAGCCGTACGGAAGAGCGCGGATAGCGGGGGTCGGGTATAGCGGCTTAAATAGAATACCGTGCGCGGCGGGCGTTAGAGTGATCCTATTTAGAAAGGGGAATCTATCTTTCTCAAGCGCCCATTCCAAAGCAGCTATATCAGCCGATGTAGAAAGTACTTGTTCTTGTTTCTTAAGTAGCTCTTGGTAGTAGGCGTAGGCGACGTCAAGAGGTAGCAGGGCGTCAAGCTGCTGAAAGGTCTCAACGTGCTGCGGTAAGGTTTTGACGTCGTTATCTCGCCTTTCCTCTAGGTACTCAATGTTCTCTTTGCAACGTATAAAGAACCAGATCGGAACACTACGTGGGATTTTTTTTGGTCCATCGTTATCAACTTCTTCTTCCAGGTCGTCTGGGTATTCATCCGCGTACACGCATTCGTCGTCGTACTCGCCCTCGAACGTCACGAAATCGGGCGGTGTCTTCTCATAACGAGCATCGTCCCAGACGATCTCCCGGACATTGCGGCGGAAGATATCGTGTTCTGCGATAGCACGAAATACTTGCACATCCAGGAGACTAGCGGATATGAAGACGCGGTTGAAACGGAGATGGGGACTAACGAGGTGGGCGAGCTTTTTGCAAGTTAACCGTAGAGCTTTGAGATGGCAGTTATCGAGTTGAGCGAAGACAAGGGCGCATATTTCGAAGGGGGAGGTGGCGATGAAGTCGATGACAGATGCATGCCTCGTAGACGAACCGAAGCCGTATCGAGGGGCCGCCATAGCAGGTGATTCGACAAACGAAGAGGAGAGGCAAGCACACGAGATGGCGGATGAAACGAGAATGGAATGATTGGCGTTGTTTGCCTGCTTGTTGGTCGGCTGGCCTCAAGATATTTGGCAATTGGGGCCGTGAGGCTTTAAGTGCGAAATTCGGTTGCAGTTTGTTGCTCGCGTATCCATAAGTAGTGCGTTTGTTGGAGCTCTTCTACATGGGCTCCAAGCCAAGCCGCAATACAGTACTCCGGCACTCCACCGCGACCGTATCGGGGTTCCGCTGATCAATTCCGCACTTAGTGGGATATCTATTGCACGCACCGCCTTATGAAGACTGAAAGTAAAACTTAATGCTTATGCCCTCTCGACGACTACAACGCCAAGATATAACAGGTCAAACACGACAGGACTACCACATAAATCAATGCTCTTTTAACATCTGGATAAGTCGCGCTGCTCGGTGGAAACTCGCTCTGCGGAACGCGGCTACCTTCGGAGATGTCCTTGGTAGCTAGGCAGGCAATCTCTGCGGCGCTATATTGATTTTCTCCTGGAATCCGAGCGGTGATAACGATGGGAACTGGTTGTCGGACAAGCAAGTCGTATGAATCAAGGAAAGCTTCCTCTGCAACAGGAAGAGACTTCCCTTGCCACATTACCATCTGGGTCTGATAGTCCCCCGGGAGATCTACTCCTGGCAGGCCATTCAATGTGCAGTCTTGCTGGGAGAGATTGAATGGTTTGCCTGCCGTGCGATGTTAGTACTCTTGAGTTACTCATGCCGGATCGTGGTTAGTCAACAAAAAGACATACTTGTCCATAGCCGTATCGGCCGGTCGCAGGCTTCCTCGACATCGAGGTTGGGGCAGTCCCCGTCACGTGGCCGTGGTGCGTCTCTTAACGCTTTCTGACACTCCTCACTCAATATCCCATCGCAGCTCGCGTCAATGTCGTTACTTTCTGCTGAAGTTGAATCTGAAGTCGCATTCAAAGCGTCCATCTCGTAGTAGCAAAGTTCAATCTCTTGGCTGCTTGTCGTTTTAAGAAGTGATTCCGGCACACTAAGAAATGCGGCATGGTCGCCCCAAGAGGAGACATCCTTAACGGCAGTCGTGTTTCTGGCAAGGCGAAAGTGAAATGTCATCGATAAGTGCCAATCGTCTTGCTCAGGAAGGGAGAGGATTGTTGTGCCAGTAGCGTTGAACGCACCATCGCCCTCGTTTAGATCTTCAACAATTCGCGGGCATCGGTTATCGGAGCTATCGTTGTTGGTTTGGGCCACAACAGGGAAACCAAAGTAGATTGAAGAAGACACTGTGAGGAGGTGACTGGTAAACTTCATCATGGCAAAATATTCAATAGGTCGCTGCTTCCCACAAAGCAAGGACGGATAAAACTTTGTGTTTATATGTGAATGAGCTGAGTCGGTACCCTGCCTGTCGATCGCATCATTGACCATGTTGCCATAGACTGTAGCTAATTGTAATGTGACGTATTTAGCGCAATTATATCGTGCTTGGCAACTGATGTTTCCCCACATTGATTTCGAATAAACGGTCAGAAACGTATTGATACTTACTTTTGTAAGTACATATGACATCAGATCCAAGACTTAGCTGCATTTGCCAAGATGTAAGATGACTTGAATGCTAATTTGACTGCCTAATGAGGCCTTAGTTATTGGCCATCACGGTTCTCAAAGGTCTAGAAGAAATTCGTCCTGGTATTCTTTATTTTCTGCGAAGAAAAAACTCAGTCACATGCGAACACGCTTGGGATGCGCGATGACGAATGGAATAGTCGCCCAGGGAGAAGTCAAAATACATTTATTGGAGACTTACTGTGTGTGAAGCCTACCTTTTGACAATCGCGCGACAAGAGTCCCATTGCAATGTGGATGACGGCAATCGATCATTTGCCGCCAAGCTCACCAACGAATCCTTCCGTGGTTCAAGAGCATTTAGATCCGAATATGCTTTAACCAACCAGGACGTTGCAGCATGCATAGCTATGGGTGGTCTGTCTGTCCTGAGACGAGAATGGACCAGCGAATGTACGAGTTCGCATTTGTTTGAGGTATTGATAACGACTAGGGCGAAGCTCGTGAAATGAAATGACCCTAAGCCAAAATCTAATGAGTACTGGAAGAACAAGCCAGTAGTCTGACGAGTGATAGCCGCTTGTGCGCATGTGATGATCAGTTATTCGGCAACCCTCTATTTCCTTACGGAAACAGAAGAAATGTCTGCGTGATTGGCAACAAATACTAAAATAAAATGTTGGTGGTCATGAGCTTCCTCCAAGATAGTCCCGACATCTCCACTCAGACTAACCTACTGCTCCTTTAACGCAACATTTGCCTTTGTCTGCTTCACCACAGACCGAGCTCCTTCGGCATAGGTAAGTTATAACAGAGTCTAGACGCTACACCAACACATTTTGGTCCTCCCCGCCACCAAGTCTCGCCAGCATACTCGTTGCATTATACCGCATGTTCACCTGTGTGGCTGTCAGGTTTGGATCGGCTGGTAGGTCCGGGTGTTTCACAGCGTCGTCTAAGATATTCGGCAGCCATTCTTACAGATTAGTGCGACGACGAGCGTTACTGAGGCTTGCCTGAACCTCCGCGGTACCCTCCATGTAGTTTAAAACGCTTGTATGCATTCAAACTGGCAGTGGGGGGTGGGTGTCGAAATCAACTGTATGGCAAGCGACACTGTTCCTGAGAGTTTGCGCGACTATCGTGGAGTTCCTGGGTATCATATATTTGCGGTTCTGGCCTGGTGACAGGTTCGGGCCCGCCCGTTCCGGGGATTTTATCCACCTGGGTATCCAACTGTGAGATGAAGGTGAAATTAGACTTACTGGAAGAGAAAAGTTTAACGGTGGGAAGTTGGCCTCGGCCCACTGACAAATGCGACGAGCTTCCCGGCCACACTGTTGGCTGAGAAGTGGATCACAGCCGAGAAATACAGTTTTGTCGCTCAACAGGATCTTGACCAGCGTCCAGTGGTCTCCGTCGAAAAAGAGCGGCAGCAGCATGGCGTCTCAGCCAGCGGCTTTACGCCTTGGGAGTGATGGCAACGAGTGATCAGGTTTGACAAGGTGTGTTTCGCCAGCGTAGTATCTCGGGCTCTGGGCATACGCAACGACAACACCCACGAAGAAATGGATGATGTCATCGCTCAGTCATTTGCGCTTGTCTAGCTGCTTCCGTGCTTTGTCTGGGACATCACTATCAAAGATGGGCTTGCGGAAGGCGACGAAGTGATGGTGATGGGTTCAGGACTTTTAAGCGGGCGCTTGAGCAAAGCGGATGAGAGAACAGGTGATGATCAGGAACTGTCAAGGAGAACATTGTCGTCGGAAAGGGAGAGAGGTAAATGGTTGCTCCCGTAGTCTTGCCCTTGTCCTCTAATCTTGGCATCACTGTCCGGAAACAAAAGTAGTCATCGCGCTTTTGCAGCTACCAATGCATCTCATTCAACCGGGCGACGCCGTCACAAGGGACGTACGAGCCCTGCATCATCTGGGCTATGAGAGAGATGACGCTTTTGGACTCATAGTAAGATTCAGGCAGGACGAGTCCCGCGTTGTGAGCGATCGCGGTGATAGATTTGAGGTTGGAAAAGTCTGCCAACGGTAGCTTCTCGTATGTCATTGGAGTGTCGCTAATCATCTTGTGCCAAAGAAGTTTTCAGCATTAACCTCCCTGAAGCCCGTCCCGCAATTTCGTTGCGACATCGGCGTAAGTTTCGTTCTTGACCTCGTGGTTAATTCCGAGGGAACGATGCCTCTTGGTAACCATCGATATTTCTACTTAACAGCAGGGTCCGATGGGATCAGCCCATGGATCGTAGATCGTTTACACTCCTTCGCGTAGGTGCGTATGGTCTGTTTCACTAAAAGACGTGTTTTTGGTTACATATTTATATGACTTTGTGAGCTCTAGTGATGACTCCAATGTCCAGTGGATTGTGCGAGCATGTAGCAGTTATCACACAGTTGAGAGTACATCGCAAGATATAAATTTCAAAGGACCAGGATGTTGAATGGTAAAGATTTATTACAGCCCAAGACACAAGTAAATTGCCCTATTTGCAAACTTAATAGGCTACATCGGGAATCTCATAACAGAGAGCAAGATACCTACCGTCATCATGCCCCGCACTTAAGCAACTTTTTTAATTTATCGTGACACGTCAATCTAGAGGCGGCTTGGAAGGTTCGAGCCTTTCTTAACGTCGAAGCGGTCCAGGTTCATGACCTTGTCCCAAACCTTGACGAAGTCCTGCACGAACTTCTGGCCACCATCGGCCTGGCCGTAGATCTCAGCCACGGCACGGAGCTCAGCCTGAGAGCCGAAGACCAAGTCGACGCGGCTGGCAGTCCACTTCTTGGAGCCGCTCTTGCGATCGCTGCCCTCGAAGACGTCGGGGTCGCTGGTGGCCTTCCAGACGGTGCCCATGTCCAGGAGGTTGACGAAGAAGTCGTTCGTCAGAGCACCAGGACGGCTGGTGAAGACACCGTGCTTGGAGCCGTCGTAGTTGGTGTTCAAGACACGGAGACCTCCGACCAGAGCGGTGAGCTCAGGAGCAGTCAGGGTAAGGAGGTTGGCGCGGTCAACCAAGAAGTTCTCGGTCTTGACGCGGCGTGTTGACTTGCCGTAGTTGCGGAAACCATCGGCAATAGGCTCGAGGTGGCCAACAGACTCAACGTCGGTCTGTTCCTGTGACGCGTCGGCACGGCCAGGGGTGAAGGGAACGGTAATGTTGTGTCCCGCGTTCTTAGCGGCTTGCTCAACACCGGCAACACCACCAAGGACGATTAAGTCGGCCAAAGACACCTTCTTGCCACCAGAGGCGGAGCTGTTGAACTTCTGCTGGACCTTCTCGAGGACTGAGAGGACCTCCTTAAGCTGGCCAGGGTTGTTGACCTTCCAGTCCTTCTGGGGAGCCAAGCGAATGCGGGCTCCGTTGGCACCACCACGCTTATCGCTACCACGGAAAGTGGATGCGGAAGCGAAGGCGGTAGAGATGAGCTTAGAGCCGTCAACACCAGTGGCAAGAATCTCCTTCTTGAGGGCGCCGACATCCTGGTCGTTGATGACAGCGTGGTTGACCTCAGGGATGGGGTCTTGCCATATGAACTCCTCGGTGGGAACCTCAGGGCCGACGTAGCGGGAACGGGGACCCATGTCACGGTGGGTGAGCTTGAACCAGGCCTTGGCGAAGGCATCGGCGAACTGGTCGGGGTTCTCGAGGAAGCGACGAGAAATCTTCTCGTACTCGGGGTCGAAGCGCATTGACAAATCAGTTGTCAACATGGTGGGGAGGTGCTTCTTGTTGGGGTCGTAGGCATCGGGAATGATAGGCTCGGCGTTCTTTGCCACCCACTGGTTCGCGCCCGCGGGACTCTTGGTAAGCTCCCAGTCGAACTTGAACAGGTACTCGAGGTATTTGTTGCTCCACTTGGTGGGAGTGGCGGTCCAGGTGACCTCGAGACCGGAGGTAATAGTGTCAGGGCCCTTGCCAGAGCCGTGCTTGTTCACCCAGCCGAGACCTTGCTGCTCAATGGGAGCGCCTTCAGGCTCGGCGGCGACGTTACTATCGGGGGCCGCGCCGTGAGTCTTGCCGAACGAGTGACCACCAGCAATGAGGGCAACGGTCTCCTCGTCGTTCATGGCCATACGACCGAACGTGACACGGATATCTCTTGCGGCAGCAACGGGATCGGGGTTGCCATCGGGACCCTCAGGGTTCACGTAGATAAGACCCATGTGGGCAGCACCCAAGGGCGCCTCAAGCTCGCGAGTGTGGATGTCCGACTTGGTGTCCTGAGATCCGTCGACAACACCAGGGCCGTCCTTGCCCTCGTGGCCGTGGGCATAGCGGATATCGTTACCCAGCCATGTGTTCTCACCTCCCCAGTAGACGGACTCATCAGCCTCCCAGGTGTCAGGGCGACCACCGGAGAATCCGGCAGTCTTGAAGCCCATGGACTCGAGGGCAACGTTACCGGCCAAGATCATGAGGTCGGCCCATGAAATCTTGTTGCCATACTTTTGCTTGATAGGCCACAATAGGCGGCGAGCTTTGTCGAGACTGACGTTGTCTGGCCAGCTGTTAAGAGGAGCAAATCGCTGCTGGCCCTGTGCGACGAAGTTCGGTTAGCAACTTGATCCAAAGCGGTGGTTCGGAGCGGGCTCCGAGTGTAACTTACCTCGCCACCACCTCCACGACCGTCCTGCACACGGTATGTTCCTGCGCTGTGCCACGCCATGCGAATGAAAAGACCTCCGTAGTGACCAAAGTCAGCTGGCCACCAGTCCTGAGAGTCGGTCATCAGAGCTGTGAGGTCCTTCTTGACGCCCTCGTAGTCGAGGGTCTTGAATGCAGCAACATAGTCGAATTCCTGGCCCAATGGGTTGGTGACCGGAGTGTGCTGGCGGAGAATGTTGAGCTTCAAGGCGTCGGGCCACCAGTCGCGGTTCTTGGTGCCACCACCGCCGGTGTTCATCAGGCGGGTGGCTGGACACTTGCTCTCGGCCATGATTGCTGATTATTCTCTTGTGTAATCTGCTGTGGTATCAATGATGTTTTCTGTTTTGCGTCTTCAATTGATGGAAGAAAGGCAAAAGCAGGGAGGAAAAAAGAAAGTCGATCGCCCTCTACAGACCCGGAACAGGGACGAGAACCCCGCGTTTTATGGCTAAGGGTCATGGCGACGCCCCCCGACCCCTCATCCAGTTGCATGACCAATAGCCAGAATCTTGTTGGCGGTTGGGCGGGATGGACCAAAGCCGAGTACATAGTGAATACCACTGTGCGCTCACATCTATTTCCCAATTATCTTGCACTAACGCGTGACAGCAGCCATCCATTCCAGACTCGATTCTAGTGCGGGTGGGGGCGAGGGACGTGGGAGGGCAGCTTGGGAGGCAGCTCGGGCCTGGTATGACAAATGGTGGGAGCTAGGAAAGCCACGGGATGGCGATGTTCTCAGGGTCCTTGTGTTCGAGACGATCTAGATCAATCGCGGCAAGCCCGTTGCGGTCAATCCGCAAGGCCTTCCATTTGTTCTCTCCTTCCACGGACGTTCACCTCGAGGCGAGAGGCAACAAAACGATTGTCCCTTTGTTATCCACCTGTTAAGAGCCAGCTAGGGCGTGCTCTGGTTGCTATGACGCGCACATTGGGATGATTTAGAGCTCTCCCTAGCAGATTTCGGAGGCATTGCCACACTGGGCCGTTAGCCTCACAGTCCCAATAAGATGCAACAGTACCGTGAACTTGCGTGACCAGCTTGGAACAGTAGCTTGGGCCGAGTCAAAATGCCGTGCGGGGAGGACCCATCGAGGGAAACTGTGAGCCTGGGGAAAGGGAATGTGCAGCAGATCGACACACCATCTTTTGTCCAATCGAAACGAACATGATAAGCAGAAACCATGTGGAATAGTTAAACAGTGACATTGAGTTGCAGCAGGGTGGAGGTACCTCTGGGTCCCTCTGCCCCGTCTGTCCACATTCCGTTCGCTCCGAGCCGGCAGCCCCAGCCTGTCCACTTCTGCTATCACTCCATGTTGTGTTCAGTTGAAATACGTTGTGCGTGAATGGCTGTTGTCTTAAAACTAAACCCGCAGTATGCTCACTTTTCTCTAACCTCAGGTGGTTTCTCTGCGGTGAAGAAAAACGAAGCATGCAGCAAACTGTTCATATTCGCCGAACCGAACCGCCCGCGCGACCCCTCTCTTCTTGCTATATATACCGGGCTGCATGAGAAAGCGACCGGGGGTAAGCTTCTCGAGAACCTCGGCGACGTCACTCAACCCCACTCTGTTTCCTCGGTGCCGCGTCGACACCAGACACTGGTTCTCTGATTACCAACGCTAGCTCCCAAACCAGGGTAGTCTGCGACAGAGATGGTACTCGATAGAAGGCCTCTGAAGCTAAGACCGCCGATGACCGGCGGACTTTTGATGGTGTACTGGAACTATCACAGGCGAATGGGATATCGATACCCCAAGATATCAAATCTTCACTACACACATCGACAGCAACCTCTACGGCCCCCGTCAAGGAAGACGAAAAGAAAACGGCCAGCTCGCATTGGACATTAGGCTTATGCGTTGTCGAACCTTCTTCGATTTTGATGGCTGCTGACCACCGCTGCGCCCAAGCTTCTTCCTCTCCCCCGCAACGCTTGGCAACTCCGGGATTCGTGCGAAACATCCCCGACTCGCGTTCTTGTTTTTTGCCATCCGCTCAATTCGCCGATTGACCGGCATCGCACAGTCGCTGGACCCCACCGGTCAGTCGTTCGCAATCGTTGATATCATAGACTCTGAGAGGCGGAGCATTGAGAGCCCAGAACACCGTTGGATGGACCCGTAGTCACATGCTAGCAAACCCCCTGTATCCTAGCAGCGATGGGCCGCCACCAGTGGATTTTTCTTCAACGTCAACCGTACGCTTGGAATTTGAAGTCTGGGCGACGACACCTTGGAGGCTAATGGGGCTAACTGAATTCACACATTATTAATGGTTTTAGAGAACAATTGGCTGAAGCAAGCTTTGAGTTCCACGTGGGTTGAACACGGGAAGATGGTGTGCGAAGCCGACTGGGAATTCAGTCCCTACGTGTGCAACCCAATTGTGGCAACTCCAGGTGGATGAACCAATTACTCACAGGATATGTTGAAATTTTTCTTGTTACTATTGGAGTAAGTTTAATACCGTTTCGTTTCGACTGCCTTCGACCCTATCCAAGAGTACTGCTCCAGCCGCTGCTCAATATTTTGTCTCGTCTCAAGATGTGGCGACCAATTGAATGTCGCGCATGATATCTTGCGCTTCGCAGCCTTCTCGACGGGATCATGTAGCTGAAGTCTTATCAGAGTTCAGGCGGCGGCTGTTTTAAGTAGATGACAGCTGTTGTCGATGCATGTATCGTCAAGTCACCCGTAGTAGTTCGTGCTACTTCTCCTTCCAACATTGACACCTTCTGGGTGAAACATGACGTGCAAGGAAGAGCTGTTCACTGGCTGCGCTAAGTCCAGTTGTGTGGCTGGTGGGATTCAGCCGTAGAGCTAATGCTCCGAAGGAAATCTCCAGCCGCGGCCCGCGGGTGTGACTGCCCCGTCAAACGAGATATGCACCGATTCTTCCTAGACCAGGACGAAGATAGGGGTGCGGAAATCGTCAGAGTTACGGGTTGACATCCTTTGCTCGAGCCTATGAAGGTGAATTCACGTATCACGAACATTATCAAGCAAATTACTTGCTTCGCACATATTTTGGAACAACTTCAATCTTACATCGATGAACATACACTGTTCTTTTTTGATGGGAAACTCGAACCTGTGAAGAGGCCATGCACGGATCTGCAAATACTTCAATGATTCCATATTTTCGCTAGCCTAATGGATAATGCTGATTACGCCTAATTGCAGCAAAGAACACGTCCCAGCTTTTGTTATAGCACTGTGGCTACATCGAGTTGTGATCTGTCTTCAGTGAGAGAACGGTGTAGCCTTCACAAAAGATGACGTATACATCTCGTAGCTATTTGAAGCCACAAGAACAACTTTTTGGTCGAACTCAAATGCAATGTCGAAGAGTCGAGAAGCAAAAGAAATGTTTCGATACTTGCACAGACGATGAGAAAACCAATCATCACATGGACTTTCCTATTAGCCCACCACTTTCCTGGGATACAGTTAGTGATGCGTCAAATCAACAGGAATCATTATCGTGTTACCCCTTCACGCCTGCGGCGTTTGTGCTTCCGCCATAATATCGTACCGGCCATACCTAACAGTGATGCCGAAGCTGTCAAGGTTAGCACACTCGCCGAGAATTCCATGTTGGACGGGTCGCACCTATGCCTCCCAGCACTCCGATTACCACTACTCCTGCCCCCGTGGTGAAAGAAACACCATTGTTAGCCGGTAAAGCGGATGGCTGCGGTGTTGTGTCGGCAGCCTCACTGGGGAGTGGGATCGTAGAGGATGTATGTGATGTAGAGGGGAACGTAGGCACCACGGCAGGCGCGGTGACGGTGACCGTTTGAGGAGGCTGAGTGACGAAGACCGTGTTTGTTGGGCTAAGGCTGGGCTGACTGAGACTGCCGCCAAAGTTCGGTCCTGATGGAGCTGGTTGAACCGATGGAACTGGTTGAACAGATGGAACTGGCTGAACAGATGGAACTAATGGAACTCGCGTTGAGGTGTGAAATGTTGTTCTTGGAACTGGCAGTGTAGGAGTAGCTGGATCAGGAGGCGGGCGTGTTGATGTCGGTATCGGTGTTGATGGACGAGTTGATGATGGAGTGAGCAGAGCCGGCTTTGATGTTGTTGCATGTGGGATCGCAACTGCTGGTAGGTCCGAGACGATCAAAGGTCGGTTTGGTGTGAGTGGCCCAGTCGGAGTGTTCGGATCAGTGCGACCTTGTTGCTGCTGCTGCTGTTTTTCTTGTTGTTGTTGCCTACGGACAATCTCGAGGTCCAGCCTGGGTGGAGGAGCCGCCCTCCTGTTGGCCATCGATAGACCAACCATTATGAGTGTGAGTCTTGGAGGTAATCTGGAAGGATATGTGTAAGACTTGGGATCTCTAGGCTTTAGAGAGAAGTGGAACAGGTCAGACAAACCAGTGGCGGAGCAAGTTCAGACCTGGAAGCCTATGAGAATGTCCCGAGGGGGACTGATTGTCATGACAGCTGAGTCAACATGAGTCTGGTCTTGTCAGGATATGAACCACTAGCACGTCTTGTAATGTAACCGGTCCCATACCTCTGGTTTTACTTCAAGTCAAACAGGTCCAACGTTGGCTCCAGCGTCTGGCGTGCGTAATCGTCTCGACAGGATTTTAGCGACAGGAGGAAAACTCCGCGGGGTAAAGTTGACATTAGATATCGGCTCCTCTTGAGTGAAGAGAGGCAATATGGTGACCCCGAGCAAGGGTTGAGGCTCCGGTGTCTTTATTACCGCGCAGCTGAATGCAAGGTGGTGACACATGGCAGGCCGGCGAGTGGTTTTAAGCTTGGCGCATCACCCTTGAGCGTTTCACGCTTACTGACAGGCCAGCCAGTAGCGTAGCGTTACGAGCTGATTTGGGTAAAAGTCAATCACCCCAAGGCAGATTGATCCCGTCGGCCGTATGCACCCGCAAAACGAATTACAGCGGAAACTCTGATACTCTCGAATAGACTATTTTTGGGAACATTTGCCGGGCAGTGTCAGGCCTGTCTGCGTACTCCTTTACGTCGGCGACTGTTTGCCGTTGTGTAGGAGAGGCGTGGATACAGACGCCCGGGACTCAACAACAGCCGGTGTTAGTCTGAAATCGCCCGTCAGAGGTCTTGGCGGACGAGTTGATGATCTGTGTGTCGGGATTTCGAATCTTGGCTGAACGTTGAAAAGCAATCCAGACTTGTTATTTACACGGATCGCCTCACAAAACTCGGGGGTCGCGCAAGTCGTAGTCCTGGAACCCAATGTCCTCGAGACAGTCGGCATCTCTATTGACAATGGCAGCTGCTGGAAATGCGTCTCCTCGCACTCTGCAGCAGGGCATTCGCAGAAGCATATCTGCGGCTGCTTCGAGTGGTTTGCACCTGCTGACCAGCGAGACGGATCTCAACCAAGGCCGAGAACACGACGAACACATATCGCCGACGCGGGTCTCTGTGAGGGATCGCATGAGCCTCCGGTCTAGAAGTCCCGGATCCTCGAGTCTATCAGATCTGGATCCCTTCTTTGATCGAGCAATGTCACTGCCTTCCATTCGGGAGAGAGATAGTGACAACGACAGCCAGTTCCGCAATCCATTTGCAGACACGAAATCTGTGGCAGACACGCAAGCAGAAGATGCTCGGAATCCGTTCGACGATTCAAGTGCCGAGAACACACTGCAGGAGCAGTCTCCAGAGCCGCCCTATCACGTTTTCACCAAGAGGCAAAAGTGGTTTGTTATCGTCATTATAGGCACAGCGGGGTTGTTCTCTGGCCTATCGTCAAACATCTACTTTCCCTCGCTCGATGCCATCTCACGGGTAGGCCCTTTTGTACCTCGGATTTACGAACATTAGCTAACTTTAATATAGGATCTACATGTGAGCGCCGAGATGGTCTCGTTGACGATCACCTCCTATCTCATTATCCAAGGCATTTCGCCGCTCTTTTGGGGCTCTATCTCGGATGCCTTGGGGAGACGACCTATCTACATCGCCTCTTTTGCCGTCTACATCATTTCCAACATCGGTCTCAGCTTTTCGCCAAATTTCACCATTCTCATGGTTTTCAGAGGGTTGCAAGCGGCCGGCAGCGCTTCGACCGTCAGCATCGGTAAGCCCGACCCGAGGGCGATCAGCCTAAACCCACCAAACCTATTTTTAAAAGAAACCACACTCGTCATCAAGTTCTAACCACCACTGTAGGAAACGGTGTCATCCAGGATATCTCTCCTCTCGCGGAGCGGGGTGAGTTCATTAGTTTTTACCAGGCGAGTAAGTCGATGCCTCCTGTTTCATGCTCTGCAGTGAGTGGTTCGTGCTCGGAGTTGCTTACTCGGAGGTAATCTCGAAGTCCGAAACTTCAGCATAGCAGTTGGGCCTGTGCTCGGCGGTCTGCTCGCAAACTTCCTCGGTTTCCGATCCATCTTTGTCTTTCTTTTGATACTCTCTTCGGTGGTCACTATTGTGATTATCATATTTCTGCCCGAGACCATGCGAAGCATTGCCGGGAATGGCTCGCTCCGGCTGGGGGGTGTCTATAAGCCCCTGATACGCCTTGTTACAAAAGAGCCTGATTATCTAGAAGACCCGGAAGAGCCCCTTCCGCGGAAGAAGGTGACAGCTGCAACCTTCTTGGAGCCTTTGCGTCTGCTCGTACAGAGAGACATACTCATCAACCTCATATTCGGTGGTGTTGTTTACACCATCTGGAGCATGGTCACGTCGAGTACCACTGGTTTGTTCAAACAGCTTTTCAACCTAAATGAACTCCAGATTGGCTTGGCGTTTCTACCCAATGGTATGTTATACCAACGCTCCACTCTTGACAACTTACACGAAATCTGACTCACTCTTTCACAGGATTCGGAACTATCGTGGGCTCAGCCATAGCTGGAAAGCTAATGACACGAGATTACAAAGCAATAGAAGAGGCATACAAGGCATCCCATAACATGGAGAAGTCCGAAAAGCTGACAGCCAAGAACATGCCCGCCGACTTCCCGATAGAGCGAGCGCGTCTCCGTCGTTTGCCATGGGTCGTCGTCATATTCATCGCATCAACTGGTGCTTACGGCGTCTCGCTCAACTTTCCCTCCGCGACCTCATTGACAGGCTGGATCGCTGTTCCGCTTACACTACAGTTCTTCATCGCTGCGACGAGCAACGCTGTGTTCGCCCTCAATCAGACTCTCGTCACGGATTTGTGCCCCGGCAAAGGAGCAAGTGCTACAGCCATCAACAATCTCGTCCGATGCGGCCTAGGAGCGATTGGGGTGGCGTTCATAGAGCAGTTCATCGCTTCAACAGGACCTGGGGCCGCGTTTCTTGGACTTGCACTTGTCATGGTTGTCGTTGGGCCGTTGGCGGTTGTTCATTGGTACTGGGGCCAACAATGGAGAGCTGCAAGAATTCAGGCGAAAGAGATGACAGAGACCGAGAAAGAGGCAGGGCGTTCGGGTTAAAAAGTCCCCTCCGAGACTATGACGCTCGTCAGCATTTACAATCGTTCAAAAACCCAGCATACGCTCCAGATTACGGAGCCTACATACATGTTTGCATTATTGGGAAAGGGATAAATAGACAAAAGCATGAGAATCTCCTCGGTTGTGATGAACTTCATGCAACTGCTACTCATAGCCAAGGCATTTCAAGATACATGCGACAGTCTAGCAGATCAAACGCTGATCATGTTTATCTATATTCTTTGGGAGCCCAACCATCCAATTCGTGAAAGCTCGCGCCACTGTTCATGCTTCGCGAGATACCTCCGAAGTATCGCCTTGCTTTCCGCAGCAGTTTCGTCACCAGCCAACTATCGCATTGTACCCAAGGCAGTGGTTACGACTCGCAACGTAAGTGGAGCTGGCTCTATTTTCAGACAAGAATCCCCAGGCAAAATCTGTCTTTGGTCTGGCGAATCAACGTAGCTCGAAATGCTGATGACTACACGAGCGCTGATCCGATTTCCGCCCCGCAGTCGACCTGATCAGGGGTCAGCGTCTTGTTCTGAAAGAACCTAAATAGCTGTCAGTTCGTCGCAACCACTGGTAAATCTTCAACTGACATTTGATCCCATCAATCGGACTGATTCCTTTCGTGCCTTAGTCAGGACTCACCCAAAGTTCGGCTTTCGGTTCTGGTTCTTTCCCGATCAATCGGCCGGGCCGACCCCGGACTCGGCTTACCGCTGGCATGCATACCCGAGCGGGGTTCGTCTTATCAGCAACGCGATTGACATTTCTATTAGACGGCCGGCACGCCGATGGTGCTCCGGGGTGAGATATCGCAATGATAGTTATCCTCGGAAGACTTGAGCTCACCAGTATATATTTCGTTGCTTCATCCTGCAAATTAGCACAGCTCTTGGCGACTTTCCACAGCTGAGAACTCCGATCCATCATCCCACCGTCCCAAGTCTTTATTGTGTCTTTATTCGGGATACTCGCAATTCATTATGACGGCTCCCGAAGTTTATGCCGCGGACGTGAGTTCCAAAGCTATCAAGATTCAACAGCAACTTGCCCAGTGCCTCGACAAATACGTTTCAGACAACCAAAAGTCACTGCAATGCAACAAGGAGGCATCCGTTTCCTTGCCAGGAGGAACAACCCGCTCTGTTCTTTACTATGAACCCTTCCCACTGGCGTTTTCGGGAGGTCACGGTTGTCATCTAACATCCATGGATGGGGAGGAGTACCTCGACTTTCTCTCTGAGTACTGCGCTGGCATGTTTGGCCACTCACACCCAGACATCATTGCCGCAATTGAGAGTGTTACCAAGTCAGGGTTTACTCTCGGTGGACCAGGACCTAAAGAGGGCGAACTGGGAAAGTTGCTTGTGGACCGGTTTCCAAGTATCGACGCCATCAGGTTCTGTAACTCAGGTACAGAGGCTAACACCATGGCTATTGCTACTGCTCTGCACTTTATTGGGAGGAAGAAGGTAATAACTCTTTCAATCCCTACAAGACTTCGGGACTTTGTTAACAATTTCATCAGATTTTGGTTTTCGAAAATGGCTATCACGGCGGCACACTAGCCTTCACGCCAGGAAACCCGTTGATTCTCCCTCATGACTTCGTGCAAGGTCGATACAACGACATTGAGTACACCCGCCCTCTCATCACCGAAGAACTCGGCATCATTATCGTCGAGCCGCTGCAAGGCGCAGCCGGCATGTTCGCTGGAACGAAGGAATTCCTCCAGTTTCTCAGAGACGAGGCCACCCGCGTCGGCGCTATCTTGATCTTTGACGAAGTCATTACCTCGCGCCTCAACTACGGCGGTCTGCAAGAAATCCACGGAATTGTTCCCGACATGACGACAATCGGCAAGCACTTTGGAGGCGGCTTCTCCTTCGGTGCCTTTGGCGGAAAGAAGGAGATCATGGACCTGTACGACCCGTCGTCTCCCACGAGCCTGCATCACTCCGGCACCTGGAACAATAACAAATTCTCCATAACGGCAGGTGTTGCTGCGACGAAGCTTCTTTCGAGAGAAGCTCTCGATAAGAACAATGACCTTGGCAACAAGCTGAGGGACGGACTTGGCGCTCTTTTCAAGGCCAAGGATGAGTCGATACTTACTCTGAGTGGGTTCGGCAGTGTCATTGGAGTGCACTTCAACGGACCCTCGGCAGATAACCTGCGAGACTTGTTTTTCTTTTACATGCTGAGCAAGAGGATTTACGTCGGTCGTCGGGGTTTCCTTGCGCTGAACATTACCCACGAGGAGGAACATATCAACAGAGTGTTGGAAGTGGCGAAAGAATTTTGTGACGAAGTGTTGTAGGAGCGATTATATCGTCTCAAGTGCAATGAACCGTGTCCACTTGTAACTCATTGTGTTGATGATACCTGACTCGGGATGAAGTAGCAAGCTTACCCGTAATCTGATAAGACTTTTTCGGGCCTGGCATTGAATAAAATGACAGGTGACCCGCCATGCCCTTGCTCGAAATACCGATTTCCGGAGTCTTGACGGTGGTGCTCAGAGAGGAAGGTTGATAAGATGCAGGATCAAGGTCTCTTGGCGGGCTCAGAGTAACGTGGTAACCCCTTCGATCCCTGTTTATCGCAGCATATCAGCCTACCGCGCGGGGTAAACAGTGCCGAAGCGGCGCACGGCATCCGTGCTCTTAAGGACGCCTCGCCAACCAATTCAAACACTCATCCCTCACACCATCCTCAATCAGTCTGACGGAACGCAATTCGTCCGACTTCATTCACCTCCGCCCTAGGTTGTCCGACTGGTTTCCGGCTCTCCTCCGGCCGTCATCCACAATGCCGGACACCCGGCCCCGCCGCATGGCCCCACTCATCCAGCTCATCGCACTCCTCTCCCTTCATCCCGGCCATGTCTTCGGTCAATCCTCCCCGGGATTCCCCATGGTCATCAACACATGGGGCGGACCCTTCACTGCTGCCACCGACGCCGCGTACCAGGCGCTCTTGAAGCCGGGCACCTCGGCCCTCGACGCTGTCGAGATCGGCTGCGCGACCTGCGAAGCCAATCAGTGCGACGGCAGCGTCGGTTTCGGAGGGTCCCCGGGCGAGAACTGCGAGACGACTCTCGACGCCATGATCATGGATGGAGTAACCATGAAATCCGGCTCCGTCGCCGCCCTCCGCCGCGTCAAGAATGCGATTGGAGTGGCCCGCCATGTGCTCGAGTACACTTCGCACACCATGCTGGCCGGCGACTTCGCGACGGAGTTTGCCATCGAGAATGGCTTCACCGCGGAGACCCTATCAACTGAGGCATCCACCGAAAGATGTGCTGAATGGAAGAAGGGCAACTGCCAGTCAAACTATAGACAGAACGTCACCCCAGATCCAAAGACTGCGTGCGGCCCGTACACGCCCGTTGAGCTCGACTCCAGCTCTCCAGACTACTTCAACCTCATCGCGCCGAACTCCGCCCAAGCCTCTCACGACACCATCTCCATGACAGCCATCGACGCGAATGGAATCATGGCGGCGGGTACGTCGACGAACGGCGCTTCGTTCAAGGTTCCTGGGCGCGTGGGCGATGGGCCTATCACTGGCTCCGGCTCGTATGTTGACGGTGATGTCGGGGCTTGCGGCGCTACGGGTGATGGCGACATCATGATGAGGTTCCTGCCGTGTTATCAGGCTGTCGAGAGCATGAGGAGGGGCATGACCCCGGAGGAAGCAGCGCGAGATGCCGTCGTTCGCATGGTCAAGAAGTACCCGGCAGTATCAGCTGGCATCGTGGTGGTCAACAACAAGGGCGAGCATGCAGGGGCAGGTTCGGGTTGGACTTTCACCTATGCATACAGAGGCGGGACGATGAATGCGACGCAGGTTGTTACTGTGCCTCCGGTCGTTGTCGGTCGATCATTAACGGTCCAGATGCCTTAGAAAACAATTTGGTGCGAGATTTTACACACCTTTACTGATAATGAATACTGTTATCTTCGTGTATGTGAATTCCATAAACCATGTCAAACGTATTTGGTCCACTTCCTTGGCGTCGACAATCTCGCGTCACACCAAACAGACACGTTCATTGAGACTGCAACATTGGTCTTTTCTAAAAGATTTCGGGTGTCAGACTGGATCTGATTTATATACATCGCCATGAGACTCGGAGAGAGCCCTAAAGGTAAGGCTACCAAATGTACAAGTAGAAATGCAAAGCCATCCCAGATACTATCCACAAACAACTTCTATCTCAACACAGTCACCACCCTCGTGGCAACTTCACGCTTTTTCAACAATGAGAAAATCGGTTTGGTGTAGACTCAAGCGACAAGAGACGCTCAGTAGACGGGGACCTTGAAGGCGGGGAAGGTGTATGTCCAGCTATCAATGGACTTGGCGTCGTTGACGCAGTCAAAGTCGGAGCTGTTGCCCTTCCAGAGAGGGCGCGAGGGCCACTGGCAGAGCATCTGGGTCTCGCCGGCGTTGACGTTGGTGGAAGAGGTGACGGTGGCGTTGAGGCGGTCGGGCTTGTTACCGTTCTCGACCCAGTCGATCATGATGTTCATGTTGTTCTGGGGGTAGGGGCCGGGCTGGAGGCTGTTGGTGCCGCAGTGGCCGGCGCCGGGGACCAGGTAGAACTGGTACCAGTCCTGGAGAGCCTGCTGGGCGGCCTCGTCGGTCGCGTTGGGGTACATGATGGAGCGGACGGACTGCCAGTAGTGGACGGAGGAGGCGGCGGGGATGGAGGAGTCGGACTCGCCGTGGTAGTGGAGGAGCTTGCCGCCGGAGGACTGGAAGGTGCTCAGGTCGGGATAGGTGGTCTGGAGGGTGTCGTAGTAGCGCAGGAAGCCGGTGTTGATCCAGTCGACGAGGGTGTCGTAGGTGACGTTGTTCATATCGGAGAGGTTGTCGAGCTCGAGGAGCTGGATGAAGCGGGTGACGTACTCGCCGCCGGTGGAAGGGATGGAGAGCTCCCAGGCGCCGGTGTCAGAGTTGTAGACAGTAGCAGCGTCGCCGAGCTCGGAGCCGATCTGCCAAGAGAGGTAGGCGCGCTCGCCAGCGGAGTTGAAGATGCCGTCGTAAATGGCTTGGGCAACGGCGACACCCTCAGCGGAGACGGAGCCGTTCTGGGCGGGCTGGTAGCTGGTGGTGCTGCCGGCGGCCTGTCTCTTGTTGAGACCTCTCTTGTTGAAGCCGAAGCCGAGAGAGGTACTGTTCTTCTCAGCACAGTAGTAGGACTCGCCGATGACGGATTTCAGGTCGAAGTTAAGCTTGCAAAGGTCGGTACGGGAGATGACGCCATCGGTTCTTCCATCAAGAGAATCGCAGGCGGCGATGGTAGCGTTGACGATCTTGGCCAACTCGCAGGGAGGGGGCAGGTAGTCCTGAACATGCTCAACGGCAGAGGAGTAGACGTGGAGGACCTGCTGGTGGGCAAAGCGGAAAGCAGGGGCACCGGCAATGACACCGTCGTACTCCTCACCCCAGCGCTGGACCTGAGACATACCCTCACGACCACCGTCGGAGCAGCCCTCGTAGTAAGTGTAGACCTTCTGGTCATCGACCAAGCTGTAAAAGGTCTTGGAAACGGCCTTGCCGACCTGGGTCATCTCGCCCAGGGCCTGGTAGCCGAACATGTGGGTTGCATCCCAGTTGATGGAGCCGTTGCCGTAGAGAACCTGCGACATGTAGTCGTTGTTGAAGGCGTCGTATCCGGCGTCGGTGGCACCGGAAGCGGCGCCGTAGGCCAGACCGCCGGTGGCGTCGCTGGAGAGGGAGTAGCCACCTCCTCCGGCAACGTAGAAACGGTTCTTGAAGTCGTCGGGGCTGGGGAAGGCGTACTTGAGGACGACCTTGTCGCCGTGGCCGGTGTGGGTGTAGTGGACCGTCACGTTGCAGTAGCTGTAAGTGGCCGAGCTGCCGGAGGAAGCTCCACCCATGCCGCCGCCGCCGGTGGTGGCGTTGTAAACCACGGCCGCAGTGACGGTGGAAGGAAGAAGGTCGACTCCGAGAAGAGTGCCGTTCGCGGGGAGGGCGTTCTGGACGTTCTCGACGGTGCAGAGATCGGTGAGGGAAGCCGCGTTAGCAGCAGCCGCGAGGGCGCGGACAGCCGCCTTGGAGAGTTGAGGCATGTTGGTGAAGTTGAGATGGAAACGCCCTAGGATTATGGTTGAAACGAATGTGGATGGAGAGAAAGGGAAACAACCTGAGGTGGTGAAAAGCTTCAAGACCAGAAACACAAAGTTGGGACGACTGCTTTTATAAACATGCTCGTCGTTATTCAACCCTCGACGACGATGTCGCTGTCCGACAGTCCCCGTCGCATTGCGATCGAGAACATCCCCCCCACACATGTCCCGTAGGTACGCCTCATACACCTGTCCCAGCATCTGAAAGGTTAGCGTACTACTTGCGGGGCTTGGCTATATGGGAAGCCCCGCAAGAACCGCACTAACCTTTCAGATGCTTGGACAGGTGTAGTGCAGAGGCGCAGTAGGGCCGTGATCTGGAGCTCTCGCATCGGCCCCAGTTGGCCCGGTAGACATGATGGGGGCCGAGGAGCCCCTATGTCGGTAAGCTCCGTCCACGTCAGCCACGATGAACGGGAATGCCATATTGGCTGGTAAGGCTGGCAGGCTAGGAGTCGGGACGAACCTGGCTCGTGTGGAGACCCGTCTTTCCATTTGCCGGGACATGTTCCTTGCATTGAAATGTCTGATTTAGCACCTCGGGTACAACATCAGAAGACCGGGGTGCCACGTAACTCTGGTCCTGTACAATCTTCTGCGCTGTCTTTGTGGCAGTAACGCGTTACGCGTCTGCCCTTAGGGCCCTCAGCCATGTGTCTTACTTTGAGCCCTCTCAGAGGATAGCTCACGAGCAAGCTTCAACGGAATGATCTCACTACGCCCAAGTTCTACCCCAGCGGAAAGTTTTCTCCCCACAAATCACGCGGCATCCATGCCCGGAGAGCTTTTGGCCTTGGGGGCTAGAGCTTAAACCGAGTCAAGCTTGAGCAAGATAGTATACTAAGGTCGTAACCATTTTGTGGCGTAGATCACGGCGTAACGTGATGACGGTGCACTGTTCAAGTACACGATAGCCACAACAAACTCCCGAGCCAACATTGACCGCAGAAGTTTTCCTTCTCGGTGGAGCATCCTACACAGTTTCCTGTCTCTCGGATCCGAGAAACCCTCTTGTTTACGCTCTTCAGGTAAAATAGAGGATGCCTACGTGAGCCTTAAGATGAGTCGTGAGTCGTAAGCTTTTGTACAGCAGAGCCCTTCCTTCGGGACAACCCCACAAGAAGAAAGGTCTGGAAAGGGGCTTTTACGCCCATTACGACTTCGCGCTCTGCAGAAGCTCGACATGTATGGTCTTCGCCGCACCAAGTCTGCGGCCGATTCGGCACCGCCTTCGGGTTGTGGGCGTCGGTGAGCTCATGAACTGTCATCCACCGAGTAATTCTGCTCGCCTCTCCTGAGAATGTTCCGGTCTTCCAAGGCGGGTCATGCCGTCTTTCATCAAAATAGAGCTCAAAGTCGAAGAAAGACGGGGCCGCCGAGGACCCGCCCTTCCTCCGGTGGCAGAGAGTTAAATCCCATAGTGGGGCTAGTCCGAGGTGACATCGGAATCGTTGCCGATCATGAAGTGGGGTCTTCCCGAGCCTCTGAGCCAGTGACAATGCTTATTTACGGGCTGTGTCGGTAGGTTAACGAGACTGTAGGCGATTTGTACCACGCGGACGAACCGTAAGACGAGTCTCTACGAGTATGTATTTGATATAGGAAGCTTATTTTGGTAGTCAAAAGTTCGAACTTGTCGTCCTGATTATGGTAAGTCTCGCCTGCGAAACAGAATTCCACCGGCGCACAGCAGTCAGCTTGGTCCAACCTCCTTCAGAGCCCCTTTGACATCTTCTGAGCTTGGTGCCGAGCAGCTCATGACGTGTCGTGGTCGCCGATAAACTTGCCCAGGATACAACTTCCGAATGAGGTCAAGTATGGATGGATAGGTTGGAGCTGAATTTGGATACAATTGGGGCAGATGCATGAACGCAGTTCCAGACCGGAAGTTGCAACCATATTAAAGAAAATGACAGAGGCGGCGATGATGAGTGATCGACGCCGTCGCCCTTCAAATGAAGAACGTCCGTCGATGAAGGCGTGAGACTTCAATGTTCACAAATACTTCACAGAACGAGTTGATGCCGGCAGGAGAATGATGTCTTGTCTCGTGCAGAATCTCTCCTTCACGGTTCGTACACCTCAGTCGCGAGGTGTGAAATTTCGTGACTTGTACTGTCACTTGATGCCAGGCATGTGAGCACTCAGCAAGACCGCTCTGCGACGGCTACACAGATGCGAATAGGAGCTTAGGTCAACGACCACGCGCATTCTCCTATCTCTGAGCCAATCTTCATGTCTATTGGGAAGAATATGCAACGGAGTCAGAAGAAGGCCTGCTGAGACAGCATACCTACACATATGAAGTAGAATCAATCCAATAAAATACGCCTTGCGCAAAACAACGTGCGGGCTTTCAGTCGCGGACATGCATTTGGCTTGAAGTCGAATTCATCGCTGGAACCACGAAAGCTCGATTCTGAGAACACCACTTAAAGATAAAGAGGGTTGATAGCACCAAGTAAATCAAGGTAATACAGCAAATCATGTGATCACTGATATCCTGATGGGTCGGATCAAACCAACAGTTCATGGTGGATGCTGCGGTACCAACGAACTGCCCCGGTAAAGGCGGCTGCGTGAGAATGGAGCTTCGTGGCTGCAGGCGCTTCACCCGAGCACCTCCCACATTCCACCGACTCGACATAAGTGCTTGCTTCGAAATTCGAAGGTCCATTTTTGTATTTGAGGCACGGTATTACACTGCACAGCCGTGATTGTGCGATAAGGTGCCAAGCACGCAAGTGACCCTTCAAAGTCGTGACTGACGTTTTCTCACATGCCTGAACCTTCTTGCTAGCAAACTGAAGACTTACACCTTCCATCTCTGAGTTTTTTAACGTAAAAAGAAGCAAAATCACTTGGAATATTGCAGCTCCCGATCCAGTTGTCCTCGTATTGAATACGGAGATGGCATAGAGGGCTCCGGAGCTTCATCGTAACAACCTCGGTTATTTGAGGAGCCCCTTTGGGCTGAGTGTGCCAACAGGTATGAGTCAGAGATTTCGGAGAATTCATGCACCATAGTACTTGAACTGGCTGTACGGATAACGCTTCCAAGCAAAAGACTCCCGCTTTATCGCAAGCACGGAACTTGCCTCCCCAGCACATCACAGGTTTTGCACTTTTAAATTATCCGCCAAAGGCTTGAACTTCCATAAGCTTTGAGCAGCGTCAATAGGCACGTGAATGTGGGAGAATCTCTCTGCTTTCAGTGTACATCTTTGTGCGCCAAAGAGACCATGAGGGCCCCAGCTGTGATTCAGGGGTAATTTGAGTGGTGGCCAAAGTCCCAGACATGCTGGTCGCATTACTTTGACTACGCCCTATGCGCCACACCAGCGGTTCTCAGTCCTCGTCACAACTCAGAGCCATGGTCTTGTCGAATTCTCGCATTAATTACAATGCAGCTCCATGGATCAGTTGCGCATTTTGCAGCTTGTTGGTGGTGTCCCGGGCTCTCGGGTCGTCTGCGCCGTGTTGGTGAATCCCCGCCTGTAGGTTTGCTGCCAAGAGCAAACACACTCGATCCTTCACGGACACCTTGGCCCATGTGATGTCTGCAGGACATGCATCATCCCTGGGGAGCATAACACCATCGCGACCAAGCTCATAAGCTGCAAGATACTGCACTTTTATCAGTCGCCAGAGTGGATAAAGATCTCGATCACCAGGTTATATTTGCCCCGGTTCAACGACAGAAGCTGTTGAGCGGGAAACAATCAATCCCGAAGGCTGGGGAACACACGGCACCAGACTCATTTCCAAAGTCTCAGCTATAGGAAAGGCTTGATTGGTACTTAGTCAAGATGAGTGGTGTGCCCCTCTAACAAGCTGGATGACGGACTTTCAGGGGGTGAGAGGCATCGACGCTCTCTGTATGAGCTGTCGGAATCTCAGATTATCAGTGTCTGGACCGGCCGAATGTACGAAAGAGGAAGGTAGAAGGCCTCTTATTCGGCCCAAGCAGGCGTCGCGGTGCACTTGTCTTAAAACTATGACATGCAGATCTAATAACGCCCGTACTCACGGGAGACCGACAGCTAAAAGACCGGAAAAGGCTCCTCGCAGAACGATCATGTTTGTATCAATGATATAAATATTGGTAGCAATCCCATCAAATTGACTCTTTGGAGGCTGCAAATCTTTGAAGACACTTCTTTGCACAGCAAACCTCAAGCCTCCACCGCAAAATCAAGCTTCGTTCCATCCCATTCTACCTCTTTGTACTTTCAGCGATGCAGCTCATTCGAGTGATCATTACCTTGGGTGCCCTCGCTGCCCCTAGTCTTGCGGCACCCATCGACTCGAAGACCGATGTCAAGCCCCGATGGTTCGACCTCAGCCCCTCAATTGCCTCTTTCGGTGACGAAGGTCCGGTCGAGGACGCGGATGCTGGTACTTCTGACGAGGCAGCGGAAGCCAAGCGCAGATGGTTTGACCTGAGCCCTTCCATTGCCTCCTTTGGCGATGAGGGCCCGGTTGAAGATGCCGACGCCACTGAAGGTACCGAAGAGGCTGAAGCCAAGCGTAGATGGTTCGACTTGAGCCCGTCCATTGCCTCTTTTGGCGATGAAGGTCCGGTTGAGGATTCTGAGGCCGCTGAAGCTATCACCGAGTAAAGTAGGTCATCTGCTTTACCTCACAAAATCTGAGCTGTAAGTCTGACTGATATTCTGATAGTTTACTCAAAGGACGCGAATTACACAAGCCGCAACATGTCAAGACAGACTGTATGGACCTGGACGCCACAGTTTTATGGTGTCGCGGAAAATCGGCGGCTCGAAGGATGCATGGCGGGCTGAGTTAGTAGTTGGGCTTAGACAACTGTTCCATGAGATACCTGACCAATAATTCACTCGTTCCTGATAAAAGGCCTTCTAAAGTGTGATTTTGCGTGCCTCAAGATTGCAAGGTGCTAACAGATACCGCCATACTGTATCATTGAATCGTTGTCTACATCTCAAACGCTTCCCATCCACGTAGATCCATGCATTCCACTCACTCTTACCAAAGGCCTCAACCTTTCTAGAACCTTTCTAGGAGAAATCAACATCACAGATGATATTGTTATTTCCAAGCATATACCTCATGCCCATGTTCATAATTCGATATTGATCTCTTGCCTCATGTACAACGAGCCTCTGGACTTTCAGTTGCCATGCCCAGCGGTGGAGTCACCTTCCTCTTTTGCCTACGATTATGATTCCAAATGTCGTGATGAACAGCGGCACAGCTTTCCCCGCTTCCGTTGGAACTGGGATGCCCTCCAGCCATGATGGGCACAGAGGCTGTGCACCCTTAGCTGCTAAGCTGTAAATGGCTTCGTTAGCAGATGGTGCTGATCGAACAGACAGTTGCAAGTAAGTTTGGTCACCGAGTCTTCCAGGATACCCCACGCAATTTACCAACCTACCGGGTTCTGGAAACGATTGCGACGAGGTGGCGTATCTCAAACCTCGTCGGATGGCCCCTTTAGGAATGTACCCTCTTATCTGTTTGCTTGTTGTTGGAACCAACAAGACCTTGCGAACGTAGCCCGGTTTCCTGCAATTTCCCAAAAGTTGGAAGTTTGCTCTAGTCCCGCCGAAGGATTGAGGCGATGTCTTTGCGGGCGGTTGTAGCAAACATCTTCATCGGTCGATTGAGAGGTTGAATGTCAGGGCCGACTTGCGCCATCATCGCGGGGGTGTCGCAAGACCACTGAAGCTGTCCTACCCTTCTTTATTAGCCTTCTGTCTCTGTATATCAGAGAAACCTTACATGTCACACTGTCACGCCTCGATTGTCGTTGAAAACCTTTCAAACTTGCGTTTTTGGCCTTCATAGCACCCTTCGTCTTTCACCATGGGATCAGGCAAGCCTGAATCTAGCAGCTACAAGCTGTTGTCAGATGACGAGAGTTCGGTCGACAATGGCCACGTTTGCAGCCGGTGCGAATCCTCTATTTCGGACGATCGGGCCTGGAGGTCATTCTCGGCTTTGAAGCTTGTTCTGGCTTTTGTCTTGTGCCAAGTGCCCATTCTGCTTTTCAGCTTCGCGGTCTTCCGGTACATCCTTCAAAGCAACGAGAGAGGTAGCGACACGTACGACAAGAATGATTGTGAGTATCTTCATTTTGATGCTCAGCCTTCGTTATCGTCAGTCTAACGTCAAGCCTGGTAGACCTTGCATTCGAAACGTACAACGCGACCGGGACTCCGTACAGCATTGTCGACGCAGCGGATCCGTCGAAAGACGCGGACAAATTCTGGAATGATTTGAAGAGGTGTAGGAGCCCCCTGAGGAAATTAAATCCGCCATCATGACACTGAGCTGGACTTTGAACTCACGTCTCTTTTTCTTCAGACACCGGTATCATTACTGTAGACGACGCGTGGGCGGAGAGCAATAATCTCCCGCCCACTGTCAAATACACTCATGACCCGCAACTCCGAGTTTATCAAGTAGGCTACCATCTTCTTCTCTCTCACGAATGTGTAATAGCTAACCGTAACTCAGGTGAATGTCTTCCACTCTCTCCATTGCTTGGTATGAAGACTAAAGTTTTCCGATGGCCTTACTATAAAGCTAATGAAGGCAGTACCGCATCCGAAACAGACTGATCTCGAATGTGCCGATGGAAAAGTGGCCGCGCAATGACATCCACACAATGCATTGCGTGGACCATCTGAGAGAGGAGATTATGTGCAACGTCGGTAAGTGCATTTTTCTAGCCTTCACGAGATCTTCGACAATTCTTTCACGAAGATGTAGTCTGATCAAATCTCACAGACGTTTCGATGTCGGGGTCAAACGAGTTTGTTGCTTTCAATAATCACAACCATGACCGGAAGTGTCGAGACTTGGCCGCGGTGCAAAGGTGGGCCCAGGAACATACTTGGCTTGGCTATAAGGATTACCTTGAAGGTGTCATTGGATACGACGCCAATGAGGCCGAGCGAGTTAATATGGCACTTGCAGGAAAGGGTCAGTGGAACAAGGCGAACAGCACCCACAACAAGGAGACCGGGAAGATTGAAGCTTGGTTTGAGGATCACGAAATCTCCAGCGGACATTAGTTAATCCATTTTTAGATTTAATAGCTGAACGCTATGTCGAGCTTGAAATTTGAAGTATTTTGCGGTATCAGTCGAACTCATCCAGATGGATCGAACTCTTCAAGGAGAGAGAGACCCAACCCTTGCACAACCTAATGTGGAGCATGACCACGCATAACCTTATGCAAATTTCTACGTCATGCGCTTAGTCATCACAAATCCGATCGCAACCGACGCCAAGTTCTGTCGATTTGAACCCTCGCTCCAGAAACACGGACTTCGCCGGCAAAGGGAATGATGATTCGCAGTTGTAGCAACAAACAATGACGAGGCGTCGCGATGACGACACCACCACCTACGACCCATACACCGGCCTGCTGCCCGTCCTCCCGCCGGACGCGCAGCTCCCGGACAAGAACCCGCGCAGCAACGCCGCGACCGCGGCATCGGCAGCCGGCGTCCGCGCCCTGAGCGCCCAGGTCGTCGCCTTCTACTTCCGTGCCCCGGTCAAGGCCTTCTTCCGCACCCGCGTCGACTACCTCGCCTACGCCCGCAGTGTGCACCAGGCGCAGACCGAGCTCCTTGCGCAGGCTGCTGCAAAGGAAGGCGGCTCACGGCTTCATCTCGGGCTGCGCCAGGCATGGTTCTACCTGAGGGGTACGACGCCCGGTGTCCTCACCTCCGCTGTCAAGCAACATGGCTGGGGCGTTCTCCCGCATCAGGTACTGCCGCCGCTCATCGCGAACGTCGGCGTCGGAGCGGTGCTGTATACCAGCTACCTCACGATCCTGGGAGCCCTTCATGAGCCGAGCAGCAAGTCAAGAAAGACGGTCTACCCTCCGCCGCAGCCTTACCAAACGTTCACGGCGGGATTGCTCGCTGGAGGCCTGCAGAGCTTTGTCGCTGCGCCCTTGGATGCCATCCAAGCGAGGTATGACCATCGGGATCTCATGACTGGTCAGGGAGGGAAGCCAAAGAGCATGTGGACCTTTAGCGCGGAAAAGCTGAGGGAAATCGGACCGCGGGGTATCTTTGCAGGCTGGGGCTTGTCTCTCACCAAGGACAGTCTGGGAAGTGCCATTTTCTTCAGCGTTTTCGAATACGTAAAGGCACAGGGCTACTACAAGTTTGTGTCCTGGTATTACGGCGGGTTGGAAGAGCACATAGTCGACTTCATGGCCCAGAAGCGACCAACGACCAAGGAAGCCCTTGGGGAGAACAACCAACCACTCATCATCCGCCCTCACTACGCCATCGAGCCAGCGTTTCTTCTACTCGCCGGCATCACCGCCTCAATCACCCAACAAGTCGTCCTTCACCCATTAACGCATGTGCAAGTAGAGCATTGGGATCGATTAGAAGAACTAGACGCCAAAGCCGCCAAACTCCGAGAACTTAAGGGCGCAGACCCAAACCATCAGAAACAGGGCTGGAGGATGTTCAGGGCCTACTATCGCGCGTATCAAGAAACGTGGTCGGAATGTTGCTTGGAGGCGCAAAAGGAAGGGCTGAGCATGCGGCGATGGCTGTGGCGCGGTTTCTGGTGGAACACGATTCGCCAGGTGCCGAGCACCAGCGCAGGGTTGATCATTTTCGAGTTGGTGCGGCGCAAGTACGGGCTGGGCAACGAGGAGGTTCGGATCATGGGCGACGGGTACGATATCCTACTAAACTAGAACATTTGGCGGGGAGCGGCGTGCGAGGCGTTTGTGAGACTATGTCGACGATTCTCGACTCTGTTACTGCTTCTGAAAGTGTGTACCACATAGACCAAGAGATTATTTTCCTCTCTTCATGTAGGTGCTCGCCGAGGAGAAATGTGATCTTAAGGCTCGGTTTGATGCCGAGACCGGGTAATCATTTCCAGCTTGCTGCATGGCTGCATGTTGGGCTGATGCGATCAATAAGGTTGCGGCGTTTGCGTCGGACAACCTGGGGAAGTGGAGAACTGTGGTTCATCGGATGACGTCGAAGGGTTGGGCAGCTTTTAGGTTCTGGAAGAGCAACGGGCCCCTCACTTTGTTCTGACAACAACCTCAAAGTATTGGATTACTGAGAGGCTGCTAGGATCGAACAATTCACGATGGCAAACATACCTGCATCCGACAATGTTGTGCGCGTGAAGTTGATCGACACGTCCACCGCCATGGTCGGGGACATGACCGCCTTCGCTAGGCCAGTGGTAGCGGGGCATGAGGTCATCAACTTCTGTTCACTGGCTTTTCTTCTCGAGAATGAAAAGTTGGGAAAGAAGGCACTATTCGACTTGGGCACGCGCAAGGATTACTGGAAGCTGCCCAAGGCCGTGCTCCAGCTGATCGGGAAAGGATGTGTGATTTTCGGCATGAGAGTTGATGAGGGCATTGATGAAGTGCTCACGAAGGGGGGCGTTGACTTGAACACTATTGGTAAGTATCAGAAGCCATGAGAAAATCATGCGACTAGATATTTACTCGGAAACAGACAGCTGTATTTGGTCGCATGCTCATTTTGACCATCGCGGTGACATGGCCCTATTCCCCAAATCTACGAAGCTGGTCATGGGTCCCGGGTATCTTTCTGATAAAGAAAGACCTGGAGGAGTCGGTGATCCAGAGGCCGCGGCAGAGTTCGACGGCAGGCCGCTGGAGGAAGCGAGATTTGACAGCGGCTTGATGATTGGAAAGTTCAGGGCTCAGGACTTCTTTGGTGACGGGTCGCTCTACCTTCTTGACGCCCCTGGTCACCAGCCAGAGCACATTTGTGCACTCGCACGAACGACTCCATCCTCAGCACCAGGCGGGGCATCTTTCGTGTTCTTGGGCGGCGACATCTGCCACTTTGCGGGCGTCTTCCGCCCAACGGCAGATACGCCGCTACCGAAGGAAATCCCCGCAAGCGCTATCTCGCTCCGCAATGACTGGGCTTCGAGATCGGTTTGCCCGTGCTCCTTCTTCACCCCTCATCACCCTCGTGCGAAGGATGAAGACTCCGCTCGCACCTCCTCGTGGTACAATCTCCCTGATGGCGGGCATGTATACACGGATTTCGAGAAAGCATCCGCCTCGGTGTCGAGAATGAGTGAGCTTGACACGAGAGATGATGTGATGGTCTGCCTTGCTCACGACGCAAGCTTACTCGATGTCCTGCCTGTTTTCAACAAGGATCCTACGAGAGACATCAATGACTGGAAGAAGGAGGGCTGGAAGGCAACCACGTATTGGAGCTGGTTGAACGAGGTGGCCGTTGACGGGAAAAAGCCCCGAGAACCCGTTGTGGACGGTTTCTGGAAGGATGGGAAGCAATGGGACTTCGAGGCGTATAAGTCTGCTCTTTGAAGGAGGGCTTTGCGCCGTACGAATCAATCTTCCGTAATTAATTTTACTGCATTCACGGATTGGAGAGATGGTAGAGAATTCGATCGTTATTCGTAACCTATCTTCCGTGGCTAGTCTGAATCCATCCCAGTCAGATCAACCACCTCTATTTCGCGATTTCCGTACGCAAGTGTCTCGGTTTTCGGCTTTGAAAACTCCAATCCGCTGCCACGCCTGTTGCGTCTAGAAGCCACTTCGATGCTTGGAGACGAGCAAATTTCGTCTCCTGAACTACTGTCACAGTTCATGGCGTCCGGACTTTCCCCAGTGGTGGCATCGAGGGAGCATTCGTCCGTGAAGTGCGAGTCCCCGAATCTGCTTACTCGCGTGCCAATTGATGTCGGATGGTCTGTCTCTTGTGCTAGCGACGCATTCAGCATCTGCGTTCGACGAGAATCTGGCGGCAGGCTCTGATCCGAACTGCTCTTGCCGTCCGTCTTGATGTCTACCCCCGGCATGAAGGCTTGTAAGCCACCGCCCATGAGTCGATCGATCCAGTTCAAAGTGTGCATGTCATCCGTCGTCAGTAGGTCAACCAGTAATAAGCCGACGATGATCACCGTCCATGTCGTAGTCCAGAATGACACTCGTGAGATGCAGGCCATGGTCATAAACTCTGCCAAGGCAACGATTCGCCAACGCTTCGGGAACCCGTCCTTCCAGAGCCGAATTGCATCAGAAGCGACCCTTTCGACAGTCAATGGCGAAGTGAAGACGCTCCAACGTCTCGCCAGTTCCCAGTGGTTGAATTCTTTCTCGCTGCCGCTGAATCTGCCCATGTTTTGCAATCGCTGGCCCCAGCCGGGCAAGATCTTGCCGTCGGAGGCCCAAGGTTGTTCTCGGCAAAAGTCTCTCCACCGTTCAAAAACTTGGACCGCATAGTCCTCGCTCACGTCGAAGTACTCCTTATGCCTGGCTCCGCAATTACAGACCCATTGATGCTGGAAGTTGGCCAGCTCCGCGTGAATGAGTTTCTCCGCAAACCCGTGGAAGTTGATCTCTTCAGCCACTGCACTGGCATGCTCTTCAACCTCCACGTGAGCGCAAACGCCTTTGATCTGGGAACGGCGCCGGTCAGGATGTTTCTGTGTCCTCCCAATCTTAAGAAGTTCGACGTCGGTCTCCGTAGACTTGATTTTGTACAAGTAGATGGATCCAATTTGCGTCTCTTTCCCCTTATAGGAAGGGCCATCCTTAATGAGCTTTGCTAGATTTCGATCGATCTGAAAACTCGAGAGCTTCTTTCGGGCAGAGCCAACATCGCTTGTGCTTCTTTCGGGCAGATCCGGGCGCTGCTGACGTCTTTCTACCTCGTCACCCATTTCCGGCAAGGTGTGAGAAGCTCCAAGTGGCGGTCTAGATTCATTGCTTGGTGTTCTCCTTTGTTGAACCGGCGGAGGTTCTAAGGCGTGAGAGGACCCCGATGAAATTGACCTGACTCTAGGAGTTGGTTTTCGGCTTGATGTGTCGATCTCAATATCGGCCCTCTGAAAGGATCCGACACATATCAAGTCTTCATTGCAAGAAGTCTCGATATTTTTTGCCGAAAGTTGACTTGAAGTACGCTTTCGTACCCTGTGAGGGGCCAGGCCGGGTTGGGTCGGGGCTAGCGGAGATGACTTGGAGCTCAGTTGATTTGTGTCTACGGCATGGCTCCGTCGTCTAGGATTCCCGATAGATGGCCGAGGCGGCGGAGGTCGCTTCTTGACGTCTTGAGAGCCATTATTCTGGCCATTAGATGAAGATTCGAATGACATCATCTCGCAGTGAATGAAAATGGGCGTTTAAAATGATCTCGACGATGCCGTATGGCTTTGGTGCATCTTATCACGGCAGGTTCCTATCCTTAAATACGTGGGTTCTGAACATCTCAAGGCAGACTCGGTCGGGGCTGGCGAGTAATGAAACGCTGTTGGTGACCAGGGTTGAGGGCGGTTATGTTGGTTTGGGGAACTGCGCCTCCCCTTGTTGGCCCGTATTTGGCGATAACCTCCGCTTCTGCATATCGAATCTTGACTGTTACCAACACAAAATGCACACTCCTATCATTGCGGACCATTGGGGTCCGTTTCAAAACCCTGTCTTCTAGCACGCAATGCCACGATGCCTTGCTGCATGGCATCCGCAGCATGCTTGTCTTGAGGGGCTGGTGTGCGCGGGCCAGAACAACGGCCGGCCAGGGGAATGAGGGCAGTGCGTGAAGGAGGCCGCCATCATTCCTAGCCTCTGTGTTGACGCTGTTGTCAACGCCCGGTTAAAAGTGAAAAATCGTGCTATTATTTCCAGGCCTGGAAAGTTTAATGTTGCCGTGTGTGGCATCTTACATGCCTCCTTTGTAGTATGAAATTGTTGCCATCGTTCAATCCGTACTAAAGAGTTTAAAGCTCTTTGGCTCATCACAAGGCTTCCGCTATGCCCATATTGGTATAGCTTACGGGAAGTGGCTGAGCTAACTAGTTCTTTTCCCAAAACCGCAGAGTCGTTACTTCCGACAACGCCAGATCTGACTAAACAAATGTGCAATGAGCAGTCTCACCTCGCCTCGGGATGCCACCATTTCAAGGTGCCCTGAGCATGGAAAATGACGGGTTGATCATACCTACGTTGCGCGATTACTAGCAGACCTTGTAGAATGTATTTCAAGCGAGAATCCATCCATGGGCGTCATTTTCTGCTATCTTAAGAGATTTTTCAGCTTCCCACGCGACGCCAACAGAGTGGATTGACGGAAGGGTCTTCGGCCTGTCCTACATGGCTTTTTCGTGAGTTCTTGGGTGATGCAAGGGCATCATAGGCTATTCATAAACGTACTCCTAAGGTATAGATTGGCCTCATCACTGGCGTGCGTGAGCGTGGAGGCTCTTGGGTCCGGTTTACAGCTGTATCTGCCTCATCGTAAACTATACCTAATTCGGCACGCCTATTAAGAGGCAGGTCCCGACGCCATGGTCGAAGGATTCAGGGATCAGCGTCTGTGTGAAGGCTTGTTTCTCCAACGCTCGCCTAGATGGCGTGTATCTCAGTCACCATTAGCTGGTAAGTGCCGAGGCAGATCTGGAAGAGTATCTATTCATGATGTTGGAAAATTGATATAAACCTCCTAACCTCGCAGTTATTTTTCACCTTTGGCTCATCTCGATTACAACCTCATCAGCAATAATCTTTCATCCAACTTATCTAAAATCATGCATCTTTTGCTTCCAATCCTATCCTTCGCGGCTTTCACGCTGGCGGCTCCTGCAGGCAACTTGCCGGTGGTGGATCTAACCTACGTATGCAGTCCCAAATACTGATAACTTTTGACGTTGCTGAGCCTTGATGATGCTGACATTCTCCCAGGCATCATATCGAGCAAACAGTTTCAATGTAAGTTTTAAATAACCCTGATGCCGGCTATCAGCAACTGACTTACATCCAGGAGACTGGTGGCTATTACAACTTCTCGAACATCCGCTACGCAGCGCCGCCCACGGGACATTTCCGCTTTCGTGAACCAATTGCGCCTACCGGACGGCAATGCCACGTCGACGACGGGGACATTGGGCACGTGTGCCCTCAATCTTCCGGAAATTGGTCTCTCATAGCTAGCCAGTTCTCGAAAGCCTATCTCAACGGCCAACCGTTCGACTACAATGCCGCGATGGCTGCCGTCCCCAAGAGTGATGCCATCGTCAGCGCAGATTCCCGCACCACCGAAGATTGCCTCTTCCTCGACGTCATTACACCTCAGGCGGGGTTTGCCAAGAACGAGAATCGCTTGCCGGTCTTGATCTATGTAAGTCACGACTTGTCTTCATGAATTCGATTTCTCAATCGGCAAGCTAACTCGCTTTCTTTGCAGGTCTATGGCGGTGGCTACTCGAGCGGCGACAAGACAGGTGACGGCGACTTCAACCCCGCCGAGCTTCTGAGAATCAGTAACTCGGGCTTTGTCTACGTCTCCATCAACTATCGACTCGGCGCCCTCGGTTGGCTCGCAGGCAAGGATGTCTCTGCTAATGGGACCCTGAATGCAGGGCTCTATGACCAACGACTGGCTTTTGAATGGGTTCAACAGCACATCCACCTCTTCGGGGGCGACAAACACAGAGTTACTGTCATGGGAGGTTCAGCAGGTGCCGGGTCAATCATGCATCATCTGACAGCCTTCGGTGGTCACAAGAACGAGTCTCTCTTCAGCCAAGCCATCCTTCTCTCACCCGCATTCCTCCCTTCGCCGACGATGATCAGCGCTAAAAGAGCTTTTAGCAACTTCCTTGCCCTCTTAAACGTCACATCTCTCAGCGAAGCCCGCAAGTTGCCTGGCGAAGCTCTCATCGCCGCCAACGCCTTGCAAATCTACAGCGAGGCATCCTATGGAAGCAATATCTATGGACCCGTCGTGGACGGCACTCTCGCTCCAGCTCTGCCTGGTCAACTACTTCTGAACGGGACATTCAACAAGGACGTCAGGATCATGACGATGCACAACACTTTGGAGGGTCTGACCTTCACCAACCCAACGATCAACTCGTCCGCCGACTACCTCACCACGGTCACGTCATCTTTCCCAACGATCTCAAAAGACGCGCTGAAGTTCATCAACACAACCCTATATCCTCCCGTGTTTGATGGATCTTTGGGATACAAAGACGAATTTCAGCGGGCCCTGGGCACAGTTGAGGACGTCAACATCATTTGCAACACCCACTACATTGCCCAGGCGTTCAGTAATCAGGCTTATGCATGTAAGTGGCACCATTCACGCATTTGATTCCCATACTTCCTTGCCTTCAACGCATGTAGCCTCGGCACTTAAGCTTTACTAATATACTTGAAATCCAGTGCGGTTTGCAGTCCCTCCTGGAACCCATGGCCAGCAGACACCTTACGTCTTCCGAAACGGTGCACCAAGCGGCGTCGTCCCGTCCGTAGCTGACGCTCTCCAACAGTACATCGTCAGCTTCGTCACTAAGTCGGTACCAACTTCGTCGAACGGCACTGAGATGCCTATGTACGGTGCAGAATCCGTGTTGGTCAATCTTGCAACCAATGGGACCTCTTTGCAAAAGGATGACACAGCAAACCAGAGGTGCACATGGTGGCAAAAAGGGCCGTTCGCCTAATGTCTCTGCGACTGACATACCCTATACGATGTTTTCCAGGATGTCGTAAGCCTTCGAGAGCAATGCCGCATGTACGACAAATAAGAGAGGCGGTCTTACAGACTGTCTACCAGAAGGGGATATATGTTGTAATTACGTACTGTGAGAATTGATGGTTGTTCACGTCATAATCTTTGTTCCGATTCATCAGATTGGACGTCTTCGTAGCGTGTGCCCACCCGATTAATACGGTGCTGACAACTTGAGGGTGTGATGCAGGTCACTGCCATCTCCGTATGTGTGGCTGTCTACGTCTGCCAAGACTGCCGCATGCTGTGCCATAACTCAGCCGACGGTCAATCTAAAGACGTTGTCTCCACGATTCTCGTAATTCATGACTTTCTCAACTGCTTAAAAAGAAAATGGTGAGATGCCGGTTACTCTCACAGCACCTCAAACTTTGAACCCCTCCCCCCCCCCTTCGAGTACCTACAGTAACAACCGATAATCTAAGCAACATGAAACAAAATACACTGGAGTCGGAGCATGAGCATGTGTGTTCGACCTCAATTTCGGCAATGCTAACGTTCAGAAGGAACGAGGGCAAGACGAATAACTCACACGAGGTCACGCCCTTGGAAAAGCTAGACGGCGACTCGCCGCAATGGATTGACTGTCCGTACTGCTGCAAACGGGCACAAACTTCAGTCTCCAAGACAGGGACAAAACGCCAGCTGCAAGATTTGAATGCGTGCAATATTGCTGCGTAAGACAGACTGTTAACCAGAAAACAGGCTTCTTCGAGTGGTATCAGGTTTCTTCTTCTTCGCCGTACTCTGTGTTCCAGGTGCCATAGGATGGCTTGAGGATGTACACTATGAATGCGCCGAATGCCACAGGACTGTTGCAACGAGGCCACATAAAGGGCCAATGAAGATCTACAATCCTGCTAAGGAAAGTAGGAAAAAGGAACACGAAGAGCATATGTGATCAAATGGTACAGCTCTTTTTCGAGAAACAAAATGTCGAAATACGTTGTTGCAGTAAAGCCTTTTGCATTTCACTACGTCTCTGTTCTGTGTTTCTTAGCCACGAAGTAATATTTAAACCTCATATAACACCTACAGGTGCTAAAATATCATAGCGTAGTCGAAGGCGACTTGAAAATTTGACGTTTAATCCGCTAGACTAGCTTTCTCTTCGGTGTTGGCCGGATTAATTAATTTGAAAGTAGGAGAAATGGCGTGGAAACGAGGAAACGAGGAAACGACGGCAACTTTTCCTGGCATACTTGACTAATCGGTCAGGCTAATACAAACCCCTTGGCCACACAATTTCCTTCGTCAAAGTCCTTGAGTACCTCCCCTTTCATGATTCCGGACACATATGTCTCACCCACAACCTCGTAGTGACCTGACCCACGGCCTCTCAATATAAACGGCACGTGAGAGCCGAACAGAACGACGACGTCATCACCAGTCTGCGCCCCGATTGGCGCGAGGCCCATGTAGCCTTTCTTAGTGATAAAGAATCGGCGGCCCAGGGCGTATTTCTCCAACTGAAAGTCGTTTTCTTCACTTTGTAATTGAGATATGATCGAAGGCACTTCTCCATAGACCTCGAAAGCTAGTTTCTGCAGCCGAGCACTTTGGTTTCTATCAGGTGTATGCAAGCCGTTTTCCCACTTGTACCGGCGAGATCGTGTACTTTCTTCCAGTGCCTTGTCGTCGAATTGACGGCGACTCTCCCAATAAGGATCTGGTACAACGCTGGGGAGGCTGAAGGGGCGATGGTAGAGGTCATACGGCTGCAGACTCCACATGTTCGCCAGCTTTTGGAAGCTAGTCTTGAGCTCCTGTAGTTCTTCGTCTGATGCGGCCAAAGGCGGAAGGTCGGCAAGGAGAAGAGGCCCTCTCATGCTACTTCCTAGAATATCTTTCAGCTCTTGAGTTCGAGTGCTGAGTAAGTCTTGACGTTCTGCTTGGTCTGCTTGCTTTGGATTTCGGAACGTGACAGGCGCCTCCGTTCTTGTCCTTGTCTTGGGAACTTTAGGAAGGCAACTTTCGAAATTGCTGACCGAGTCCACCTCCTGTCCCACAACGAGAGTATTCCAAAATGCTGCGTGTTCAGCCTCTTTGGAGGGGTACGGAGAATTAATCCGTCGGGAATCCAGAGCCAACTGCTTGCATTGCCCAACAGCAACGATAAACTCTGTTGACCTTTCCCAGTGTGAATACAAGTCTTCTGGAAAGGGTGCGTGTAAAATGTCAATTTCATCCCAAATTATTCCCTCCACGAGTGCCGTACCCATGTCTTCATCCGCGACGGGGGTGGACTTGGGGCCAATACCAGCGGCGTACACAGGCCTCTTTGGCTGGTCTTCGTCTAACCAGTTGCGAATAAATGAGAATCGAGCAAGCTTCTCGTTTGCTTTGGCAGTGTGTTCAATAATTTGGTGCATGTCGAGGTTGGCGTTCGGGTCGATGTAGTGCTCGTCATGAATACCTGCAAACAAGAGCTTGCCAGTGTTAACCATGCTTTGGAGCTCATCCACCATCTCACGGGGGTAATACTTGATCCACTGTTGAGGATCATTGACCATCTTTCGTCCTTCCAACACTTCTTGCGACTGCTTCTCAGCCAGCTCGTACGTCATTGGGAACATTGTTCTAGCCACGCTTTCATCCTCTTGAGTCAACGGTGGCACCGCCCACCAAGGAATAATGTCGTGGGCGTCTCCATCCCGCTTTGGCAGAGGTACTTCGTGACGTCGGCGAGACCAGTCTGGGACCCAGGATGGCAAAGTGCGTTTCGCGATCTTCTCATTGGTCGAAACTCCTGTGCAATGTCTCAATACCTCTAGGCCTGGTGAACTTTCCACCATCCTGCCAGCGAACTTGGTATAGATTCTTTCCACGGTCTTTTCGTAGTCAACAACGAATCCCTTAAGAATGTCGTCGGTGGGCCTCATTTTCAACCCCAAGATAGCAAAGATCTTGTCCCGAGGGTCGGTTGCGTCGAAGTGACGATATTCCACGACCCACCTCAACACGTCTCCTTCGTGGCATTCATCCTGGTGACTTTTAAGTCGAAGTCGACTGGAGCTCCAGCGCACGTAATCCAAATGTAGAACCTTGTCAACTCCAACAATGTTTTGACGAAGCAGGGACACGTCGATCTTGATCCTTGCGCAGGCCACGACTAGCTGATTCCACGGGATCAATCGACTTCCACAGCGAAGTGTCACCGCGTTCGAACTCGTCATCTTCCTGGTCCCGCCGCCCCAACAAATTTCTTGTACAATCCACACGCGGTTCCACCATGCCCTCTTAAACAGGCTCTCCATTGCGTCGCACATCTTTTGAGTGAGCCGGGGCATGCTGGTGTACGGAATCTTGCTCCCGAGCGCTCCAAGCACATCAATGGCAAAATCACTGTCGTCTCTTTCCTTCCCAAGCCAGATGTTGACAGCGTTGCATTCGTAGTAAATGAGATTCATGATGGGGACTTGGATGTTTCGTTCTGCAATATCCTGCTGATTGATGCAAACCGCATCTGCCCAAAGGATCACCTCCCCGTCGGTCTCACGTCGATGCCGGAGGAATGAAGCCAGATTTGGGATAATTTCGATGTAAGTGCTATCGTGAACTAGGAGAACTTCGCTTGGAGTCTCCGCTCCCCAGGTGTAAGAAAGGGTTTCATAGCTCATATCTCCGTTCACATCCAGATCTGATGTTTCCAAGCGACACCGGAGCGGTTCCGTTGGGCCATCAGCCGGCAAAAGATGTAGAAGACGGATCTCAAGCGACTTTCATCCCAGAGAAGCGGCGTGTATTGGTATGGTTGGGATGCGTTGGCCAGCAAAGATTGCCCCGAGTTCGCGTTCGCGGGCTTCATATTGTACGCTGAGGGAAAGGATCAAGAAGTATCAGCGATTTCAAAGGGTACATTTGACCTACTTCTAAGACAGATGAACAAGAAACTGATAGTTCAAATAGCTCAGGATGCCGCTACAACCGCTTAAATTCTCGAAAGCGTACAACTTGCCGCCAACACCAACGGATGCGACCCTTTCTTATGCAGGCCACAGAACCAACAGCATGAAAACCGACCAATCATCGACTTTTTACGTTTCATGTAGTCAATCATTTGACAAGAGATAAGAGGGGATGGCGATTGCTGCCTACATAGACAAGTCAAAGTCTACCCACCTTCACTGCGGAAAGATTCTCAACGGACGCTGCACCTTGTTCGGTGCGAGGCATGAGGTAAGCTGTATAATTTGAAATGACTTAGAAGCGAATTACGATGTCTCCGCATAAATTCTCTGGCAGAATGTTGTCTGGCAATGCTCCGAAGGCCTCTGGAAGCCAGTCGTTGGGGCCAAATTAGCAGCTTTTCAAACGCCGAATGGTACCAAACTTCTGCATTGGCCGACTGGAATAGCTTGAGACACTATCAAAAAAAAGTTCCTTATTTGACGCGACTGCTGTGAAGTGAATAAATAGTTTTTGTGTGACCGATCAAGCTTGCGCTTTTAGTCACCACTTACAACTGACGAGGACGTTGTTGAGCAGATACGGCAGCGCGTGCGTCAGCATGCCGTCCAGAACACAGATTGATATCGAGGCTTGTGATACACAAACAGATTCGAAATTGCGGTTCGCAAATCCGGTGAGGTCAAATCTCAAGTCTACACGCTTCCAAAGGCTAACGAAGACTACTTCAGGGTCCATTCGGCTATGGCGCCTTCTCAACGACATTGATGACCCTATCTCTGTCCATGATGGGCATTCGGAATGTTGAGAATCAGACCGTCTTCATAGCGAATCTCTGTTTCCTTGCTGGGATAGGCTTGCTCATCTCTGCGCAGTGGGAAATGGTCAGGGGCAACACGTTTGCTTACACGACCTTGATTGCATTTGGTAAGTCTACCTCCTATAGTATCTTCAACGCTGTTACTGACGACCAAAGCCTTTTACTACGGTGGCTACGGGTTTCTTCTCATCCCCTCTGTAGGCATCGTGGATGGTTATGGAGGCAAGACGGCGGAATACTTCAATGCTTTAGGGTTCTATCTTGCTGGTATTTTATCCTATCTCTCAAGCTGAAGGAAGTGATAATAACATGGTGACCCAGTGTGGTCGCTTTTCAACCTCTTTTTCTTTATTGCCGCCTTTTCAACGCAAGTTGCCCCCGGTGAACCGCTTTACTCATGTTCCATGCTGACCGTGGCGAAATTGAAGCAATATCGCAAATGTTATCGTGTACGGCGCACTCGAGCTCTCCTACATTTTCAACTGCGCCGCAAACTTCGCCTTTGCAGATGACCACACAGCATCCGGCAAGAGCTTGACGAAAGTCGCCGGATCTTTCGGATTCATTGCCGCGCTGGCGGGATTCTATGCCATGGCAAACGGCTTCTGCGGCGATGTGCTGCCGTTTGAGATACCGTTAGGCGATCTCTCGCGGTTCTTTGCGAGAAGAAAACTGCGTGGCACCAGAAGAAAAGCCACGTGAGGTTCGGAGTAGAACACGCCGTTCTTCGTCGTCTGCCCGGCCAAACGCCGTTTGCTGCCGATGGCCGAACGGCGCCGGGGATCCACAATCGATCGGCTTCTGCCGAGCCCTGCATCGGGATTTGGCGTCTCATCCGCATTATTCAGTTTGGTTGTCTGGTTTTATGAAATGGCCATATGAGCAGATAGTCTGCAGCAAGTATCATAGAATGACTAGTTGCGTTTCTTCATTATGCTTCTTGTCCCCGTCCAAAGTCTTCAGTCTCCTGCACAGAATAGCTCCGGTGCAGCTTCCGGTATTTAACACGGTAGTTTCAAGCCTCTCAACGCACTCTCGATGTCATATGGAATTGACCTACGCTTTTTGAAGGCCCATGGAGCCGAACTTCGACGGAGTCAACGAAGCATGCCCGCTGCTCATCCCACTTGTGGGACACAGGCCTCCATCATGTTAAGCAACGACTCGGCTCTAGACTATTCCGAGTGATCCCAAAGAGAGGATAGGAGCGTGGTGGCAAGCCGCCCTCCCGATCCCGCCCTCCAAAGCCGAAGCCGAACCATTCAAGCCGAGGACCGGAAGCCGAGATGGGTCGTGTGGGGCTCCCACCCCCGACATCCGGCCCGCCTCCGTCGAGTGTCCAGTGCTGTTTACCCCACTTTCCAGCCCATCGACCCCCATGCCCGCCCCCCTCCTCTCTGCAAGCTTGCACACTTCCTCCATCTAAACGGACTCTGCAGCGGGAATAGACACACTAGCCCCGGGGAATAGCGGATTCACCATGCTTTAGTGTCAGCCCGCCCTTCCCCCTTCGCGCGTGAACTGCTGGGGCAACAGACAGAAAGCCTGCCGTGCCGTCCACCACATACATACCCGCTATTGCGTGATTGGGTCTCTTGCAAAATTTTGATAAGTGAGCAAAAGGGGGACGGGACATAGTATACGTACGCCTGGAGAGAGCGGGCGGGCGCCGCCATCAGAGATTACATGGTCAAGTCAGGTAGGTAAGCCGCAACAGGCCTCTGGTGCAGTAGTCACTGGACGGTTGCTGACCTCTCGTGAGTCACAAGACGGCTCAGCGCTGACGCCGGGCCGCGACCGGCGGCGGTAGCGGTAGAAACGGCGGTGGACAGCTGTTGGTGGTGGCTGGGAAGCGGACAGGGCAGACAAAAGAACCCCCTCTCGATGAATTTGGAAGGATTTGAGAGGGGGCAGTAACAAGGAATCGGCCTGGGGCCGCATGCCTCGCCGGCTTCTTACAGCGCATTGCAGTGTGTAGGGGAGCGGAGAAGTTCAAGGTTGCCCGCCGCAAACCGGGGGTGGACCGTGGCAAGAAAAAAAAGCTGAATGCGGAAGCCAATTCTTCACACACTCTCTCTCACTCTCATACTTTTTTCTTTTTCTTTCATCATCTTTGACTCATGACGTTGTGTCATTGACTGGAATGGACCCTTGAGGCTCAAGTCGTAAAGTTTGGGATTACATGCAATTCTGCGCAGGAGCTTAGATTGCTTGCATACAATCAACTCAATTGCAACCTCATTCTGTCTTGGCCCAGGATTCACATACATCTCATTTCAAGGTTCACCCACCATCCTGCTCACACGAGCCTCAAACTCTGAAGCCAATACTAACTCATGAGTTCAGTTTTCAACAAGATTGAATCCGGAATAACACCAACCAAAACAAATCATGGCTCCCAAAAAGGGGACCTCGCCGTCCTCGGACGAGAGAACGCCTCTCATCCCCTCCATCGAGCACCAACCAGCAACGCCCCTCCCCATCGGCTCGGAAACCAACGCCATCCCGCCAAACGAATTCGACCTCCTCCTCTCCAAGTCCCTCCCGACCACCGGCCCTTTCCTCGAGCCCGAGTCCACCGTGAACCCGCTCCTGCGCGGGCCCCGCCGCTACTCCAAGACCTCCAACCGCCGCCCGTCCCTCGCCAGCCGCTCCGATCGCTCCGACTCCGGCCTTGAGACCGCCGTCACCGTCGCCGACGACGATGCCTCCGACGCCGCCAGCATCAGCAGCGTCGAGTCCACGCCCTACCTCAACGGCATCTCCCGCTCGCGCTTCTGGTTCATCTTCGCCGAGATCCTGCTCACCTACTTCATCGCCTGCTTCGACGGCACCATCATGGCCAGCAGCCACCCCGTCATCACCTCCTACTTCCACGCCTCCAACAGCGCGTCCTGGCTCTCCACCGCCTTCCTGCTCACCAGCTCCGCCTTCCAGCCCCTGCTCGGCCGCCTGTCCGACAGCATCGGCCGCAAGCCGCCCTACGTCGCCACCATGGCCATCTTCTGCGTCGCCACCGTCTGGTGCGCCCTCGCCCAGAGCATGACCAGCTTCATCCTCGCCAGGGCGGCCTGCGGCCTCGGCGCCGGCGGCATGATGACCCTGGGTAGCATCATCGTCAGCGATCTGGTGCCCATCGAGTGAGTCCCCCCTTTTTCCTCCCCTTCGATATCGGGGTAGTATCTACGCCCACACAAACAACTAACACACTCTCCAGAAACCGCGGTGCCTACCAGTCCTACATCAACATGATCTACGGCGTCGGCTCCGCCCTCGGCGCGGCCCTCGGCGGCGCCATGGCAGACCACCTCGGCTGGCGCTGGGAGTTTGGCATCCAGGTCCCGCCCCTGATCATCTGCTGCATCATCGCCGTCATCGCCGTGCCCGGCGACCTCGGCCTCCCGCGCGGCGCCAAGCGCGAGACCCTCGTCGAGGCCCTGCGCGCCTTCGACTTCAAGGGCTCCGCCCTCCTCACCACCGCAATCACCTTCTTCGTCCTCGGCCTCAACCTCGGCGGCAACGTCCTGCCGTGGTCCCACCCCGTCGTCGTCGCCTCGCTCGTCATTTTTGGGGTGTCCTTCCCCGTGTTCTTGTACGTCCAGTCGTACGCCGGACGGCCCATCATGCCGCTGTACCTCGTCCGCCACGCCCCGAGGGCGAACCTCATCTTTTCAAACTTCTTTGCGGCTTTGTTGAGTAACGCCATCCTGTTCAACATGTACGTCTCTACCTTTCGATCCAGACTCCCTCCCTCACTAACACCACGCTCCAGCCCCCTCTTCTTCCAAGCCGTCCTCCTAACAACAGCAACCTCCTCCGGCCTCCGCCTCGTCCTCCCCTCCGTCGTCTCCTCCATCGTCGGCACCGCCACCGGCTTCCTCATCACCTACACCCGCCGCCTCAAATGGCCCCCGCTCTCCGGCGCCTCCGCCCTCTTCGTCGGCTGCCTCGCCCTCTCCCTCATGCGCCGCGGCTGGCCCTCCTGGCTCTACCTCCTCTGCCTCGTCCCCTCCGCCGTCGGCCAGGGCTTCCAGTTCCCGGGCACCTTCATGGCCGTCCTCGCCGCCTCCGACCAGCGCGAGCAGGCCGTCGTCACCAGCACCCTCATCCTCTGGCGCTCCCTCGGCATGGTCCTCGGCGTCGCCAGCAGCAGCCTCGTCGTGCAGAACGCGCTCGTCGGCTACCTCGACGATTTCGTCACGGGCCCCGACAAGGACGAGGTCATCCGCAAGGTGCGCCAGAGCGTCGAGGAGGTCGTGAAGCTGCCCGAGGTGTACCGCGAGCAGGTCGTCATGAGCTACGAGGCGGCACTACGGCTGACGTTCGTCTGCTGTACGGCGATTGCGTTTGTGTCGGTGCTGACGCTGGTGCCGATCAAGCTGCCCAGGCTCGGTTCGCGTAAATAAGGGGTACTGATAGTACTTTACATGATTTCAAGCACGATGTTGAGAATGATATATAAAGCATAGCATCAAATGGCGTTGGATGGGATCACATAATAAAATTTTCAATTTGCCATGCCCAGGCGTTATAAGCCAGCCAGCCCACCACCCCGGTGTTTTCACAAAAAACCCAATCGTACAGTACAATACATTCTAATAGTGTCCGTTCACCCCGTTGCTGCGGAGCGCGTCCAGCTCCTCCTTCGTCTTGCGGTAAAGCTCCTGCGCCTCGCGCTCTCTCCTGCTGACGAATCCGACCTCGTCTCTGAGGGCACCCAGGCGCCGTTGGATGGCGACCTCTTCCGAAATGGCGAGGGTCTTGAAGCCGCTGAGAGCGTTGTTGGCCTTCTCCAGAGCCTCGGCGGCCTCGCCAATCTTGTCCTTTAGCATCTTTTGCCTCTTCTGGTAGCCGCCAAGGTGCAGCGCAAGCTTCTTCTCCAGCTTGATGCCCTTTTCGGCAGTGGCCACGATGGCGTCTTGAATGGACTGTGACATCGTTAGCTAATGATTCGTAGAGATCAATTCGTCTCTGGACTTACATCAAAGGCATCTCTCATAGCTGCCTCTTCTTCCTCCTCATCTTCGCCGTAGCAGCCAAGTCCCAGAAGCAGGGAGTTCTTGCCGCGGTTGTCAAAGGACTGTTGAATCTCGGCCCGAGACGGTCTGGGGTTGGTCTCACTCAGAATCTGCAGGCGGGCCTCGGCAAGATCGTTGTCGCTGATGGTTTGCAGGCGAGGCGGGACACCGCTTACGGTAATCTTGGGTGAAGGGTACTTGACTGCGTCGTTGGCAATCAACGCAGCCGCCTCTCTGGCAATGAGCGCCTCCGCCTCATTCTTCACCTGGCGTGCAACAGACAGAAGCGCAGTGACGTCCACCTGGCTTGGCCGGGGCAGGTTCTTCTGCATGACCTGTGTCCTTCTCTGCATCTCCAGGGCGTGCTGCGCTGCCTTGTACTCGGCTTCTCTGCGGTCTCGTTCCGCAGCATCCTCGAGCATCATCTCGTCGGTTGCTGCCAGCCCCTTCTGTTCATCAGGAAGCTCCAGCTCCCATTCGGTGTCTTTCGGTTTGGGCAAAGACGCCAAGCCTTGTCGTAGTTGACTCCGCAGAGCCATGTCTCTCATCTTCACGTCTCTCGGGGTGGCGCCGACCACAGTGCCGTCGTTGGCGTTCAGCGCAAAGCTGTCGCGGGGCGTCCTCATGGGGGTCTGGCCAACTCGAGCTGGCGTTTGACCAACGCCGTTGGCATGCATCGGCGTTGCCATGGGGTTGGGTGTTGCGACAGTTTGCTTGCGAGGCGCAATGCCATCGAATCCTGTCGACTCGGCACCCTCGTGGAGAGGGGTGTTCTCACCACCAAGCAGCGATGATTGCGTGTTCGTCAGAGCTCGGATGTTTCTGATCTCGTTCGCGATGTGGTCCTCTTGCGCCGGTGCTCGGGGTGTCCTGATCGGGGCGCTGTTGTTCAAAGTCGAGTACTCGCTGACCAAACCGCGTGTCGCATCGTTCTCGCTCTCGCGCGCCATCATGTTTGCCCTCTCACCGACCATGCCCATCTTGACAATCTCCTCCAGCTCGCCCTCGCTGACCTGCGGCGCAGGCAAGTTCAGCGCTCGTCGCTTACTGCTCTGCTCGGCCTCGCGGATCTTCTGCATCTGTCCGGCCTTCATGGCGGCTTGGAACGACGCAGACGGCGGCTCCTTTTCCTTCTTCCTTCGCTTATTCTCGCCATCCTCATCCCCGTCACCCTTGCGCTTGCTCGCAAGCTGCTGCTTTCTCGGGTCGAATGCCAACCGCTGCTGCTCGTTGCGCGCGTCCTCCTCGGTGGTATCGTAGAACCCGGGCGCGGCCTTCTTCTCGAACGGAATGTCGGCATTGTAGTCCATCTGCCCCTTCTTGCGCGTGACGACCTTGATGTTGATGCCGGCCGTCTTCAGCTCACGCCGCTTCTGCAGCGCAGCCAGGCGGCGCGACTCCTCCTGCTGGCGCTCTCGCGCCTTGCGCTTCGCCTTCTTTCCCTGTGTGTTTGCGAGACGCGCGCGAGCCTCGCTCAGCATCTCCTTTTCGTCCTCGTCGAGATCGATCGTGTCGGGGCGGGCGGGCTTGCTTTCGGGGTCGGGGTCGACTTCTCCGGGACGAAGTCTCCTGACATCGTCGGCGCTGGGTGCTTGCGTCTCGCCGCCTTCCGGGCCGGTGAGACCAAATGAGCCGGCCTCGCGGGCTTCGGCTTCGTCGAGGAGCTTCTGGTATCGTTCGAGGCACTGGTTGGCGGTTCGGCCGACGATGGGGGCGATGGTGCGCCATTGCGTGGGCATCAACTTGGCGAGATGCAGCAGCTTCTCATCCTCCTCCTTGCTCCACTCTATCTTCTTGATGCTCGGGTCCAGCCATTCGTTCCATCTCGCCTTGCACTGCTTCGGGGTCTTGCGGGCGAGCAGCGACGAGACACGCGCCCACTGGTTCAGTCCGTATTTGGAGACGGAGGCCTTGAGGATTTCATCCTCGATGTTGGTCCAGACACCTCCCTTGACGACACCCATTTTGTAAGGTTCGGTGATGAAATCGGGCGGGCGGATTGTTGCAAAAGTCGATGAAGCCCGTCGCGAGGGCGTTACGCGATGCGAACAAACGTGAGGCGATCGTAAAGTTTTGGTACAAGGCTGATGGGAGTCCTCACTTACGTCAGCAGGAGGCACGCGTGATTGGCTCCTGCGCAAGTCCGAGAATGCAGCTCACCGAGACTGGCCGACCCACACCGAGTACGATCTGATAAATTGTCTCGGTGAGGTTCCCCAAAGTCAATTACGACCACAAAACGTGAGGGTGCATGGGACTCAGCAACGATTGGACTGTGCTCCGCTAGCACCTTGATAAGAGCAGCCGCACTCACGATGTCAAGTTGTCGCCCCCTCTCTTTCCTCCTCAACGCCGCCGAGGCATAGTTGCATCCACGCGGCCGTCGTATTCACCAACGACGATGTCCCTTGCGTGGCCTACATCTTAGTCGATCCTTCTTGTCGATAGTGACGAGCTCTGAGCATTTGCTTCGCAAGATGGCGTGGCCTTGGATCGCTGCAGAGAGGTGGGGTTTGCTTCACCAGCTGACTCGGCGTGCAAACGCCCGACGATAGGATCACTTTTTTTTTTTTTTTTTTTTTTTTTTTTTGGAAAACGGCAAAGTGCTCAATGCGGTAGGTAGATTACCATTTTCCTAGCATAGCAAAGCGGAGCGGAGTTTGTTGGCCGTCAAGCCACCACATGGCGGACAGCTCACCACCCCGTGGACAGGGCGATATGCCGTCGGATGATGGCAAACAGATTGCGAAGCTGCAGACGGGGGGACAATCAACTTCTCACAAATTGCTTTCGGATCACCCTGATGTTCTCCTGGCGTTCTAGCAAGTCGGAAACCGGAGCGCAAGGAACAGCACCTTCAGACGAAACCTGGGCCAGCCCAGGCTCGGCAGAACAGAGTTCGCAAAACAGGGCAGACTTTCAGCCAACAGATGGAACTTCCAGGACAGTGGCACCGCGGGACCGGTCCGCCGGTCGGTGCTGAAACAGGCCGACCACCGAACCTTGTCGACGGGTTACGACAGGATAAATGCCGTCGGCGTTGGGCGTTGGACTGGTTTCTGTTTTTGGGCAGTGAGTTTGCGCCGTTGTCAGTGAGCGGCTGCTGTCAGGACTCAGAGACTCGGTGTTCTGTGAGAGGTGGTGCTCTGACTGTGTCGACATTGTTACGTATGCTGGGTCAATCTGACACGTATTTTGACGCGGAGTCGTGGTTATCATTGCTTAAGAGACAGGGTGGTTTGGGTGGTATTTGGGTAGCATTTGCATTGCTTGCTGGCGTATCAGTGACAAACCCGACGGCCAGTGACAGCACCTGTTGGTCGCCCAAGGTGAAGGAGCAAAGTGGCCGCGCGGGTATCAAGAACGGGGAAACATCAAGCTTAGAAATCAAGCCCCGGACTGCGGTCGAGTCGAATCCCGGTTCGCGATGGCTGCGACTGGACTAGCACTGAACAGTATTACAGAGTACTAATTCCATTGGATGCGGTGCCCCTCACTAACTGTCGGCCCTGACAGATCTGGATGCTAGGGATGCAGTACTGCATAGTACACACCTAAGGTGCCTTAGGTACGTAGGTAAAGTAGAGAAGCAGCTGTTAAGTGGCTGCGGACAGTGAAGAGTAGCCGAAGGGTGGCACCCCTTATCGCGCCCATCTCTGCGAAACTGCGTCATGGATATGCCTGGCATACGCCAACTCATGCGCCATCCGTTCCACGAGATTGGTTCGCACTCGTCGAGGACCCCAGGTCCGGCAGGCACGCGGGCCATCGCTGGGCAGACCTATGGCAGGGACAATGTGGTTTGCGAGGACCTGTTATGAGGGATTGATGGTGGTGACGCTGGTGATGATGATAGACTTGTTAGACGGTGTGTGTGTGTGAGAGAGAAAGAGAGAGAGAGAGAGAGAGAGAGGGCACATCACTGCCCTTTTACGTACCTATTCCATGGGGGTTCATGCTGAATTGCCCTGTCATGACCACAACATGATGAACGTCCGCTGATAGAGTCGAGTCCAAGGGAGTCCGCGGCGATTCCTCCCGCATCTCTCTCTGTCTGTACCAACAAAACTCCGCCAGTCCACCGGCCCCAACGAAACGTGGTTAGGCCGTTGCGGCGTTGGTCTGGTCTGGTCTGGTCTGTTCTCTATTTTGTCACTTGAGAGGCTTCTTCTGCCTGCGCCAATAGGAATCGTTGGCGCGCACTGCTCTGACCTTGCCTGCTTCACGTCTGGATTCCCAGCGTTGCGCAGCGCATGGCAGCGCCCATCGTCGCCTCCCCGAGTCGTACGCATCCCCCGGCGGTGCGTGGTGCCCTTCTCCATCCGATCATCACCCCCTGGATCCCTACCCGCGCTGTCCAGAAGTTCCGGCATCCCAGCTCTGGCCCCCCCATCCCACACAGTCCGAACCCCTGTCTTGTCTGCTCTGTCCAGTGCGTCGTTCCTCTGTCTCTGTCCCTGTGTCGCCGCCCGGGCCCTTGGCTCGATTTCATCAGCGTCCATCGCTGTCCCACACGCGCCTTATCTCTCAATGTGGACAGCGGCCCCCGGTCCCCAGCGACGTAAGGTAGCGTAGGTACGAAGCTCGCAGCGGGCTTGTTTTCTATTTCTTTTCTCGTTTCCATTCCCATTCCTACCTTTCTGCCCGTCACGGCCTTGGTCATGTAGCCACGGCCCCTCCTCAGCCCCCTCCCTCTTCAGCGTTTTTCGTTCTATCTTTTCTGTTCATAGTTACTGCGTCCCGCTTCCTGCGAGAGTGCGGCTGAGAGATAGAGATCGTTGTATCACCAAAAGTGCGATCCAACAGGAATGGCATCGTGGCAGTGTCGCTGCGAGAACTGAACCGGCCCCCAACATTCAAGTCCGAGAGGGACGAAATAGCTCCGACGCCCGACGAAATCAGCTTCTCAAAAAGCTCAGCATAACTTCTTCGAACCGGCCCACGGTGTCTTCTCGTCCAGCGAGAGCTCCAGCAAGCTTCTCAACCTCATTGCGACAAAAACAACCCAAACCATAGAAGTCAAACTCAGCGCAAACATGTCAGCGCCGAAAGACGACATCGTCGTCACCCGCGTGGACCGCGACACCCAAGGAAAACCCATCCACGAGGCCACCGAAACAACATCGCTGCTCGGCGCCGGCGCTTCAGCCAGCGAGACCTCCTCCTGCGAAGACACATGGCCCGGCTACGCAGACTTCGCAGACCTGCCCTGGTGGAAAACCCCATCTGTAGGACACCACCAAACCTTGCCGGCCCGTGCCGCGGGCTGGCTGATCATCATCCCTTCTCTCGTTGCTGACAAGCGTGTTGCGCCAGGTCTACTGGCTCCTCCTCCCATATGCCCTCTTCACCCTCGCCTTTGGAGGCTCCCTCGTGCCTAAGCTGAATCTGTATGTTGTTCGCCAAGTGACTGTTGTGTGTGAGTTGGTGCGTGTCGCAAACTAGTCGCTAATGCCGTGCGATTGCAGAATCGTGGATTTGGTATGCCAAAGGCACTTTGCGGACCAGACGGTCCTGGACCCGGCGTTCGTGTACACGCCTGTCGTGCTCGGGGCGGACAATCCGCAATGCTTCATCCCGGAAGTGAAGAAGCGCGTGTCCATGTTCACCCTGGCCATTAATCTCACCACCGGTATCTTATCCGCCATCACTGCGCCCAGAATGGGTCACTTGTCAGACCGTTATGGCAGGAGGAAGCTGCTCGCCATCGCATCCGTTGGCGGCGTCGTCGCCGAAGCGACCGTCATCCTGTGCGCCAACTTCCCCTGGACCTTCCACTACAACTGGCTCCTCGTCGGCGCCGTCGCAGACGGCATCACAGGCTCCTTCACCGCCGGCAGCGTCCTCATCAACTCTTACACGAGCGACTGCACCCCGCCCTCCAAGCGCGGCGTGCGCATCGGCTACCTCCACGCCTGCCTCTTCACCGGCCTCGCCTTCGGCCCCCTGCTGGCCGGCTACTTCGTCACCTGGACCGGCAGCCTGCTCTCCGTCTTCTACGTCACCATGGGCTGCCACATCGTCTTCATCATCTTCGTCGGCTTCGTCGTCCCTGAGTCCCTCAGCATCAAGCGCCAGCTGCGCGCCCGCGAGAAGCACGACCGCGAGCAGGAGGCCAAGGCCGTCGACAATTCCACCTGGGCCTCCATCAAGGCCGCGAACCCCCTCGCGCCCCTCAAGGTCCTCTACCCCCACGGCCCCGGCACGTCATCCCGCCTGCGCATCAATCTGCTCGCGCTCTCCTTCACGGACATGATCCTCCTCGGCGCCGCCATGAGCGCCGGCACCGTCCTCCTGCTGTACTCCGAGTCACCCGAGACGTGGGGCTGGGGCACCCTCGAGAGCTCGCGCTTCATCTCGGCCGTCTCCATGGTCCGCGTGCTGGCACTGCTAATCGTCCTCCCGACAATCAACTACGTCTTCCGCGTCCGGCCCGCCACCTACCGCCGGCGCGTCTCGGGCGTGTCCATCGTAGAGTCGAACAACGGCGCAGACACCGTCGACACGTGGATCCTACGCTTTGCGCTCCTGTCCGACGTCACCGGCTCGCTCGGCTACCTCTTTGCCAGGAGCGAGGCCGTCTTCGTCATGTCCGGTATGGTCACATCCCTTGGCGGGCTCGGTAGTGCCACGATCCAGGCCGCCATCACGAAGCACGTCCCGGCGGACCAGGTCGGCCAGCTGCTGGGCGCTATCGGTGTCCTGCACTCCTTGGCGAGAGTCCTGGGCCCCATCGCGTTTAACACGCTGTACTACTCGACGGTTGGCACGTTTGACCAGGCTATCTTTGTGCTCCTGTCCGCCCTGTTCGGACTGGCTTTGGTGGCCGCCTTCATGGTCAAACCTAATGGTAAGTCTCCCCCCGTACTGACCGAATAGCTCGCTAAAACTTTGCAGTTTATCTCGAGGATAACTATGAGCCTGTTGGCAGCTCGGCACCAAGCAATGCGAGCACCGAGATCCTGGCAGAGGTGGCGGCGGAGGAGGAGTTGATACCCAACAACTGAGACACTTGCATCGGCGGAAGTGATGTGCGTTGAGTTGTGTCATTAAGCGGGCAATACCGCAGAGCAAGATACCTAGAAGATAGACGTCCGCGCCCATGAGCGCTGAGAGCGGCGGACAAACTTTTCTGTTTAGAGTGACAGGGTCTACCTGTCTGATACAGCAGTATCACCGATACCACAACACACTTTTTCTTTAGTTTATTACAATAATTACCTCCACAAATGAGTAATGGATTGGAAATGAGGTGAGGGGTTAGATGGGCTTTGTGCCAGCCTGTGGCATGGCACACTGTCACAACCGCCCTCACATCAACAATAAATATCCCAAACTCATGTGGTTTGTGAGGTGTGCTAGTGAGTTTTCATCGCACGAGGCACAACCAACTTCCACATGGCTCATTGCCTGTCAGGCTTCTCATCTCACGAAGCTTCACTGTGATACTCACATTTCCGCAGGTCTGCTTTCGGCATCATTTGCAAACATGAAAGCATCCTTCTGGGGTATTGCCAAAGAAAGCAAACCCTCATTGAATTTGCCAAGACGTTACCTGTGGTGACTTACTAGTGCCTCTTGAGAATTTGTGTGACAATCACTCATCCCTGCGGATGTGAGCCACCCTTCATAAAGGCTGAAGCCATTCCCTTCAATGACCTTTCTCATGAGTTTCTCTCCAGTGATTGGGAAGGGAGTCTCACCCGCGATCATCACTGACACCAGGAAACAGTCAAGATGGTACGTCAACCAACTCACCAAAAACCTCACTTAGGATACTCACACACCGCAGAACCTCCCAGCCCTCATCCTCCTGCTCCTCCATGCAGCCCTCACCACCGCATCCCCCATCCTCTCCTCCCCTACCGCCTACGAATCCGCCAAAGCCCTCCTCGAAGAAGGCCTCTCCCTCACAACCCTCCACCAAAACAACACCCACCTCCTCGCCCCGCGCCAGGCCTCGCCCATCCCAGGCCTCCCCGCCCCATCGCGCGCCTGGACCTGCTACCGCGGCGGCGACTCCTCGCACGGCGTGCTGCAGGCGATGCACGTTGTCTTCAACACCCTCTTCGGCGCGCCGCGCCTCAGCGCCGGGCCCAACCAGTGCCACGTCGCCGTGTGCGGCGCGTTCCATCTCTCGTGGTGCAACCTGGGCGTAGAAGCCGGAGATGAAGACGCCGGCGCGCGGGACATGGCCGTGGCGCAGGACCCCGGGAAGGGTACGATGTGCATGGCGGCCGTGGAGGGGGCCGGGTTCGACCCGCACAAGTTTTACTACTGGGGGCGGGTCGATGCCGTTTGGACGCCGTGGTATGGAGGTGGGAGTACGGTCAAGACGTGTTAGACTATATTGTTGGGAAAATGAAGACTAGCTTCCAGTTGCAGATACTGCATGGCTGTGTACAGCTGTTATGGGGATGCCCCTTTCAATATGGGGCTGATGAGAAACACAAGCGTTTCTTCGGGGAACCAACGCTCCTGGTACCTATCAAATCTAATTAAATTACAGATATGTGTGTACATACACTCAATCCTTGGGGCATGATTTTAGGTCAGACTGCTTGTTGTTACCATGCTTCGTCCTCGTTCTCGTTCCCGTTTCCGTTGTCGTCATCTCTCTCGCCAGCTACCAAGCGGTGTTCGGCCCCGGCTCGGCTCGGTTCCGGTGGCGACCTCGGAAAACCCGGATGCCTGGCCCTGCAAGGTTGGACGCATGCTTACATGCCCCCACGCCCCCGCACTTGCGGCCCATCATAAACGCAAACTTGACCCTCGATGCCATCATCCGGCATGGTGTAGTGGTTAACATACTCCGCTTTCACCGGAGAGCTCCGAGTTCGATTCTCGGTGTCGGAAAAGTCGCTTCTTTTTGGGATTTTTACAACATCCTACTTCGAGCCGTGGGTAAGTAAACTGGGTCACTCGTTAGTGGACAATGATTCTTTTGCCTATTCAAGCGTCGAAAGGGCTAGATTGTTGTTATTAAAGAAGCTTGTGAACGTGGTTGTCTGTCACGCATGTGTAAAAGTACACAGTTGAGATGAACGTGTACGGGCACGCCCAGATGTCAGAAGCCGACAAGACACCTTTGCGATTGAACAAAAAAGACGTATTCAATAAGTCTTCATGACATACCCTTTGTAATCGAATATTCAAATCCCCTGGCGTTTTTATCAATATCCGTGGTTCAGCTGAACCAAATAAAGCTTTTGAAGATGATATGTGACGACCTACATCAATACACCAACCGACGACATCCCACGCACCCTCGTGCCATCGACAGCAGGGCTAGCTTCTCCCGCCGACGACAGGGTGCCGAATGCTTTTGGAAGGAAATAACCTCGAGATGGTCTGTTACTAACCTTACACGCAACTGCAGCATTGAAAAGGGGTATTGAGGATGGTTCAATTCATAGATATCATGTGGATTCTAATAGCATATAGGGCCTGAAAGTATTTTCTCCTCTCGGCAAATTTACCGTCGAAGTCTGCCACATGTGAAGACAAGACATGCAGTTTTATACGGGGACGTCCTTTCTTCCAGGTGTCTCGCCATCCTGCCAGCTGCGGGGTCGTCGGCCTCCTGCATTTACAACGCCAAGTCAAAGTCTGTCAAGACCTGCACTGCTGTTGTACTCTCGCGCGGCCGTCCTTTGTATAAAAAGGAGGCCACATGAAATTTCTGCGCAGGACCATTTTACCTCTGTACTTTGCACTTTTATGTACCCTCGTCAATTACATTTGAATCAATGGCAAGAAAAAAGCCCACGGTCCACAAGGAAAGAGAGGCCTCTTTCATGTTTCCGCGGCTCCACCAAGCGGTTGCCACCGCCGTGGCCGACGATATCGGCTCGACGTGGTTCAATCAGGACAGCGACCAACATCCAGTCAAGGAATGGCAAACACGTATCATGGGCAGGTTCATGTGCGAGAACGAAGCCTGCGACAACAGTATGTGGGGCAGTAGGACGGTAGCAACTTTGATAAGGGGATACTCGGGCAATGGTTACAACGCCACAGTTTTCAATCAGCACTGCATCGACTGCAAAACGCTCGGCGCTTTCATGGTCGACAAAGACTGTTACGTGGAGCGTATCGCATACCGGCTCAAGATGTGGGCGGGCGTTGAGATGGAGCGGCCGGACTACAACAAAACAGACGGCCCGCCACACGAGCAAGAGCTCTGCGAGGGTTGCAAGAGGGGCTACTGTCAGAAGAACAGGGTCAGGAACTGACGGGATGAGGAACACTTTGGGAGTTGTGCTTGAAAGGCTGGATTAGAGGACATGGATAGAGTAGGATGTTACTAGTTCTCATCATCTTCCCGATTCCTGCAACGGCTGGAGATACTGCAACAGAGCCAGTCAAGCTCTCAACTCGACTTTTGAGTCTACTTTCAGGCTGGAAAGCGTTCAGAAGGTCATGTCATGATGGAAATGGATGGCGAGTTTCTTCTCCTGAACATTCTTGGCAGCATAGCGTACATGTGTCTTGGCAGGAAGTTGAAGCGTAGGCTAAATCGAAGACCATGGTCTGTTGTGAATATGACCAGTGGACTTGACTCAGATAGGAAGTCTCTTCTTTATCAAATATGAAACCATGTAGCCGTGGATCACAAACTTCTTGATTCAGTCAATCTTTCTAGCATGAATCCCAGCAACGATGCTTCATAGGCGCTCTGAGGGTCAGGGGAGCTATCAGGGGATTGACCCGGGGTGCGTTGAGCCTAACCACCAAAGATGTCTACGGCTACAGACATAGATTTACCCTCCTTGTTCCTCCTATCTCGCTCAAAGATAATTCAGTTAGATATCCCTTTATAGCAATTCCGGCGACCACGCAAGAGTAGCTACAGGCCGACGGTTGTGCTGGCGTGTTAATACGAGATACCTCAGGCCAAAACCGAGGTCTTAGAAGTCACACTGCTAGCCGTTGGAGCTGCCACCGCCAAGGCCACCTGAGATACAGGTACTGATTTCTTTGCAACCGTCAGAGGGAGCTTTAATACTCTCTCCCTTGTAGTTCGTGACCATGGATTTTTAGGAGAATAAGTCAGTATACGGACTCGTTCACGGACAGGCGTCATAGCTCTTCACCGCGAAACTCACCACTTCGAATGTCGGTGTCGTATTTGCAGCCATTACTATTAGACGTGTGCAAAACGACTTTATAGCCAGACACCTCGCATGAACTGTCATGAGTTCCTTGAAGTCTGCAATAGGTTTTGGGTGTATGGTTGGCCCAGTCATCGACTGGTGGTCCGTCCCAGTACCAGAAGTCGAAGGTGAGACCAGCAGTGCCGCCGGCTGTCTCTGAGGCGAACACAGCGATGGCCGCGAGGCTACCCCGGGCAAGGAGGGGAGAGAGAAGAATGGCGCTGACCTTTACATTGAGTATCGCAGAGTTGGGATGTGAAAATCTGAAGATAGGGTAGTGATTGATTGTAGATGGTGGTTGTGATGTCTGATGATATTAACAGCCTTGAGTGAGGAGGCTGACACGGTTTATATACTTGGTTCGCTTCATAACTTGAGGGTTTTTTTAGCTAAATCAGATTCAAATGGGACTTTGGTGGTGGGACTTACGTGAACTCACTCACGATCTTGTTCGCGGAGACACAGGCGTTAGCTTCGTGACGTAGAAGACATCCTTGAACGTTATTTTTCGAAGTATCCCTTCATGGCAAGATCTTCCTAGCTCATGACGATGGCTTGTTGCTTCAGTGGAAGCAATGTCTTGATGGAAAAACCAACAGAATAGAATGCGTCCTCTTGTTGGTCATTTGTGGGTTCAACCCCTGCATGTTGGTGCAAGAGTTGCTGCGCCAGGCAGAATCCGCCCAGCGATTCCCGGATTTCAGCCTGGCCCCCAAATTGCAAAACCTTCTAACAAGGGCCTGAGCCCCACGTATCATGCCACTGCCCTTGGAAGTCTTGCCAGATTGAACCTCCTTGAGTTGGGATACCCCGCAAGCAACCTGCAAGCTTAGTAGGGGCTGAGCTTGAGAATCTCCGCATGACGTCCACGTCAGTGCGTGCGCTTGATCAAGCCTAATTGATGAACTTACAGCGTTTACAAAGGACAATTGAAGTGCCTGTTAACGTTCCCTATTGGAGTAAACGCTGCGTTTCGGGGCTGCGAGTAAAGCTCGCGCCGATGAGGTGACCTGGCTCCGTGTCACAATGGCAAACTCAGAGTACTTGGAGATCACGCCCCCGTAATCGCCAAGCCGAATGGCGGCGAAGCGTTCAGGGCCACGTTTCTGGCTGAGATTCAGGGAAACATTGTCCAGTCTGATATTAGCAAAAGTTTAGTAAGTGGGTAGTAATGTTGCCTCACCGTCCACCACATAGAATTGGAAATTTCCCATGTAGCTCTTGCACAATCAACTAAACACACATGTTAGAGGTGACGTGATTGACTATCTAATCTCCGAGATTCTGTGTCATGCGCTCAATAAAAAAAATCACTCTAATTGACTTGTTGGCAAAGCTTTCAAGAATGTCAATACATTCCAGGTGCGCTTGACCTTAACACTTGCTGTTACGGTCAGCTATCCGACAGTAGGGTCTGCTAACAGAAGCTGGGGATTGATACACTATAACAGTATACTGGGTTCGTGGTCTTGTTCGTAGGTCGTAAGCTGTAGTAGGTTAGGTCTTCAGAGGCTAAGGTGATCAGTCTTAGACTTAATAAGTGATTCGCAGTGAAGGTAAGCTGAGAGTATCTATAAGGATGAATACTAAGTTGATTGCTGAAAAGCTATAGAAGTCTGACTATAAGCTAGGCTTAGGGTTATACTATATATAAGTTCTAAATAGTGTCCTTTATCTACTTTTAGGGTGATTACCTAAATATGTGAGGTAATTATAATTAGTTAGTAAAACTAACTAATTACTAAGTGTTTCCTCGTATACTCTATTAATTATTTTCTTATCTTATTATTATATAATTTATATTATAGTTCTTTTATTCTAAGTGAGTCCTTATTATTCCCATAATTTTATAGTACAAATATCTTATCCTAGCTGCTTAATATCTAAATAGGTTAGTTATTTATTATTTTTATTTTTAAGTTGTAATTTTAAATCCCCTCTCTAAAGGTTTTATCCTTAAGACCTAATATAAGTAGGTTATTAGTTTTAGGTTAGGGATCTATTAATTATGCTTCTTAATTTTATTATAATATTAATATTATATTAAGTTATATTTAAAAAGTAAAATTAAATACTACCTCTACTCTTTATTATTATAACTATACTTTATATATTACTAAGCTTAGTTTTATAGTTAATATACTTTATTTTTATTCTTATTCTTTAGGGAAGTATTATAAACTTCTCCTTAATAGTGAAGTTTATAGTAAGTATACTTATTTAGGGTAGTTATATAATATAGTAGTAGATACTATTTATATTTATAGGTTTTCTTAATATTCTTAGTTTATTATGTTTTACTAAACTTTATTATAGTAGATTATTTATTTAATAAGGCTACTTATTTAGAAGATATTAAGGTAGCTGAAGAGGAGGTGTTAATGAAGAAAACTGCTACTTTATATACTATATAGGCTAAGTTAGATAAGTCTATAGTATAATTAGATTATTTATATAAATAGAAAAGAATAATATTTTAGAAAGGTTAGGAGGTTATAAAAGAGGAGCTAATAGCTTCTCCTATATTAGAGGTTCAGTTTATAAGTAGTTTTAGTATATTAGACCTTAAGACTATCCTCAATTAGAATCCTAGTACTTTAAATTTCTTATTAGGGGAGCTTTAGTTATATTCTAAGGTTTTTAAGCAGACTAATAGTTTTCTTTATCTTAATTAGTTTACTTCTATTAGTAGTTTGATATATCTATAGAGGTAATTAATTTATAAGTAGCTTGAGGTGTTTATTAAAGTGACTGCTTTAGCTGATATAGGTGTAATTTCCTATTCTTAATATTATTACTAATAGATTATAAGTTTTTCTACTATATTAGTAATATTCTTAACTAATTCTTATACATTATTTTTATATTTATATCCTTTCTATTTAATAAGGTATTAATATCCTTCTAATTTTTTAAGATAGTTAATAATTTATTCTATTTTATACTTTAGTTTATTATCTTTATAATAATAATATTATTTATTTATAATCTGCATAATATTAGTTTAAAAAGTGAGATATAGAAAACTAAGTAATACTCTATAGTTTTAAGGAGTATAAGTTTATAGTTAACTAGTGAAATAACTTATAAGATCCTAAAAGGTCTAAGCTTTTTATAGTTTAGTTTATTACTTAGTTATTTTATCTTAATATTTTGCTATATAAGGTAGGTACTATCTCCCTCTTTTAAGGTTAGTCCTTTAATCTTTTATTAATTACTAAACTATACTATTAGCTATTATATAAATTTAAGTTCTTTATATATATTATCTTAAATATCCTTAATTTATTATATTAAAGTAATAGCTTTAACTATAGCTAAGCTTAGTTATATATTTTTATAGGTAGTTAGTTTAAATCTATAGTTAAGGTAGAAGGGGGATTCCTTAGTGCTTTTTCTAATTATGCTATTATAAACAAATTAGGCTATTAGTAGTAATACTATCTAATTATCTTAGTTATAATTAATAAAAATATAGAGGTATATTTTAAGGATTTAGTTAATTCTTTCTATTTATCTATTAGTCTATAAGTAGAATATAATAGATATTAATTATTCAATACTAAGTTATAATATTATTAACTTTTAAAACTTAGAGGTGAAGATCTTATCTCTATTTAATATAATTTCTTTAGGGGTTCTATAGTTAATAATAATATACTTAAGAAATATATAAGCATATTTTTTAGTAGTACTTAATTTCTTATATAAGATAAAGTAAACATATTTTATAAGTCAGTCCATAATAATAAGGATACTATTAAAATATACTCCTATAAGGGGTTTTTAGGACTTTAGTAGTTTAATAATAAAGTTAAGTAATATAGATTACTAGGCGGTTTGTAATATAAATAAAGGTTATCATATACTATAAGGTTAATATTAAGCAGGCTTATTTTTAAAATAAACCTTATAATCCTTAATTACTTTTGCTATATATTCTCTAGTAACCTTTTCTCTATACTATTATTATAGTTATTTCTAAGTCTTTATTACTATTTCTTTTGAGAATCACTTAGGTCTTTTTAGGTATTAAGATATTATAGTCTAGTTATTAGCTAAGAGCGTTAGCTCTACTATTATTAGATCCTTTCTAATAGATAATTTAGAAATTAAATTCTAAAAGGAATTCTAACTATCATATTTATTATCTATTTAATATTTTTGAGGTGGTGAAGTGTGAGAGGTTCTTATAGTTGGAATAAATAAGTATTTTGTGAATTACTCCTAAGAGTTTTAGTCTCTATTTTTTAAAGACTTTAATAATTGCTATAAGTTCCTTATTATAGATTAAGTAGTTAAGCTTAGGTCTATAAAGCTTATGAGAGAAGAAGGTATATGGATGTAGTTATCCTTCTAAGTCTTATTATAAGAGTTACACTCTAAAGGTGTAGTCTGAGGCGTTTAGTTCTACTTTAAACTGTTTTATTAGGTCTAGGATAATTAAGATAGGTTTACTAGTAATAAGGTCCTTAATCTTCTAGAAGGCTGTTTATTATAGTTCTTCCTATATAAAGGGGGTATTTTTATAACTTAGGCTAATAAGAGCTATATTAATCTTATTATAATCTTTTATAAATTTATAGTAGAAGTTAATAAAACCTAGGAATCCTTAGACTTCCTTAAGGTTATTTGGTATTAGCTATTTTTTAATAGCTTTAACTTTACTTTCTAATATATAAACCTTTCTAAGTATAATAGTAAATCTGAGGTATTCTACTTTCTATATATAGAATTTGCTTTTTTTTAGTTCTATTAGTAGCTTAGCTTCCTAAAGAGCTTATAAGATATAGTAAACATCCTTTTTATAGTTTTTAAATATAAGTGAGAAGATAAGGATATTATTTAGGTAGATTACTATATAAATATTAATATATTTATATGGGATTTGATTAATTATATTTTAGAAGGTTATAATGGTGTTAGTAAGACTGAAAGGTATAATGAGGTATTTGAAATATCCTCTTTATATTCTAAAGGTGGTCTTCTACTCTTCTTTTTGCTTTATTCTAATTAGGTTATTACCTTTTTTAAGGTTTTCTTTAAGGTATTTATCTAAGGCTTCTATTTCTATTTAGTTAAATCTATTGATCTTATTAAAATATAGTTTTTTTTCCTTCTTTAAGGGGGATTTTATAGTTAAAACTAATATATTTAGGCAGTTTAGTCTCTAGTTTAGCTATGAAGAGTTTCTTATAAACTCTATATTCTGTTAGGATAAATAGAAGTAGATTACCTTTTTAGTAGAGATCTATTATTATTAGTAGTTAGGATATAGCCTCTTTCGCCTTAAGGTAGTAGTGTAAGGGGCTGGCCCCTAGGCTTGTTCAACGTAGAGGTGCCGTCGATTGACTATTCTAAGCTGAAGAAGGAAGAAAGGACTTTACAAGAGTAGGCACCTAACAGCGGTGAAGCAGACCGGGTTAGGCGGGGTAACGCGGCAGAGTAGTGGGTCCAACGGAGCCGGATCTCGGTAATTGCTCCGGCAAAGCCGGAGATATCAATCCGGGCTCTAGCCCGTGACATTACCCCCCCGCTCCCCTCTGGCGGCGTGCCCGCGGCCCTAAGGCTGGGTCTCCATCATGCTCCATCGCGGAGCCATAACGGCGTTCATAAGCCTCCAATGCTTCTGTCCCCTAGAGCGTCTCAATAGGCTCCCAGGTCCTCTCTGCGTATCCTTCCCACTTAACCAGAACTTCGCAGCGTCGCCCGCGCCCTCGACGCTTCCAGGTAGCGGCGTCGATACTCTCTACATTCCAGGTCTCCTCGCCTTCGTCATCTATAATTAGTGGCAGCTGCTCGTCATCTAGCGTTTGCCCAGGTAAAGGGTCGTTACCTGCACGCTTCAGGGTATCCACGTGGAAGCGTAGGTATATAGCCGTTGGCATATTAAGCTCTACCACGTATAGTGAGATAACCTTCGTAACGGTATACTTATAGTGCAACTAATCCAGTTTCTTGCATAGCCTAAGGGACCTATAGTAGCCTATGTGAAGCCAGACTTTGTCGCCTGCTTCTAGTCTCTCCGTAGGCTGGCGCTTCCTATTAGCCAGCTCCTCATAGCGTTGCTGCGTTGAGGCAAGGGTCGACCGTGCTATATCCATCACGTCCTGGAGCCTTATTACCAACTTGCGTGCCAGGTCCTCACGAGGGCCCTCATGGTCTTCTGGGTCTGCCTCTTGAACCCGGACAGGCTCTAGGTGGTATCCGTGTTCTAAGAAGAAGCTGGTCATGCCTATAGCGCTGCTATCGCAGCTGCAGAGCGCTAGTTGAGCTGCTGGGAGGTTATTCGCCCAATCCTTCTGCAAGTAGGTAATATAATTGCGTAGGTAGGCCTAGATCTCTTGGTTCATCCTTTCTAGGCTGCCATCAGTCTATAGGTGATAGGCAGTACTGAGCCGCTATTCTATTCCTAAAAGCTTGCAGAATTGCCGCCAGAAGCAGCTCGTCCAGTTGCTTCCTCTATCGCTCACAATTAAAGTAGGGACGCCGTGGAAGCAGAAGTAGCAGCTTAGGAATCATTCAGCGCAGGCTTCAGCTTCCATACTTTCTATAGCTTCAAGGGTTACACCTTTTCCTAGCTGGTCGATAATTACCCAAAGGTATCCCTCACCCTTATCTGTAAGGGGAAGGTTGGTAATAAAATCTATAGCGAGGTTGCTTCATATACGCTGCGGTATTAGTAGAGGTTTCAGAAGTCCTTTTTGATACTCTCTCCAGATGTAGCTTCGCCTGCAGCTATCGCAATTGCAGCAGAAGCGTCATACTAGCTATAACTAGCCAGGCTAGTAGAAGCGCCTACTGACTAACGCAAAGGTATTATCTCTACTAGGGTGTCCACTAAGTACTAAGTTATAGCTGCTTTGAACGATATAAGTATGTAGTGTGTTCGCCTTGCTATCTAGGTCTTCACTACCTAGTACCTAGATCTAGTCTCTGAATAGTAGTTGGTTACTATTATCGATCTCACACTCAGCAATCTGGACCTTTAGCTTGAGGCTAGGAGGGAAGCTTCTTTCTCGTTATTTCACAGCATTATATGCCTGCTGGTAGACTTAGTCTTACCCTTAGGTCTGGTCCCAGAGTTGCTATAGTTCCTTATCGTCAGTGAACATAAGCACTAATAGGGCTGCCTCTATGCGTCGTGTACGCGTTGAGGTAAGGGCTACTTCGGGAAGAAGCTGGAGAATCCAGCCTTATTCGCGCTCATCCTCTAGAGATATAGGTACGTCTTGTTTGCATCTAGAGAGTGCGTCTAGCACTACTGCTTTACTTCCTAGCTGGTACTATATCTCAAAGTTATACTGAGATAGTTCCTCTGCCTATCAGCTTTGCTGTTCTATAAGCTTCTGCTTCGTCATAAAGTACTTTAGGTTCTTATAGTCTGATAGGATCCTAAAGTGGCTGACAATCTGTAGCTCTGCTCTCTATTCTTATAGGCAGCTCATAATAGCTAGTATCTCCTTATTATGTATTGGATAGTTGAACTAGGCAGCGTTAAGCCGCTGAAGGTGGTATGCTACTGCGTGACGTCTTCTGTGCTTATCTTCTTATGACAGTACTCCTCTAAGGGCGAAGCCTGAGCAGTCAGCCTCAACGTAGGTTGTACGCTTAGGGTTGAGTTGGTGTAGAACAGGCTTAGCTGCAAAGATCCTCTTAAGCTCCTGGAATGCTGCTTCTTGTTCTTTACCCCAGCAGAAGAGGACACCCTTCTTTGTAAGAGCTATTAGGGGTCCAGCGATCTCTGAGTATGCTGGGATGAAGATTCAGTAGTAGTTTGCAAATCCTAGGAAGCTTCGGACTCCCTTAACCGTCCTTAGCGCAGCCTATTCCTTAATTGCTTTCAGTTTCTCAGGGTCGTAAGAGATACCTACACCTGTAGTGATGATAAACCCTAGGTACTTAACTGTCTTAACAGAGAACGCACACTTATGGGGGTCTAGATGTAACCCTGCGGCGGCAAGCTTATGTAGTACTAGCTTAACCTTTGCTTTATGGTCTTGCCTTAAGCTATTTAAGTAGATCAGGATGTCGTCCATATATGCTGTCGCAAAGTCGTCTAGGTACTCCTGAAGTACGCTATTGATATATCGCTGAAACATAGCAGGGGCTCCTATGAGCCCAAAGGGAACAACAAGCCACTCAAATAGCCTATATCTTGTTTAGAAGGCTGTCTTATACTCCTCTCCCTCTGCGATTTGGATCTTATGGAACGCTGCTACTACGTCTAGCTTAGTGAACCACTTAGCAGCGCTGACAGTCTATAGCGTCTCTCGAATCAAAGGAAGAGGGTATCAGTTGCGCCTTATAAGTTCGTTAAGGGCGCAGTAGTCAACACAAAAATATATCCCTCCACCTGGTTTGCATATAAATAGTACTAAGGCTGATGCTTCTGAGCTACTAGCGTAGATAAAGCCTTTATCTAGTAGGTCTCTCAGGGTCTTATGGAGGACGAGAAGCTCTTCTCGTGACATGCTGTAGAGCGGCCCCCATAGTAGTGCAGCCTTATTGCCGTCGCTCTCCTGTTTGATAGGGATCGTGTGGTCGACTCTAGGGCGATGCGGAGGAAGGTTAGCAGCTTCGTCAGGTTGGAATAGCTCTTAGAACTCAGCTAGTACAGCTGGTGGAAGGAGGGCCTTTAGGTCTGCCTTCTCAGTCTTCCTCATAAGAGCCTTCTGTATATCTGCTAAGCTGATCGCTCAAACTTTATATCCTGCAGTTCCTTTGGTTTGTTGTTATGCCCTCCTATAGAGCGTTGCAAAAGGGGCTCCTGGGAGGAGGCGGTCAGCCCTGATCTGGCGCACTTGCTCTGGCTCTTCCTCGCCTTTTAGACGTAAGTCTACACCACCCCTCCTATGCTGTATACGCTAGGCAGCAGCATCATATAATATATAGTTCCTCTCCATCCAGGGTTTCCCTAAGAACAGGTTGTCGCTAAGGCTACATATGGTATACATAAAGATCTTCTCATCATAACTGCACAGCTTGAGGTTAAAGATAACTACACCTGTTGCTTTCGTAGCGCCTGTAATGTCGCTAAAGCTGCCTAGTACCCGCTCAGAGCGATCTACTATTAGCAGGCGGAGCTTACAGGCAAGGTTGTGGTCGATAAGGGCGTATAGGTTACACCTAGTATCTACTAAGGCGTCTGCTTAAGTGCCCTTATGTATGCAGGTAGTGATCACTGCTAACTTGCTGCTTATGCGATGCTTAAACTGCTTCTATTCTGTGATATCACTAGGCTTTGCCTCTAACGCCTAACTTTGCGTTAGAGTTACTCTTTTCCTAAGCTTTCTTCAGCCTCAGAACTTCCTGGCTCCTCTATAGCACTATTATTACTGCTTCCTTCAGGCTTAAGGTCCTTCTTAACCTTTTTGACCTTCTTAGCCTTCGTAGGGCTGAGAGGCTTCCGCCTAGGGCACCATACAGCGATATGGCCGATCTGGTTACAGTTATAATAACGGCGACTGTCCTTCTTTGGTTGTTGCAGGTCTTCAGATGAGGAGGAGCTGCTATGTCGGCGATGTGGCCTTACCCTCTCCTTGCCCTTAGCGCGGCTAACGCCAGACATCGCTACATCTCCGTCTGCGTCTTGTTAGCCAGGTTATAGTGCTTTCAAATAAGGTGGGGTACCCTTATGCGCCTGCTGAGGTAGGCTTTTAAGCTTGATAGCGAAATCCTGAACTTTGAGAAGCCATCTGTGGTAGTCATCCTTAGGAAGTTCAATATAGATCAGACCCCTCTTAAGATAAGTACTAAGGGCCCCTTCAAAGAAGGCTATCTTAGCTTTATCTGCCTAGTTGGCGCCACCAGCCTCAGCTAGTGTTCGCTCAAACTGGGGTAGAAAGGAGGATAGAGACTGATCGTCTCGCTAGCAAAAGGTTCGTAGCGTGGTTGCTGCCTGTAGATCTGTATTTAGGTCCTTATACGTCCAGTCAAGGTACTTCAGGAATTCAATAGAGTCCTTCTGCCCACCTGGACCTCCTGCTGCGTAGAAGGTAGCTACAACCTGCTGTGGCCCGCTATTAAGGCAGGAGTTAATAAAGTACTAGATATCAGTATTACTGCCAATATACCTTGCATCTAGCTCTATCTTGTCGCGCATCTGCTGGGCCTATGCTGCGTAGTCCTTACACCTTCCTATGAACTTCGGGGGGTTTAGCAGGGGCTTCTTTCGCCCTTCCGTTGCTATTATTATACCGTCGCTTATTACCTGTATAGTTGTATCGGCAGTGGACAGTGTAGGTATGCTGCTCGTAAGCAGCGTAGGGGTCGCTCTATCTGTTGATATAAGCCTGTTCAGAGCTGTTAAGAGCTGCATCATCTGGTCCTGAAGAGGATGTATACTTATGTTGACTGCTTCGTTAACCCTGCAGTTAATCTCTGCAGTTATCGCGTCGTTTGCGCTACCCTCAGGCGAATCTATTATGTTGCACTCGTGAGGTTTCGTATAGCGTCTTCTCGTTGCGCTACCCTCTCGCAAATCGTCGTATCGCACTCGTGAGGTTTCATATAGCGTTTTCTCGTTGCGCTACCCTCTAGCGAATCAGTCGTATCGCTCTCGTGAGGTTTCATATAGCGTCTTTTGTTGTTAAGCTTAGAATATGTAAGGGGCTGGCCCCTAGGCTTATTCAACGTAGAGGTGCCGTCGATTAACTATTCTAAGCTGAAGAAGGAAGAAAGGACTTTACAAGAGTAGGCACCTAACAGCAGTGAAGCAGACCGGGTTAGGCGGTGTAACGCAGCAGAGTAGTGGGTCCAACGGAGCTGGATCTCAGTAATTGCTCCAGCAAAGCCGGAGATATCAATCCAGGCTCTAGCCTGTGACAGTAGAGGTATTATTTTGCTGCTCTTTACTATAATATTAATTTATTTAAAGCCTAATTCTAATAGGGCTGCTTAAGGACTAAATTATTATGGTCCTAATAAAGTTAGCCTTTACTTTAATCTATCTATAGGTTATTTATTTATAGCTAGGGTAGTTTTAGTATTATATTATATATTCTTATATTAATAATATTAAATTAGATTCTTTCTTTTTAATCTAGGTAGCTTATCTTAAGGGGTGGAATCTTATTATAGATAGTACCTCCTTTATACTTAAATTCTTCTCCTTCTGTTATATATAAGAGGTATAGTTATTTCTTCCCTCCCTATTATACTTCTAGCTTATCAATAGCTTAAGGGGTGATATAATTAGCTTCAGCTCTGCTGTTAATCAGCATAAATATTATTTATTAGGTAATAGTAACTTTAAGTTCTATATTACCCTTATGTCCTTATGATATTTAATAAATAAACTTTTTCCTTACTGCCTATTATGATCTATTATTAGTAGGTAAGTCTAGTTTTTTAACTACTTTAGTTATCCTAGGTAGGTGATACGTTTTTCCTCCCATACTGCCTTAGTGAAGCTGTTCTCATAGATTTTAACCTAAGGAGGTCTTGGTCTGTTCTTTATAATTCTCTATGCGTAGGCCTTATCTTGATAATAGACTTAGTATTTATTGCGTTAGTATTTATTCTATTTTATGTTGTTATTATGCTGGTATCTTATAGGGAACTGCAGGCTTAGTTAAAAGGTAGTAATCCTTCTGTTATGAGTTATTATTATCTATCTAATTATAATATATATAGCATAGATATCCTTAATAGGTTTGTTATTATATCTTCTAGGGTAGAATTAGTAGTTATACTTATCTTATGTATACTCTTTATATTTATTAAAGAGATATTAAGGCTAGAAGAAGGTTTAATATTATTAATAGCTGCTTTATAGTATAAGATAGTCTTCTATATGGAGCTTAGGGGTATAATCTTAATCTTATTATACTGCTGAGATTTTATAGAAATGCTATTATTATTTATCTTATAGTATGTTTACTTCTTTATACTAAAAGAGTTACTATATTATTTCCTCTATATTAGAGTCTTCTTCAGAACTAATATTATCTATCTTAGGGGTGAGTCTATAAGTAATTGCTATTTAAGCGTATTATTAGATAACGTTATGAGGTTCACTTAAGTTATAGGGTAAGCTTTCTCTTTTTCTAAAAGTCTAGTTATTAGTGAGGTTAAATAATTATTATTCCTCTAGGGGGTTATATTAACGTTTTAGTTCTTCTTTGGATTCTGTTTATTAATATAGTTGCACTTATCTGTTGTCTTCTTATTAGATTAGCTCTATTTCCTTTTAGATTTATTATTTTTTGTGGTGGAGTTGTTAGCTAGTTATATATAGGGTGATTAGTTCTAATTACTAAATTTATAGCACCTTATTAAGTTATTCTATTAGTTTTCTAGCAACCTTGCTATTGCTGGAATATATTATTGCTAAGGTTTTAAGGTGAGTGTCTAGGATAGTTATATTATATCTAGACTGTTTAGGGTTGCTATCTCTTAGGTAATATCCTAACATTTCCTTATTTTTGAGGTGGATTCTATTGTTATCTTTATAGCATCTGGTCTAGGATTATGCTGTGTATAGGATTTTTGAGATTAAGTTGATTTATTAGGGTTATTTAGCTATTAGCTTCTAGGGAAGCTTCTTAGGTTGCCTACAGTCTTTGGCGATATGTCCTTGCTTATTGCAGTTGTAATATTTAGGTTTCTAAGGTGTTTTGTTATTAGGCTTAGTTATTATGCTGAGGTTTATAGGTCTGCTGTATCATTTATAAGTAGTGCTTTATTAGGTGTTGCTCTAGTTATTATAAGGTTTATTATTATTTTGCTAGATATTAAACTTATATTAGGGTTAATATTAGTACTTATATCCTAAGTTTAGGCTTTACTGCTTTTCTCTTTATTTCTTTTATTATTTATAGAGGTAGTTATTAATTTTAATAGCATGTTTAATATAGGTAAGGAAACTAGGAGGTATTTCTAACTTAGCTATCTTATCCTTAACTTTATCCTTAAGCTTTTAGTAGAAAGCAAAAACCTTACTTTTATTAGTTATATAGAGTCTAGTGGTTAACTTTCTGAATTCTATAGCGTAAAGCGTAATAGATTTAGTTTATTAGAGGTAGGATAGGTCTTATTTAGTTTATTTTTACTTGTTAAGGTTGAGGAAGAGAGATTCTAAAGCTTTAATATATCTTTAGAAGCTAAAGAAGATATTTTTAACTTCTTCACTATACTTCTTAACTAAGTTATTAAGCTATTTCTACTATAGAGGTTTAAATTAGGTGAGGGCTTAGTTTTAAAAAAAAGTAGCTATATATATAATATATTTAATATTATTCTAGAAAGTGTTTATATAGAAGGCTTAATAGGTTTAAACTTATATTAAGTATCTTTTAAGTTATCTTAAGGTTCTATTAAAAGTGGAAGGGGTGTTAAGTTTAAGGCGTTCTTATCTTTTAACTGGAGCTAAGATAATATTAGTAGTAGCTTAGAAAGTATTAACTTCTTTCTTAAGTTCTTAAATCTTATATACTTATTCCTAAAGTTCCTTAAAAGTAGTAGTATTCTAGTTAAACATATTATATTTTTCTTAAAGTCCTTACTAGTCCTATTAAGCTGTTATTTACATTCTTTAATATTATCTTTGCTATCTAAGTTATCCTTTATTTTCTAGTCCTTAATTTCCTAAGTTAAGCTCTGAGGAGCTTTTCCCCTAGAGGTAGAAGAAGATCTAGGAGTAGGAGACTTAATAGAGGTATAAGAAGATATATTATTTAATATTATTAATAGGAATTTATAGTTAAATTACTAAATAAGAGTAATTAAAGTATTATAATTAGCTATCTAATAATAAGGTCTACTAATAGAAGCTAGGGATTAATATATTATAATAGTATATTATGTTTATAGTCTTATTTATAGGTTATAAGCTATAGTAGGTTAGGTTTTTAGAGGCTAAAATGATTAGTCCTAAACTTAATAAGTGATTTATAGTAAAGATAAGCTAAGAGTATCTATAAAGATAAATACTAAGTTAATTACTAAAGAGCTATAGAAGTCTAACTATAAGCTAAGCTTAAGGTTATACTATATATAAGTTCTAAATAGTATCCTTTATCTACTTTTAGGGTAATCACCTAAGTACATAAAGTAATTGCAATTAGTTAGTAAGACTAACTAATTACTGAGCGTTTCCTCCTATACTCTACTAATTATTTTCTTATCTTATCGTCACATAACTTATACTACAGTTCTTCTGTTCTAAGTGAGTCCCTATGGTTCCTATAATACTGCAGTAGAAATATCCTGTCCTAGCCGCCCAACGTCTAAGTAGGTCGGTTATCTGTTATCCTTGTTCTCGGGTCGTAACACTTGCATAGAAACGAGGTGTCTCACCCATTCGCGTTTGACATTTCTGAAACCCCTGCAAGTGAGGGATTTTCGGGGTTTTCAAACACACGCTTTTTAACGTTAATTGACCTCTTTTTCGCGAATTTCTCAATGAATACAGTATATATCGTAAAAAAAAAAGATACTTTAATAATTAGTGAACTTAGAGCTATCTAATAGCATCTTTTTTTTATTTATTTATATTTCGTTTTTATTTTTGTTATTTATACTGAGGTAATGAGCTAGAAATGTTATGAAACTTATAAAATTAGGCGAACTTAGTATGAAGAATATTAAAAATAAAAAGTTAATATATCTAAATAAAAAAGATACTATTCAATAGCTTTAATCCTACGTATATTAGTAGTATCCTTTTTACTTAGATATATGTAGTATTCGTTAAGATATTTGTAGTTAAAGGTAGCTAAAAACGCGTTATAGCGAAAAAACCGTGAAATCGCGTATTTTAGCTAACAGGGGTTTCGGAAGTGTTAAACGCGAATGGGTGCTTCAACGTCGGGTGCCTTAATTAGTAGAGATTGGCACAGAAGCTCCATTGACCCGCCCGAATTGGCTGCTGGCCGTTCTAAGCGCCCAAATCCGCATTTGCGATGCCGCATGACCTAATGCGACCATAAATCAATACCCATGACGGGAAAAACAACTGCAGCTCATGCGAACCGCCAACCCCCAACGTCAATTGCTAATAATAGTATGGCGCAGCCACAACCCTTCGACGGCTCGTTTTGGCCGTCACTAAACTGTCGCGTGTTGAGATTGGGGGCTCTCTTGTTGGCTGTTCTGATTTAAACGTACCGTTGGCCAAGTCCGGTCTTTTGTGGTACACCTCCACCACAGCTCACATCACATCGGACCGTACTCGACAAATCAGCCAGGATGCCCGTCAGTACTCAGAACCAATCTGCCTTCATGAGTCGCCTGCCGCGCGAGATTCGCGATGCTATCTACCTCGAGCTCTGGCGCAGCCACGGCCTCCGTCAGCACATTCTATACCACGGGAAAGGAGAGCACCAGCACTTCTGCCGTTGGCCGTGCTCCATCGAGTTTGATGTTCAGGACCCATTGCAAAAAGAACTTGAAGAGTTGAGAGCCCGCATAAACGTTCCACTGGGTCAGTGTATTCAGACTCACAGCTGGAATTTCGACATCAAAACGCCTTACGTCAGATACTTACAATCTCCATGGATGAACCACTGGCCCTGTGGCGAGGTTGCCTATGAAAAGCACGGCATCAAGCCTGTCTCGGGACTATCGACCTGGGGACTTTCTTGTTGGAAGAGGGGCTGCAGTGGTCCTGGGAGCAACCTTTGCTCATCCTCGTATCTTCCGATGCTCTCACTGTGCAAAATTATGTGAGTCGCCATTATCCAAAAAGGGTAACATATCACTAATAGTCAAAGATCCGAAGAGTGCCTGCAGTCCATTTACAAGTCAACGACGTTTATTTTCACCGATATGCCCAGTGTACAGAAGTTTTTCGGATACTGTGAGCCCCATCCACTTGAGAAAACTCTCCCCGAAGCAGGCATTACACCCCCGGCCTTCTTTAAGTACGCTCAAAACGTAGAGATCTCACTTGGTCCGGACTTTCCGTTACAGCTGCTATGCGCCAATTTCGATATTCCAGATATTCCGCATCGCCACGACGTCTACGACTTTCACTGGTTGCGTCTTGACCGATTCGAGAACCTTCAGATCTTGAATTTATGGATCTCTTCACGTTGCATCTCCTTCCGCACCCCTTCAGAGTATCATGATCTTCTTGGCATTAAAGGATTCAACACAGAGGAGTTAAGAGATCGTCTTTCGCCGTTCAGATTGATCAACTCTGTCACGATCAGCACACCCCTGAGCTCATGCATAAGACCTGAGGAGGGGTTTGTAGAAGACGTCACATTGTCTGGTGTGCGACTTTACAAGCGAGGATCTGGAGACAGGTTCCATCCAATCTTGGAACCATTCTTTTCAAACCACAGAAGCAACTACATAATTAATACTACCCCTGAAATGTACGAACCCTTTTTTTCTCTTCGACGTCTAAGCTTCGCTGACACTGCGAATCGTGCAGGGAAGTTCGGCTCGGTTATGACGGAACTAATTGGGCTCTGATGGAAGAAGTGTGAATACAACTAGCCGCAAGATAGGCCAGCCTACATCGTGTTGGTTGTTTGTGGAGGTACTCCTATAGGAAAGCGCCTGCGTCTAGGATGCTCGGAATTGCTAGGGTTTTTACCAACGAGGGTCAGATTGCTGCATGAGAAGTATTATTGGATCAAAATTGCACGGTCGTTGTTTGAGCGATGCCTCGCTTCACTTCAATTAGCTGTTGCCGCGTGGTATGATTAGTTTTGCTTCGGCTTGCCCCTGAATACACAAACCGCCTTCAATACGATCGAACGTGGATATTTATGGCATTGAACATTGATAAATATTACCAGTCAGCCTTTCCCATTAAACCTTGTATCCAAATCTCAAGTTACTAGTCTGCATGGTAGGGAGCCTCCACTGTGTGGGATATGGACATGTGACGGTCCATTTACACTGTGTAAATGGGCCGACACAGAGATACAATCTCAAACAGGAAAGTATCATGCAATATGACATAGGCTTGATGCTTTGCTCTTTTGAAAAGATTGAATTCTCCGTGTTTTTGAGTTGCACCTCGACCAGTGGATCAAGGTGATTAACACCGGTCCAATACATACTTCCAACATGCCACTCTTCGGAACCCGACCGCCTCACTCCTACTGTCTCACACAGTCCTCACTTTCCCCAAACTCTGGGACTATCTCAAATCCATTCATGTTGATTTTTTGTCGGGATAAAACTCATACCGCAAGCAACCGGCATCAATCTTGCCTCCAGTTCCGCCGTTGTTGCCTGTGAGGGTGACACTATTAGCGTACAAAGCTATGCGAATAGTTAAAGGGTACAAGACATACAAGATAGATAGTTGTCTCTCATGATACTCTCACAGGTGATGCTCTTATCACCTTCAATAGGAAACTCAGCGCTTTGCTCAACGGCTTCCTTGCAACCGTTGATCCAATGGATTCTCCAGTTGCCGCGTTCTGGTGCGTGCTGGCCATACCAGTGGATGTCTCCATCTCCTTCCTTCATTTTCTTGTTTCTTGCATCAAGGCTGCAACCTATGAAAGACCACTGTTTCTGAGCTTTTCCATTCACATCGAGGTGTTCGTATTGCTTATTACACTCTCGTATACCGAGTGTCGGCTTCGGGGCAGGTTCAGGAGCAGGTTCAGGAGCAGGTTCTGCCATCTTCTCCAACTCCCATGTGAAGTTGCCGCAGCCCACGTCAATAGACGCCTTTCTGAACATGCGGTCTCCTGCCGAGCCATGATTTGATCCGCCTAACATGAGACTCTTTGTCAGTTGATCCTGGGTCACCAAGTATTGAAGACTGGGAGTGCTCACAGTTGCTCTTGACAAGCTTATCCCATGCACTTCTGCAGACGTCTTCGTCGTCTACCTGGCATTCGTCATCAAGAGGAAGAAATGACAGAAATATGGTGTAATCTTGGTAATTGTCGATATTCTCCGGTGGTGTTCTTTGCACAAAACCTCTTTTCGTCTGTTGCTGGGTTGCCAAGGCGGCCTTCAGGCGAGGGATCTCATTACCACTAATATCATACGGTGTAGGTCCTTGCGGTGCGTCTATATTATTCATTACCCTTTCGCAAAATGTCTTCGAAGTGTTTTCCAGAAAGAACTTGCTGGGAACATTCGTGAGCTCGCCGGGACATTCGATGCTGATATCGGGCTGTGGAGGCTCTTGGGACTCTTCTTTGATATTCTTTAACGCATCGAGGACGGCCTGATCAAAGACGATGTCGGAAATGGTGACTTGGGTAACAACACTAGGGAAGCAGTTGCATCCCTTGCTTCTGCCCTTTTACAGGTCAGTATATTCGGTGGCTCTTTGGGACCTTAGACAATGTCTACGGGGAGAGAGTTTTGAACCCGAATGTTTTGACTCACTTCAGAACAAGCCCAATCAACCAAGCCTGTAACCTTGGGCTCTTCAACTCTGACACTGGTCGGTTTGCAGTCTCCGTCGCATGATGGCTGTGGTTATCTGTCAGTAAGAGATGGGTATCGAAACTGGATTTGGATGTCTTACCGGAGTTCCTGTGGGACAGCTGCTGCTTGAGGTTGAAGTACTCCTGGTGGACGTTTTGGTCTTGGTAACCCTGTGGATGCTCTCCTTCGGGATCTCATCTGCGTTGGGGATTGCCTTGCCGTTTTGGATATGTCCCCAAACCCAGGCCAAAAACGAGCCGGCTGTGATCGTAGAGCTCCCCCAGACAGCTGCATTTGCCGCTGCTTCGCCGCCTGAAAGAGCTGCACCTATAGCCTCGGCTTCTTCCTCTGATGAAAAGATGATCGTCTCTTCCACGGCAGACTCAGCTCCACCCTCGGCCTCGCCACCGTCAATCCAGCCGTCCTCGCTTCCTGGACCACTTTCATATTCCGAGTCGTACTCCTCCGTCAAGACTTGATCTGTGAGAGGACGCGCAAAGCTGTTCCTTAGCTCTGTGTCGGCGGCTACACGTTGTACGTAATCGGCCAAGCCGCAAGCTGGTCCCCCCTGACGCTTATAGAACACGTTTCGAGGCTGTCTCCTGTGCTTTGCAGCACAGGTGGTTACATCCTTCGCTATCGCCTCCAGCTTAGCCTTGAGTCCGGGGCTCAGCAGGATGTTCAGACCGCCAGCGGCACTCTTCGATGCAGTGATAGCGTTCGTGACGGTCGCGACTGCTCTCCCTCCCGAACCAACAGACGTGACAGTTGTTATCGCAATGTACTGAGAGTTGTGTCCTATCCACTAGGCAAGTTGCGTTTCAACGAAAGAGTCACAAAAGAGAAAGACGGGCAACCTCACCTTTGTTGTACCTTGTTCCAACGTAAGATATCTCGTATGTGCCTCTATTTTACCTGGTCTGTAGTTGATCCACAAGAACCAGTTAGCTGCTGCATTTCATTTGAACATTCTGATGGGCTTACTTACGTAGGCTCAGCCCCAGGCGGGTTGACTCCAATTTGACCACTCTTAGTCGGCTCAATGGCGGCAACCACGACACTACCATGAAGTCATTAGCATCTGGACTTGTTGCCTCCGAATGGCCTAAGAAAGTGTATCATACCGGCCAGCCGCAGGATCCACTGTCTGTCGGGCAGTCAAGTGACCTTCGTTGGTGACGCTAGCCAAGGGTTGATCATGAAGCCGCGTAGCCGCCCCTGCATTTAACAGCAGACCGAAAACAACAAGAGTGTACGGCTTCATAATAGCTGTAACACAGAAATGGAAGTAACAGCAATAGATTGAAAGTAGTTTTGAATGGAGGTTCGCAAAAGCCTTTGTAGTCAACTTCTACGAGAAAGATGGGATGGTCAGGAAGCTTGTTACATGGCTCCTACGATGCCAGCCGCCGGCCTAAATTTACCTTATACAGATAGGTAACAATTAGTGGTGGACAAGTTATCGCCAATGTCCCGCAAATCTTCTCAGCGGACTTCACTGACGAAAACTTGCCGTCTGTCTTCCATTGCTCTGGGGGCTGTCATCTATCTTGGTCATCGTGTTGGAGTCTAGCCTCAGACCCCACGCCAACAGGGCAGCGTCAATGTTGATGCCAAGCTCAACATGTTGACCGAAGCAACCAACAGAGCCCTCGAAATCAGTCACTATTCCTTGAATAATGGCCCAGCCGCTCCAGAGTCGGGTGATTTTCAATCAAAGCCGCACCGGCGCAGCACGCCGGTAACTACCTTGGGGCCGATAGCCCCCATCACTGTCGCTCCGGCCCACCTCCGGGTCGCAAGTCCGGGCCAACAGACCCCATAAGAGCCTTCAATCTCCAACAGACTGCAACGGAATCGATTCTCAGACCCCCATTACAATTTCCATTCGGCCGATCAGCCTCGTTAATTTTGATCATGCGTCGATCAGTCATTGGAGGCGTATGGTTGGAAGCTGTCAAGGTCAGTCTTGGACGCCCAAATCCAAGAAATTTCTGTAGCCAAGTAGGCTATTCTTGGGCAATGGTTCCATTTACTGCCTCCAGAATTCCTCCGGGTCTTGGGATCGGGTGGCGTTGCCTTTTCAGTCGGTCTCAGTCCCAAGGCCCAGGACCAACTTGGTGCCGTTCTACGGTCCATCTTCAGTCACTAATAGAACGGTTTCTCTTCTGTATAAATGGTGTCTTGCCAGCTGGTTTGAGCTCATCTTGAAGTAGAAGAACAAGCTGAACGTGCTCATGCAGTCGAAGATTTCTCATCCACCAACTATCACGATTCACCACTGGGAGTTGCACCAACATTCATTTCATTGGATCAACAGTCAGCATGCGCCCTCTTCAAATTCTCATTCTCGTCTTGCAAGGCTCACTTGCCGCTGAGGCAGCTAGCTGGACGTTGCACAAGTCTTGTTGTACGTCAGTCATCCGATCAACTCGCCGAATCATTATTTATTCAGCGAGCTATTTGATCCGAATTTGCCTTGGCTTTGGAATGTAGCCAGGTAAAGACTTCTTCTGCCTACTAACAAGCACTTAGACAGAAAGGAAATCTTCGAGAACGGTGATTCAACGAAGAAGATCACTGTGGACGACAAGGAATTGGAGAATGCCATTATCAAAGGCGTCGAAGACGCCAAAGCGTGGGCGGCAGCCGCCGCTTCCCACATTAAAGACTCACTGAGCAAAATCCCCACGAAGGGTCGGACTGTTAAGGCTGCCCTAGAGCCCCTTGTTGGGAAGGGTAACTACAATACAGCCGCAACCGACGTCAAGTGTGAGTTCTATCGATTCCTTGATCCCACGAGGCCTTGCGTCTTTGCGAAAAGTACTATGAAACTATTGCCTAAAACATTTAACTGAATTACTGATTTCTCTTATTATTTGCAGTGAAGTTCGACCAAATCGCCAATATGAATGGTCCTATCGGCAGGGACGGCGGTGAGAATACGAGATATGATGAGTCTCCAGCTTGGTCACGTCTTGAAAACTCCGATGATCATTTCCTTGACTTTGTGAGTTTCGCCAACCTTTGGTTTCAATATCATACAAGACCAAATTTCTTATGTTGTGGGAGCTCGCTTTATCACATTCCATGATATGTTTGACTAAGTAAATCACCAGATCATCACTTGTCGACCAGAAATCACTTGGAGAGATGATATTAACGCTTTCAACCCTGACAAAGTCCCGTATGATATGGTGCGATCAGCTCGACTCACAAATCCCCACGACTTTGTCAATTTCCTCAAACAAGAAGAAGCGCCAGGAGAGTGGACTAAGGTACAGGGCGTTAGAGTCAAGGCCGTTACTGCGCGTGATCTGAACACGCCAACCAGTCAGCGTTTGAGAGTCCCCGAATCGATCAACTTTCACCCCCTGTGGATCAAATTCCAGCGCAGTAGAGGATTCGTAGATTGGACGCAGGAAACACTCAACAAAGTCACAGCGAAAACAGCCCCCGATGAGTTTCGAGAGATCAGTGAGAGGGAGAAAAAGGATATTCGCCCAGTGGATGGCTTGCTTCGAGACTGCTTCACAACGAACGTTTTGCATGAGGTAGGCTCTCTAACTAAACGAAAGGGGTTTTCAATCTTTTTTACTCACCACACGTTCCAGTTCTTTCATCTGACGTTCTTTGGAGCCATGTTTGACGATATGGATCTCGCTTACGGATGGGCTAATAACGTCAAAGCCAAGAATCGCGAGAACCCCGACTTGTATTCTCTCATTGCCGCGGTTATTCATTTGCTCTACAAAGAAGGAACGAACTACAAGGTGACGGCAGAGGGCCATGTAAAAGTCAAGGCGCCCTGATCGTTGTTATGGATGTGTCAATTACACAATATTGCAATTCATCTAAGCATACTGGAGGGATGAACTCGCATGGATGTCTGCTGTGGAGACTATGTTGTACTGCTCAAGTTAATGGATAGCCTATTGCTCAACGCCTCATTGATAAGAAACACACACACACACACACACACACACACACGGAAAAGAGGGAGAGAGACAGAGATAGACACGGACATGTCTCTCTTTTCTGTGCAATCAGCTGTACGGGCTTTCCCGCTTGCATTTCAATTCGGCGAAATATCAAAGACTGTAGACAACATATTGCGCCAAACAGCGAGTCGTTTTTGTGGCGGATGAGCTACCTAATGATGTTATAGATACCGCAACATAGCATAAGTCAGAAGATGACTACAATTCATAAGCATACCCATCCCCTGCAAGTAGCAGGCTGCAACTACCTAGACTACAACCGCAGCCCGAAAGTCCGCCAAATACCCACCGACGGCATATTCCACAACTTGACAGCCGTCGCAGGTCCTAAAATGGTAACTGCGGATGGAGCTGCTGTTGACCCGAGCGTGCCGGAGCATCATCTCGTGTACGTAATGAGCGACAGAGTCAGTAACGGCCTGGCGAGAACCTTAATAGGCGAGATTTCCTTTGTCCAACTCGGGGCGGAAAGGATAGGTCTTGCAACTCAACTAGGCCCATGCCTCTTTCGAGAATCATCTCGGAAATGGTTGCCGACGGGATGGAAATGGCTCGCTGCTGTTCAACTTGCCACTTTCGTCTGGACATGCCTTTTGTTCTGCATCATTCTCAAGTCGACTGTTGCTGCCCGTCAATACAATTAGGCTATTATCATGAAGTCTATTTATCCAGGGGAAACGGTTTCCAGTTGATGCGAAAGCTCAATGAAATTGAGTCTTTGAGCAAGGATGACAACATCGCGTACCCGTCCTCTACGCAACTCAACCTTTCGCTCGCGGTTTCCTACCGTCTGAGCCCATTGGCCGGTAGCCGGCGGGATAGTTTTGCAATCGGTAGTTGGGCAGGGATGCCCTCAACTCCCACCAACTTGGGATCTGCCCCCCAGTTCATCTCATACCTACTCCCCCCACGTTCATCCCAGGATACCCGCATCGGCGTCCCCAGCCCTACGCCCACGTTTCAGGCAACATTCGGGTTTTTTGAAGTTCGCGATGGAGGCTTTTCAGATTGCTGAAACTCATGTCAGTTATATTGCTGCTGGCTCATACACTATGTGGGAGGCGGTAAAGGTGGAGCAAATGCGAGTATCCAAGCTGGCCGTAGTCTGGAGACGTGATGCCTACACGGGGCGGATTTAGGGGAAAGTGCCCTTCCATACAATCGGGTACGCGGACATTGAGTTTTCCTAGGCGGACTGCTCCGCCTTGAAGTCTAGCTACTGGTCGATGGATACCACCGCCGCCGACCTGCGATTTGGCATACGGGGAGTTTGTGTTCTAAGAGATCTGCTGGTGGATAAGAAAGCTATAAGACTGTCCAGTCTCCTCCTATGTTGCTCTTACCCGTCACCCCATCCACGCACCAAGTCTCATCTCAACTCAACAAACCTTTCCAACCACAAACCGCCCCTAAACCAACCGCCAAAATGCAGTTCTCTACCCTCCTCACCGTCTTCGCTTCCGTTGCCGCCGTCAGCGCCATCGCCGCGCCCAAGCCTCTGACACCGGCCCAGTGCGCTGCCAGCAACCTGAAGCACTGCAACAACTCCAACGAGCCCTGCCCCGTCGGCTGCTTCTGCCCGTGAGTAAACCCCTAGAGAGGTCAAGCCTAGAATTGGAAGACCACGGAAACTGACACGTTGATAGCGGCGGAAACCTGCCCGAGGGAGGCTGCTGCGCCGGCAGCTGTTAAACGGCTATGCATCTCGGAGTGGGATGATGGGCGAGAGGATGACGCGGTGACCTGGAATTAGAGGCAGTTTAGTTGCAATACATGCCATTCATCGTGACCAAAACGACGCTGAACCCTCCTCAGCAGTAACAATTGTGAAGGCAAAACATCATAATGTATTCATCCCTCATACCCAAAGCGCTTCTACAACCCCTTCATAAACTCCCCGAACGAGATAGGTTTCCTGACCGCATTATTCAATCCTTCATGGTACGTTACCCAGACCTTGATATCCTCCTTCGTCTCCTCCCTCTGCTTCTTCCTCTTGGTTCCGTTCGGATCCACTTCGCCCAGAGGCCGTGTCGGGATGATCCTCCCGAAAAAGTCCTTCTTCACGCTCTTCTCTAGAGCCTTCTCCTGCTCTTTAATGATGTTCTCCTTGTCCACCTGCACAGGGGCTTCCTCAAGTCCCATGGGGTTGCCCGCTTTGAAGCGCGCCTGTCGCGCGGCCGCCTCGCGGAGAATGACGGTCTTTTGGAGTTCTTGGTCGAGGCATTGGCGGACGGCGTAACGTGTTGGGGCGGAGCTGGAGAGGAGAAGGCCTCCTGCTGTTTCGAATATCGCAAGTGCGTCAAGGTCACTGAGGATACGTTAGTGCGAACTTGTACATGAGGGGACAAATGATGACTTACGGCTCCATGCGGTACACCCATTGAGGCCCCCTGTTCACCAACGAATCTGTCTCAATCTTGCCCTTTTGCATTTCGATGCCAACCTCCGCCATGATCTCAGCGGCGCGTTTGACCATGGCCTTCTCCGTATCCTTTCGTACACTTGCTGTGCTCGTGCCGCTGCCGCCAATAACGACAGGCTTGACATCTGGTGATACCATGCGAACAAGATACGGTAGAAAGTCTGTCGCGACATCTTCCGGGCTTCGGAAAGACCTCCCCAACGTAGGGGTGAGCTGTGCCTGGATGGCCTGTAGCATAGACTTGTTCTCCTTCAATGCCTGGTGGGCAGCATAGTCCGCTTGAGGACCAGAAAATGGCACGGGTGGCTCGTCGTTCTCCTGTGCATCTGCGCCCCATTTCTTGTCGTATCCCATGTTGACTTGATACTTTTTCGATGAGGCAAAGAGAGAGTGGCAAGCAAGGATAGGCTGGCTTAGATATGGTGCCAGCTCCCAGTCCTGGCTGAAAAAGGTTCTTGACGAGCAAGTGTCCAGAAAGTGCATCCAATCGTAAGCCTCGTTGGGCTTGGACAAGAACGAGTCGTCGTTGAATTCGCGGTTGGGGTACTCAAGGAAGATGTCAGTCATGATACGGTCGACTTCGCCGCTGGTGTCAACCATGTGTCGCAAACGTTCCATGGCGTTCTTCTTGTGGTACTCGGCAAAACCCAGCTGGGCTTTGGGCTGCTCATGTTTGTGCTTGAGATGTGATGTGCTGTCCAAAGCTTGCTTCGGGAAGCCGCCGCCTTCCTGGAAGATTCGTGACACGATGTCTTTCGTGCTTCCTCGTCCAAGACCCCTTGCTCCGCCGGCGCCGTTGGTAAGATCGTGCATAACGTTCTTCTCAAGCCATTGCCTTGTCAACTTGTCGTTGAAGCTCGCAGCAGCCTTGAAACGTCCGGCAACCCACTCACCAACAACCATTACGCCACGAAGATCGCCTTCGGCTCCGCTCTCGGCTCCTCGTTTCGCATCAATGCCACTTGTCATACCCCAAGCGGCCTCGCAGATCTTGCGAGCAGCATCCTTCTCACAGGGAACACCCTCCTTATCGAAGACCGCCTTCAACCGCGTGACAACAGCATCGATGGTGGGTTTTCCAACATGGATAATCTCAGCCATACCTGACTGTCGGAGAGGCCTCAGTGCCGGAGCATACACGTCGTTGCAGATGAGAATAAGCGGTCTCATCAAACGAAAGTCGTCGCCCTTCTTCTTCTTGCGGTTGTTGTTCACGACTCCTGAGCCATTCTTCTGGTCCAACAACACGAGATCGATAAGGGCTTTGACGAACCCCCCCTCTCCTGATGCTCCAGCTCCGCCGACTACACCGTCCACCTCATCAACAATCACACATGCCGGTTTTGCAACCTTTTGCTGTTGTTCACCATCCTTGGTCTTGACGTTCTCGACCGTCTTGACACTTTCGGTTCCTAGAGAGGTCCTGATGCGGTTCTTGACGACGTCTTTGCTTCGGTCGTCACTGGCATTGATCTCCATAACATCGTATCCTGCTTGCCGCGCACACACATGCGCCAGCGTTGTCTTTCCAAGACCAGGGGGGCCCGTCAACATGAGAATCTTCTTGTGTGGCTTTTCCTCCTCCTGCTGACCCTGCTTCGCGCCTGGCCGTCTCGAGATGGGCGCCTTCTTTGCGATGCCAGGGAAGACGATAGGATCCCATCGCTTGAGCCAGCGCAGGACCATGCGGTTGGTGCCATCGTCACCGCAGAGATCGAGGAAGTTCTTGGCTCTGTACTTCTCGGTCCAGAGCAGAGTCTTCTTCTGATGCTTGCCGACCACTGGCTCCTCCACTGACCGAACGGGTACATCGTTCTCTTTCCTTTGCGGCTTTGGCTTTTCCGCAGCCTCTTTCTTGGCCTTGTCGATGAGCTCGTTGATATCGATACCATAATATGCGCGCCTCGCCCTCCCTTCCTTCGTCTTAGATCTCGCAGCAACGATGTTCTCGTATGAAGTGTTGGTAGTCGGCTTCCGCTGCTTGATCGTCGTAGAGGCGCCGGTGCAGGTCGTTACTTTGAAGGTTCGCGCGCTCTTGAAAATCGACGGTGTAGAGCTCAACAACGTAGACGCAAGGCTTCGAGGCGCTTCGGCGCGGGGAGGCTCTGTTTCCGTGGGAGCGCTGTTGTTCTGTTTCGCGGGTGGCGGCGCTGATGGCTCGAGAATCTCTTCGTCAGGGGTGAGTGTAACAGGAGCTGGTCGTTGACTGCGCGATCCAAAGCCGAGGATCTGCTTCTTCAATGGTGGTTGCTGGGTGTCATTGTCGGAATCGGAATCATCGTCAAGCAGAAATCCGCTCTTGACTTTCGGCTTGGATTTTGTCGGGTCGGCTGCTGCTGGGCGCGCGCGCTTCCCTGCGGGTGGTGAGGAGCTGGCAGGAAATGTGATGGGTGATGAAGCGCTCGGCATTTTGAGTAGTTATTTGGTTAGACAAGATCTGGTCCCAGGCTGTCTTCGTGGCGACGTCCAAGGCTGCTTCGACTTGCAATTGCAGAAAGTGTGTCGCTGCAGTGACAAGCTAGGTGGGATGGGAGACGCGCGACGGGACGCGCTTCGTCCTGAACGCGTTGAGTGCGAGTGGGTCCACCTTCATACTGTGCTAATTGAGTGAGATGAGTTTAGCGCACTGTATCTTACAGACTGATGACGTGAAGGGATGCTCAACGCCAGCCTTGAGAGCAGTTGCGGTGAGCCCAGTTGATGTTTTGAAGACGACATTTGAAATTAAATTGCGTACTAATGCGTTCCAATGCTTCTTATTAACTTGCATCAAAGAGGCGTAAATGCAGATTGCAGTCTGCAAGTGAGAAATCCCATGTGATCTCACAACCGGCACCTCATGGCCCGTTAAATTCACAGCCAACACAGACAAATGCCGTACACTTTCTCTTATCCTTCATCCTACGTTCTAACCAGACATATTTCAATTCTACCTCTCACCAGCAGCTTCCATCTCCTTCAACAAGCCCCGGTACAATTCAGCCTCCGCAACCATCTCCTCCATACTTCTCGCCGTCCTCATCGCATCCTCAATTCTCGCAAACTTGCCCCCGGGCTCGGGTCTCTTCCCAATTTCCGCATCCCACAGCGCACCCCCGATGTTGCCCTCCTCGCTCGCCATCTGCTCGTAAATCTCATCCCTCGGTCCTGAGTCGTCCTTCGCTGTCTCGCCGGGTACGCGCGGGATAATGTGTACGTGAACATGTGAAACCGTCTGGCCCGCGTCCGCGCCGTCCTGCACGGCTATGTTGAAGGAGCCTGCCTCCGGGGCAGCCGGCGTGCCTGACGAGGAAGGGAAATAGCGGTGCGCGAGCATTTTTTGCACGAGCTGCGTCGTGGTGAAGAGGTCTGTTACTTCCGCTGGCGGGAGGTCTGTGAGGCGCTTGTGAGGCTTGAGAGGGCAGATGAGGACGTGGCCTGGGAGCAAAGGCTTGAGGTTGACGAGGGCGAAGGAGTGGGCTGTCTTGTAGAAGACCTGTCTTGTGTTAGCCATTGTTTCTGATGTTTCCGAATTGAGCTCGAGATCACGGTTTGAAGCAGGCAGCTGACGATGAGCGGCAGCTGTTTTGAACTCCAATGGCAAGATGCGCAATCCAGACGCTCCAATGCCCATCTCATACGACCATTCAACGACCGAGATCTTCTTCGAGACTAACCTGCCCAGTGACCTCAAAGGGCCCGAAATGAATCTTTTCTTGGGAGCTCATTGTTCGTCGGGAAATAGTAGTATGAGCTCTGGGTAAGTTGCAAAATGTTCTTGAGCTGAACATGGTCTTCTGTAAATTGGGTGTGAGCTGCAGCTAGGACATGGGTTGGGAGAGACGACCCTCCGGGAATCGTCTGGTTTGGTGGAGTAACTTCAGCCAGGGAAATTGTTAGTGGCACACTCGAAGTGTGGTGGCGTCATCAACATGGATTCAACCGCCCGGCAACAATCGAGTAGACATCTTTTATGGGACGCATTGCGACCAGAGTTGAACTTATTTTTATTCCTGCCCCCGCCAGTATTGCGTTTTGACCCTAACAGATCCCGGTTGCTATAGAAGTACATGATTACAGTCTCCCGCTGTGGTTTAAGAAAATATTTCCTATTGCGCCAGTACCTTCTCCTGAGCTCCAAACAGCTTCGTTTGTTGACCCGCAAAGAACTTCTTTGACTCAGCACAACGTTCGCTCTTGCACCCGGGGCAGCGAAGCTCCATCTGTGGTGAGCAGGAAATGCCGCTGTCAAGGTGAGCCTTGGCGATATCAGCCAGAGCCTTGATGAAGACAGGGCTGCCATTCAAACTCTCAACGCGCTTCACAGTCTCGGGGCTTCCTGAATCTCCGATAACCTCCAGGTCGAGCTCGTACAGAGTCTCAATGTGATCGGAGGTGAACGCAATAGGGATCAGGACCAGGTCCTTCTGGCCCTTGTGGATGTAGTTCTCGACCGAGTCAGAGGTCTGGGGGCCAAGCCATGCGGACGGGCCGACTTGAGACTGCCAGCACAGGCGGTAGGGGTTGGAGAACTTGAGGCGCTGCATGACAGCGTAGACGGTAGCAGCAACCTCGGCCGGATACGGGTCTCCTCTGTTGACCACAGACATGGGCAAGCTGTGTGCTGAGAATAGCAGGACGACGTCCTTCCGCCTCTCCTCGGGGTACTCCAGAAGCTTGGCCTCGATGTTTTGCGCGAACGCCTCTACCAGGCCCGGATGTACCGGCCACCTGTCAATAACACTCCACGAGATCGTGCCATCGCCCGGCGTCGCGTCCGTGGCTGACTTGCCCTCCAACCTTTGCCGCCACTTCCACAGCTCATTCATGCTGCTTCCCGTCGTCGAACACGAGTATTGCGGGTATTGTGTGAAGGCAACAGCTCTTCCGCCCTTTCCGTTTCCGAAACCATCATCCAGCAGCTTGTTGTACATCTCCTCGGTCAGGGGATCGGCGTAACGGAACGCAACGTAAGGCTTGTGCGGTGCGGTCTCGGGAGAGATCTGGTCGAGGATCTTGCACATCTCTGCGCTCTGGTACTCGGACCATTTGCGGATGGGGGAACCGCCACCGATTTCTGCGTACTGCTTCTGGATCTTGGGAGTTCGTCGCTTCGAGATGAAGGGGCCGAGGTAGTTCTGGTAGCGTCCGAGAGGAATCAAGTCTCCATCTGCCTGCGCATTGTCAGCGTGCGGAGCGTCTGGGGGTTCGTGGAGGGGCATACGAAGAGTCTGCTCAGGAAGTCGCCCACTTCGTCTGTCGTTGAAGGGCCACCCATGTTCAGGAATACCATGGCCGTCGGACCCTTGGAACCGGCGGAGTTTTGTGTAACGGGCGGAACGGTCGCCATAGACCTCAATTGAGGTGCTGATTGCTTCGGCAGAGCCAAAGCTAGAGGTGCGGCGCCATTGCGCGCTGAAGCTGTCGCCTTAGACAAGCTCCTGGAGAGCTGGCCTGTTGAGTACTTAAACGCCATTGCTCTACAACGACGATGTACGAAAATATAGTGTACAAAGAGAGAATACAGAAAACGGTCGGTAAGTGGTGATGGTTCAGAGTGGTCTAAGAAAGCATAGCTGTGGCAATCGTGGACCCTGGCGATGTGTGGGCGATGCTGGACGAGGCCATGTGGATTTCGGCTTCGATGACGAAGGAAATCCCGATCTGGACAGGAGCCCACCGAATGCCGAGCAGCACCCCTGCAAGACCGAGCTCATACAGAGATACTTGAGCAGAAGCCGATGTCACCGCTACATTCTAGGTATCTGTTTAACCTGAGTCGGTTTCGGCCAATAGCACGCTGCGTAATCCGAAATATAGATCACGTGGTCGCGCGCTCGCACGCGGGTACCTGCGAGCTTCGCTAGCGAGGTCCGCGCCAGAACAGCTGCCCCTGTCGCGTCTGCTGCCTGGAGCTGCCTGTTGCACTGAAGGGCCCAACCGAGTTCGCAACTGCATGAAATAGCCGTCGCCCGCCGCGACCATCAACGCCAAAACTAACACCAACTCACACAGGTTCTCGCAATGGCTGATCGCGAAGACTACAAGAGAGAGGAGGATGACGATGCGGAGGAGGAGCTCGATGAGACTGTACGAACGAACCCACATCTGAGCGCCATGACTTACAGCTGACCCCTCCCAGGACTACAAGGCGCAAAAGGACGCCGTCCTTCTGGCCATTGATGTGAGCTCGTCAATGCTGCAGCCGCCTCCAGCATCAAACTCCAAAAAGGCAGACAAGGACAGCGCCGTCCAGGCCGCGCTGAAATGCGCCTACCAGCTTATGCAGCAGCGCATCATCTCCAACCCCAAGGACATGATGGGCATCCTCTTCTTCGGCACCGAAAAGTCCAAATTCCAGGAGGAAAGCGGTCGCAGTGGTCTGGGCTACCCTCACTGCTACCTCTTCACCGACCTCGACGTCCCCGCAGCAGAGGACGTCAAGGCGCTGAAGACGCTAGTGGGGGTCGATGGGGAGGAGGGTGAAGACGAAGATGAGGTGTTGGTGCCAGCCAATGAGAGTGTCCAGATGGCGAACGTCTTCTTCTGCGCAAACCAGATTTTCACAACTAAGGCTGCGAATTTCGGAAGCAGGAGGTTGTTCATCATCACCGACAACGACAGTCCTCACGGCGATGACAAGGCGGCCAAGTCCGCTTCTGCCGTGCGCGCAAAGGATCTGTACGACCTCGGTGTTATCATCGAGTTGTTCCCTATCACCAGGGACGACAAGAAGTTCGACCTCACCAGGTTCTACGATGTAAGCAGTTCGCACTCTCCTTGGTGTTCCCGCCTAACAGTGACAGGATATCATCTATCGTGACCAAACAGCAGAGGCAAATCTTTCAGAGATCCGCAACTCGAGATCAGGAGACGGCATCACCCTACTCAACTCCCTAATCTCAAATATCAACTCCAAGGAGACCCCCAAGCGCTCCCTCTTCTCCAACCTCCCCTTCGAGATCGCCCCAGGGCTACGCATCTCCGTCAAGGGCTACAACATTCTCCACCGCCAAACACCCGCCAGGACATCTTACATCTGGCTTGACGGCGAAAAGCCCCAGCTCGCCACAGGCGAAACCACTCGGATTGCAGAGGATAGTGCCCGCACAGTCGAGAAGCCCGAATTCAAAAAGGCCTACAAATTTGGCGGCGAGTACATCCACTTCACGACCGAGGAGCAAAAGTCCCTCAAGGACTTTGGTACCCCCATCATCCGCATCATCGGCTTCAAGCCGCGGTCCATGCTCCCATTTTGGGCCAGCGTCAAGAAGTCAACTTTCATCTTCCCTTCAGAGGAGGATTACGTCGGCTCGACCCGCGTCTTCACTGCCCTCTGGCAGAAGCTGCTCAAGTCCAAAAAGATTGGAGTCGCATGGGCTATCACTCGCTCCAACGCGAACCCGATTCTCGTTGCCATCATTCCCTCCCACGAGCAATCCGAAGACGACTCCACCACGCCCTACCTACCCGCAGGCCTCTGGCTGACACCTCTCCCCTTTGCCGATGACCTCCGCGAGGGCCCTGAGCCGCCCGCCGACCTCGTCCGCAGCACCAACGAGCTCACCGACCAAATGCGTGTCATCGTTCAACAGCTGCAGCTGCCCAAAGCCATGTACAACCCCAAGAAGTACCCGAACCCTTCGCTCCAGTGGCATTACAAGATCCTCCAGGTCCTCGCGCTCGAGGAGGAGTACCCTGAGAAAGCCGAGGACTTGACGGAACCCAAGTACAAGGCCATCAGTAAGCGCGCCGGCGGATACCTCGAAGAGTGGGCTGAGACGCTGCAGGCGGAAGCCAAGAATGTGATGGCTAAGCAGGCTATCAAGCGAGATGCGGAAGACGATGAGGACGCCAGGCCGGCAAAGAGGGCCAAGGCGGCGCCGAAGGCTAAGGTTTCTGGATCGGGGATGACCACGGCGCAGCTCAAGGCCGCTGCTGATGCAGACACTCTGGGCAAAATGCTCGTTGCAGACCTGAAGGATGTCCTTGCTGCGAGAGGCTTGAGCACGGCCGGAAAGAAGACAGAACTTGTCGAGAGGCTTGAGGAGTGGATCGAGAGCAATGCTTGATGTATCGAACGGATGAAATGGGCTGTACTATATCAAATGGCGTTGTCTGGCGCGTCTCGTATGAAAAAGGGCTACTAAGACTCAGTATGCTTAGCCTAGCTATGGAATCTTTCATTTCTTAATTTGCACTTTACGATGTCCTTCCCACATTGCATGTTTACAAGTGTGGGTACAAGACAAGCCATGCGAATGCTCACCATCTTGATATCGGGCAGCATGCAGTACCATCCGACCCAGATATCGACCTCGTCCTACCTGTGATAGCTCCTTGATCTGTTCTCCGTGCTCTTCTTCTCTTCCGGACAATGCCAGAAATGTCAACCGGGCCCAGACTCAGGCTCATTTGACTATGGGAGAGCGGCAGGACAGAACGTGAGTTGGTCGGCGTTCCTTCGATTCGTTTGTTATCCTCGGTGCTGAATCACTCTTCAGATTCCCTCCTAGAATCTTCGCCAGCTTCATGCCAATCTGGCAGCACTTGCGGCCTCTTTGCGAGGTCTTCAGGCTGTGGGAGACAGATGGCGGCTGCCCTTCCGAGCTCTTGCCTGGGCAGGAGGCGCCCCTTCCCCAGCAACTTATATAAGCCACTTCCCTGCCACATCTTCCAACAATTCAGCAGGCCTCGCCGGGCTGGGCACAAGCTGCCCTAGCTTACAAAACCTATAAAAAGAGGCTATGGTCTAGCTGGTCAGCGAGTAAGGTACCTAACGTTTAAGAAGAACGGGGACCAGTGCTCGTTCGCCTCGGGGCGCCCAGTTCGAGTCTGATTTGGTCGAAAGACCCAGTGAAAAGTGAATTGAGGATATTACTTTTTTGCGTTCCGCTATCGCTTTCGTCGAAGTTTGACTCATTTTCTGTTCAACTGGACTTACGTTTTAGTTGTTTCCCTTCGTTCTTTGCTTTTCTTTCCTGCGCGGTCTCATAGAGGGGAAGTTAGGGGAAAGTTCAAGGCGGTATAGATGCGCTTATTACTATTAGTGCTAAGTCAGTCTCTGTTGGGTAGTAGGGATTGTGGTTATGATCTCATGACGGTCGGGCTGGTCGAGGTGTCGATCCCAGAGCAGAGTCTGCGTGATCGCGAGGCCGCCAGATGTGGCAGGCATGCAGTGGCATCCAATCCTACATATTTTAGCTGTTATATCAGTCACCTTTTATCTAAAGTAATAAAAAGCAGTTGCAATATAGTCAGCTGGTCAGTAAGCAGGCCAGGACAGGCACCCCTTGCTCGCGTCAAGCGCTCAGTTCGAATCTGGAGATCGACAGACCCAGCGAAATTGAGGACAACCTTTTTTTCTTCTGGATGCGCTCTGCCGTGTTCTGTTCTTTGCCTCTGGCTTCCTTGCTTTTGGAAAAGGTTTTCCAATTGTCAGCCGTCTAACGGCCGGGGTCTCATCGTGGAAATGACATTTGTTCATGTAAGCTTCGACCGAAAGAAGACGGCGAGATCTCGACCTGTTTTCTATCCGGATCGATCGACTCCCAACAGTAAGTCATGTTTTGATGTGCGTGTACTCGGTGGGAGACAAACGGGAGTAAGCAATACCTAACAGCCACTCTACCTTCGCTCCCCTCAGTGGTGTTTGAGAGAAGCGAAATAGGCTTAGGTGACGGGAAGGAGCATTGAGTTCAATCAGGGCTTTCTAGCTGAAAGGCACTCAGTTCGAATCTGGAAGTCGATGGGCCCAGCGTTCTTGAGAACGAACGTTTTGCTTCTCATAATTGAGGACGGAGGCCACCCCCTTAGTCAAGAATCAAAAACGCTAACAACGCGTCTTTGATAGTGATCTCTCGCCATCGTTATCACTCGGGTCTATGTGAACATGCGTAGACATGGGTGTTGCAGAAGAGCAGCCATAAAGCTGCAGTTATTTTGCGGTTTCTTGACAGACATGTACTGCGATGTCAAACCTACGTTGGTAATTCTCACACCGCTCAATCGCGAAATCAACATCTATAAAAGTAGTATCTACTCAGATCAAATGATACCATTCCTCTATTTCTGCTGGAAGAAAATGCGCCGATCGTTTGCTACGGCTCCCAGAGAGTTTTCACTCAAGGGCTGTATGAGTATTTGGCGTGTTTTGCCATATCTGATATATGAGGAACTCCTCTGATGCTTATATCAAATTTTCGCCTGCCTTTACTACCGTCCGTCCTCTCTATATTATTCAGTTGATGTACATTTTGGTTGTTTGTCGAAGCTGACACCAGGCTCCAATGTCTCTCTCCATTCGAACCACACCAAACATCGACGTCCTGACACATACTAGAAACTGTGGCACGTTATGTCTTCTGAAAACTCTCGTCATCCCAGGTCTTCCTCAAGTATCCTGTGAGGATTATGCAAGAAACGACAGTCTAGACCTAGTGTAAAATGTGGCAATGTGTATGTTCTGTATGTATCACACCAGCAATCGTTCTCGCCTGTGGCACAACTTTGAAGTTTAAGTTCGAAGTAGACCCCACGGGTTTAGGGGTTCGAGTACATTTGGCGGCGTTGGTGGGTGAACGCTTAATTCGCCATCCTGAGACCTTTTATATCTACCTTTGGTATAGACCTTTATCTCTAACACATGGACGACCTTGTGAATTAAGATTCTCACGTCGAGGATTGAAATCTTCGCCTGTCGCACGGCTATGATTGTGATCGCATAGTAATGCTTAAAGGAGTCACCCAAATGTGCCTATTTGCAATACACAAAAATTACCTTTTCAAAACACAATCCGTAGAAGTAAATGTGTAAGGCTTCTCTCTGGTTGAGTTATTACCTTATTTATTTCCACACACGCCTCAACATTAACACTGCTGTCATTAGAAGCACCCGCACAATTCATTAAAGGATCGTCTGCTTAAGTACTCATCATTATTATCCATCACTTCGTAGGTATTAATGAAAATACTGCGAGAAGGGTATGTGCTTCACAATGGCGATGTGGTACTAAGAGGTCCTTTTCGTGCTCGGAGCAGGCTTCTGTCGTCTCCTTCTCAGCTCTTTTCAAGATGGGATGCGTCTCTGGAGTATCAATTGTTCCTGAATAGAGATCTGGGCTGACTGCACTTCTTTGAAAACGCCGACTGTCGGTAATTCGTTCATTTCTTTTTGCCCCATCAGTGTCTAGTTCCACTACCTTAGCAGAGCCTCGGGAGTCCATGTATAAATTTGAAATGAGCACAAGGATTTTCAAATGTAGGAGACAGCAATCGTCATTGAACATTCCCGTCAGACTCCAGATCAGACCGCGCTTAAACTTGCAGATCTTCATGTCTCTGAAGTACCCATCGTACCTTAAGACTCAAACCTCGGATGAATCATACCTCGTACCATCGTCCATAGACTCTCCTATCCGCTGCGTATGATTCCCAATAACTTCGCAGTACGGATTTCGTATAGTCCGTGATGCGTTATTACAATCACGAAAACTGCAACCGTTCGGCTTTTACTGGAGCAAGCGCTGCTTGTCTCTACGTGAGAGCGACGGAGACAACTTCAAATTGTGACAACATGGGACACAATTGTCAAGCAAATCAGGACTTCAACCGTCTTCATTTGCATTTAAGTACGCTGGAGATCCCGCCACCTAACTCACTCGTCTTAAAACGAGGTATTAAAGAGCTGCCTGCTCAGCTTAGCGTCTCTATTCCCGCAAGGTCGCAATGCATCTTCGCCCTTTGTCCTATACCTATTGCCTACTCCGTCTAAAGAGGCAAAGTGAAGAGATTTTAATAGCGGCTGTAGATGCAAATCTGTCTATCAGACAACACCCTCGTTTTCTTTGATCACTTTCTTCTGTAACATATTCAATCGGATACTATGCTCTGTGCTGCCAGTGTTGCAGCACACGTCTGTATCAAACAGACGAAGCAAAGGGGGAAATTCTCAGAAACCTGCGATGATGGTGGGAGCTATCAGTACGGATGCGGACATTGGCGCTTGAGACTCCCCAACAAACTTAGCGATAGAATATATAATTATAAGGTACCTAGTTCATGCTGGTCAACACAGGCAACAGCAAAGTAAGAAACAACAGCAGACAGGCTTAATGAATCAGCTCACATCACCTCAAATACATATCTGAAGCCGCCCTGAGAGATGACTTGGTCTTGACCTCACAAAGTGGGTGGCGCTCAAGAAATCGCCCAACAGCAATCCATGGGCTTGTGGTTCTGGCACCTGCGCGCAATCCAGCTGATGGTCATTCACACGCACACCTACCATTTGCAAGTAACTTCAACCCAGAGCTATTATCAGTATTCCCCTCGCTCGCCATCACCTCCCCTCCTGGCTTATTGCGCGCATATCAGCACTGAATGTCATATCACATTTAGGAAGCTATAAAGCACTGATTTGGACGCAGCTGAATACTTGAATCTTTGTCACGCTTCGTGACAGTTCACATCTAACAATATGCTGCAAATATGTCATTGTTTGGCGACAGATATCATGAAGCCTGCGGAACAGATACTTAAATACAAAATATAAAACAGCCTTACCACAATCTCATCTCAAAGAAGCTCCTATTCTTCAAACTATTAAAGGCAGTCTACGTCGCAGCCAGATAAAGTACCACACAAGAAATTGGTGCGACCATAGTCATCGCTTTTCAAGAGATGTCTGCAACAGGTTAGAACCCACAGCAGTTCACAACTAGCAGCTGCATATATTTAGAACAGAAGGCGCACAAATTCATGAAAGCTGAAAGACGTTGTAGCAGGCGTCGTCACCCCTTGCGCGTGTCATGCGGGTATGAGGATGAATACCACCGCATGCAACAAGCCAAAATTTTCTGAGCCTTTTGGATGGAGGCCCTGTCGTTATAAACATCAACTGCCTGGCTTTCAGTGTATTCCACTTCACAGACACTTCATCTCAGAGGGAGCTCTATGCTTTGTGATCGCTTGCTTCTGTCAAAGTACGACTCGCTTGGTGGGTGACGAACATATCTTGCTCTTAGAAAGTGTAGAACGAGGACGACGTCTGAATAGGCTCTAGGGTGTGTAAAGATAGACATGGCAGTCAAAAGATTTCGTCTTCATTCAAATTGAGAGGCTCCAGCTCGGGAGACTTGGCGTGCTTTCATGATAGCGAAGAACTCATGACGAAGCTTCAACTGGATGACCGTCATAGCCATCTCCAAGAGAGGACAAGACAGAAACCTGCAACGTCACCACAAAGACAAGCATTCTCCCACGACAGGCACATCTCATCATACCATCACACAAAATAACCACAGGACGTCAAAAGAATCACAAAAGGGTGTCCAAGCCAAATCCCCTCCCATAGCAGGGGTCCAACCCGGCTAAGGTGGTGAGACCGTGGCCTGTCCTCCCACTCTATCCCACCCATCCGAACCCCCAACTCCCCCGCCCCCAACCCAATCCCACAAGTAAGCATCCCTCCACCAGCCTGCCCGACTAACACACACCAGGCATGCGGGATGTCAACCATCGGACAGGCTACTATTCCTCCTGAACGCCCATCGGCCATCCCCGAAGCTACCCGAGTCCGGTCGCAGAGGCACGACATCTGCGCGCGCGAGATATGCCACCTACCTTTGACTCCAAAGATGGTGTGCTCCCGAGAAATCCTCGTACAACAGCTGGGGAGATCTGCGGGGAAGGACGAGGACATTAGAGGCTCTGGGGTGAAACGCCCCGATGGACTGACGTGAAGAAACTTTTCTTATTGCCGGATGAGCTGGGCTCGTCCAACCTGACAGGTAAAATTGCTCAGCAGGATAATTAGGATCCGCCAGGTAACATGCCATTGGCACCCTCCACGAAGGACCCGGCGAGACTCTTCCAAGGTGGTATAACCGCGTAGTAACGAGCCAGCGAGTGTTCAGTCCTGTGAGAGGAATGCTATTTCGTTACATTGCTATCGAGATGCCCCTCCATCTGAACAATCCAGTCGACTACCCCGGACTCGATGGTCAACCCTGAGCAAGACACGCAGCAGCATCCCACCAGTCTGCAGATGCCAGGACATGGTGTGAGCCGCTCCGTTGCCGGCGGCGGCTCTTACTTAGCCTGCCCATCTAACTGGGATCGTCGCCCTGCGAAATTTCCTGACAGGCGGGCGGGTGAGTTGAACGACAGGAGATGGCATGAGGACTAATGTTCAATGATGCTCGCGGGCGCACCATGCCTGCAGCCGGTGCGGGGGAGGCTTTCTCTCGAGATTGTGTATGGATGTCCTGTATGTACAAAGATCACGAGGTCATTGGAATGGCTTTTTCGAATGCCCAATTGGAGCCTTGGGCCGGTTGCGCTCAACCGGGCGCTATATTCTAGCACTAGCCAGGCAGGTCTTTTTCGAGTTTTCATTTGGGGCGTGAATCGGTTGGGGGCCGAAGAATCTGAGCTCAAGTCCAGAACGTTTGCGACAAACACAGAGCGTAGCATCCGGAGCAGGAGAATGACTGCCGAGACGAATCAGCCAGGTTCAAGTGTCTCGGCGTAGTACTCAACGGCGGATAGACTTTCTATTCGCGCTTCCTGGCCCTTAGTGTCCCGACGAATAAGGCTGGGTGCACTCGCACAGCAGGTGAAACGCCGTTGAAGCCCGAAGGCGAGGCGTCGTGGTGAAGGGACTGGGCAAACGCGATGCTAAATCAGAAGCCAGCCCTGTCCTTGTCAGATAGATACTGCGTCGCTTCGAGCCGGCTCCCCGAATCATTCGCATGCATTCCGACATTGCTAGACTTCGGGATGCCTAATTAGTATGTCTGTCAGTTTTCAGACGACAGACGCGCAGCCCGACTAGTCTGACAGCTGCTGTCCGACTTCAAGACTCAATAACATCGAAGAAAGAGACGCCGTGGCGAGTAACGTAATGAAGCGCGAATGACTACGTGGCCAAAATCGAAAAAGGTATTCGCTGGGCGCCGAATGCGTTATGTCTCTCGTATCGAATTGGTCATATCCAGGAGGCGATAACGGTGTCGCCCAGCAGCTTTGCCACGGTCGTCTGGCCATTACAACGGTCCAGAAATCCTCACGATGATGGCGTATGAGAGCAAGCGCAGTCTCTGCGAGACGCAAGCGAGGGGGCAATGGAAATCCGAGGAAGGTGCCCAGGAAGCTCTGCTTAGGACAGCGATGGCGTCAACGGCCAGCAACCAAACCTCCATGGCTTCACAGAACCTGTAGTCGGACAGCTGCACGTTTGCCGCAGATTTCCTTTTGACGTTGAACGGGCAGTGAGGTCACCGTGACCCTGGAACGGCTCGCGATCATCGGCGCCATACTGGTCGAGAACCCTTCCAGACCCGACAATCAGGGCCGATGAACGGCTAGCAGGGAGACATCCGCTTCGTAACCCGGTACTTCTCCTCTGGTGGACTCTGACGATACGATTTCATTGGATATCGGATGTGTACTAGTTGCTCAATGAGGATATTCATCGTCGACTCAAACGATCTTCTCTGCCGTCCACCAGTTGTGGTAATGGCAGGAAACGAACAAGCGTCGGGTAGCTACCCGGAGAGAAAGGTCGTCGATAGACGGACACTAAGGATCAATAGACGTGATTTGATGTCGCCCTGATCAGCGTCTTTGCCTTCGGAGTCGATGAAGGGATCCCGTCTTCCGTCGTCGCCCAAAACGCCCAGCACGGGAGGCGCATGCGGCCATTCAGCAGGGTCTATGCACAGGACCTGAATTCAGTTTCGCTCCGCATGATCTGGGCCGCATGTTCAAAGTCGATGAAGCAGTACGAATGAGGTCCTGTGGTTGAACAGCACGTCCCAACCCCCCGGCATCGCCATCTGGCTGCCTTCTCAGACTCGACCAAGATCTGGATGCCTGACTTTTCGCTCCGCCCAGGAGGCCGTTGGGCCGCCAAAAGACCCTGAAGTGTCGACGCAAGTTGATAGGAGTCATAATCGAAAAATCTGGCAGAGGCCGACGCAGATAGGTATCACACAGCACGTGTTCGGCGCTCAAGGCCTGCTGTGACCAGGGCCGACAATCGGGCTTGGTAACACCTGCGACCCAGCGAATCAACGGCTGACACACGACCGCAATTCGAAGCCAAGATGAGCTCAACCCGCATACGCGGTCGCCCGTGCAGAGAAGTCAGCAAAAAGCCGCTTCCCGTGCCTAAGCAGACGCAGGTCGGTCTTTTTGCTGCAAAGTTGTGAGACATAGATGTCTCAAGACCTTGCAGAGGACCTAGCGAAGCGTACGCGCTCTATTGACGATAGACGGGAAAGCCATCTGCGTCACACCGAATCGTCAGGCTAGGGAACAGGCGGTCGCGATGAGGCATCCTTTGCACAGCCCTCGACAATGGTGACTCTGGAATCGACTTGGAGCAATTGAGTTGTTCCTTCCTGCTGGCGATGCAATACGACCATTGTCGAGGCGGACAATTGGTTGGCGACAGGTTGGCTACCAAGGTAAAGTGCTCGCGTCAACGGCGCGCCAGGTAAAATGGTAGCCTACATGGGCGCCATGCGGAAATCGACTCAGAGCCGAATCCAAGAACGCCCTGCCGAGTCGGAGGTGCAGGAACGACAGATGGAGACAGAACAGCGAAGCAAGAGCGGGCTCAGGGGCCTACATCGTGGCCGCAACAGCCAATGAAGAGAGGCGAGATGCAGCCTCGAGATTCAATCGTGGGGCTGGTTTGCGAGGTTGGGCATCAGCAGCAAGCAAAAGGAGACAAGAAGAGGCGGTGATGGATTTGTTCCAAATGTGATATCGAGATAGCGACTAAGGCGGCGCAGCAAAGTGCAATTCGCAACGGTGAGGGCGCCGGACCCGTATCTGTCCTACGGGTTTGCATGGTTACGCAAGACCATTTCGTGTGCCTCTCTGGTTTTTCCATAGTCAGCAGCATACAGCCATCCCAGAGGCGCACCGAGAGACCCTCCGAGTGAATTGTTCCACGGGGCCAACGTCATCCCGGGCCAGCCGAAGGTTGAAGACGCTGTCTTGGACAGCAGCATCGTGGGGAAGACGGCGTCATGTTGGCGGCTGGTTGTGGCTGACAGTTGAGTAGCAGCTAAATTAAGGTGCATCGAGGCATCAAGCGCGGGCCAGCCATGGACCCCACGATGTGTCTTCCCTGCCGACGCAGACACAGCTCTTGGATTGCGGCTTGTCTTGTGCTTCGTTCCATGATGGAGCCAGCGACATGGTTAATTCGTTGATTTGAGTTTCAATGGCAGCGGGAGCAAGATCGAGGGAGCACAGGCCTGGCTGGGGAATGAGGGCTGTGTGTGCACAAAGCGCCGCAGCTCAGCAGCATCAGCAACAACAACAACAACAACAGTGCTCAGTTCTTCCGTGCTGTGGCGTCCGGGCGGGCATCGTGGGGTACAGCAGGAAAGGGTCGTGAAGGAGTGACTGGTCAGTGGTGGACACTGGTGTCGCGCCGCAGTGATGTGCACGATGTGTCATCCGTTTCCTCTGTGATCGACATGGTGCGTACCCGACTAGCACAGGGTTACGGGTGCGCCTTAAAGATGGATATCGACGGCCATTCTAGAAGGCTAGATGGAGCCGGACGGGGGCGTCTGGGGGTGGCATCGCGGATGTGACGATGGCACGCTGCTGTCGATTGGGCGGCTCCTAGGGGAGTGTAGCAGTTGATTATTCATTGCGTGAGACGGAGTTGGACGGAGCGACGAGTCGGTAGAACGAGCGACGAGACGACCTAGGAAGGACGAGAGGAGGCGAGGCCGTCGGAACCAAAGACTGCTGTGAGGAGAATTGAATTGATAGACTTGGAGAGCCATTGCACAGAGATAACGGAGTTGCCAGCGAATGGCAGTATTGACGGGGATGTGATGGAGGTCGGAGGTTCTAGACGCAGCTCGAAGACGTGGGAAGTTGGCAGGGTCAGGCGGTGGTGGATGGTAAGCGCCGAGTGTCGTCGAGTGAGCGTCCAGGCCGAGACGGGGGAAAGGGCGAGGAAGGGTGAGAGACGCCGATCATTGACGCGATGGATCAATCAGATGGGCAGGAAAGAAGGGTACGGCAAAAATTCTTGGGAAAATTCTGCCCCTGGTCCTTCTTCCCTCTCGGTGGTTGATAGTTGATTGATTGCTAAGACGCAAGGACGAGGATTGCCATGCAGCAGCGACGGGAAAGAACGGCCGGCGGACTGACTTGCCTGATGAATTTGGCAACCACAATCAGGCTGATGTCGCCGTCCACCTCCCGTATGTGCCTCACTGCACCTCAGGTACCTAAGCCACACCAAACGGAGCAGAGGCAGAGAGAAGGGCAGAAGGCAGGTTTGGGCAGACAGACGGCAGACTGGCGCGGCTAAGCAGGTGTGAATCTTTCGGTCACGTCTGGGGGATTCAGTGGTTCAGAAAGCAGTTGACGGTCGCCTTGACATTTGGACATTGATGCCTTGCGCGTGCGCATGCGCTCAGCCTCTTAAGATGCTGGATCTTGTGGGAGCAAAAGTGCAAACAGAGAAGTGACAGAAAGCTGTCTGGGCGTCTAAGTTGGGCGCCTTGCTGAGAGAGCTTGAAGTGCACATCTATCTCAACGACGTCGCGAACCGAGCTATCCCGGCCGAGGCCAGGGCAGGTCGAATTCAGGCCGAGCGTTATTAATTGAGATGGACGGGTAGAATTAAGTTCGATTCGTGGATTTCAATAGTGTGTTCGCACTCTGCACCGGTGCCTCGTGCCGTTTCGTACAGGGAACATGCTACGGCGGACAGCCGTTCCTGCGCTCCCCGTTTCTTTCCATTCCCTCGGCCTCAGCCAAGCTAAGCCCAGCAGGTGCGTCGATACGTTTTTCTTTGCCCATGTTTCCTCCCCCCCCCCCCCCCCCCCCCCCCCCCCCCCCCCACAAATGCCGTGCCATGTTTGAGTTTGGCCGTGCTTGCTGCTGCGTTTGGTGGTCCCTTCCCAAAGTCCCCGGGGTCCCTTCTTTCCCTAATTCTTTTTTTTCTTTCCTCCTTCCGACGCAGCAGATGCTCAATGAGCTGTTCGTACCTTAGGCACGCACATTGCATTATTAGGTACTAACCCAAGGCAGTTCACACGTCTTGATTCTTGATTCCTGAGGGTTGACGTGGTAAAGGGGCCCGGCCAGTCTTTCCTCTTGGGCCATGTCACTTCCTCCACCAGGGAAGGCAGCGGTGACTTGGCCATTGAGTGTGACTCTTCCTCATGAGCGAGTGTCGCTTGCCCACGAGTGTCGGCCTCGCCCACGCATCCACATTCCCCAACAGGCATCGTCTCCCGGAGCTCCTACTGGCCTGCTGCGTCTGGCTCGCGCTGAGAGAAGGTTGAACCTTTTCACTCGGGCAGCACCCTCCCACCCTGCAAATCCAGCCATTCGGATCCCGTTGACCCCCCGTCCCATCTCGTCCTGCACGGCCTTAGCAGCAGAGGCTACCTAGGTATGCAGCAGGGAGGGTACGTGTATGATGACATTCGGATTCGCAGCTGAGGCCCATTATCCGTACTGCGCTCCAGCGGCAGGTAAGTGCCCCGTTTGTTGCCCACCGCCGGCCGACTCAGCACCGTACCGCAGCCATGTCCAGTCGCAGGTCGCAGCACCTATTCGTGGACGGCGTGGTCGCAGCAAGGCACAGAAACGTGAGAACCATCTTTTGGGCAGGGAACAGGGGGCCACCACAACCGGGTGCCAGGTCAGGGCCTTGTGAGGCAGTTGGTCCTTCTTCGCCGTCGCACTGCTGCGACACTTCAGGCCCGTCGTTACCGCTCCCAGCCAGCGGTACCTCGACCATCTCCGATCCCCGTCCTCCTCTTCCCTGCGACCCGTGCCAGAAAGCTGCCCACCCACCGTTAAGACCAGCACCACCTGCTGCTGTCCACCACCCGTTGTCCCCCGACCCATCACCACTCCCACACTACCTACCTAATCACTTCTTTGGTGTGCTGCCCGTTCCGTTCTTCACTTTGCTGGCTGCCTTATATTCCCACAGCTGTATCATATTCACAACTCCGTTGCCATACATCTTCTTAATCATCCTCAACCAACACGGTCAGCCATCCACTGGATACAGCCTCGAAACCACCCACACTTACACACACCCCTGCTTCATCCAACCGCACCCTCGCCCCAGCATCTCAACCTGACTCCGAATCCAGAAACAGGACCCTGGCCACAGTCAAACATATCATTGCCTAATTCTTCACCAACCAACCGACACTTCACGCCTCTCCTCCACTTCGCCAGTTCATCCACCTTGAGATATATGAAGCCTCCCTCCCTCCCTTGACGGACCAACCCACCTTCACAAGGCATTCACTGTCATCCCTCCGAACCTCCACCATCAACTCATCACATCCCCTCCACCACAATGCCTCAGTCAAATCGAAAATACAGCTCCAAGAGCTCCACGAGTAGTCGGGGCTCAAGGAGGAGTAGTGATTCGGTCGACTCCTTCGAGACATATGAATCACAAAGCACAACGCCCACCTCTTACTACGACTACGCGAGCACCGAGGCATCAGTCAGGGAAGCAAAGCAGGTCTCGAGCAAGTTTCAACCCGTCCAGGAGGAGGACATTTCTCCTTCAACAAGCAGCTACCCGAGGTCGACCGTCGACACTTTCGACTCGAGTATAGCTTCCGAGGACGAGGATGAGCTCGAGCTCCAACGCGAGATCGACATGGACAGCTTCGAGGAGCACCAAGAGATCCCGCCTTTGCCCGTCTACTGCCGCGATGTCGTCGATGACGTCCGCCCCTCCACCCCCCAGGACTTTGCAAAGCTCTTCCCTTCCATGGACAGGTTATCAATCCGCCACGACGAGTTCACCCCGGACGGCAACATGAACCTGCGAGTCGACACCGTCGCCCCGGGCCGCCGTCCTTTCACCATGCAGCTCTTCCACCTGCGCATGTACGACCTCAGCAAGCGCGAGTTCTCCCTGAGACGGTACTGCCGCGAATCTGGCCGCGAGGTCTGCAACTCCAAGCGCAAGTACGTCGAGCCCGCCACCGAGGAGCGCCCCACGCTTCAGCGATCCCTCTCCAGCGCCTTCAAGACCCTCTCGACCCGGAAACCCCTCTCGCGCACCAACTCGGGCGGCTCCATGCTCAAGGGCAAGGAGCAGCAACGCCCCGCCTCCAGCTCTTCCTCCCGCGGTGGCGACGAGGACCCCTCCGCCTACTTCCAGCGCTCCGCCTCCTTCGACACCAAGCAAAAGTCCCGCCCCGAGCCGACAAACACCATGAAGCTCGAGTTCTCAAACTACGCCCGCGTCGACGTCTCTCGCTGTGGCGGCAAGAACAACAAGCGCTACGAGTTCCAGTGGTGGGGTCACAAGTACCAGTGGAAGCGCGTCCTCGACAAGAACCTCGGCGTCGTCTCCTTCCATCTCGTCAAGGATGGTAACACGGCCGCCGACGCCGCAGTCGCCCACATCGTCCCCGAGACCCGCGCCCCGAACCAGGTCTACGACGACGAGAGCGCCGGCGGCTGGGTGCCCCCGTGCCACATGTGGATCAGCGACCGCAGCGTCATCGAGGCCGTCACCGACGTCGCCGATGTCATTGTCGCTACCGGCCTCATGGCTCTTGTCGACGACTGCATCAAGGACCGCTGGCAAGTCAAGAAGACGCACCGCAACCCATTGACGTCCAAGTCCGTGAGCGAGGGCCCCAGGTCCTTTGTACAGCACATTTTCCAGCGTCGTACCTCGGACCATCAGTCGAGTCCCCTGCGACACCGCCCCATCTCAACTTACTGAGATGAACCTTCAGCACCAACACATTTTTAATGCCCTTTTGCTGTCTCTTTTCTCTACGGGAGGCACGGCCAAAATTGCATCATCAATCGGTACCAAAATTTACACTGCGACGACATTGACGACTTACGACCATTTCCCACGGCTCCGAACATCGTCCCGCAGAGAAACATTTCATATTTCATATTTCCAGCCACGAGCATCTAGCCATTATGAGCGACACCTCAAATCATCACTCTTACCAAAAACATACATCAATTTTATTGGCAGCGGAACAAAACAGAAGACGGAAACCCGGGACACAGCTACAATGAAAGCAGCTACAGACCAGCGCGCAACAGCGCAGCACATACAGGCACAGACCAAAGGATATGGGAGGAAACTAGGATACCATTTTCAGGGCACCGCGCATCGCATCGCCGCGTCGCGATGGTAGGACGGCGTTCTTCATAGGGATATTTCACATTTATCTGTACATACATTTGTGTCAACAACTATTGTCAAATTTTCCTCAACGATTCAGCTTTCTCTTTTCATTCATCAGGCGAGGAGTCGGGGAGTATCTGGAGCGGAATCCCCATCATGAAGGAGGGGGAACGGGAACTGTACGAATGAGGCAGACTAATGATGATCCACGTCTGTATTTTTTGACCGAGATACAATACAAACAACACCAAGCGCGCAAACGCCTTTTTGCTCATGCAAACATCTTTTCATAATCACCATACTGTGTCTACCTATGCTTCGCTTTGATAGTGAATAATGGAAATTCACGGATGCAAACAATCGGTCCTCATGTCCACGAAGGCGGTGACGAAACAAGGAAAAAAGCTGGTGGAGTGAGGTAGACGAGACTAAAAGTCGGCCGGTCTGGAACACGAGAGCGGTCGTCAGTGTCGTACCACCCCAGGCCCCCCACCCAGCCCGATGAACACCATGCACCCCGCTCAACGCCATCATGAGATGCTGTGCTCGCTTGCCGATGATGTAGGTCATGTCTCTGTCAAAAAGTCTGCATAGGCTTCTGGAATGACAGCACCCACGCGCCTAACCTTTTAGGGCCCGAGAATCGCCAAGCCGAGGAACAGCTCAGGGAAACCAACCCCCGCGTGCCAGAGCAGAGAGCCCTGGCGTGACCCATGACGTCCTCCGGTCCGTCCCGCCGGTGTCGTCGCGTTACCAACACGTTGTCTTCCGCCCACTCTTTATGTCTTTTTTGCTGCAACGTGGGATTTTGGTCTTTTGTTTCCCCTGCCTCCTCGCATGGTGTCTTGCAGGTCGGGGGTTCTGGGCAGGGCGACGTTTCCCATAGTGATGATTCGCACCAAAGCTTGTGTGTTGTGGAAACTCGCGTGTTGCAGTGATATCGCCATCATGTCATTTCTGATGATATGTCAGCCTCCCCGCAGATAGGGTCGGCTATCTATGCAGTGGCAATGCAAGGCGCACATGTGATGTCCCCCGCGGGATGCCAATGGAGAGAAACGAAGTAGTCGAGACTTGAGACATCAGTACTCGCCAAAAACGAAGAATTCGTCCTTCTTGTCCCCGAACCAGCCCCCGAGGTCAAGCTTCATGAGGAGTCTCTCCACGCCACCGACCCGCCGAGGGATGTACTCGCCCTCTTCCCTAAGGACACCCTCCTCGCCGCCTTCCTCCTCGTCCGCAAACGCGGCGGGGTCCGCCTCGAGGGACCTCAAAGCGGCTATGACCTCGCGGATACCATCCTTGACGTGTTTTTCCACATCCCGTATCGCGGCGCGCACGTCCTTCTCCTCAATCTCGAGGTCGACGAACGCATCTACGACTCCGGCGTCGGCTTCCAGGTCCATCGAGGTCCAGACGGCGTGCAGACGCGTCGTCAGCGCGACGAGGTGATCAGTATGCGTCAACAAGTTGTACAGAGGGTCTGTATAAGAGGGAAATGTGAGCAAGAGACGAGTCGAGAGTGCGCGTAGATACGCTCGGTGTGCTGTCGCGAGGGACTGGGGGTCATGGGTTGGAGTCGGCTCAGGTGCTTTGGGGCCGAGGTTGAGGTTGGACGTGCTCTGCGCGAGCCAAATATCATCATCTTCATCATCTGAAGCCGCTGCCGATGGTGCTTTCGAGGGTAACGTGGAGTTGGGCTTGGTTTCGGGCTTCTTTTCACTGGAGGTAAGCCATTCTTGGAAGCCTTCCCACAGGCCTGCAACGATTTCTGTCTGCAAATACGCTTCCGTCTCGGACAGGAAGAAGAGGGCCGAGCTGCAAGTGACCCAGGCGCTGCGCAGCGCATTCGACCGTGTAGTGTAGCGTTGGCGGAGAAGCACTACTTTTGATCGACCTGCTCGCGTGCTTCCGGCCGGGGGTCCAGGGGGGGCCGGATGATGCCGGCGTAAGGATGTGATCTTCCACAGCTCGGTGAGGCGGATATGTGCCCTGCGGATGGAGAGGAGGTAGGAGTTGATTGTGGAGTAGATCTGGAGATCGGACGAGGTGAGGAACATGTCCAGTGGTGAAGGTATCTGCATCGTCAGGATGACGGGAACAGACAGCAGAAGATTGCGGAAAGGGGTCGTAGCCAACGTTTTCGTCGTTGGTTGCGATGTGCTGGCTTCAAGCTTGAGGGGCACCGCAGGCTTGGACTTGGTGAGATTCAGGCGCAGTAACTGTCTCCCAATCTCGAGACCCTCGTCTTCATCCGCATGCTGCCCCTGCATCAAGCCCATCTCTCCCCACGTCTTGGCCAGCACGGCTGCGACCTCACCTTCCTTGACCGCAAACTGACCGACACCCTCGCGCTTTTCATAGGCGAGATTATCTGCCCTCTTCCAGCGGCTCCGTAGCTTCTCGTCAGCCTGGTGCGTTAAGGCCATGGCGAATTCACCCCGTCCCAAGAGGAAGAACTCGCGCAAAACTTGAAGTGCCTCCACGACTTTCGTGAGCGGCAGCAACTTCAGTAGCACTGTGCGTGAGAGCGTGAGGCGAATGGCGGTAATTGCCCGCGAGAAGCTCGCCGTATTCAACGGATACGTCAGCGCGGAGAGCTCCTTCAATTGCGACGAGAGGTGGTCTAGCCCCTGGAGACCCGATTCGACGCTGCTCTTCACACGGACATGATTTAATGACCTCCCAATGAAGACCATCGAAGACGCAGTCTTTGGCGTAACAAAGTTCGGCAATAAGTTTGGCACTGACACATAGTCCTGATCGTCGTTAGTAACCACATTCCGCGCCAAGCCCGGCTCAACCTACGTGATCGCCGCTCTTCGCCTTATGCACGAAGAAATCCTCTCCGCCAAAGGTGGGCAGCCGGCCGTAGAGAATCCAAGCAGAAACCTGCTTCAACCACGCCGTCTCCGCCACGGAGACCAGACTCATGGCCGTCCTCTCGATATCCACGTAACCACTCTGCAGCTCGCTCCGCAGCCGATCAACAAGCTGTGCGCCGCGGCATGTCTGCCCTTGCTGTTTCCGCAGCATGAATTGCACAATCTCCCACAGCCACTCCATCCGCCGCGTCCACTCCGAAAACTCGCCCACGACTGCCGTCAAAGGTACAATATTGTACGCGCCCACCAGGCTCGAGTCTTTCCTCAGAATGGTCTCCTCGACCTCGAGCACCTTGCGCTGGAAGGCAGCTAGGTGGACGGACTGCACGGCTGTCGCGACGGCGCGGCATATCGTTGACGGGTGCTCGGCGGCAATGGGCGCCGTGTAGCTCTGCAGTTTGACGTGCAAGTCACTCAGGTGTGCGACGGTGGCTAGGAGCTCGCGTTCCGGTGGTGAGATGGCGGGCGATGGTAGCGCATCGGGGTCTGAAGCTTCGGTTCGGAGCAGAGGGGAGGGGTGCCCGGAGAGGGCGAGGAGGATTTCGTGGAGCATGGCTTCTTTGCGCCGAGGCCCAGGCCGATGCTGCTGCTGTTGCTATGATTGCCGTGTCTATACAGAAAACCGAGGTGTTAGCCATGGGTTCTCCGGTTCCAATTGCAGCGGCGCTGGTGGAGGTGGACATGGGTCCGAGGGGAGGTCTTGGGAGGGGCCCAAAGAGACGGCATCAGCACATTTCGCGGGTGGGTTGCTTCTTGGACTTTGACTTTTCGCCAAAGTCGCGTAGAAGCAGAATGAAAGCGCCTAACAGCTCGAAGCGACACATTTACACGTCGGGGTCGGTGCGGGCGCGAAGGATGGCGGGAGAGAGCAATTCGAACGAAGGCGGCTCCTTTGGGCGGGAGGATGGGAGGCGGGGCAGTTGGGCGAGCAAGACGTCGCACCCGGAAAAAAGGTAAGGTGATGTGATGGTTGGCAGATTACCTTGTTATGTTGTTTTCTGCATTAAGCAAAGTCCCCTTTCGTCGCACGAACCAGTCAACTCTCTTTCTGTGTCCCCTTTCGCAAAAAAAAGAAAGGAGCGTCCGAGCCACAAAAACAAAAGTCGCACTGGCTGTCAAGGAGGCTCCATGCTCGAAGGCCTGATCCCTTCCCATATCACGGTAGCGGCATTGATGGAATCGACATCAGGGGAAAGCGCGACGGGGCTTGACTTGACGCGACTGACTGACGGCGGGCTAAAGTGATACTACCTGTCCGCTCTGAGACCTGCGGGGCCTTCTTTAGGTACCTACGTGCACGTGATATAAGATACGTCGAGCTGAAGTAAGCCCCGTGCTCTGGAAGCGGCCCGGTCGACGGATTCCGGTGCCCGACCTTGATGTGGAACCTCTGATCCGCCCGGTGCCGTCTGACAGCTCTTAAACCAGGCCTATCCCAACGCTATCCAAAGTCTATGGAAACAAAGGCGACACGCATATGCCAAGAGTGTTCTTGATCAATGAATTGGCTAAGCTTCCTATTTTCATGTCGTTCTCGCATCCGACAAGCTGACATACGGAAGTGCCCGGTCCTTGTGCGGGTCTTCAAAACACATATAACGGCCTCCAGATCTAACCATCCAAGAGACCCCTTCATCCGCTCTACCATCATCGCTATCTTTCCCCACTCATTGCACCTTTTCTTTCTTACCCTTCCCCTCATATGCTGTATATAGGCTGGTCGTGTCACTCTGGTCATCCCTGCGGGCAAGAGGCTTCCCGTCCTCTAACAATCCAACGGTATTGCCACCGTCTCCACCTCCGACAATGATCTGACCGCCTCCCTTTACCTTTCCGACGACCATGCCCTTGGCGACGCTCTTCAGAATGGCTCTTCGAGAGACGCCTGTCACATCGATGTAGACCAAGCCGACGTTCTTAAATCCGCCACCAATGTTTCTCGACACCTGGCCAGCCTCGGCACCCCAACGGTGCTCGACCATTTGCGATACACTGGAGGAAGTGCCCACCAGCAGGTTGCGTCCGGCTTGGTCGATACCGTCGGCAACGGTGTTGAACGCCATCAAGCTCCTGTTCAGCAGCCCAGGCTTATAACCCTCAATGGGGTTACCATCCCTGTCATACCCCCTTCCGCCGCCATCCTTCTTCCTAGCAAGGGTAGCGCCCAGGTTCTGTGCAACTTTACCAATCTGTCCAACCGTCGTCGCTGACAAGCCAGCCGCGGTAGTAGTGAACTGGTTGATGCGACGAATACGGTCGTGCGCCGCCGGTGTAAACGTCATGGCCGTGTCATTGGACTTGGTCTTTGTAGTGAAGCTATCAGCTCCTGTTTGCAGACCCTTGGTGACCATGTCTGACGACGTAACGATCAGACGGGAAGCCTTGGAGGCGTTGGAGACCAGGAAGGACTTTTTGTAAGCTGGGTGCATGATCATCTCGCGATACTCCTGTGACACAGGCTGGACGGTAATGGCCTGGCTCTGGTTCGCGGGGAGGGTGATCTCCACGGGATCTGGCATGCCATGTGAGTCAAGGTCGGCCGAGTAGCCGCCCGACTTACCTTTCGTGCCGGGCTTCACGCCCAGTTCCTCTTGGATTTGGTAGTTCTCCGCCAGCTCGCCAATGACGCTGCCATCCTCCTCGTCAATCAGCACGATCCTGCCGCCATTGGGGGAGCTGTGGCTTCCCTGAGCGTAGGCTTGCCCGGGCTGATAGTCGGCAGGGTTGTAGGCGGGGAGACCGTCGTCAGCTGCTGCTCTCGCCTTTGCGGAAGAAGCTGCGGAGGGCATGGCGGCAGCCTTCGCGGACTTCGCGGCGGAGGAACCCTTTGGCGGGGGCGCTCGTTCGAGGAAGGCGGTGCACTGGGCGAGGATTGTCTCGAAGGTGTCTACATCTTCTTGAAGACCCTTTCTGCTGCCAGTGTCGGGGAACTCGATGCGAGTGAATGCGCCGCTGTCGGGGCCCATATCCCATCTTGGAATCAGGTAGCTCGTTGGCGGCTGGTGGTAGATCTGGGTCGTGGCGGGAAGAGGCAAGTCGAGCTCGGGAGGGAGGTGCAGGTGTAGGTAGAAGTCCTCTGCGGGAGTTTCTCCGTTTGTGTCGGAGAAGGGCGACGATGTCGGGACCATCAACAGCGAGAGCGTCTGGGGGCCGGCTGGAGTCAGAGACACCTCCTTGCCGTGGGCAAGGTGGTAGGCCTTGACGCCATTGATGGCGTACAAGAGCTTGGGGTCCTAAATCGTAAGGTCAGTCAGTACGCTTTAAGCTCGTAGAGGTGATGTTGCGCGCCCGGTGCCGTACGTTGTGTCCCGAGGCCATGTTTGTGATGCGCAAAACAGGCGCGAACTTCTGGAGACTTGGCTGCCTCAGATCAGCGTCTCAAATTGCGACTGGCGCAAAGAAGAAGCGTGAAAAATCAAGACGTAGGGGTAGCTAGGTTGAGGAGGGGGGATGCGCGGGGTGTTTGGGGTCGACTTTTTGTGATGCTGGGAGGATTTGGTCGGAAATGTAGCTGCAGGCTGGTGGTAAGGAAGGTGACGAGGAGCAGACGCGACGACTATTCGCCAAGGAGGATCGAGCGACAAGGTGCTTCGAGAGTGAGTAGGCGGTAGGTAGGAGGCGAGTCATGAGAGTTGTGACGAGATTCGCAGGTTTAAAGGTTGGGTTGGGGGTGTGGTGATGGCAAAGTCGGTTGGATTGGACGAGATTGAAACTACGTGCATGGCATGGCGCTTAAGTCGGTGCTGCTGCTGGTGCTGCTGCTTTCTTTAGCTCCGGGGCAGCTTCCACCTCAGCAGGTCACCCACTCTCGTCACTCGTCACCCGTCACTCGCTGCTGTTGGTGCTGTCCCTCTCTTTGTCTGAGGTGGTCTGGATCCCGATTCCCTGGACGTGCCCGAGAGGCCTCTCTGAGGCGGGCGACGTCATTTGGTGTGCTGGGCAGTCGTGTTCCAGGCACTCCCCAGTCTCGGTCCCCGGTCCAGTGAACACAATCCACTGGACACTGGCATTTTAGCTCTTGTGCCACCACCGACTAACATGGAGTAAAACGGGATGACATTGACGACCCCTTTTGCCCCCCTCTGCCATTCCAATCAGTGTCCCTCAGTCACCTCCAGCCGTGGCATACAACAGCTGTGAAGCTCCAGCGGTGTCCGTTGTGTTTGATGGTGGGGGTTCCTGGCTTCTGGGGCGTGCACAGCCACCTGCGACCGGCGCTTTCCATTTTACCTTGTTGCTCCTCCTCACCCGTGGACCTGCTACCTTAGTTAAAGAGTAAGGTAGGTAAGGTAGGTGCTAGTGCAGAGCTCCGGCCACCGCTTGAACCCCTCAGTGGTCCCTTAGTCCCTGGAGTCCTCTCGGCAGCTGTCACTGCACTGCCACCCGCTCTGCCTCTAAAACCGCTGTGAAGTGCACCGATCCGGTACGTACTTTCCCCTCGCTACCACCCGCCGTCGTCATTTTTCGCCATCCAACGGGCGAAAAAGACGGTTGAGACAAGTCCATCCATTCACCGGCGGTCCAGCACTTTCTTTGATGGGAGGCGAATCTCAAATTCGCTTTCAAGGTTGCAAATCTCCCTCCCTCGAGCCCCGTCCGATGTTTGTCTCGGTTTTCGACACTCAATTTGCCAAGTGGGCGGTGTTCAACTGCGAATACGGGGCCTTTTGAGCAAATGTTCCGTTGCCAAGAAATCATCACATGGAAATTAGTATTTGATATTTCCATTTGCTGCCTGCCGTGTCCACGCAATCACTTCCTGAGCATTGATGCTCTTTCCACCATCCCCCAACCTCAACCAACTGTCTCGGCACATCATCATGGCTGAGCTACAATACGAACTTTCGCCTCGTTGCATGAAGCATATTCTATCGAATTTCCCCTCTTAGACCACGCGTCGACCGCTTGCGCACTGCATCTTGTTGGCATCATTGGGCGAGGCTGTACTATGAATGACAAGCGTTGTTGAGAGTTGCGGACGTGCCATTCCAGCTTCAATGTCCACTCCGAGCCACTTACAACCAACACATACGTCTCCAATGACAGAGATGTTTGTTTGCCTTCACCCTTCATCAACTGTCCTTTCCTTGTATGCTTGCACCGTTTCTCGGTCCACAATGTTCCTCACACCGTTGCCAGTGCGTTGTCAGGTTAGACCAGGCTCAAGTGTTTCTGGTCTCAGCCAGTCATGGAAACTAGAAATCCTCCTACCAAGTGCGTTGGCTTTGCGTCCTTGGCTCATCATGCCCTTTCTCTTCTCTCTATGAGGATCAAGTTTTGCGCAATCAAAATCTCCGGTGCGTTGCAATTGTTTGAATGTCGAAGACGCTTATGACAGCCGAGGTAGAAGTCTAGCTTGTCTTTCCACTTGTGCAGTCCTTGGCGAGGGTCATGAAGAGCCCTCGTGGCAATCAGGATTCAGAGATCTCACCTTTGATATTGGTTCAAGTGCTAGTTTGGCCGGGGAATGGACATTGCACAAGAGACAGATCAACCAGGCTATGGCCTTTCTCAGATGGGCCAAGGAGAAGAGGCTATTCTGTCGTGTCTAGATGGCGACAATGTGTCGGCCGGAAGTATGACTACGACCTGGCTAGTCTGCTCAATTACTTCAGCACCCAAGAAGAAATCCGGCAGACCTCCTTGTCGCGCAACCAAGATAAGGTCGAGAGCAAATCATGGATGTGGCCATGAGTATGCCGCTCGGTATGCCACTGTTTTCCCATCAAGCGATCTTGTCCTCCGGACATCATATCGAAGACGGTCTTTTGCCAATACGGTAGGTTTCTGACCATTCTCGGGGACGGAGAAGGATTTGAACTGGCCCATTCAAGGGCCGAACCAAGTGGCCAGAGATGCGAGCTTGGTGGGAGGTTGATATCCTTGATATCGGTAACACTGCCCGCAACACGCGCGAGACTGGAGACGGTTTTCAACCAGAGGGATGTACCAAACTGCTGTCCTCATCGACGCCTCCTCTCATCTTGTCCCCGGAACAATGCATGCCGACGATTCTTGAACGTCAACCCTTGATCTCGACGTTATCCGGCAATCTTTCGCCACAGGTCTTTTAGGACTTCGGAAGCGACTAAGCAACAGCCAAGAGAGAGACTGAGAGGATGGAAACTGTGACTATCACAGCGAGGGACACAGACACAGCAGCAGAGCAAGCCCCCTAAGGAAAGTGCAGAGAGAGAGAAACTAGCAAGCAGTAGCACTTCTCGTCGCGTTTTCTCTGTCTCGTAGCCGTCTTCAACACTAATCTTCTTGCTTATCGAACACAGAGATATGCTCTTTTACGGCCACGCCGAAACATCATTTAGAACCGAAATTCAACCATGTGGCTCGCATATTGTGTCTCGACCACGAACAATCAGCCACGAAGGCGTACACAGCGATGGTGCAGATGACCACACGGAGATGCAGATATGATCAATCACATAAGCGGCACAAAATAGCATGGGAATCTCCCATATTGTGTCTCGCCAAACTATTTGAAGCTGTCGAATTTCTCGACACCAATCACGATTCGCCAAGTTCCCGATCCGACTAGACCGCCGCGATGCATTCCTCCTCGGACGGCCTAGCGGCGTGGAGCCAAACTAAGCCGGCGGCCAGCTGAGGGCTTCAGCTTGCTGCAAGAACGCCAATAGCTTCGCTGAGAGAACATCAAAACTCCCCGAGCAAGGGCTGACGTGTGGCTGTCGTGTAAGCTGCTGAAATCGAAGCGCTGCCAACCACATTGCTTGTGTCGGTGATTTCTTTTCACAGACGGGGTTTCCGAGATGCTTCAAGAGCCGAGAATGGTGTCTCCGAACTGAGCAACTACACACATGTGGCATCCGCGATGTTTCTTGATTGGCAGTAATGGATACGGAGCCGCGACGACGGCATCCAGCCATCGCGGTGAGATCCAGCGATACAATTCGTCAGTGCTAGATTTTGTTACGTTCAAAACGAGTATAAAGCCTCACCTGTGGAGTGTCTAACTATTGTTCATGTTTCTATAATCATCATCACCTCCTTACCTCATCACCACCGCTGAGAAACTTATTCCAGAAGTATTGCACCAGAAAGAGCATCAAAACATCAAGATGATATCAACAACCAACCACCTCAAGTTCTCTTCTTCCCTGGCACTCACCTTACAACACCTCAACGATGCCCTCACCACGCTCCGCTACCATACCCACACCCTCTACCTCTTCACCAAAAACGACATCAAAACGATGCTCATCCCCCTTTCTGCCCTGGGCATCCTCACATCCCTCCCCGGGCCTCCTCTAACCTCCCACCCAACATCCTGCCCAACCATCCTCTCAAACCTGCCCGCCCTCCTCCTCTGGCTCTGGCTCAACATCCTCATCCTCTCCGTCTCCAACCAGCGCGATCCGGCCGGTGTCCTCGAAGACAAGCTCAACAAGCCCTGGCGCCCCATCCCCTCCGGCCGCGCCTCCGCCGCCCATGCCAGACACCTCCTCCTCGCCGCCGTGCCCCTCACCCTCGCCCTCAGCTTCCGCCTCGGCGTCGGCTCCGAGACGCTGGCCTGCATCTGCGCGAGCTCCTACTACAACGACCTCGGCGGCGCCGACGAGCACTTCCTCATCCGCCAGCTCGTCAATGGGCTCGCGTACCCCGTCTACGGCGTCGCGGCGCTCAAGATCCTCATCGCAGACGCAGGCGTGGCCGAGATCCTCCCGGGCGCGTACGCGTGGCTGGGCCTGCTGGGCCTCGTCGTGGGCACCACGATCCAGGTCCAGGACCTGAAGGACTACGAGGGCGACAAGGCGCGCGGGAGGCACACCTTCCCCGTGATCCTCGGGGACGCGTTCACGAGGTTCGGCATCTGCGTGGCCCTCATGTTCTGGTCGCTCGTTTGTCCTGCGTTTTGGGGCATCGTGCAGGTCCGCGTGGCCGGGTGGGTGTGGCTTTCTGGGACGCTTTTGGCGGCAAGGATATGGTGCTGCAAAGGACCAGAGGCGGATCGGCTGTCTTTCGTGATGTGGAGTTGGTGGGTGATGGGGTTGTTTGTGCTCCCCCTGATGCGAGTGGCGTGAAGTGGCGGTCATGCTGTGAGGCTATTCGATGAGCTGGGGAAAGGGGCAACGCTAAAGGCATCATGATGGGCACGGTGATGGTGATGATGAACAGAAAAACAAGTCTATGGTTAAGCAGCCTTTTGTAAGACGCAAAGTCAGCCTTTCTGGCTGGATGGGTATTATTATAATACTACAAGCAATTAAGTGAGATGTTCACTGTCTATCCATGATTCGTCTGATGATCAGGCAGACTGTCCGTCACCGCCTACGGGACCTTGTCCGACAGGCCACTGAGGCTGTCCCATCGGGCACGACGCTTCATCTGCAGCGGCCTTGATGATATCCGCCGCCTTCTCCGCCACTGCGTACACCGCTGCCTGGATATGTCCGCCCGGGATCATCGGCATAATACCGGCGTCCACAACACGAAGGTTGCAAGTTCCGTACACCATCAACTCAGAATCCACAACACCGCCAAGGTCTTTCGGCAACATGCTCGTCGTGCCGCTAGGGTGATACTCCGTGCCCACCAGCGGCTTCAGCGCCATCATGAGCTCCCGCTCGTCGGTAGAGTTGTACTTGGCGTCGACTACTGGAAGGAGCAGCCTCATGGCGTCTGTGGCCATCAGCTTCTGCGTGAGCTGGAGACCGAGTCTGATGATTTTGCAGTCGAGAGGGTCCGCACAGTAGCGAGGGTCAACTACGGGGGCGTCGTAGACGGAGGACGAGGATGGCCGAACGGTGCCGCGAGACAGGGGCTTCTGGTTTGCGATGGAGATCTGACCCCATGATGCGGCGAGGAGTTCGTACGCACCGACGTCTTCGCGAGCCAGGTGATTGAGTAGAAGGACCTTCTGCTTTACGTAGCCGGCTGCCACAGCGGACGGGGTGTCGAGGGGAAGGAAGTCGAAGGATTGATTCTTTGAATGGGCGAGAAGGGTTCTCCATTCGTCGGCGTGATGCTTGAGCGCTGGGAAGGCGACGGTGTTGATCAGAGGTGTTGTCAAGGGACCTGAGAAGGTTAGCTTCACGTCGTTATGGACAAGGGCATGACTTGCCCGTCTTGTTGGTCAAGAACTGGTCCAGCGCATCTTCGAGCTTGTCACCGTTGAGATCATTAGAAGTGAAAACAGATGCATTAGAGTCTGAAAGCATGTTAGATTCAAGCATAGATTAGGCAGGCTCCTGGGTGCTTACAATCATATGGGAATCTGGCCATGGGGTGATCCTGAAAATTGTTTCCAACTCCGGGCAGATCGATCTGCGTGGAAATATTCAAGGATTCCAAAACTTGACGAGGACCAATACCGGAGACTTGAAGAAGAACAGGCGACTGAATGGCTCCAGCGGCCAGGATGACTTCTTTGTTCGCAGTGACGGTTCTGTTGATATCCGACAGACCAGATGAGAGCTTATACGGTCAGAACTCGGAGGGCCAATATGTAACTCATGACAACGACTTACCTCGACGCCGATAATCCGGCGGCTTTCCTGGTTGGTCAGGGAGCCGGGCAAACCTACGATCAGCCGCGTGGCCATGTGGCCAGTGACAACGTGAAAGTTGGAGCGCGCGTTGGCAGTGTCGAAGTAGCCAGTTCTCGCATCGGATCTCGTCTGGTTTGTGGGGGACATGCTCGAGGCGACGATCATAGCGCCGGTCGGGTCACCCGAGTTGACGTCGTTGGATGTATGGATACCGACCTCGGCAAGACCTTGAAGAACGCTGCCTGTTTCCGATTAGCTTCAGATCATTCCGAATCTAGGCAGTATTTACTGGATGTGTTGTAGATATGCTCCGGGTACGCCACGTTGATGGGACCGTCAGTTCCGTGGAAAGACATGTTGGGCTTGATGTTGAACTCGTCACTAATGCCTTGACCGACGTTGGTCGTGTACCTCTCAACCTAAGTTGTACGTCAGAATTCTGGCACCGCCTCAGTTCAAGGATTTCATACCTTCTTGAAGTATGGCAACAGGCCATCCCATCCCCAACCGTCGTTGCCGAGCTCCTCCCAGGCGTCGAAGTCTGCAGCGGCGCCTCTGGTCCAACACATTCCATTCACGACCGATCCGCCACCGACGACCTTTCCCTGGTTAATATCTCGAGTCTTCCCGTCCAAGAAGGTCTGGGGCGCGGTGGGGACATCTTGACCATAGCCGGAAGGGGGCGTACGTCCAATGTATCCAGGGATGATGACCCGACCCTCGCGGCGGTCACTGGTGAATTGTTAGCTTGTTTTCACAATGAAGCAATGAAACAGTCTAAGAATGGAATATTCACAGGTCGCCGGCCTCGATTACGAGGACACTCGCTATATCTGGTCAGCGTAACGAACCATAGTTGGCAAAGGGGTAAATACCATCTGGATTCTCGCTGAGCCGGTTCGCGACCACGAGTCCGGAGAGGCCGCCACCAACAACGACGTAGTCGTACTCATCGAGGAGAAATTTATCAATGGTCTGGTTGGTGATGTGGAGGGAATTCGAGTAAGGAAGGAGCAGCGAGAGGGCGAAACAAAACAAAATTTTGAAAGGATGCATCTCGCACGCCGCCCAAGCCGCCCAAAGAAATCAAAATAAAACCTCCAATAAAGAAGAGCAAAAAAATCCTCCAAGTCCGATTATTGATGTTGTGTGTTGGAAGGGGGGACAAAAAGAGGTCGACTTGGTGGGGTGAGTGAGGTGAATGAGTGTAAGAGGGTCTGAGACCGTCGCTCGGTGTGAAATAGTGGAAGGAGTGAGGCAGGACTTGCTCACCGACGCACCTTCAGTGAGCCATCCGCACCTCGAGGGATCCTATAATATATACTCGAACTTCTGCTCGACTGCTTTCTTCCATTCGAATCGTCGACTTTTAGGGTTCTTCCCCACGGTAATCTCTTGAGCATCTTTGCTCTGCAAGACATGGCATGACTACGAGATGGAAGGACTGCTGCAGAAAGGCCGTCGACCCACGATAAATCTCCTTAGAAGAAACATTCAAAAAGATCTGAACACAAACTGGAAATATCTGTGGGTTCTAGCTCGCAACGTTTTCTTCGTCTGACCATTTTCATCGTGGGCGTCGGTTCAGCCCGCTGATCTTGCTTGCTTTTCCGGGTCGCCGCCCCTCTATAATACAGAATTGACTGAGACGATCACGCGGGTGCATGGATACGTGTTGAGGCAACGCAAACAAAAATACATCAACGGTAATTATGAGTTGGTCATGTGATGATGCCGGCGGAATCCGCTACCAGGGACGAAGCTTGCCAGGCCGTTGGTCATGAATGCGCGACTCTGACTGCTGTCAAGCTCGGATGATCATATACAGCCGCAAACAAGCAAATGCCGATCGATTAGCACTTGTTGATCGATGTAATGTGTGGTTGAACACTACCTAACACCCAAGTTGCTCTGTTGTTTACAAAATAAATAGCCAAGCATTCTCCCTAGCATCGTTATTGGCGAAAAGAAAACCAACAGAGCGATTTGTGCTCGCTGCTTAAGTTGTGCATCGCATGACCCGATCAGCAGATTCTTCAAGATTAACCCACGTTGCTAAAGCTTTATGCTATTATGAATGAGACGCTACTATTGGCATGGAGAGCTCTCACCAAAACTTAGCAGGGGAAGGATGCTGTAACTGGTCTAACGCAGGGGAATCCGAACGAGCGATCTCACTCTCGAGGAAGGGAGAAATGCTTTCGGGTCGCACTTCACGTTGGAATGGATGGCAATCATGTCCTCTATAACCCGTCGGCAGTGTGCCTGAAAGATCCATAACGAAGGCCAAGAAGATGGAAAGAAATCACATATTGAAAGGAGCAAAAACGAAAAGAAAGAATTGCCCCGGGTCAGACTCGAGCTGACGACCAACAGCTTAAGGATACTACGCTAGGGCTAAGGATAACATAAGACTGCTGCTCTACCGACTGAGCTACGGGGACGTATTGTTAATGGAAGAAATAATTAGATCAGTACTTGAAGGTTAGACTGTGAGTTAAGTTCTCAGGGTAGACTGCTCAAAGGGGTAAATGCACCTTGAGGATTTGAGAGTCACTTCCTGCATGTAGGTGACCGTCTCCCGTTCATCCAGCCAACTCTGATATACTAAGCTAAATAAGCTAAGCAATAGTTCCCGTTTGCAGAGGGAAGTAGGAATGAGTGACTAGTTCGCAAGCTTTTGAGTTCTTCCCAAGTCAAGGCTTGTCCAGCAAACCGACTTATCGCCGAGGAGCATTTGGCCTCACCTTACTTCATCCCAGTCACACTCCGTAGAGGTTGCTAGAAGTGAGTCACGTTAGCAAATTGATGCCGCAATTATCATTCTGATAATGATCATTTGTCCTCAACAAGTAGCAAGCACGGTATCTCAGTGGTAGCAGCGGTGGACTCATAACCCAAAGGTCCCTGGATCGAAAATAGGCCGTGCTAAGTCGAATCTTTTTGCCCGTTTTGAAGAAGATGCCGCAAAAAAAAAACATCAAGAAGCTCCCGAATATAGCCTCAGCCAGTAGAGAGTCATGAAGACCAGTCATCTTTCCAGCGTGGTTCTGGACCGCTACACCCTCGCTGGGAATCTCACATCATGTCTTCGTCTGCCTGCCTGCTAGCCTAGGAAACTCACGGAGGAAACTCATGGGTCGTTCGTCGTGCCGTTTAATCTCTATGAACATTATGTATGAGACTGGGAGCACGGGTCCGTAGAATGAGCAAACAAGCCAGGAAACAGGAAATAAAATTAAATATCATGTTTGGTGTGACAGTGCCCGTCGGGAGACAGTGTGAAGGGATGGTCCCGATGGCACTTACTTGCTCGGACTTTGATACTCCACCGAAGCCATCAACAGAATATGTTCGCTTTGCTCGGGGAAATGGGTCACCAAGCAAGGGCCGCTGATGTGCGACGGATGCTAGGTCGATCAATACATTTGCGGCCGTTGGTCGGGACCAATCACTGTCATGTTCGACCATTTGCTCGTATTCGATGGTCACTCAAACGCTATGACGGAAAAACCAGAATTCAACACAGAATTATGAAAGTTGGCCTCCGTATGGAGCTTTCCTCGGACTTTGACTCTCAAGTCCAGAGAGATGAAGGAAGGCAAATGCTGCCGTCGTTGACCGAGGTGAAGGTGCCATCGCCCCACTCAAATTGGTATTGGGCCAGTAGGAAGCTCCCTGATGTAATCCGACCACCACTCCTACCTCGAGCTTCGACTCTGACGCAAGACTCCTGATATGCTCTTCATCCAGTTCATACGAACGAGTTTGCAAGATGCAAGCGTTGGCGAGAGCGCTTACCAGAAAGAATGGGATTCCCAGGAGAGCCATGTGGCCTCCCAGGCGATCCCTCCATCTTGCACCACCCTTCCTCCTCGATGACTACATACCACGGTACATGATGTTGTCCTCCATCGATGAATCCAAAAAGCGCTCCAAGGCGTACCATCACCTCTCAAAATGCAATCTCTGTCCGCGCCTATGCGGCGTCAACCGTTTCGAGACGACGGGAATGTGTCTGATTGGCGATAACACAAAGGTCAATGTGATTGCGCCTCATTTCGGTGAAGGTCTGGAAGCAGCTGTCCCAAAGCAAGGGTGCCGCACACTGACCAGCCGTCACAGAACCATGCGTCCAGGGGCACAATGGAAGTGGCGCGGTATTCTTTTCCGGCTGCAATCTCCGCTGCGTCTTTTGCCAGAACCATGACATTGCCCATCAGCGCAATGGCCAGGACCTGACACCCGAGGAGCTGGGCGAGTGGTACATCAAGCTGCAGCAGGTCGGCCGCGTCCACAACATCAACCTCATCACTCCGGAGCACGTGGTTCCCCAGGTTGTCTTGAGCATTTTGCATGCCAGGCACCTAGGCTTGAAGGTGCCCATCATCTATAATACCTCGAGTTTCGATTCGCCTGAGTCGTTGGAGCTGCTCGATGGCTTGGTCGACATCTATCTCCTTGACTTCAAGGTCTGGGAGGTCAGTTCATCCAAGCGTCTTCTGAAAGCAGACGACTACGCGGCCACGGCGCGCGAGAGCATCAAGGCGATGCACGCGCAGGTTGGCGATCTTTGCTTTACTGGCGATGGCATCGCCAAGAAGGGCCTCCTTGTACGCCATCTGGTCATGCCAGGGAAGGAAGTAGAGGGACACAAAATCATGGAATTCCTGGCCAAGGAGGTTTCCAGGGATTGCTTTGTCAATATCATGGAGCAGTATCACCCAGATGCCCACGTTGGCAAGGCCAGGAGACGTCCCAAAGCCGGGGCCGCCAGCGCCGAGTCTGGTGGAGAGGAGGTTCGATACAGTGAAATCAATCGAGCCGTGTCGGATAACGAGATCTCCTCGGTCCGGAGGGCGGCGGAAGCAGCTGGTCTGTGGCGATTCTGTGACCCGCCTCGCCATGATGGTTTCAACATCTGAACCCCCTTGCATCACAAGACAAACGCTAGCATGCTTCTCGGCACCTCATGAAGGAAACATGGTGGCATTTGGCTCCTCGCAGTCGGCGGCGAACTGAAATTGGTGCCATCATGCCAGGCTCGTTGCTTCTGTGCCGCAGCCATGCCGACGTCGCGTGGCAACCCTCAGGTGTGTTGATTCCCTTGAAGTCGTAATCAGTTACACCTACCTTCTCGTTGATACCATCATAAGGGTTATTACGAGAACCACGGGCCTCTTTAACAACAAGCGGACGCTGACTTTTGCAGATGGTAATGGCCAAGAGTGTCAAGAAAAGTACGAGGTTTCCCACCCTGTACCATGTTGTTGGAACCAACAAACGTTGCCGAGTGCCGAGCACCACGCGTCTGATCATGTTCAATGCGGGGTTTCCATTGTTCGAAGCTCTCGTCAAATTAAACCGTAGGCTGCCAAGCCAGTTTGTTCTTTCGTCAAAAACGCCTCCTCATCCTTTGCGTACACAGCTAAATCTGGACCCCTTTGGCTCTTTGCTTTATTGAGAAACATCGGACGAGAGCCTTGCCGTCCCTTATCAGAGGAATGATCCTAAACCGTCAACTAAGTTTGCGGATAGGCAAATTCACCTTTGTTTCGATCTGGTCAATTTTGGATACAGTGGGAATTTCTGCAGCGGAACGCCCATCTATATCTGAAGTGACGATGCCGAACAGACTTCCGGAACCTCTGCTCGTTTCTCTATCACCAGTTTACAGCCTCAGTCATGGAACAACACGTCCAAGCAGCGGTCTTCACTCCTAGATCTGTGCAGAATCAAGATGCGTCGACCATATCTTCCGAAGATTCACCAAGTCACAATAGCTGTCTACCCCGCCGCAAGGGTTCTGTCACAGCATATCCAAGTTCCCAAACAGCTTCTTGTAGGAGCAACGTCAGGCGAGGTCGAACGATGCCAGTCAACAACATATCACTCAACACGAGAGTCAAGCCGGCCTGGTCGGTCTTCACGTCTCCTGGCTCTTTCGAGCAACTGTACAACGAGAGGGCATACCTCAACGCTTCTCTCAGGGGCCAGGGCGAGCGCTCATTCGAGCTCATGAGAAGGCTCACCATCTTGCATGAGCAGATGGACAGCTTCTTGCCATCTGACGAGCGGCGAAGGTCTCGAAAGAAAGCCGCCTTGATCAAGAGCAAGATCACGGAAGCCGCCGCACAGGAGAAAGCGATTTCCATCCGACTCTGTGATATCAATGCGGAGCTCAACATCCGAGAACGATGGATGCAGGTTCAACACGAAATCTACGAGCAAAGATATTGCTACTGGGCCATGGAATCACCCGTGACCGGTTACATGGCATCGCCAACGGACCTAGCCTCGGTCGTCTCCACGCCGCTCGATGCCGCTTCGCCCGTCTTCTTCCCGGTGGGATACTATCCCATTTACAGCCCGATGCAAATGACGCCGTGTCACGAGCCGGAGGCGTCGCCCCCTGAAATGTGGGCCAACAACGAGATGAACGAGACACCGATCGACGCACTGGGAAATCACGGCCTGCAATTCTGCTATAACACCCCCCAAAGCCATGCCCGAACGGCTGACGAGGCGTCGAGCGAGCTCCCGGGAGCAGACATCGCGAACAAGAGGGGACGGAGGATGAGTCTGCCGCCACTGAGGTGTCTTTGGCCCGGACAACAAGAAAATTGACGACTGGCTCGAGGTCATGATCCTCACAGCGCGGAGAAGATCTTGGTTGAAATTGTTGATATGGTGCTTTTTTCAAAACATGCCAATGGACGCATGTATAATAGCTAGGCAAACGACGCAGGGAATCTCTTGCTCAAATCAGTCCTTCCTCCTATGCGCCCCCTTTTAGTGTATCGCAGCTACCGCCCCTCAGGCGAACTCTCCAAACTGTCCATCGTCGAATCCCAGATCCTGCGCAGATTTCCTCTTCTCCCGCTTCTGGTCCCGCACGCTCTGGGAACTCGGCGGCGGTGGCAGGAAGCTTCCGTTCCCGCTGCTCTTGGGCGCAGCAGGTGGCGGCGGTAACGAGAAAGCCTGCAAGCTCGTGCCGTCAGGCGGTCCCGTCAACGACGCGGCCGAGGGCCCCCTCGACCGCCTCCCGAGCTTGGAGCCGCCAAAGTTGATAGTGATGGTCTCGCCCTCCTTCAGACTGTAGTCCTTGGTCTTCTCCTCCTCGGCGCGCTTGCTGTTCTCGGCAGCCTGCTTGGCATGGCTCGCGTCCAGCAGGCCCAGGCTCTTCTGGGCCTCCTGCAGGGCGACGCCGAAGTCGAAGGCCTCGCTGCGCTCCTCGAAGCCGATGCCGAGAACAGCCTTGCGGCCCTGGTCGTCCTGGACGCGGACGGCGAAGAAGCGGGAGGAGTCGAGGACGGGCTCCACGACGGTGATGGAGGTGTAGGGGGCGGCGGCGAAGAGCTGGCCGTTGGAGGGGTCTTCGAGGACGATGTCGACCTTGATGTGGTTCTCCTTGGTGGTGATGCCGGCGGGGGCGCCCGGGGCGACGGGGATGACGGCGCTTCCCGTGGCGCCGACGGGGACGGGCTGGGCGGCGGCGGCGGTCTCCCAGGCGGTCTCGAGGACGCGCAGGCGGGCGGTGAAGATCTGGCGTTCGGTCCAGCCGGCGGCCGTGTAGCCCTTGTTGGAGGCCAAGGGCGGGATGTTGTAGACGTGGGCGCCGGAGGCGAGGAAGAGGATGCGCTGGATCGCGTCGGCGGGGAGGGGCGCGCCAGTTGCGGGATCGGTGGTCTCCATTGCTTGCTCTCTTCTGGCTTGTGTGGTGAGTTGAGGTGAGCTTTCTCGTCTAGCTCGTTCGTTCAGGGAGGAGGAGGTGGTTGTTGGGGAGGGCAGGTTCGACGACGGGTGTGTCGGTGGGAAGCAGCAGGAGAGAGCTCGAGCTTCATCACTTATTTGAGAAGGGGGGAAAGAGGGAACTGGGTGCGAATTGGATGGTGCTCAGGGGGGGGAGATGAAGGCTTACAAGGACGGGAGCTTGGTTAGCTGGGTTTTTGGTGGTGTCAGTGTTTCGGGAGTGGAGGGGACCCCGCTGCCGGTAGTGGGATGCTTAGGTGATGATACAGGCACACAGGACCAGACAGGGCGATGAGACCGCTATTTGGTGGTTGGGAGGACCCTGGAAGGAGACTAGGAGGCACCTTACCCCCAAGGTGGCCAGCCCAACGGTCTCGGCGATAAAAAGATACCTTGCTGCTTGGTGGGAGGGTGCTGATGATGTCAGGTAGCCACATATCGCAGGGAGCAGGGGGGAGCAGCCCCGCCTTCTTTTCGCAAAATTACCCCGCCAAATCACAGCCATCAATCCCACCACCGACACGGCAAGCTCCATGCGGGTTGAGTCACTCTTCCCAAAATTTCCCAGAGCTTCAACATCGCGACATCACGACGTCGACTGTACTCCCTGACAGACCCCGCACCTCGACGACGACCGCCGACTCCGTCTTCAACTCTTGCGGCGCCCTCACAGACAACGCGATATCAGTGTATGCTACGAAGCGCCCTGTCCAGGTTCCACAGCGCATCCTTCTTCCGAGCCGTCACCATGGCCACCGGCGATCTCGCGCGTACGTCCCATGTCGTCGACTCGTCTTGCCCACCTCCAAGCTAACCTGTCTCCTCTCCAGCATCTGGCTCCAAGCCAACCGAAGACCTCCCCGTCCGTCCCAAGCAGGACACCTTCGACATCGTCAAGACATATCACGACCTCCTCCAAGACCCAGATCTGACAAAACCTGTCGCCGCAATCGAGGCCCTCATCACCCTCCTCAACGCCTCCGGCACGACCACAGTCTACGAAACCCTCGACCTCGTCAAGCGCCACTCCGACATCCTCCGCGCATCCGTCAACAACCCCGTCCCTCTCCAGGCCGGCACAGACCTCTTCCTACAGTACCTCGTCTCCTCGCTTAAGCAGCAGGAGTCCGGCGCCGCAGACACCTCCCCCCACCAGTCCTTTGAGGCCGTCCGCACCCATCTCCTCCGCAACGGTCGCCTGTTCGCCTCCCGCGCCATCGCCGCCCGCGACAGAATCGCCGACGCCGGCTGGCGCTTCGTGCGCGACGGCAAGGTCGTCCTCACCCACGGCGCATCTCGCGCTGTGTCCAATGTGCTGTTCAAAGCCGCGGACCAGTTCGGCGGCGGCGCGAATGGCGGCGGCGTGCGGTTCAAGGTTGTGTACGTCCGCGACGAGCACCGCGTGGCCGAGTCGGACCGTGTCGTGAAGGAGCTGCGTGAGAAGGGCATCCCCGTGGCCGAGATTGCCGAGCCGGCTGTAGCACACGTGCTGGGGCTGCTGAGACAGGTGCATATGGTATTCGTGGGCGCCGAGGCCGTCACTCAGAACGGAGGCATCATCTCTAGGATGGGCACTTACCAGATCGCGAAGCTGGCCAAGGAGGCCGGGCTTCCCTTCTACGTCGCCGCCGAGTCGCACAAGTTCGTGCGCAAGTTCCCGCTCGACCAGAGGGATCTGGGATTCCAGCAGCAGGTGCTGGACTTCAGGACGGATGCGGCGAGTGTGCAGCCGGAAGACGCTGTCGATTACACTGTGGGTCTCATCATGCGTTCGATGATGGATATTTGCTAATGAATTGCAGCCCCCTGACTTTATTTCGAACTTGGTTACAGAGAATGGCGTCAAGCTGCCCAGCTACGTCTTTGAGCAGCTGCTCGACATCTACGGAAGCTTGAACGGTTGAGCAAGCTCAAAAGCTTTGCGTTGATAATCGTGGTCTACAGTTTTCAGTCAAGATGATAGAGTATGGGTAAGACAAAAGCATCTGCTCCGTCGCGGATGCAGCGGGTTCCGCCTCGGCCGCATTGTGGAGACAAAAACCGGTCCACAAGTTAGCTTGGAGTGGCCGACTGTCCGGGAGGAGCTTGAGCGGTCGGACTTCGCATCCCGCGCGGTCATACAAACGGATGAATGTTATATGAAGTGGATGGTCTGTGAAAAGGTACTTGAGGAGTACATGTCGCTGTAGAAAGATACCTCGCTTACTGCTCAACTCCCACCCCTCCCAAGTGGGCAGAATATGCAGCAGTTCATCGGCAGGACCTGCCCACCCACACACCCGTTCTGAAAGAAGGAAAACATCACCTTTTGTTCAAACGGCATTCTCGCCGAACTTGACTCACGTTTACCACGTACGTAGGAGCTATCCTGCATGTAATATCCATCCCTCAACCCGCGAAGGTTTTCCCGCGCTGCGGCCCCTGGCACGCATCCTCCATCTCCTTGCGTCCCAGGATCCGGCCGAACACGAGAAAACGGAACATGCTTACACGTGTATATGTGTGTGATGCGGAACTCGGCGGGAAACAGTCGGTTTCTTTGCTTTTTCCCTCGGGCATGGTTGCGCGAACACCCCCCTCTCCCCTCATTTTGAGGCCGTAAAACCCCACATTTTGGGCGCGGGAACCCCCACGAGCGAAAGGGGGTTTGACGTCACGGTCACCGGGTCACATGTATGTAAGACGCCCGCCGCGCCCCCCGTGTCCTACCTTGCTGCTTGCTGCGCGGCGTGAGAGTGAGGGGTTTCGTAGGCATCGTGAGCTCTGTCTGTTTGACCCTGGACACCGGGCAAGGGAGGTAGGAGAAGGGGTGTCGGGATGCCGTTTTGGGGAAGGACATGTTGGACGCGTTAGAGGGGGAGCTTCGTTACGATGCTTGACCGGTGAGATGTAATCGTAGCGTTCTTTTCATGGAAGACACGAAGTATAGGGTGATGAAGCTCCCCAGAGTCGAGCGCGGATGTCATGGTTGTTGGTAACTTCGATGTTTGGCAGAGATGCCCACTTCTGTCATTAGCAAGTGTTGAATGAGCTTTACACCCTGAAGCTAGAAGGGTTGATGACGCGGCGATAGTCACTGTCTGTCCTAGTCGCTGCCTGTGGTGTATTTCTGACTAGTATTCTGAGTCGTCGAAGGGCCGAAGAACGTTGTCAAATAACGACTCAGGTCGTGTTCCCACTGGCATCACCACGCATGGCTTGCCTGGTTTGAAACCCATGAGCACATATCTTCACTTCAATTGCGTTGGCCTCCTGAGCTTCCGGCACGTCACTGAGCGGTCACCCTTTGTACAAGTGGCTAAAGAAGGGGTCCGCGGGCGTGAGAGACAATTGAGTTGCTTAAATATCTCGCAGTCTACAGGTAGAAAATAGTCAAGAAACAACATAAAGGCTGTTGGCCTGGGTATCAGCCCGGACCATTTCGCGTCAATGGACAAAAGTGTCTTCCTCTGTCTTCTCGTCAATGGAGCCAGTCTGGCAAAACGGACCTCGTAAATCCATATCGTCCGTTGACCTTGATGTCGCCTTGCTCTAATCCGACGATTCATACGCAAACCCGTCCTTTCAGCTGTGCAACTCAACAAAGCTGTGACATACTCGATCCGATTACCAACGAGGCCAAAGCGTAGACATATTCGCAATCACGACATATGCCACTTAATCACTGTCACAGACAGGCTTAATTGTTGCAATCAGGCCATGGGAGTCAGCTGGATAGTTAATTTTAAAGAAGGCCCATTCTCTGCGATCAGAACCGCATAACACATTCCGGGCCACGATGAGATAAACTTGCTTAAGAAAACTATAAGAAAAACATCCACGACAGAAAGACTCTCCGACAAATTTTCGCGTAGTCTCGAATATGATGTTCCACCTCATTTGACCCCATGAACAGCAAGGCATAGCTATAGCTGATAAATCAGGACAAGAGCGCAGTTCCCGCTGGAATCTAGGCTGTAGAATTGAGAACATCTCTTAGTCGTCACCCGCATTTGTCGCTTATTCATCCCGAATGATGTTTTGGCACTGTTTGGGGAAATTTGGCGATTAGCTGGTTGTCTGCAGTTTATTATGGCGCAACGTGACATGAAGAATGTCGTTATTCTGATATTGCATGAACTTGAACAAAATGAATTGCGGCGTAGGCCGAGACTCCTTCTTAGTGATGAAAAATACTTCAATTTATACGAATCTTTTATGGTTAATGTTAACGAATGTTGAATTGAGCTGCCCTTAGTGCAGCTGAGGCAATGATAGAAAGTATGTCTGACGTATGCTCCCCATTTTTACATACGCCCCTGGTTCCATGACATGAATGGTAGCGAAAGCGTTTTGGTATAATACAGAGGTCGAAGGTATTCCAGACTGTGACCCCGCTAACGCCATGCTGTAGCGATCATAAGTGACATGAATTCCAGCTTTTTGAAGAGAGTGAAGGGAATGAGGGCGAAGTTGAGTCGGCCTCACTGTAGCCCACTGTTGAATCGACTGGCTACACGACGCAAATGATTAAAGATTGTACTATTACAACATGCAAGTATGAGTGAAAGACTGGGGGTTCCAGGCGGTTATTTAATGTCCCTCACAATACGGGCACCGGCCCAGGCATAGGGGTAGTTGCGCTGATACCAGTTGACACTAGATGTTGTCAGTTGCCGCTCATCAAGCCGGGATATGACATCGATATTGGCGCGAAGGAAGACTTACAAGGATCGGCGTCCCGCGATGATCGGGTGGGTAGCCCAAGAGCCGCCGAGAACGATGTGGTGCTTGCCATCGAAAAAGTCGGCTGTGCGTCACTTTAGCATCAATACAGTAGTCTCTTAATGATTAAAACTTACCAGTGTACTGGGGATACAAAGGCATGGGCTCAAAGCCTTCATGCCGAGCAAGGGGCGTGCTGGTCCACTCCCAGACGCCACCGAGCTCGCCTTGTCCCGCGAGACGACCGCCATTGGCCGTCACGGGGACGGGATGCCAATGTTGGAAGCCAACATTGGCGCCGTCGAGGTCCATGAAGAGCCCAGAGCGAGCCTTCTCGGCCTCGAGGGAGGCAAGCTTTGGGGGTGTCTCCTCAACACCGTCGTTGGAGAGATGTCTATCGCTTGTCAGCATCCCTGTTTACTGAAAGAAGGTGCCAGGCTCACCCGTTAACTGCCGGAACCGTTCGTCCGAGAGTGCGCTCAGCTTCCATCTTCTTCAGGTTGTGGACGTATGTGTAAATGCTTCGGGCCTCCTCGAAGCTTGGCATACGACCGCCCATCCATGCGGCGCAACCGGACAGCTCATCGTAAGATGCGAAGATGGGCCAGTCCAGAGCATACTTGAGCGGCACAAGACCGTAGACTGTGCGAACAGCCATGCCCTCGAGGAACGAATCGGGTAGAGAAACGTTTCTGTGATCGTTGACGCCATTGACGCCATTCTTCGCACCGTTTGTGTTCCCATTGACGTGACCATTTGTGTGTCCGTTAGCATGTCCGTTGGCGTGTCCGTTGGCGTGTCCGTTGGCGTGTCCGTTGGTGTGACCGTTAGTGTGTCCATTGGAGTGGCCGTTGCCGAAGCCGTTCGTGTGACCGTTCGTCTTGGTGTCGGACTCCGAGGCATGAACATCAGCCCAAGAAGCGGGAACCTGCTCGATGTGGTTCTCGAACATGTATTGTGCGTACTTCTTGTGTCAGCGCAGACTTGCTTCATCAAATGGGAAAACTCACCTCCTCATTAGTGATCGGCCGACCCTTGGCCTGGAATGAGTGAACATCGACTCTTCTGGACGGTTTCTCATTGTCCCTAGTCTCTGTGAGCTATGCTTTCGAAGCCGCAGTTTCCATGTACTTACCACCCAAAGTAGCCGTTGATGCCGGCATCAAGTGCAGGCTCGTCCATGCCGACCTTGATGGACTGAGCGGGAACATCGTGCCATTCGTTAGCAACACGTGCCTGGTGAGCCTTCTGGGCTAGGCGCTTGAAGTCCGGCCGCTCGACATCAGGCGGCGGAAGAGTCTTGTCGCTTTGGATCATCATGTAGAGGAGAGTCTCCATGTGCATGATCTCGTGCTCAAAGCCGACCCAAATGCCTTGTGCAATTGGCCTGGGAATATTATCGATACCGTCTTTGTAAAGACTTCGGAGTCTCGAGCGCACGCTCCGCTGATACTCGGTGATCTCTTCGACAGCAGGCCATTCGTCCGGAATCTCGGAGTGAGAGTGGCACTTCTCGGGGTTGTCGACATCGGGGTCAATGCCTCGCTCAAACATTGGCTGGAAATGCGCCGGCTCAGTGGCTGGTTTCTTGGTTGTCTTTGTCAATTGGATGTCCAAGAAGCCGGGGATATGACCGAGGTAGAAGATGCAGGCGTTCCGAAGCTTGATTGGCTTATCCAGCAACTCTTCTCTGGGAAGCATGCTCTGTGTAACGGCGTCCCAGGCCGTCCACAACGCCTCCCAGTCGCTCAACGAAGGACAGGGAGAAGATGCATAGAGATAGGGGAGCAGGCTGAAAGGCATCTTTGTCTTCGAGATCATGTGTAATCCTACTTGACTGTCAGCTCTCGAAACAATGTTCTGGATAGCACCGCATTCTTGTAAGTGTTGCGACTACAACAGTAGGATTCACGAGTTCGTCATATGACGATGTCGGAGCCAGTCGCGTCCGATATCTTACGATCCGGGGAATGCACATCCACCTTTTGGGCAATTGGCTCCACGTTGCCGGCAGACGTGGGGGAGGCTTATGGGGTGCATGATGCTGCGTAAGGGGTGGCAACCAAAAATCCCGAGTTCCTGATGTTGTACACAGAAATGATCCACTCACCATGCTCATCGCCCTTGGTCCAACGGCCGGTCTCGACCAGACCTGCCATGCTCCAGAGGTTTTCGGCTCCACGTTGGGAGTACTTCAGGCTCTGCTCGACCTGGATTCGCTCATGCTGCCTGATTAAGGTACCCAAAACGTATGTGTCTCGGACTGGAGAGAAGAAAGCCTGATGGCGGCCACCCTCGTCGTCGTAGACATACTCTCCAATGACCTCCCAATCTTTGAGCTTGAAAGCTTCTTGGCCGAGAATCTCGTTCGCATTGGTAAGTCCATTGAGGATGAACCTGAGATTTATTAGATAAAAGCTTATAACTGGCTTTAGCTTGTAACCTACTCGTGAGTGATCCCATGTTTGTCTTTGGTTGCAAATGTCAGCAATATCCTACCACATGATCAGGAGCAAATACCATTGTAGGCGTGACTGTAAAACGTTAGCTTTTGGTATTGTGTTAGTGAAGGAACACTGAAAACATACTAGACCTTCGCTGGATCGCCGCATCTGTCCAAACCAATAAGCATCTTGTCTGACGGCGCGAGGACATCGCTGAAATGCTTCAGAAATCCAGCTGCGTCGTAGCGTTCAAAGTTGCCTGAAAGCCAATGTCAGTGTGAGTCGAAGCCTAACAGCTCCTTTGAGGAGTGCCCACCGATACTAGATCCAAGGCTCACAATGCACTTGGGGCGGGCCAAGTTGAAGGGCTTTTTCAACCACTCTCGACCATCATCGTAGGTACCCAGCAGTCCGTGGCATTGAACGTGTCGAAACTCAGGCAATTGCGCCAAGGTGCGCTCCAACTCTTCGCGTGAGAGGTCCAGGGCGTAATAGTCGATCTTCTTCCCGGCATCCTCGAAAGCCTGCAACAGAATCCCAATTTTGCGAAGATTGCTTGAATTTTGGTCAGAATCATCCCAGAGTCACCATTCAGCAAGGGAACCACAGACCCACTCCCCAACTCAATGACCATAGACTCCGGCGATATGTTCTGCGCAATCTCTCTCGAGGAACGGTTCAGAACTTCAATCTCATTATTGGTGAGGTAATATTCTTCGAGATATGTGATCTGTATGAATTGTTAGTGCCGATCACGCAAGACGTGGCTGAGCCGATGAGTGGTCTAAAAGCACGTACATCCTCGAACAACTGCAGGCCCCGTTCGTTGTAGAGCAGCAAGGTTGGGAGCCTCCGGGGTCCGTTTGTGGGGTTCCACATGGAGAGGATGTCGTCTTTCAAGTTTGTTTCAACCGCAACTCGTCGAACATCAATGATGTCAACGCCATGCTTGCCGACTGACTTAACTGCCTTCTGCTTAGCCGCCTTGGGGCCAGCGTACGGGAGGCTGTCCTGAGAGACAGCGATTGAACCCATCGTGACAGGAATTCAGTGTGTGAAAAGCCAAGCGCTGAGAGTTTGAATCCAGACCAGGTACAACAGAGCGGAACAAAGGTAGATGTTATATGAAGGACGTTGAAGGTAGCATGTGCAAAGCAGTACGGGCTTGGGACGAGAAGAACGGACGGGTACCTAGAGCTTATAGCCTCCACGACAAAGGTACCTGGGTCTCCCAGGCCGGCGGAGGCGCCGGCAAGCGGACGGAGATACACGTTGGTGTTGCCATGCTAGCAATAGGGTAGGTCCGAGACGTGTACCAGGTGCTCTTTGTGGATGCGGACATGGAAGTGGTGACTCGGCGGACCGTAGGCCTCTTGGGCCTGCCATTCTGGTCTACAGTGTAGCGAGTTGATGGAGCAGAGATGCATTTCGGGGATATTGGCGACCAGATGGAGCAGGTGTACGACGAGGGTACGGGGCAGCTGAGATCGGGTTGAGTGAAACAAACACCGGGCGAGAGCTGTGTTCGGAAGTACACTCGAGGTAACCCGGTTCCGTGTGCTTGTACCAAACGATACAATTCTCTTTTGTCATAACGTGCAGATAGAGAGAGGAGTGTGACAGCCTCATCCCGGACAGAGAGTGGGAGAAGTTCGCAGTCGAACAAATCAGCGGACGTCATCTGAGGCGTATCCCACGCCCCACCATGGGGCGGCCACACTAAGACTGCTGGAGCTCGACGCGGATCACCGGATTCGACATGGCTGTCATGTACCTGGAATGTTGGAAACGGCTGTCACCACGCCCTTTTGAGCGGGAAAATGGCATTTTCATTAAAGGTCTTTGAGCATCGTGTTGGTCCAAGGTTTAAGTGGCTAGAGGGAAGGGTGTGCATGATCCTTGCAAGGCTCGTAGTTGACTGGAGCCAGGTGTGTCAGGTTGCCAGGATAACTGAAATTGAATAAAACCAGAACCCGGACCAGCAAAACAATGGGATTCAACGAAAGTTTTCAGAGTTTTCCATCTCGAGAGGACATAGGGAGGTGTGGCGTTCAGACCGTCTCGATGCGCTAGGTTCCGTGTTTGGCGGGTTGAGGCTCGTCGAATCTTCTTCCAGGTCAGAGTTTTCGTCGTGTTCGGTCAACGCAGCTCACAGGGCGGGCGTTAGGAAAGCTGACTGCAGACTGTGCAGTGCAGAGTTAGGCTGGTTTCCCAGCTAAGATGCCGCGCCATCAGCTGCTCATAGCTCCCACGCAGCTCCTCTTGGAGAGCTCCATCAACCGGTCAGCTCGCCTATGATTGAGGGTGTGAATAGTGTCGCAGCAGTACTTTTGGCTGGTCTGTGCTTCCAGATCGGCCAACAGCGTGCAACCCCGGCCCAAATTAGCTGCATGTCTCCCTGAAGCTTGCGGGGGTGAGGCCCAGCAATAAGGAGGGGCTCCGAGAAGTTCCCGACATTTCAACGACGTGTCGTGGGAAACCTCAGCCCACCCAGATGACCAATCCTTCCGACATGACGGGTCCTTGTGCGTGTGGGTGAGAGGATATCGACGTCATGCTTCTCTGCCCCGGCATCAGAGCACACTGCTGGAGAAGAAGGAAAAAAAGGTGTCCAAGTTCCAGTACCCGTGGCACTTGTGGCACAGCCTCTGGGCAATGGACACAGATTCCAAAGCCGGGGCGGGGTAAATCCAGGCACCGTCCCAATTGAGTTACCACAGGTCGTGTCGATCGGTAAAAAGACCCGTTACACGGGATAGTCATGACGAGACTGTAGGGCGGCAGTCAGGGCGTCGAGCGGCGGCGGCAGCAGCAGCAGCAGGTCCAGCAAAGCGCGATTTATGCGTGACAATGTCGGGTGCGGGGAAGTTCTCGCACCAGGTGGTGGTTGTTGCCTTGCAGCTTCTTTTTTCGTCGTCTTGAACCCTGCCATACTTTTGTGGTCGAAACATGCCACGGAGGATTTTTTGCATTGCCGTACTTTCCGACGATTTGCTGGACTGGATGGACCTTTGCGGGTGCGCGTGGTCTGAGAAAGTCGGCTTTGCAACGATTGAGCATCTCCGAGCGGTCCTTTGTCAGCTTTCGGCAGGTGGCTTTGTGCTGTGCCGCTAGTGGCCGTATGATGAGAGGAAGGAAGAAGCAAGGTGGCCGCGCCCTGGCTGAGACGGTGAAGCCGGACGGAAGACCCGGTTGGTGGCTGTCATTCTGACGGGAGAATGACTGCGTGGGGCCGGTGTTTTCGGTGAAGCTCGGTCAGGTCTTGAGGTGACGCGGTTGGCAGACACCGACGTTGATGCTCGCGTGACAGCCAAATTTCGGCGCAGGGCAATCTCCCATCTCCAGTTCGGGCGACCAGATCAATCACTTGTTCCTTGCATGAGGCCACAGACGGGATGGTTTCCGTCGCGTTGGGAGCGGCCATCCATCCCAAGCGTGGAGGCGAGCTCGATGTCCCCTCCCGCGCCTGATAAGCTTATCAGTTGTCTCTGGAGATCATCCGGCCGGTTGAAATGCTGCAGGGTCTCCGTAGCCTGTGGTCTGTGATCGGAGCCGGGCGGAGATAGATAAGACATCTCCTGCCATATCTGGGGCTTTTGAGGCTGGAAAATCATCCTCATGACATTTTCTTCTCTGTGTCTCGTTCTCGTTCTCGCGACCAGCCGAGATGACGAACTTTCGGTCGGCCCGTCCAGCTAGAACCAAGCTAGGATTGCGGGAGTGACTCGTCGACGGTTTGCAGCACATAAAGTTCCGATATTGTTGATAATCAACGGTGGAGATGGTGGAGGTCGACGTCGTCGATTTGCATCCGAGCCGGAGAAGGATTAGCATGGCAGTGATGAAGTTGACAAACAACATTTGTCTGGCAAAAAGTGACAACAGGGTACAAGAACGGAAGGGAAGGACACATTGAGCGGGGCGCAATGGTCAGAAGGAAGGAAGGAAGGAAGGAGGGGGCAACAACCGACGTTCGCACTTCCCTCAGGCTTCCGCTCTGCAGGATGAGACCCTGGCCCTACATCTTCCCCTCGGATTTACAATATTGGCGTAACATAAAACCGACCACATCAGCCTCCCAAGAGAAGAGGAAATCCATCTTTCAACGGCGAAAGCATAGCCCTTCACTACCATGAGAGCAGCGTAGGCTCGACGAATCCCAAATGTGCCGCAAGCCCTTCGGCAGAAATCAACAGCAGTTGTGTAGTGGGAACATCTCGGAGGTTTGCCTGCGTCTATCTGTCTTACTTGTTGAACCATGTTCTAATGTGTGCAGACAAACCCAGCCCCGGTCTATAAATGCTCGGGCTTCCACTCACTGAGCCATTTCTCCATAATCTTCAACTGCTTCTTCGTTACAACCGCCAATGCCTCGACCACGTCCTCATTCATATGGATAAGGTCTAGGTCCGGAATGTGGCCTCCGCGTGCAACCACCATTCGAGGCACCTCCTCCGTACCGTTCCAAGGGCTGCCGGGCCGGTAAACTGAGCTCATCGTGGCCGAGTTCCACATATCGAATTCGCCATCGACGAACATGACCTTCTCGAACGGCGCATCCCAACCTCCTTTTGTCCATTTGTTGAAATCGTCTGCAGTGGTGCCTCGGGACATGGCTGGTCTGAAGCCGTTGACCTCCAGGAAGCAGTCGTCGCAATGGCGCTTATAACGCTCCGACGTAAGATGCGAAGAGACGATGTTGTTGCCATCAGACTGAGGCGGGCCGATGTGCCACCAACCAAACTCGTTACATAGCTGCCATGCCCAACTACGAGAGGTCCCGAGATTTGTCGGGCTCGACGGAAATTCAATTTCCTTCTCGTGCTCCCAGTCGCATGGAGTATCGGTGCAGAAGTCTTTCCAGTAGCGCTATATCAAATTCGCGAACATATTCCACGCAACATCTAGGACAACATCAGCCTCATTTAGACCCTTGTTGAGCGTCCCGTTATTGACGGTCTTCTCCATATGATTGCAGAATTCCGAGACGTAAGAGAAGCTGTCTGGCGGTATCTTTGTCAGCGTGCTTGCGAAATCAACATCATTGAGCAATGACACGCCAAACTCCTTCATCTCAGCGATCTCCTGCCTGTCAGCCTTTGACAGAATGGAGTCAACTTTTTTGATGACTAGCTTCACACTCTCAGAGCAGTTCCGTGGCATGACCTGCTTGATGGGAGCCCAAAACTGCCAAAAATCTTCGATGACGTGGATGACGGCAAAGAAGCATGGTGGGCAGCAAGCACCCCTGGCGTGATCACAGATTGCCTTGCCGCGAGGGCGCCCGCGTAGCTCCCGCCGATCAACACACAAGGAGACTTGTCAACGTTGGCACCCCCGCAGTTGTCGAAACCGAACTTCGGCAAAGCGCTTGTTGTCTTGAAGCGATTGAGGAACGGCGTGGTACTGCAGGTCTCTGCAGTTATCGTCTTAAAGGGCTGGGACTTTCCATAATACCGATCTGCACGGCTGGTTATCAGGACAGACGCTTCACTAAGCATAAACCAGCACCTAGTGGAACACACCAACGTTCGAAAAGGACGACCGCCCCTTGAAACTTTTCAGCGTACAAGTACGCGAGACTTTGCTTGGTCAAGTGCCATCCAGCATATTCCTCTGCATCTGCCTCACCGACGTTCACCATGAAGATGGGATACCCCGGGCCGCCCCAAAATTTTGCATTGTGCCAGTACCGCTGTTCAAAACAACCCTTCGTGGGGTCGGCATGGCCGATTAGCTGTGTTCACGTAGCGAGAGTGGCATCCTCCTGCGAACTGTTGGAGGCCCTGAGACTTTGATGGTTGTGCCTGACATCAAGCTCTTGGAGCGAAAAAGTGGCAGACGTAGCAGTGGCGAGAACTGCTGCGATGTTAGAGAGTGCCATCCTCATCGAAATAAGTTACTGAAGACACAATAACCGTCTTGAGGCCCAAACGAAAGACGAGGAGAACGGTCGTAACGAAGCGTAGCCTGTGCCACAAGAATCTCGGTTAAAAGATAAGAGAAACAACACATCTATCAACACCCCAACGATCCGATGGCTTGCGTAAAGGCCCTAACTCAAGGTACGCCTCAATCCTACAGCTCAGCAGACAGAAAACCGATTGGCCCAGCCAGCCAAGTCACAACCAAAGGTTCAGGTAGACAAGGCGAACTGGACCGGTATGACATCCATAAAGCACTCTGTTCACCCCATCATACCTCTCGACTTCAGACGAAGGCTTCGCAGGCTCAAAAATAAGACAACTCAGAGTTCGAGAAACGGCAAGGAGTGTCAGTTGAACTCTACCGATGGTGAAAAATACACAAGGTGGGACTTTTGTCTAATCAGAAGTCAGTAAACCAATTCAACGCAGCAAGACAAGTCTAAGTCTGTACAACCAAGGTTCCTAGTGATCACAACCAACTGGAGGGGGAAGGACTTGGAAAGCTTACCAGCCACGCGCACCGTTGAACTGGCCCTGCCATGCCAACCTCAGTCTTTCTATGGTCTTAATATTACGGACTCGAACCGTAGGTTAAAGTTAAAGACTGACTTTAGAAGCTGGAAAGCGGCAAATTTTCGTCTTTGGGCAGCGGCAGCGACCGCACCACGAGGATCCAATCGGCTCAGACAGGATAGGATCCATGGATACTTTCAACTACTCAACATATACTCCCAGACCCAGTAGTAACCACACTGCTCTGGACGACACCAAACCAAAACATGCACTCCGTGTATGAATTGAAACGTTCTCCCCAATCAAACTCTGAACAGCCCATCTTGAGCAAACGTCAGAGTGGCTGGCTCAACGACTGAGCTAACAAGCTCGCCCAAGTCAGCTCTGCCAGGGTGCCATCCATACTTTTTTTTTTCGAGCATCTAGATCGGGTAAACGCTCATACCACTCGCAGCCGTTCTCTCCTCTCAGCCCCAGGAATTCAGTTCTGACGCCCCAAGTTACGCAAGTTTGCCCGCTGCCCTTTTTCAAAACGCCACAAGGCGTTCTTGTCATTTCTCCTCGTTTCTTTTTACTAAACTCTATTTTTCGCATTGTTTTCTTTTCTCCCTCCAGCCGACATGGACTTTCCTCCCTTACTTCTGGGCATCCCACACGTCGCTGCCTTGATCCTACGTCCGGCCGAGGCACTCCCTCGAGTCCGATGTAAACTAGAATGCCCGAGAATCACGCAATAGGCTTGATATACAGTTGATCGTTCAGTATTTGAAGAGTAATTGCCCTTTCTGAACAAATCGGGAAATAAAAATTAGCATCGCAGACTTGGCCCAATGGAGAGCCGCCCCTATTAAGGTCTCGGAAGTCCCCCCGAGACATTGACACACACGTCCGCACACTCACACACCCTACATTCCACATTGTCCGGGGTGGCTGACGGCCGACGAGCGAGCGTGGACAAAATCTCTCCCGGTCTCCCCCGAGAGACGGACGGATGCTCCCTTACCTCCCCATGATCCAGACGCGTACCAGGTAACTGGAAAACGCATTCCCACGGCCATTTTTTCGAATGAGACTGCGCATTCCATTACAGTTTTCGCCCGTGGCAGACTGAGGCAACACGCACTCGCGCGCACGCGGACCTCACGCGGGCCTTGCCGTTGTAGCACATGGGGACTGTGTGATGTCCAATTCCTCGTCTAGCCTTGTGTAACCAGCAACTGGCGAACCGCATGGGGGCAATGACAGCATTGTGACTTCAAGTCATGGCGCATGGACAAAATGGATAGTATGTCTGGAGATTGTAAGATCAATTTTTTCCAAGACCTCAAAGGACGTGAGATTTCCGAGATCGGTCGTCGAACGGTCAATGGCCAAGAGACCTGGCTGGATCTCCCAGGAGGGGAAGAACCCCCCCTTCTGCGGTCTCATGCAGAATTAGACGCCAGGCCAATGGCTTCCCAGAGAAAGCCTTCCCGGGTGTAAATAACAAACAGGGAGTCGGTCGTAGCTTCGTACCCGATGAAGAAAAAAGGAAACAAAAAGCAATCATGGTAACATGAGTAACCGCCCAAACGTCACAGCTGATGATCCATTGCTGACTCCTTCCACCCCCTGAGAATGACCTGCTTCTTCAATTACCAAACGCCCTCAGGTATAGCTCTCACTGAATTGAGGCAGGGGATTGCCTCCAGCCACCTGTGAGAAAAACGCCGGTCCCCACTCCCCGATATTTTGGTCGGCAGCCATCTGCCCAGTAAACTCTTCAAGATCCTCGAGGGCGATTCCAAAACGCTGACCCTGGTGCTGGTTGACATATGACTCGATGTTGGCGACATCCGCGCCGCCGGCGCCTGCGTTCATGGCAGCCTCATTGCTCAGGGGCCCGGGTGCTGTTGCGAATGTCTGCGTCGGCGAATGCTGCGGCATATTGCCACCTGGGTAGCCCTCCTGCCCGACGGGATATTGAGCACTGTTAATCGCCGTAAACGAGGAGGCTGCCTGTCGCGAGTCTCGCCTGCTTTCCAAGCCGCCGCTGGCACTCAGGTGGGAGTACTCGGGTCCCATTGAAGAGCTGCGTTCCAGAGTGCTTGCTCGGGAGCCATCCGAGGCGTCGTACCCGAGAGATCGATCTTCATCCATGATGATACCATTGCTTGTAATCCTATCGGCCTTGACCCTCCACTCCTCAAGCCCACCGCCTCCCGAGCCCAACCGAATGCTCAGTGTTCCATCGCCGCTCCTTCTACCGTTTCGCTGGGTATAATCCACAAAAACCTTCGTGAAGTATTGATCCATGTCCTTGAAGTACGTCACGTAATTTGAAGCCATGCTGAAATATGGAGCGACCCTCTGCAGTGCGGTGTAGGCGATCCCGGCGTTTCCTGTTTTCGTGAGGTCGGGTACCGCTCCTGAAGCTCGTTCCTGGATCTCTTCATCGCTGACCATGTGCTTTTCGCTGTCCAGCTGAGGATAGTGGCGCGCGTAAATTCCCACAAACGCCGCCTGCCAAATGGCGAAAATGACAAGAGACGATTGAGGTAGCTTGTCGCGGCATGTCCTGATCAAGTCAATGATCTCCCGCGCAGCTTTGAAAACCTGCTCCGCACTTCGATACCAAAAGTCGTCCGGAACGATGGCGGGATCGAAGACTGGCTCGTCTAGAGGCCCGATTGGCTTCTCGCATTTGATAGCGATGAAGGGGATGTACTCTCGATGTAGCATGATCCGGCAGAGGGCTCCAAGCATGTGCAAGGACACATACATGCTGTTATCATGTTTCCAAAAATTTGAACTAGACCAGGTGAACTCTTCCGGCAGATGAGCATAAAAGGCCTCTACCTTGGTATTGAGCTGATAAAAAGTTGAGTCCTTATTCCAAGGGGGATACGCTTCCGTGTGGCGGCCACCAGCAAAGCTGTACTTGGTAATGTCTCCCCAAAAGTCGGCGAGTTGCACAAAGCGGCTGAGAACGCTGTCGTCGATAGGGCGCTCCATCTCTTGTCCCACCTGTCGGAGGAAGCCGGTGTAGACGGCCCGGCCCAGATCGAACGCGTGTTCGGTACACGGCAGTTGGATCTGCAAGTCGTCGGATCGAACCATGGAAACTCGCTGGGATCCACATGATAGTAACCGGTCGAGGATGAGACAACTGAACATGGTGCGTCGTCGTATCTCCTGGTCTTTCCACGACTCGGACGGCAACTGCGCCGACTTATGTGACCGCGACAAACCCAAAGCTCTCCTTCCACGAAGAGGCTTGTCACCAAATCCTAGCTTTAAGCCCTGAGCCATACGAATAGCCACGCCGACGTACATCCACGCGGCCAAGCCGCCACTGGGTTGGCTCCATTTGTATAAACCCAGCATCAAGAAGGCTTGAACCCGTACGACGGACGCCGACGTTAGGGCTGATTCAAGTGGTCCCAGAGCTGCCGTGAGAGCATTTGCGAAGTATTCCGACGCTGCTGAAGGATCTGCGCGAGGAAGAGCACCTCGAGATTTTGGGCCTGCAACTTTGTCGTATGTCTGGTGTGCGACGTACTTGACCAACTCGGGTTGGAATCTAGCTGTAAGGGCCAAGATACCTAGGAGCACCAAGTTGACATCCGCAGACGGTTTCTTAATCTCCTTGTCGTGTATGATGCTCTTCAACGTAGGAAGATGTAGAAATGGGAGCTCGGTTGCAAAGTGCAGCTTGTAGATGTCGAAAAGTTCATGCCAAATCTTACCCGATAGATATGGCATCGATAACACTTCCTCTGCCTTTGCAGTTCCATCGAGCTGAAAGGTGTCATCCAGCTTCTTGACTCGCTTTCGATCAGGGCCTGCCTCCCTCTCCTGCTTCGGTACAGTTGGCGGTTCTGCTCGCTTGGCTGGTAGGGGCGTAGGCTCCGGAAATTCACATTTGTGACCAGCCTTGATGCAAGTGTCGCAGGGGGCGCCGGAGTTGTCATTGTCGCATTTGATCTTCGACTTCCTACACCTCTGGCAAGCTATGCTAGACCTCATCGGAGGCCGCATCCCTCTGGAGGGTCTCTTGCCGCTCGGGGCGCCTGTTAACAGAGGCCTCGGCTCATCGTCGTCAGGCGCGACAGAGGAATGGCTTGACCTGGACCCGGCCAAAGGTTGCCGATCCGGAGGGTCTCCTACGGCGGGGGGGACGGCTGACCCCTCCGATGGCGAAAACGTTTCTTGGAATCTCCTCTTCGGCGTGGTCTGGGTGGAAGAGACAGTCCGGGCGTCATCAGCGTTTTCGGGTGAGAGAATAGACTCGATGCGATAAATGGCGGAAATCGTGACGGTTCGGGCCTGTTATAGACCCGCGAAGCCGGTAAGGGTGGCGGACGATGGGAGAAGAGGACCGATTAAAATGAGTCGGTGCACCAAGTACCACTGTCCCCTCCTGGTAATCCCACGCAAATCCAGGGTGACTGTGCTCGTGACAGAGTGACTTGGAGGGAAGGACGGCAGGAGATGATGAGTCGGACGACCAAGACCAAGATCTGTCGAGATGAGCTAAATAAGGCACCCCTCGAGTGTCACGGGCGCGCAGGGAGTGGCTGTTGACGACTTGCAACCTACGGGTGTTTGCTTCGGGTAACACACAAGAACCTGCAGCAAGCCGGGGAGCTGTTGGTCGGCGATAAGTAGATTGATAGAGCAAGGGCTGTCTACACCCAGTCGACAGTCGGGAGTCGCTACAGCTGGTATCCAAGAAAGTGTCGCCGTACGTCTCCGAAGCTGGGTAGTGAGCGGGCGACGAGATAGGTAGCTGAGGCTGGTGGTTGCTCGGATGAGAGATGAGGTAACGAAGCGGTTTCTGTCTGTGGTGCAGAGCGGTCTGAGTAGATGTGTTAGGCACGAAATGTGTTGGTTGCGAGATTGCGTCTCGTAGAACAGACGCTGACGAAGACGATTGGGAAACAGGCGCGCGCAAAAATAGGCGGGAGGATGCAATTCGTAAGGAATCAGGGAAGCAGGATTGCGAATTTAATCGGGGGTGGAATGCCGGGACGAGCAATAAGCAATGAGAGGTGGTCAAAAGCTCGCGTTCCCACGGCGGCAGACAGGGAGGTTACAGCCCAATGAACCGGTGGAAATGTTGAACAGCGGCTTTGGCCGTGCTGTCGACTCAATTTGACTGTGTGCCGGGCGGCACCTACACAATGTTGGTCCGCCTCTCCCTTGCTTGTTGTCTCTCTCGGTATATTTGGCTTTGTTTCTCTGCCCCTCCCCGTCATGTGCTGTTCGCTAGCATCACCTGGATCGACAATGTCTGAAATAAGGCTGGATGCCTCGACGCTGCTTCGCCGTTCCCCAGGTCGCTGGTTTTGGTAGGGTAATCCCATCGAGACACAGTTGGAACAGCCCGACAGCACAGTCGAGTGAGCCGAGCTGCCCTCTCCCAAAAGCGGCGCGTCGTGCGGTGCGGGTGCTTGTGGTATATTTCGTAGGTATGCGCCCCCCTCGACCACTCAGGCCCCATGTCACTGATCAACCCCACGCGCAGAAGGAATAATGTAGCGGGCACTGGTGGGAGGGGTTGCTGCATATGCACATAGGCAGACAGCAAGCAGCAGGAGTCTAGGTTGAACGCAAGCAAGGATGCTGGGAAGATATCCGGGTGGTGTCAACCGGAGATGTGACGAGCTTCCCCGTCGACGATGGCATGCCAGAGTTGGCACATGAATGTGATGCGTGTGTGTACATCGGTGGCCCTGTTCGACGGTGCACAGAACGAACCTCGCCGAATATCTCGCGTGCATTCGTGTTTGAGAGCAATCATCAGCCCCGCGTGACCAGATATACTCCCCGGCCAAAGCACTCTCTTTGAATTTTGACCAGGGCCACTTGCTCACATCTAGCCGTCATCCGCCGTTGCCTCACTCGCAGGCAGGTACGGTGCTCACACTGCTGGCCCCGACAGGCAAGATCGGCCAGACTTGGGATTCGGCCGGCCGGCCCCCGCTTAATGGATGGCTGGGAACTGCTGTGTGCGATCCTGGCATATCGATCTTTATTCAAACGGCTTCATCAGCGGGAACGGCTGCGGTGGAACACTCGGCGGAGAAGCAAGGCGGTGGATGCCAGAACATCGTCATTTGGTGGCGATGGGTGCGTCTGAATGCGATGCGGGAGTATCGTGAGACTAACAATTCCAATATTGGCTTGTATGATATGGTCGCCCCGTCCGACGCCCTCTGAGGCTGCAATCGGTGTTTAGGCGTTTTCTAGACCTCTTCCATGTCGCATATTTTGGCGTCTTGTAGGAGAACCAAAAGGTCTCTGACCTTGCAACCAGCGACGCAACGTTTTGTTCGGTCACTCAAGTTGTTCATGCCGAGCGTACCTTATTCCCTCGGCTCGAGCTTTGCGTGTGAAAACACACAAATGCTAGTACGCCATCATACCCTGGTCGACCTTGCAGCAAGAACAGGCATGATGCCGCTGATGCTGATGCCTCAGCCCCAACGTTCTTGTAGTTGGTGTCGGTTTGGTAGTCGGGTACCGGTCAGTCAGCGGTGGTTTAGCGCCTGAAGACGCCTCGGGGGGCGCGGCAATGGGTCGCCAACTCAATGTCGGTTCGGATTATGGTTAGGTTATCCGTAAACGAGTGACAGGTCCGGGGCTTCTTATGATAAGATGGAAATGGTGTGCAGCAGTGAACGGAACGTATTCCCTCCCTCTGGCCTTAAGCTATGAAGCCTATGCCGGTCATGGGCCGCGCCGCGTGGAACGCAGCCGAAGCATCCATGGCGGCTGGGGCTGACGTTGTGGGTGTGCGGTGGTGCAGTGCGGTACGGTAGGATGACTGGCCGCACGTATCCATGGAACAGCGATTCTGTCTTGCTTGGCCCTGCTCTCTCACTTCGGTCCGTGTCCCAGAATGCCCTGGCTCCGGGCTGGTAATCGGCCGATCTCTGGTTGCTTGAGGGGTCGATTGGGCTCCTAGCTGCGCTATTCGCAGATGGGTAGCAAGAGACCAGGATGCGGAAGCAGGGCAGGGGCAGCAATGGCTGGCTGATTTGCAGGGTGGCATCGCCGCGTGAGCATCCAGCGCTTGAGTTGCAAAATTGCAACTGGGCTCCCGGGCTTGCTGGCAGGCCTTTTGACAAGTCGGAAAACGACAATGGCGCACCAGTTGGAGTGAAACCGAAAAGAAAGCAATGGGTAGACGCAATTCGGCACACGGTCCCCGGCAGTCCGCGCGAGCAGATTCCAGAGTACGAAGATCCAAATTTGCGAGGCATTTGTCGAGAGACGGACTGGTAAAGTTCGCACTCTGCGTGTACATTCGTAACATGTAAGGATTGGGTAGAAACTGGACTGGATCAGCCCGCAATGACAAGGTCGAGTGTAAGGGTGAACCCTGGCTGAGCTTCCATGTTTAGCTGGTGGCGGCGGATGTGCCCGCTGAGAAGAGACCAAGCTCCAAGCTGTCAGCTCCAGGGCCAGCTCCAGGTCCATCTCTATCCCATCCCCCAGCTCCGTGCCCACTTCCTCCTCATGGCCGTCGATTCAGCGTGCCGGTTCGACGTCGGCATGATGAATCGTCGAGCAGCGGCTCAATGGTTTAGCCGATGCTTGAGCTTTCTCAGATGCTGGGGGCTTGCGGGCATCGTCCGGCGAGAAGTGGACGGGTCTTGCTGGATACGGAGCCGGAGGTGGAGGAAGTCTAGGGAGACGTCGATACCGTACGGGGTGTAGGCGAGTCGTCGGTGGCGTGGCTGGACGTCCTTTGTCTCAGTTGGCGGGCAGTGGTCAAATGACGAAGATGGCCGTGATGGGCAGCGAAAAGGCCGGGGTTTGGTTGGACAGAATGCGTCGGAGTTGCTTGCGAGCCAATCCGCCTGCTGGAATTGGGGAGCTTGGGAACCTTGGGGGCCCTTGGCGGTCCAGAACAACAATGCTCCTTCTTCTCAGGATGTCTCGCGAGGAGAGACAACGAACAATGGTTACACGAAGCGAAGAGACAGAGAATGCCAACGCCCGCGGCTGACATTGGCGTGGCACTGGTAGGTGGCAGTTGGGGAGTTGGGGTGGTTGATGGAAAGTGCCTGTGGAGGTTAGCTTTCCCATTCAGTTTTCGATGGCCATCGGACCCGACCTGAATGGAAATATCGATATTTCACCCTTCCTACCTTCCTTCCTCCCCTCCTCTTCCTCGGCCGCCCAGGCACCTGCGCTAACCTTTCCTCCTTGTGTAAGAGACCAATGACATTCCAAATGGCAGCTGCGACCAGCAGGCGGGCACCATGGCTCCTGCACTTGCCCGTGCTCAACAAGTCGCACTTCAGAGGAAACAGCTTCGAGGTAATTAGACGTCGACGGTCTAGACTTCCACCCATCATCGTCATTCCTTCTTTCTTTCCAGATCATAGGGATAAACACCGGAGAATGTCATCACCTCCGTCCCGACCTCTGATTTACGCACCAACACATAGGTACTCAGCAAGGGCCAAGAAGCTTGTCTCTGTCCCCGGAACTGTCCGAGCACCTTTCAGATACCTTCCGGACGAAGCCTTTGCCCTCCGGCTCGCTCGCTCGGATATCTCCCTCGCATTCCCACGGCGATACGATACGTGAACTCCCATGCCTTATCTCGAAGGACGGCCTGGGTGACTCTGGAAGTTGGGCCGCCGTCGGTTATGCAGAGTACCCTTCATCATGAGCACGCACTGGATGCAGGTCATCACAAAGGCGGTGGGGATCATCATCGGACGATTCCCCGGCTCCGCGGGTGTCTCTGCTTCGACCTCACTTCCCCGTCACCGACCTTTAACTGAGGAATACAACACAACGTCTGTGAAATGAGGCGAACCGCTGCGTCATGCATCGCCGCCTTTCGCGACCCGACATCGTGGGTTAGGGTGTCTGTCCCTGGGGCAAGCCTCTCCGAGGAACACTGTTATTGACAGGGAGAATCACATCCGAGTCGTTCGGCCTCCACGTCTCACGACATTCGTTTTCGTGCCTCGCAGGAATACCACCATTTTGTTCATAGGGAAAGACTCGCCTGGTCCCTGACCTATCGCACCCCGAGACACCCCGAATCGAATTCTGGCCTGCCATCTACGCAACGAAAGCTGTCTCGGCCCATGACGACATACAACTTTTCCCTGCAACCTCGACCAACTACAATCACTGTGATCGCGACATGCCGAGGCGGATTTATCGAGGCACCAAGACATGGCAACATCCACTGGTTATCATCTTGCGGGAATCGCCCAGTCATGGATTCAAACCAAAGTGCCGGTCTAATGCCAGCAGTAATATCCAACGACATTCCACAGGGGAAACTCTCCTCGAGAACTTCATCGTCGCTGATAACCATCGATCACCATTCGACTTACTTCCCGCAGCTGGTGACTAACATATGTGACGAGTGGTTTATTTCCGACTAATAACGTCCTCTTCATCCTACAGTTTTCTGCTCGCCACAAGCCAGTAGACATTCAGTTCGGACCGCAACAACGATGCATACTTGTAGCCCAGCCCTCGAAAGCTCATTAAAAGAGAACGATCAGTGCCAAGCATTTCCGAATGGGTGGTAAAGGCGCTCTTAAGGTTAAGACATGCGGTGAGCGTTTGTCTGTCTCCTAACCTAGAAAAAGAAAAGCTGTGCTGCAGGGGGCTTCAGACTGCTGATTGCAAAGACTGGCAGCCATCTTCTTATGCGGTTATTCGTCAATGGGCACAAGACGCCCCGAACATATCGCAGCAACCCCAAGTATCTCGCCTTTTCCGACAATGCTGGTGTGAATGCTGATGGAGCTCGCTAAACTGTCCACAAGCCAGAGACAACCCGCTTCGTCACCATCACGGGACACCCAAGTTACGCCCGTATTGCATTGCCATCTATCTGGAGACCAACAAGCAGCATGGCGAAAGGCAAGAGGCATTTCCCCCCAAACCCTGTGCTCGCGTAATTACCGTGAGGGCTGGGCCCGAATTCGAAGGAATGCTCCTCATTGGAATCATTCATTGGATGGCACGACCTGAATGCAGTCTCGTAGGCTTGCTTGTTTGGGAGAAATTCTGCTCGAGCAGTAAGACTTTGTATGTACGGCATTTGAGCCCCTTCATTGCTGGGAAGGCGGCTGAATAGCCTGCGATTGTACCGACAGTGTCTCCAGAAGTGAAAGTTGCTGCTCTTGGAGGCTGGAAACAGGTGGCCCTCAAGCTGACTGGCAACACATGCCTGGATGATCGCCTATGCTCGCTCAGCCCAGATTCGGCTTGGCATAGCGTGCCATCAGGATGGACCATCTCACAACCAACGAAGCGAGCTCGCTACAAGCTAGCTTTGACTGCAGCCTCTGGGCAATTCACATAGGCGACAGGTTGCCAAAGGTCTTCGCCTGTCTCCTGGTGCAATTTGATGTCATCTCTCCAACTTCCAGACGCTTTCAAAAGCCTGGTCAGGTTTCCTCGATTGGAACCTCCTACGGCGCTATCCAGGGCAAAGCAGAGAGTACGGAAGCGCGTTGTCCAGCCGTGCTCTTGTTGCTTTCATCCGGGCACCCAAGATTGAGCCATGTCTGCGTTTAAACATTAGAATGTTCCCGGGACAGGGCAATGGGCATGGGTGCATAAGAAGCGAAATGCAGCTCCGCCCGACATCCGACCGCCGACCGGACTCGCACATTGCCAACATCTTGAGTTGAGAGAATTCCATCCCCATCCCTCGCAAACCATCCACTTAACGGAAGTGGGAACCAAAGTCGATACGCCAGGCGATAATCACCATAACAGGATCGTTTCTCGATCTATTCACCGCCGCCAAGCAATTGCGTCTGGGCAGTGGACCTTTGAGACTTGATCTGAGAACTTTACGGGTTTGCTTGGCATCACATTACCATTACTCGATCCTCTCCGACACCATGTTGAACCAAAGCTACGATAACGCCAGCGTCGATGACGTCTCAGCGCTCCGGCCTTGTGTTTACTGATCCAGCTCTGCAGGGGAGCTCGTACAGCAAGTCCTGTGGACTTTACAGCCCTACTTGCCCGTGTCTTGCCTTGGTTTGGGCGACTGCCAACACGGCTTGCGGCTCTGATCCTTCCCTCGGGTAGATGATCAGGAGGTTACATTCATTGCCCCTCATCTTGAGCCCGGCCGTGGCTGCCCTAATGGAATAATGAGAGTTGCCCATCTATTTCGGTCGTGATGCCAGCTTAAGTTAACCACAGATGAAGAGTCCAAGATATTGCTCTGGGACGTTACTTGGGGATACTAGTGAGCTAGATTGCAACGATTCCACATCATGTAGAACGGATTGCGCGGCCATGAATGAAGGCACGTCGACCTCCGCAGTTTTCTTGGTTGGTGGCTACTTAGCCAGCCCACTATCTGAGAGAATGGAGGTAAGATGACTTGACCTGCGAATAAGAAATGCGGGAGGTGACTCCTCGTGACTTGGGCGATGCTAGCCTTCCCAGGCTCAGTAGGCGTCGCGAACAGTCCACACCTGCTACTGTCCATTTGTAGCATCACTTTCGGGCTCTCCAATAGATTTCTCAAAGAGACCTGAAGCATATAACTCGCCAAAGATTTATTTCAATGGCTCCTCGATGCTGTCGCCTTGGAATACTATGACCATTGGCGACCCGTGTGCCGGCTCGAGGTGGGTGGGCAGCTGGATTGGCCCCCTCAGCAACAGCTGAGAGGAAGCTGCACTGGTTCCTGTTCAAGGAAGCGGACTTTCATCCCACCGGCATTGAGATCTTGCAAACACGGGAGTAGGACGGGAAGGACCCCCTCACCGTGTCTGTATGTAGGACAATGGTCACATACATGCAGCCCTCCTGCGGCGCTTGCGTTCCCAACAAGACAGAGAAGCTTCGCCACCGACTTGAATTTGTCCTAAATGACGGCCTATCAGTCACGCAAAGCGAGAGGCTTCATTTCCGTAACTTGGGGTCTCCATGGAGAAATCCTCAATGCCGCCGCTCCTCCAACCTCCCGCAGAGCGGAGGGTCGGAAAAGGGCAAGCTAGAGAGGCACGCCAGCGCAAACATCGGGACAGCATTCAAGTAGAGAAACGAGACACGATCGGTCGTACGTTTCATGATTCATCATATCTCTGGCCTTTTAGATGCTCAGACTTGACGCTGCGCCCAACGTCGGAAGTGAGGACGGCTGGCCAAGCGTCGAGCATGCCGCTTCTCCCATGTCACTGGGAGGAAACCGGAAACAGAGAGGAATCCGGGTGATTCAAGGGCCCCAGTCATCGCTTGGTACCTTGTTTTCCCAATCACGCAACGCCCGCCGTCCGCCGTGGCGGAGCTGCGGGACAGCGGCGGCGTAGTCTACCCCCGACGGGTCCTACTTCTAGTGCCGTCACTTCGCCCATGCTGTTGATACTGACGAGGACTCTGAATGCTTGTGTGAACTACCAGAGCCGGGAGAACATCATCATTCTGGTTTTTGGAATATGCTAGATTTTCGGTGGGAAACAAGTAATCTGCAAATTGAGCGGTGCTGGCATGTCAAGCTATCAAGATCAAGACCAGCCTGCCGTGATGACCGGTGACAAGGCACCCTGAGATACGGTACACCAACCAGTTTCTGGAAATCATGTCCCCTTTCCCGCGAAGAAGACACTCATTCTCGACCCAAAATTTCTCTTGACCACGAGTTCTCATAACCCAGATCGTTCCGGAGACCCGCTGCTGTAGCGGGGTAAACATGTGTCCCTGTCGCCGACATCGCCGAGTTCGCCGGGTACCCTGTGATCCCTCTGCTGCCGAAACGGAGCTCTATGCTCGCTTATGATTCCGCTCATCTTGCATAGGGTGCTCTAGAAATGCCAATATCAGCCCTTTGTGGAGATACTGCAGATCTGTTGATATGGGCATCACCGAACATCATCTCAGGCCTATCTCCCTTGATGATAAGCTCAACTTGGAGACCGTAGTTTTCTCAGTTAGACCTCTTCATTATTTTCTGCATACTCTCCATCAAGTGCATGTCAGAACATCCGCCTGGCGTTACGAAAGATGTAGCTCAGGGGGTCGACGTAGGCAAACAGCGCTCGGTTCGACCAATCTTGACGGCCCAGCTTCTGGCAACTTCCCATAAATCCTGGCGTATTGAAAGGCTCTCTGAGTAGCCGGGGTTATTCGCTGCCTGGTATAAATCTCTAACATTATTGCTCTCCCAAAACGAAAAAGAAAAAGAAAGGGCATCTCGAATCACACGTCTGAATACTCAATGCCCAGACGTCGTGTTGTATGCGTCCGGGTCGAGACGTTTGTCGTTAGGCCGTCTATCCACAATTGAGATGCTTTTCCTCGTCCCCATCCTCAAGGGAATAGATCAAGGGGACGATACTGGCCTGACGCTCCATCACGAGCAAGCCTCCGCCATCCCCCCAACCCCCTCCTCCGAGCCGTGCCTTAAACCAACCTTTCGCTGAGGAGAATCTGAAGATGATCCACTGGTTGAAAAAGTTAAGAAGCGCAAAAAGGAGGTCCCAATTTTGACTCGCCTGACGGAATCGAGGTTGGACCAGGCCCATTTTGGTCGCAGCTCCGCCTACGGATCTGATGTTCCCAGTGATCGCCAGACCGCACCAAGCCCTTTTCCCACATTCAATCTTGGAAGCTGGCCAGAAAATTAGCTCAGATACATGCCGCTATACAGGGCAGTAGCAGTCATGATCAGGCTCGAAGCAATGAGTCTTTGCCTCAGGAGAGCAGCCGAACTGCGCCCCCTGAGTGCCGTGCCTACCGCGCCCGCGGCCACGACCGCAACGACTACGAAGTCGTATTGGCAGCAAAAACAGCCAGCCAATGGTACTCGCACAGCAAAAAGGAGGTCCTCAGCCCATATTTGGGGTTTTCAGCCACTGACTTCGAAATGACCGCTTTGCGGCGAAGCACCGTCCCCCACTTCGGGGCATTCGCGCTGATAATCCAGGCCATATGTACTTTGGAAGGATGACTTGTTGGAAGTTTTGGCAAGATAACGGCGTTAAATATGTCAACTGAAGTTCCTCCCCCTGAAGGGGAGCAACGGGCTGGTGGCGGTAAGGGGCTGGTGGTTGGTGGTTGGAAGGGGAGGCATGAAGGCCACTTGCTGCTGGACGGCCTGGCTGTGATTCAAGACTTGGCGGGTAAGGGCGAAGGTGGCATTGCAGTCTCGTTGATGAAGATGACCAAGGTACTGGGCGAGGGAAACAAACAAAATTTTGCAGGATAAAGTCACTTTGACCACCGCTTTTCTTTTTCTTTTTGGGACCATGATGGAAGCGTTTAATGATCCTAATGTCTTGCCCGAGAGTCACCCTTTTCACGAATTCAGAAGATTCAAAAGCCAGCAAAATGAACAACTCAATGCATCAAGCAAAAAGGATGTCCTCAGATCATTTGGGGCTTTCGCTCACAGAATGGGTTTCCAGACTTCCAAAGTTCGAAATGAGCGCCTTGTGGCGAGCATAAACCCACGGAATCGGTGCCGATCAGCTAGACCATGTGGCCGTTGGACGAGATGAGTAACTCAAATCGAGCTGAATTGTTGGAAACTTGGGGAAGGTAACGGCCTTAGATAGCTCACCTGGATGGAGGAGCGGTTACGGATGGTGGGAAGAGGGTTTCCTGCTGGAAGGACCGACTGCGATATGAAACTCGTCAGGGAAGGACCTCAGCGGAACCTTGGACCTGCAAAGTCGATTGTGTGTAAAGGGGACTGGGATGAAACTGAAAACCGCACCAGAGTGCCATCAGCTCCTGCTCGCCTCGGTATGACGAGTATGATGTCTGATCACTTCTGGCCACAAGCTCGATCGCGGCTCCAGGCAACTGTATGTGAAGGCGGTATCCGCCAGCCTGGAGCAAAGCTATTGGCTCTATAAGTTGCCGAGTATCTCCCTCTCATAAACTGAAGATCCGGGTATCACTTAACCGGCAGTGAAGCTGTGCGGGTAAGGAAGCATGATATACGTAGCAAATAGGCGCGCACCTCTTGTTCAGAAGTCTCCTGCGATGAACATTCATCATGCCGTCTCCAATTACAATAACATCTGAACTTTTATCTTAAGAACCTAAGCTATTGCACGATCTCCGAAAAGGCCACATGTATTCGAAAGGCTGAATTCATCACTTGTTCATCCTCAAGGGTTGAAAGTATAATAAGCAGTTGGCTAGCCGTAGCTTTCTCTGGATCAGGCGTGGACAGACAATCGTCAGGTCTTGCAATGTCAAGGAAAGGTGTACCAGAGTTTCCACCGATACGCCAACACCACTTCACTTCTCTTGGTTCTTCACGCGAAAGGGTACCGTAGCACATCTGTCTCGGCGTGTTCAGTCAAATCGGCGAGCATTGGCTGACGAAGACGCCATAAACTACTCGGAGCGTATTAACAGCTCTTTAGATATAGCAAGACCTCCTTTGAATTCTGAGACTTGACTTAGCATTACTTATGCGATCACAATCCCAAGTAAAAGCGAAATCGAAGAGGCAGATTTGTGATGCCTTCGTTGAGGGTTCAATGACCTATGCATCTATATCTCCCATTAAGATTCGACCCAGTGCAATGAAAAGAAGCGTGGGACCAGGGCTCGTCTGCCAGAGGCATCAGTGACTTGGGGGATGCTGAAGATAGAGGCCCCGGAACCGCGATGTCCACCGCCGATATTTGGACATTCCCCGGCAAAATCTCCTTCATGACGGTGGTTACGAAGCCATGTTGATGTCTTCCTGCCGTCTATAAAGTCCGAGATAGGCTTTGGCAACGGAAGGCAGGAAATTGGGTTGATTGGCAGGGTGTTTTCGCAAATGGATTGGAATCTTCTTATCTTCCACCCCAGAGCCCGCAGTAATATGACAATAGGTCACCTAAAATCGACGACTCGCACGCCTCATCGCTGTCGCCCAGCGCGTATCATCACTCGAATATCTTATCATGGCGAGATATCCCAAAGCCTTTTGAGCTTTGAGCTTCTCTGCGACTCATTTTCAACATCCAGAGAGATGGCATCCTAAACCACTAAACCAGAGAGCAGAACAACTCGAGGACAGCCACAACCTTCTTCGTTCTTTGGTTCCGAGAAAGGTTCTACCTCTCAAATTCAGCTCCGATTTAAGATCTCGGGTCTTCGTCGACAACGGGATGTTACTCGTCGTAGTACCGAGCACGTCCGTCCAGAGTGCGCTCTCGGCAGGAATATATGTATAAGGCCACCGTTTACAAAGTACTCAACCTCAGAAAGCAAAATGTGAAAGGGTGGTCTCGACTTCACTCTTGTGGTTTTAACCAGTCGTCATTGGACTCATACTTCTACGGGAAGATGTGTTGTCACTCGAAATTCGCAAGGCTCCCTCAGAAGCTCGCCAGATCTCTGCCCTTGAAAGTCTAGAGCTTAAGCGCACATGAATAACCCAGAAACGGATTATAAGACCTAGGCATTGCATGGGAAATCGTTGGCATATCTAACCAAGACTTGCGCAACGACTGAAGATGAGGACAATACTGCCCGATGCGGAAATACGATCCAGAAGCTTCATTCGGCCTCCCTCCTTGGCAGCAAACAGAATTTGATGCCTATTCCATATCCCTTAGAATTACTCTTTATACTATCGGCGCACCATTTGCTTGAAGCTGTCGGAAGTCTGGTAGGTATTTCTGATTTACCCAGCGAGGTGTCGACAGCATAAGGGGCACGCTTTCTGACCTGGCGCGCGGAATATTTAAGTAGGTTCCCCGTCTATGAAGATACTCAGCAACCCGCTGCGCCGCGTGGAGATCATGTTCCAAATTCGACCCATTGGTGTCGCCTCTCTCTGGCACGGTCCTGTCACGGTTTCTGCATTTACCTCTTGCGGGATCGTGATAGGATTATGAGATCCATGTGATTCGCGTCCATATTGTATTTTCGCCGTCCATTAATTTTTGGTATGTATTCAGAGGCAAAATACTCCCAAACCGAATGAAGTGCAAAAGGCCCCTGGGGGAAAACCAGATAAAAGCAGCACCGGCGCAATCAAGATCTCCTAAGGAGGGTGTTATTCTGCACCAGCTTTGCGACAGCTGTGGACAGCAAGCGATTGCTGTCTCTGGCAAGACTCAGAAACATGTTACTCTGCAACCTTTATACCTTTCGAAGCCGATCTACTATGCCTCCCTCCATGAATGAGGGCAACCCAGAGCGCAACGCCGGACCCTCAGAGAAAGCCTCAACATTGCAGTTGGTCTGGTACAAAACGCCGGCAAACTCACCTTGGAATCATTTCTGAGAAAAGAGCAATGAAGTCTAGTCGCTGTCGTTGTGTTTTTGGTCGAATCGCACCTATATCCAACAACAAACACCAAGCTCGCAATGCAATCAAGAAGAAACTTCTCACGCTCTGGAGTCCAGCCCACTACTCCCCAACTCCGTCATCCCCGATCCTCGTGCGCGTATTCACGACCGTAGCACCAGCACCCTCAAAAGGGATCCCCAAACATCAGGGTAGGAGGTACAAGGCAAAGCGTCCCCAGGCCACCGTTAATCCTAATGCAACCGTTATTCAACCAACGCTGGACACTTTCGACTATTATTCTGTTGCTGTCGCTAAACACTGCTATCTCACCCATACATGGCTTATATACCGGGCTACCCACGATGACTGCGAACACGACTATCGTTGATGATATGTGAGATACGAACCACATGAGCTTGGTGGACTGCTCACTCTTGAGGAAGGGCAGGATAGGGAATGTCAACGGTATTGGTGCGTATCATGAAAACTCGAGGTTGACATCACGCCACGCATGTGTTATCGTGCCCAAAAATCTGCCTATCATTGTGCGTCGAAGCCATATAGGCGAAACGGGTCATACAGACGGTACACTGGCATGAAATGAAGCAACATCATAAGGGGAAGTATGGAGTAACCACAATGAGTTGCTGCTAGCTACCTAAAGCAAAGTAATGCAGCGGGCACAGAGCGAATGATCAACTAGGTAAAAAAGAAAAACCCAAGAGATGAAGAAGGTTTTGTTTTGGGGTGTTCGCGCTCCCATTCTAATCTCTCTTCTTCTCCCTTTTTTTAACAACGCGCGCACGAGAACAATGCATCTCACACCGATTCGTCGACCTCGTATTGACCCTTGATGAAATGCTGCTGGTGCCGCTGCTGCCTCCGCAACGACTTTCCACTCTTCAGCGAGCTCGTGCTCGCCGTGCTCGCTGCACGTTCTCTCGCCCTTGGAGGAAGACGTGGCCTAGTCATCTCCTAAGACGCCGGGCTGTTCCATCCAACCCAGCTGCGGGGCATCACACGCCAGATCTTGACCTCGCCACTGCGCAGGTCGTCGAGCTTGAAGCTCTCCACCTTGACCTTTTTGCTCTCACGGCCCTGCTCCCAGGCGCGAACCTTCTTCTTGGTTCCGTCCCACTCGGAGACAATGGCAACGTGATCGGGCTTGCCGACCTCCATCGAATATTTGGCGTGCATTGGTCCATGCTTGCCCTGGAAGCGGGCGTTGCGGATTGAGATAATGTCTCCGGCACGAATTTGGTCATTTTGTTGCGTTGAGGCGTTGGCCATGTTGGAATAGACAAGAGCGCCGTATGCTCTGGTACCGATAGGGGCAAGAACATCGTTGAATGGCTTCAGGAGCTCGAGAACCAGGCCCTGCGGTGTTCCGTCGGCGACAACAGTCTCCTTCTTAGAGGCGACCGCGTCAGCGATCGGACGTCCAAAACGCTCGTAAGACTGCTCCAGCTCATCCTGACGAAGGGCTCTAGGAGGCGAGTCGTGTCTTTGGTCAATTATGACATCCGCGGCGTTATTTTGGTCATATTGAACCGTGATAATCGTCTGCGAGTAATCCTGGAAAAGAACGTAGACCGTACGCGTGACCTGAGAGCCCTGGGTCTGCTCGTCCGTCTCAAAGTAGAGGTCCTTTCTTCCCTGGAACACGGGCGGTACAGTCTTCTCCTGGCGCCACCATCCGCTTTGCTTCGCCAGGTCCACATCGTTAGCAATAAAGCCGGATTCGACAGAGACGGAAGGTCTGTAAGCATCCATAGATCGGCGCTGAGACATGGAAGCTCTCGAGACATCCAAGGACTGCCGAGCGCGACCTGTGGGGGGCGCCGGTGGGGGGCCTCTTGACTGCGCAGGAGAAGGCAGAGGTGGTGACTCGGTTTGGAAGTAGCTCTCCTCCTCGATCTTTGGCGTGCGCTGGTACGGCAGCCTGGGTGCTGAATAGTTGTATGGGTCGTACTCATCATCGTCCTGCTGAGGAACGGGCGGCTCCTTCCCAGGTGGCGGAGGCGGGGGAGCTCCGCGCGGAACATCCATAGATCGTCGCTTGTCGGTAGGCGGGGGTGGGGGCTGAGACGGAATAGGAGGCGGGACGGCACGGGGAGCGGCACCGGTGGGGATCGGAGGTGGCATTGATGGTGGAGCATCCGACACTGGCGATCTGACGGATGTGTTATCCTCAATGCTTGAGTCTCGCGCATGAGCCTTGAGAGCATCCTTATGCGGAACCGACGAGGCAATGTCGGTGTCGTAGTCGCCCTCGTACTCAGTAACCTCGTCGTCTTCCTCTTCGCCCTGTTGGGGAGGGCGAATGGGAGGGGAAATTGGTGACGCGACATGCATGTCCTGTGTGGACTGGCGACTCAGCGACCCTCCCGGAGGAGGAGGCGGCGGCGGCCGAGACTGTGCTGGCGGAATAGCTGGCGCAGCTCCGGGAATAGGTGGTGGAGGTCTGCTCATGCGCTTGTTTGCAGCACCGGCAGGAGAAGTTGGCGAGAACTCGCTACCTGGGATAGGAGGCGGCGATCGAACCGAGGCACCTGTGGCGACCGGTGGCAGAGGAGGAGGGGCGCGTGTGCTCTCTTCGGGCCTTGGCGTATCTTGAGCACCACCCGACAGTTCGTCATCGGACACTGAACCTTCGCTGGGAGACTTAAGCCCAGCCGTGGGAGGTCGGCCTGTGATCGCGTCAGTGAAACCCAGAGTTGTAATTGTCATACTACTCACCCTCAGCCGGCACTGCAGGTGGCGCAGGTCTGGATCCCGGTACAGGGGGTGCACCAGCGGGTTCGCGAGCGGGCACTGTTGGCTGGTTAGAGATGATTCTGTGAATTGTTCCTGGAAGCTCACATGTGGGAGCAGGGCTCGTGACGGCCTCCTCCTGTGCCTCTTCGGCCGTTCGCGGAGGGGGTGGCGGAGCTCTGGAAGAAGTAGGGCGCTCGGGTTCATCGGCCTCAACAGGCTCCTCTTGTCTTTTCGGGACGCCCATTCCGGGCAATGCCATCATACCCGGCACCGGCACGCGTCCAACAGGAGACGTCGCCTCCTCACGCTCTTCCTCCGCAGGTGCCTCAGCAGGCTTCTCGACCTTCTTCTTCCTCGGCGGGGCCGGTGCACCCATTGGGATTCCGAACATGCCATGCATGCCCATGCCACCGCTCATCTTGGCCATTCTCGCACGAAGCTCCTCCTTCCTGCGGACCTCGGGGTCCATGTCGTCCTCTTCCTCTTCTTCCTCCTCCTGTGCGTCCTCTTGACGTGTCTCGGTAGGCGACGCAACTTGCGGTCGGGGGATGGGGCGCGGCGCCGCATCGCTGTCGTCCCGCTCAGTGAGGTCTTCCTGTCCTTCGGTGGTATCGCCGGCACCGCTCATATCGGCGTCGTTTCCGTCGTCGGCAGCAGGGCCTCGGGAGGACTTGCGCCTGGGTGCGGGTGGTGGCATGCGAGGAGAGTCGATAGAGCTTCGTGCCGCCGCCTGATCAGCGTCCTGGCTCTCGGGCGCCGCAGCCGAAGCTCCTCCAGCTTCCTCAGTAGCCTCCTGGCTGTCGGTACGCTTCTTGGGCGGGGGTCGCTTCTTCTCCTTCTTTGCGGCGGCATCTGCGTGGCGCTGGGCCTGCTCCAACTGCTGCTTCTGAAGCAAGGCCATGCGCTCCTTCAAACTCAACGGCTTCGGGGCATCTTCGCCTTCCTCGGTCGCAGCGGCAGCCGGCGCCGCCTTCTCGGCAGTCTCTTGGTTTTCCGCCTCTCGCTCTTGTATCTCGGGGTCTTCGTCTCTCCGGTAGACCTTTGCAATTGGGGCCTGCTGTGGAGGCGGTACATATGCGTTTCGGCTAGGCGGCGGAGCAACAAAGGGCTTCTTGATGAAACCGGTTCCGCCAGCCAACCCGCTGGGCTTGAAAGGTGTGATGGGCGCAGCAGAAGCCTTGTTAAAAGCCGCAATGCGGTCCTTGAATGCATTGCTGGAAGGCTTCGGGGGCGGTCCCGGCTTCGAAGGAGCAGGAGATGCCTTGGCGATGGGGGGCGACTTTGCCGCAGGAGGCTCGCTAGGCTTCGGGGCCGGAGCTGCCGGGGTTGGCTCAGGGACAGGCTCGGGTGCCTTCACGGGCACGGGTTCGGGAGCTGCGGGAGCTTCGGGCGAGGCGGGGAGAGCAGCCGGGACGGGCGGCGCAGGTTGCTCTTCTTGAACCTCGGGTTCCTGGACGGGCAGGGGCTCTGGCTGAGCGGGAGGGGGAGCTGGCGCGCTCGGCTCGGAGGCGGGAGATGTGACCTCGGGCTCCTTTTTGCGCGTTCTCGTCGGGCGAGGCGGGGCCTGGGGCTCGAACTTCTCGACGAAATTGCGAGGGAAGATGCCTTCGTGCTTGAAGCCGGAGTCGTCGACGTATTCCCCGCCATACCAATCGGCATCCTCCTCATCGGTCACAGTGATGATGACGCCGGCGGGGAATTGCAAATCATCGTCGTGGGGCGAAGAGTATTCGAACAGGGCCTTGACCCTGAAGGGGACGGTCGACATGGCCGGCAATATTCAAATCGTCGTCGTCGGGGGTGTGCGGGTTGTCGTCGTTCGTGTTGGTTTGTAGGTAGTTGGAAGAGGAGTCGAGCAGGTCAGGGCGAGCTGCTGCTCTGGGGTGTGGGGCAACGGAATCGGAATCGTCGTCAGCAGCTTTGACCTGGGGCGCTGCGGTGCGCTGCACTGATGGGATGGATGGGCTGTTGGCTGCAGTAGCGGGCGGGAAGCGAATAGCAGGGCGTTATTCGGGCAGCAGCGATTAGCAGCAGCCACAGCTCACAAACGCGCTGGGTTGGCGATGGGTTGATGAGCAGATCGCGAGTTGTGGCCGGAGGGAGGGACGGATTTTCTCAAACCGATGGAGGGGGGTTGAGGTGACCTGGGATTGGGAACCGACGGGGTCTTGTCGGAGGAAAGAGAGAGACAGAGAGAGGCTGTGACCTGTGACGAGGAAGACGGGGGTGGAGGGATCTACAGTTGGCGTGTCGACGTCAGCGCATGAACTTGCAACTCTCTTAGTTCAATGTGCCGGGGCAATTGGGGGCCCTTACCTGGGAGGGACACCTATGCGCACACAAGAGTCATGTATGCAGCCTGGGGCGCAGAATGGAGAATTCCATGCAGTATTTTGGGCCACGGTGACAAATGATTTTTTGGTGTTCTGTCACTTGGTTGCAGCAGAAAGAGGCCTGGCTGGCTGTCTGCCCAAGCTTCCGGGGGTGGGAGGTTGCGTGGTTGTGGTGCGTCTGCGTCGCTTCGCTGGGGGGGAGGATGAGAGGGACGGGAGCCGCAATACCTTATGCGGGCGGGAAGCTGGCCGATGGGAGGGGGGCAATCTCGTCGAATATGTCTGCCTAGGCGGGCCAGCGCCTCACCAAGGTGCGCTGTGCCTCTCAGTCAGTGTCCGTAGATAGCACCTGATTATCCGTATCTTAGGTTGGTCGGTATGTACGGTGACTGGCAGGCGGTGCTAAGAGCAGGGGTTCGTTCGTATAACGTCGTCCCAAGAATACGGGGGCAGAAAGAGTGTCACTGTCTGATATGTGGTGTTGTGTGTTGCCTTTGCAAGCAGTCGGGGTTTCGGGGTGTGGAGTGGATTTTGGGTTGCTTCTCGAAGGAGGCGAAGGCGGAGGGAATATTATTAGACGTGATGCTTCACTTCAGGATTCTCAAACAGTCTCGCCGTACGCCGTCATGGACGGGAGCAACGGCAGGACTAAGATGGGCCAGCGCAGCACGAGGCACAGCCAGGCTCGACGGAGCGCGTGGTTGGCTGGCAAGATGAGGTGGTGTACCTCACTTGCTCACCTATCTACTAAGGTAGGCACGGCAAGGTACTTTCAAAGGTAGATCAACGCCAACAACTGGGTAGCAGCGGCAGATGTTGGTCAGGCAGGTAGCCGGAGGTCGTCGGGCTGATGCTGCAAGGTAGGTATGCCTGGCAGCTGAGGTGGCTCACGCCTTGAATTGGAGAGCGGGGGATCCTTTGGAGAGGCAACCACAGCCATCATCCCAGATCACGACTCTGAGCATATCCATCCATCCATACAAACATTAGGTAACCGAACGGTGCTTGTGGCACAGGGCAACCCCGTCAGCGCCGGTCGAACCAGTGTTGGAGGTGAGGACCGGACGAGAATGCGCTTCTTTTCTTCAGCTACCTGCACCAATGAGATCATCCTACATGGTGGTCGAGAGACCGGACTGCGTGCCAGCCAAGCCACCCGCGAGCCCCGAGCCACCACGTCTGGTCAAATAATGCTATGTACCTAGGATTCAGCAAAGCTGTCTGGCTGTGTACCTTACCTAAGGGACCTGAATGTAGCGGCCCGGCTTGGCCCCTCATCGATACGTACCTTTTCTTACCAATTGTCTTCGTCTGCACTGCTCCAGCACCACCTCGGAGCACCAGATCTGAATGTGGGGTCGCGAGCTCAAGCAGCATCGAATCTTCTCCAACGCGCCTTAACAATTTTCATTCTCACCAATCGCCGCCCTTGCTGTCGCAACTCTCGTCACGCCCCGAGACCTCACTCTGTCTCACAACCACTCTCTACAGTAACGGTCGTTGTCAGCTTTTGAACTCTCACAGCTCTCGCGTCATTCAAGTCCATCTCCATAAACCAGCACAGCCCACAACCGAACCTTCATCCACACTCCAACCTCCAATTCACCAAAACCTCAATTCCAAAAATGGCCACCGATGCCCGGCCTCTCAAGGGCATCCTCAAGAAACCAGCTGCTCCCCCAGAACAACCCAGACCAGACCCTCGCGAGATCGCTATTCAGCACGCCCGCATCATCCACCAGCGCAAAGAGCTCGAGCTCCAGATCCTCGAATCCCTCGCCCTCCTCTCCGAGTACCCGACGGTCCGCGGCAGCCCACGCCACTCCTCCGCTAACCCTGCCCCGCGCGACGTCGCCGACTTCAAGGCCAACGTCCGCCTCTTCCAGCCCTCCGACTACGACGACCTCATCGAGGAGCGCAACGTCAACGGCTTGTGCGGCTACACCCTCTGCGCCCAGCCCAAGCCCGCCGCCTCCAAGGGCGGCCAGTGGAAGCTCGTCAACGTCGGCCGCAGCGACTTTGACATTGTCAACCGCCGCGAGTCCGAGAAGTGGTGCTCCAAGGACTGCCAGCGCCGCGCGCTCTACGTCAAGGTCCAGCTTAACGAGACGGCCGCGTGGGAGCGCGCGGGCATCCCGGACATTGAGATTGAGCTGCTGGGCGAGGAGAAGCCGGCGGAGGACCTGGCCGCGAAGGCTGCGCGGGACCTGGCCAATCTGAGGCTGGAGGAGGGCAGGAGGGCGGGAGACCAGACTGCGACCTTGGCTCTAGAGCGAGGAGAGGTGAAGAAGGAGGCTACGCCGGGCAAGCAGATGACGTTGGCTATCCGAGAAAGGGAGACGAAACCGCCCGTAGAGGAGGGCGTGTTTACGGCAGGACCTGACGATGCACATATGCTAGTTGAAGGTCACAGGCCGGGAGCTGGAAAGACGCAGGCTCAAGTTGAAATGGCCGAACTGGAAAAGTTGATGGATGCTCAGAAGGCCGACGCAGAAATGTCATGATGTAGGACTACAGAAGAATTTGGGTCATTTGGAGCATGGATTTGGAGCGTGGACTGGCCCGATGGCTGGCAGCTAAACCGGTCATCGATGGAAGTAGATTTGATACCCCCCAAAAAGCGGCGAGCCAGCATTTTGACAGCATTTCAGCCTCAATCTCACGTTCTCGTGCCGCGTCACCACGTCGGTACTATTGTATGGCATATCAACAGAGGTTCGACAGGGCCAGAGCTTCACGGTTAGAGAGAATCGTCACAGTAAAAAGGGGGGTGGTATTGGCAATCAAGCGTCATCTCCGGAGTGCTCCAGGAGAATCGGCGACACCTTGTGTGGGAGAAGAAACTTTTTTCCAGTTTCCTAAAATGCAACTCACTACCGTCCTCGAGACGCCTGTAGCAATGTATCATGATATGCCGTTGCCGTTGCCGTGAGACCGTAAACTTTTCCACCCCGATTTTTCCTTCTTTCCTGAGCAAATAATTTAGTCGCGACGAGGGGGGCGGTCGCCGAAACGGCGGCCACCGCGCTCCTGGACCTGGGTCTGGGCGACGGGGATGACGTTGACGGGGATGGCGTCGAACTGTGTCACGGCAAGTTAGCATCGCCATCACTATCTGTTGTCGCGGGGCTGCAGGTCCTCCGCCGTGGTGTCTGGGGGGAGAGAGACGTACGCCAAGGTGCTTCAGCAGGTCCTTGGTCTCGACATCGACGTCGAGCTGGCCGCTCTCGGAGTTCTGGGTGAAGTCGAGGGCGGAGATCTCGGGGACGTATTGGTCCTTGCGCTCACGCTCCTCCTCCTGGAGCTTGAAGGAGATACCGCGGACGGGGCCACGCTGGATACGCTTCATCAAGTGCGTGGTGTAACCAGCAATCTGCAATTCAATCCACCGTCAGTATGAAATTCCCCCTTCTCTTCATGAGATTTTTCGCAGCACGCTCGCCGTGGCCCAAAAGGCGCCCCGGGAGCGCGCCTCTCTCGGGAGGTATTCTGACCTTGTTGCGGAGGCGCTTGGAGGCGATGATGGCGATCTCATCGCAGATGCGCTTGTTGGTCTCGAAGTCCAGGGTGAGCTTGGGGTAGTAACGCTCAATGATGACCTTGGCGGACTTCTTGACGGTCTTGGTACGAACGCGACCCATTTTGGCAATATTGGCTCAGGTGGTTGCTGGGAACGGTGGACGGGGGTTAGTGAGTTGTCGAGATGGAGGCTGCCGTCGGTCGTCGCTGAGTTGAGAAAAAAAAGACGCGATAGTGTGCACACTCGTTAGGGCAGACCAGCCGAGAGTGGAGACGGAGGTCCGTGCGCTACAGCAGTTCACGTGAATTGATGGGGCTTCCGGGTCGGCACCCCGGTCGACTCGCCGGAATGCGGATCATGGGTACCGGACTTGGCGCCGCCGTCCTGGACCGCGCGCGCTCGCTGCAGTTGGCGCAAGTCGCTGAGATGGTACAGATTGAATTACTCTCGTACCCGGCCTTGCCGTGTCTCGATATTCTCATCGAGTTCCAGACGAGAGAAAAGCGACAGGTAAGGCCATCGCAGATACTCTCTTTGGCAATTTAGCTTACTCCAAAATCTCCTCGTGGGTATCAACATGTTTTTACTATTTTGTCAAATCTACACCAACCCCTTTTAGAGCATCTACTGCCCACTCGGGGTACTTTGCCTTGTCATCATACAAGCCACCAAAGAACTCCCTGATGTATGCAGGGAACCTATCCTCAATGATGGACTGCCTAATTTCCCTCATCAGGTTCAACTGATACCATACGTTGTGTATACTCAACAGGTGAGCAGCCACGGTCTCTTTGCCGGCGTTGTGGTTAATGAACGCCCGGGTGACATTCAAACTGCCCTCGCCCCTTCTACAGCACATGCAACCACAGCCCTCCTCGATAGGACCGTAGTCATGCTCGTACCTCCAGTTACGGATGTTGAGGACACCAGCTTTCGTGATTGCATTACCAAAACGTGCTGTTCGCGTGGGCCAGACACAGTCGAACATGTCTGCGCCCAGCGCAACGCTCACTACCAAATCTTCCGGGTAGCCAATTCCCATCACATAGCGCGGCTTGAGATCAGGCAGCAGTTTGGTGCACGTTTCGACAACGCGACAGTAGTCGGCCTTGGCCTCACCACCGCTTAGTCCACCAATAGCAATTCCAGGGGTGTCTCGGGCGAGCATCTCGCGGGTGCACTCGCGGCGCATTTCAAGGTCGAGACCACCCTGGATGATACAGAAGAGATTCTGAGTGGTGGGGTTCTTGTGCGCAGCAATGCAGCGATCAAGCCAACGTACGCTGCGCTCCATGGCCTCGCGCATGCGGGCGGCATCCGGAGATGTTGTGACCAGAACATCGTCCAGTTGCATCATGATGTCGCTTCCAATCGAGTTCTGCAGAGACATCGAGTGCTCCGGCGTCAAAAGCATCGGCGAGCCGTCATGCGGACTAAGGAAGCGCACGCCCTCCTCCGTGATGTGGGCCAACTTGAGAAGACTGACCATCTGGAAGCTGTAGGACGTCAGTCGCAGTTCCGTTTGCACGCAGATCCTTCGCATTCTTACCCTCCGCTATCCGTCAAGATATTGTGCTTCCATCCCTGGAGCTTGTGCGCCCCGCCCACGGCATCGAGAACCTCCTGTCCAGGCTTCAAGCCAAGATGGTAGGTGTTGTTCAAACATAACCGGCAACCGGTCTCTTCGAGCTGTTCGGGGGTCAAGCCTTTGAGCGAAGCCTGGGTTGCGACCGGCATGAACATGGGAAGCTGGACCGAACCATGAGGAAGCGTCAGGATGGATGCGCGAGCTCTTGTCGTCTAGCCTAGTTTGTTAGCACCGTCCAGCCAGGGCAGAGTCATGCGATCAATCGCATGGCTACCTACTGAACAGCGAGCAACGAGCTTGAAAGTGAGCGCGGGCGAGGACCCGACAGTGGTTGACGCCATCCTTTTCGCTGCCCACATAGACGATCGTGCAGTCCGCAAGCTGCCGGAGAGAGTCGAGTGAGAGTGTGGTTGGAAAATGTCAGTTGCTAAATTCGATGCCCGCGCTAGAAGGAGCAGTTTCCTAACAAGGCACCTGTGATTCGTGGTGGGGTGTGCATGGGCTGGACGTCTTAGTGGGGAACCAACAGGTACTCGTCACTGTCACTGCACTCGATTGGCGTCTCAAGGCATGTGATATATTAACCAGAAAACTCTTAGTAAAACTGATGATGGCTCATTGAACCGAGTAAAAGTTTTCGTAGAAGTCGTAGAGAAAGATTAACGATGTAGGAGACTTGAACCGACCCTGAGTACCCGACTTCGCAGTCGTTGACCCTTCCCGTCCCGCGCCTGGACTCGACGACCCCCGGGCCCCAGCGCTTCACTGCCAGCAGGGGTAGCTGTTGTCCAATCAGACGGCTCCGGCATATTCCGGCCTACTCCAATTGAAATTTCTCCCGCAACGACGCCAGTTTTTGTGATACCTGCGATTGACGACCGAGCCTCCGACGACGTGCTCAGACAGCCGCAATGTCTGCCCGATTGACGCCCGGAGGAGCGCTTCTGCGCTCCTCGCGGATGTTCACCATTCCGAATCCGCTTCCGCAACCCGGCGGCGAGGCTGGTGCCGTCGCTCGCCGCCTCTCCCCCAGCGCGACGACCGATTATCCCACACATCAAGCCATCACTACCCCCGAGTCCTCGAGGAAACTCGGCGACTGGGGTTTCAAGCGCTCCCTTCCCATCCAGAAGACGATCAAGACCTCTACGCCAATTGTGCGAGTCAAACAGATCGATACCATCGAGGGAGTCACCGACTACAATTCCGCCGCCGACCACGCCATCACTCTCCAAAAGTTCCAGGAGATGAACCTCCCCGTCTCACTACCCACCTCGAACAGGGTTCGCCTTGGAACCCTGAATGCCGCTCCCAAATCCGTCTTCGAGGACGAGCATGACTTCACAACACTGGAGGACGGTGCCGCCGAGGACAACAGGTGGAAGTTCCAGGGTCCTTGGCTTGCTGGTCTGACCGAGGGCGAATTCGACCGATACTTGCGCAAGAGCGTCCGTAGCAAGCGCGAGGAGTTCCGAAACTATCTCAGGGAGGTTCTCGCCGAAGACATCAACAAAGACAGACGTCAAGCTGCTCTCGACAGAGGCAGCGAGGCCCCGGAGCCGGTCACAGCTAAGGACATCACCGAGGACCAGGTCCTTCAATACCAGCGCAAGATACGTGCCGACCGCGTACTTCTCTTCACGCACATCAGCAAATTCCTGGATCTTGCTCCTCTCCAACCACCCCCCACAGCGAAAAACTTCGTCGACGTGACCCAGAACACCCGGCCTAGCACATGGGCAGAAGTTGGCCCGCCAATGTCCCACCCTTCCGCCGGTATCTCCTACCTGCGTACTTCGGCCTTTGCCGAGAACCACCCCGTCTACGGACCGCAGGCGGAACACACGCCCGTGTTGGCGCGTATCATCGCGCCGCGACAGGGCACCCAACATGCCAAGCTTGGTGTGGCCGGTTTCGTCACCGACGTGCCCCTGGGCGACAACGCCTTTAACGAGAGGTCGTTCAGAGGCAACCACAAGAACCGCATTGCTGGCATCACGTCTTTCGATCCCGATGTGAAGGGTGGTGCAAAGGCCTACGTCAAGCCGGTGTCGGCATGGATGAGCTCTGTTGGCCGCATTCTGATTGGCCTTGACGCTGCCGAAGGGGAGTCGCAATCAGTCCTCAAAGAGATGACCGGCAAGGAGCAAATCTACAATGACAAGGACGTCTCCAAGATTCCGGTAGCTGAGCCGAGGGCGCCGTTCGCGGGGCTCAGGGGAGCCGCTGCCGCCGCCCCCACGCCGTACTTCCGCACACCTCAGCAGCCGTACAAGCCTGAGCAGACTGGAAGCAAGGAGACCTATGGCATTGACTTGTCTTGAGTCGTAGCCATGAAGGAGATGAAAAATATGCCCAGGATGATTGAAGATTAGAACCCTCTTCTCTGGCGGACGTGGGCAAGCGCGCCTTGTACTATGTATGGTTCTGTAAAATAACAAGAATAAAGCCCAAATTTCAAGACAACCAACAGCGGCGTATCTATGATCTGATGTGTCACCTAAAATCAAGTTTGCTATGAAGGGTATCGTCTCTCACTAAACCTGCAGACCATGCTTGCAGAAATACGCTTGTCACCTGATCAAGTCCGGCATCTCACTTCAACTGGAATCTTCAGAGTCCGAATGGAATTCACGACTCTCCCCCGTCAGAATGTAAGTAACGGCATCCAAAGCAGTCGGCAGCCACTTCTTCACCAGCCGGCACTCCATCAAGACCACATTGACACGGTCATAGGCCGCCATGACATCCTATCGGCAAAATCAGTACACTGCCCCGCCAAAGAGATTGCCCAAGATCTGTCAAACATACATCGCCGCGTCTGTACGGCTTCTCCTCGAGCTCCCGGAACCGCTCCGCAAGCGCCGTGAACCTGTCAGCGAGGCGGGGGATGTCGTTGATCAGAACATCGTCGCCAGGAGGTCCTCGCGCGTACGGGTCCCCCGGCGCCCGTTTCATGGATTGCGTCCACGCGGTGTAATTGATGGTGGGCAGCTTCTTGCGCTCGGCGTCGGCGATCTCTCGGATGTAGTGGATAGTCGCCTTGATCTTTGGGATTGTGCGGGTGGTTTCGGCGATGGCCCAGTTGGCGGGTCGCCACATCTCGTCTGTCTGTAGAAAGGGTGAGGCTTGTTAACAGGACTTGCTTCGAGATATCACGGGGAACACAAGAGGGGCTCGGCCTTACGACTCTGGGGTTCCTGTCTTTGTCGGCCAAAAACTTGTTGGTGCGAGCAAGGATCAGTTTGCAGGTATCCGCGATCTCGGGGACGTCGTCGAGACTGGCTGCCATTTTGCTGCTTGCGATTTTGGACCCCGGTGCTGACTGCTGCATATGTGACTCTGCTTTATGAACATGCTGTTGTATCAGAAAGTTTCCGCAACATCTTATACTACTGGTAGAAAGGGTTATCCATTCACTTAGTTGATCGATACGAGTGAAATGTCTACTTCACAGTCCATGAATCACAACACTGGTCTTGTCAAGCGGATTGAGAGCCTTGATTCGATCCGAATGAACGTTCCACCACGAAAAAACCTTCCACTGATTGTTGGCGTTGCATTGTATCCAAAGTATCGTAGTAGAAGGTGCTGAGACTGATGAAGTAACCTTGCTGTGTAGATTTAGTTCATGGACTGACAAGACTTGTAGGGATGACAGTAGTCTTGGAACCCCGAAGAGACAGTTAAGGAGCGAACCTGAGCTCCTGTCTTTGCGAATAATATGAGCAGCTTTCAACAAAACACTACTTCCGCGAAGCCACAAAATGTTGGTATTGCGTCCTGTTGTAACTACAATTTTCCGGAACCCCCTTTCCCCCAGACCTTCCTCAGATGGGTATGCCGTGATCATCCCGTGGACGCTTCACGCTCGACCAAATGGCAATGCCTCCCACCATCATGAACACGATTACAACTACAGCGATGACAACGACAATGCTTGTGTTCGGCTGTGCAGACGAGTTCGTGGCTTGGCCTACTACCGTGTTTGATGGTATTGCGGAGTTCATCGTAGAGGTGGGGACAGAGGGGTTTGAAGTCGATGGTAGGGACTTTGATGCAAAAGCGGTGCTGAATAACTCCTCAAAGGAGACAGAGCTCGTGGCCGTGGCCGAGTAAATCGTGGTGTCCAGATTCGAGTTACACCAATACGGAGCAATGGATTGCATAGCTTTGTTACAAGCAAACAACGGGTCAGCCATAGACGCGAAGTATTCTAACCGGGATTCTGGGAACGAGAAGTCTTACAGGAACCATACTCAGGGTTGTGAATCCAAGCCCAGTTGCCGCAAGCTTCGTGTGCGTTATTGAAGGCACCTGGAGCGGACGTGGGGCTTGCCATTTGTTAGTCAAGGATCTCAATGTTGCAGCCAAAGGCAATACATACCAAAGGCATTCTTCCATGCGCGAGAATCTCTCACTTGATGACATGGTCTCCGGCTTGACATGCGAAGAGCATCCCATGACCCAGTCGCTCATGCTGTGACAGGCTGCCGGAGTCGCAGTCTCTACCCGGCACTCCTCGAAACCTAGACAGTCTTGGAGGTTTTGGAGGAACTCTACATGTCTTTTGCATCAGCTTGACTGTCGAGCAAGCCAAGAAAAAACATGATGACTCACGGTCTTTCTCTGGGCTTGCGGTCTCGATTTGCGCTGCACATGAGGACCAGACGGGTGTCAGGGGCGCCTCTTCCAGACAACAGAAACATCTGACGACGTCCACTCCGTCGTGAGTTATCACCGGGGGCGCTGTCCAGGTCGTATCAAGCCCGGTTTTAGCTCGGTCTATGCTGAATCTTGCGGTGCAAGAGTTGTCGACGGACCTCGCGATGGCACATGCGTCGCGAGTGACGGTTCTCTGGGCATCGATAAACGAGGCCAAGAAAAGGCCTAGGAGACTAAGAGAGCTAGAAGGAAAGAAAGTGATGAACATTTTGAAGTATGTTGCTCTTGAGTGTTGTCGGCACGAAGAACTAATGCTAATACAATCAAGATTATTCACACATCAACGATATCCAAGATCGGCGCTGCTGCCATATATGAAAGGTTCCATCAATTTTGGCCCTCGAAGACCTCGACGCCCGACTGTAATGCCACCCATTCGCTCAAGGCAACCGGGCGAAATGCACAGGCCGTATGCAATTTGGCCAAGTCATGGCAGACCAATGACTGTAAGGCAGATAATGCGGGTAGAGGCGATGCAGAAAGATGATCGGGTTGGAGATGGTCACTCCATGACCAGAAACCTGCACGGCTAGCAGGCGGTACACCTTGAAAACCGACGAACCCAAGCGTAGAAAGAACAAGTCATGTGATATGGGTCAGGCTTACCATCAGGTTGACCTGTACCAATGTCCCAAAGCATGGTTTTGGGAAACTGCCACGAAAGTGCAGAAATTCGACTGTGTAGAGGCAGAGACCCGCGCCACCGCGCATGTAAAACCACCGACCGACGATGGGCGGCAGTGGCTATGCCGGGCGATTATGAAGGCGCAAGCTAGACTTACAGGTTGCCCAAATCTTAGGTATATGAAAAGGAGTGCGCCGCCCAGTCAACTCCTGGTCGGCCTCACCATTCCATTACAGCTCTCAGAGTCACAAGCTCCCCCCTTGAGGTGCATGCACATCTCCGACCTTATGTAGGTTTGCACAGCTCAACCCCAGACTTATGGAAGAGCCACTCCTGTTGCATCGGTATCAACCCATGCCATTCATTGACCACAAATCGAGCCCCTTGCCGGCAACCGAGATCAAGTCGTTTTTGTCGCCCGATCGGAGCCGGAGCCATACAGGCGGCCCACACCAGCTCGTGGTCATTGCTCCAAGATGCAGTGTGGTGAATCGGAACGTGCTCAGATCTTGTGTCAAAAATATGGGGGCCGCTACGTGAAATGTGGGATGTTGAAGAATTTGGGTCTCGTTGGTCTCACTTGAGTCGGTGTTGCAGAAGATTCAGAGTCGAGAGACTCGAGTGTGGGATGGGAGAAGCAGAAGAAAGGAAACAGACTCCCGCAATGAAGTGATTAAAGCTGCGCTGTCCCGGTGAAGATCATTCCCCCACATGGCGCCGTCGGAACTCCATCAAAATAAGTGGCTGCTCCCGGCAAGAGAGATTCGAGAAATGGGAGGGATTGCCCCGCCTCCCCTTCTGTTGTTGCTGGTGCCCCACGTGATGCAGTGGATTTATGCAACGGGTTATGACGCGTGTTTGTACACAAAGTGGACGCGACTTTTTTTTTTGACGATGCGCTGGCGGGCAGGCGGGCGGTCAACAACCAAATGACACACCCACCTTCGCCTGACGTATTTGGACAGAGACCCTGCCACTCTACCCTGTCACTACGGTAAGCCGAAAGTTGACAATTCCAGCCCAAAACAACACCTTTCGGGTCTCCCATTCTCCAACGTCAACCCTTATTTTTACCATCTTCTTAGTCCGGCCTAGTCCTGCTGCACGACTGCGAGATTCTGCACGATCCATGGGACTCGCGCGTCAGGCATGGCCTCTCCTTACAATAGAGCGCCATCGCAGCGCCAATCGATGTTGAACACACCCCCCGATGCCGAAAAGGACTTGTCGCATTCGCTCCGGCAGCTTTCTCTTTCGACTGGCTCTCCTGTCGCCAACTCTCCCCGCACCCCGAGTGCCTTGTCGCCAATGAGACCAGCTGTCAACAGAGCCTCTCCGGCCCCGAGCCCGCGAATGCCCTCCCGGAGCCCCTCCCTCGCACGAGAACTGTCCCGGTCCCGTTCCTCCACCCCGACGCTGCCGCAGCGATCTGCGACGCCCACTCTCCAGCGCAAGTCCTCTACAAGCTCCTTGCACTCCGTGAGCGGGCGACGGACGAGCATGGCACATGCCTCCTCGCCTGTTGCCAAATCCCCTTTACGAACGAGTCCCCCTGAGTACATCAAGCCTCCCCCTACGGCGAACACGATTGCCCGCGACTACTTCAAGACCGAACTTGCGACACACCACTCCCCCCTTTCCACGCTTGGCACCGAGACCGTCGTCATTCTGCACGATGCCTGCTACGGACACCGCTTCTCCCGGCCCAAGACCTCCAAGGCAGCCCTGAGCACCATCGTCGAGCGACCAGAGAGAATCAAGGCCGGTGTGTTGGGAGTAGCAATGGCGTACGTGCGACTGGGTGAGCGACACTGCGACGGTTCCTACCCTCTCCATCCGAGTCTGGATCCCTCCGACATTCCGAACATTCCGTTCCGCATCTACAAGACCGAACGCAGGCTGTCTCTCAACTCACCAGCGGTGACCAACGTGCATGGGACCAAGTGGATGGAGGAGCTCAAGACGATGTGCGAGGTAGCAGAGGCCAAGCTGTCCATGGGAGGTAAAGAGCTCCAGCGACCGGAGATGAACCGAGGCGCGGAGGGCCCGCCTGCCAAATTCCATGAGGGCGATCTCTACCTCTGCGCGGAGTCCCAGGAAGCCTTTGAAGGTGCGCTGGGCGCTGTATGCGAAGCCGTCGACAGGGTCTTTACTTCTGGCCCCCGCAGAGCATTTGTTGCAGTACGGCCGCCAGGGCACCATTGCTCGGCTTCTTATCCCTCGGGTTTCTGCTGGGTCAACAACGTCCATGTTGGAATCATGCATGCCATTTTGAACCACGGCTTGACGCATGCTGCCATCATCGACTTCGATCTCCACCATGGTGATGGCTCTCAAGCCATCACCTGGGCGCACAACTCCCGAGGAGTGAATATGGCCAAGAACGCCGCTGCGTGGAAGAAGGCCTCCATCGGATACTTCAGTCTCCATGACATCAACTCGTATCCCTGTGAGATGGGCGATGAGGAGAAGGTGAAGAACGCAAGTTTGTGCATTGACAATGCTCATGGACAAAACATGTGGAACGTTCATTTGGGATCGTGGGACTCTCCGGACGAGTTCTGGGAATTGTATGAGACCAAGTACTCCGTCATTCTCGAAAAGACGCGCAGCTACTTGAAGACACAGTCTGCTCGTGTGCGTGCTCTCAACTTGCCGCCCAAGGCGGCTATTTTCTTTTCCGCAGGATTTGACGCCAGCGAGTGGGAAACCAAGGGTATGCAGCGTCATAATGTGAACGTGCCTACCGAATTCTACGCCCGAATTGCCCAAGATGTCGTCAAACTTGCTGCAGAGGAGGGGCTGAGTGTGGATGGTCGTGTCATCAGTGTCCTCGAGGGAGGTTACAGCGACCGCGCGCTGTACTCTGGTATCTTCAGCCACTTGAGCGGGCTCTCAGGGGACCAGACGGCGGGAGAGCAATCCAGGGGCCGCTCATCACTGGGCTACGAAATGGGACAGAGGATAGGAGCGATTCGTGAGGGCCAGCCCATGGCCACAGAGTCATCCTCCCCTTCGCTGCACCCCTACAACCCGTCATGGTGGGCGGCTTCAGAGCTTGACGAGCTCGAGGTGGCGATGGGAAACCGTCCAGCCAGCCCGAAGATGATACGCCAGGTTACGCCAGGAAATTACTCTACACCTACGGCGGCATCTATCGGTAAGGCCGTGGATCCCACGCGGTTGAGACGGATGGCCTCTGGTCACGGCATGGTATACTCCCGACCGCCAACGCCTCCTCCTCCCGACGTTCATTGGACCATCGCGGCTCATGAGCTGAGCAGATTGCTCATCCCCTCCGACCGCCAGGTTGATAGCTGCAAACCGGAGGATCTGAACGCGGAGGCAACGAGGGCGCGCAGAGATCGTCAGTCGATTCTCAACCCTGACCTCGTGCCGCCAGCGCCTCCCGCCCCTGTTACTACAGAAAGCAGGCCGACTTCTCGCATGTCGCTGCGTGAGCGCAAACCCGTGACGTACGCAGAAGAAGATGATAAGGGCAAGAACAGGCGGAGGACGGTGGCCGGTTCTGCCGCAATTTCGTCGGATAAGGTAGACTTTGTCACTTCTGAGATGCATCCAAGAACCCCTAGCTAACATGATTCCTAGGCCAACGCCCGAGGTATCCCCTCTGAGGCCAATGGAGCAGCCAAACGACCCGGTAGACGTCTTAGTGCTGCGTCATCTGTGGTTTCTACGGCGACTGCAGCGCCATACGAGAATAACGGAGGTCTTTACCGTCCTGACACCTCGATGAGCGTACGACCTGATACGTCAATGACCATGCGTCCCGGGACTTCTATGACCATGCGTCCTGATACCTCGATGACCATTCGCCCCGAATCGTCGATGAGTGTTAGGACCACCGCCGGGCCTTCTCTGAACGTAAAGA